>NW_020622270.1:4479214-5099259 GCF_003573695.1 Papaver somniferum | reverse complement strand
TGTTACAATTGCGATATGTACTCTTTTTCTGATTCTGATAAAGTTTGCTTACTTGAGAAATTGGATTGGTCTGTTTGTGTTGATGGTGACAAGGTTGATAGGTTTTGTATCTTTCACATATAGATATTTGTTAATTGTTATTTATAGGTTATTATGGCAGATGTGGTGGTAGATGAAAATGGACTTCTCGTTTCTTCCAACACAAATCTAATTGGCCACATGAAGGGCGCCTTAATTCGTACTCACATCCCTATCTCCTACAGTATCTGGAAGCATGTGCCAGAAAATTACATAGATGATGTCTGGAGTGAATTACAGGTACAAACATACCTCAATTTAATTTATGTGTATACTTCTGTTGACCTTATTTGAGTTATTGATCCATAATCATTGTTTTTCAGAGATCATATCAACTACCTGAGAATTCTAAGTTAACTGTGACAAACGGGATGTGTGATCCATGGAGGAGACATAAGAATGAATTACGAAAAGTCTATTATGATCCATATGATACACATGAAGAAAGGATTTTACATGTTCCTCCAAATTTAAAAGAAGATGACTGGATAAAATTTTGTAACAGTGAGAAAGATGAAAAGGTACATAAAAGTAGATTGGATTGTAAGAGGAAGACCTCCAGTCGCAAACCTCATAGTTTGGTGAAAGCTGAACTGGTATGTATGTTTATATCGACAACTTCATGTCATTGTAGTTAACTGATTTATGAATTTCAACATTTTCCGACAAGGGTGTACATTCAATTAATTGATTAATACTAATCGACTCATTGTATATGTAAATTTAGGTGATGGAGAATCCCGGAGTGGAAATCACTACCTATGATATGTGGATTAAAACTCATGCACAAGACGGTGACAAGATTCTACCTTGTGCGTAGAAATACTATGTGAGATATTATCTATCATAGATATAAATTTATTCTTGAACTATATACACTAGTTAGGTTATTTTATGTTTACAGAATGTTTGCTACATTATAAGATGATTTTAAGCAGGCGCAACAAGAAATCAAGGAAAAGAAAAATGAGGGTACTCCTGTAGATGAAGTTGATGATATGAATAAAGCTTTTGGGAAGGATACAAGGGGATGGATTCGTTTTGTTTGTGCTGTTTCTCGTACACAATATGATTATTCTGCTCCCGCACGTGTCAAAATTGCTGAAATGATGTCTAAGGATGGAGAGATTAAGTATGAGGTGAAGGATTTAGGTTCCAAGATGGAGGTTCTGCTCGAAGGATTTGGAAGATTATATGCATACCTTTCAGAATGTTGGAACTGGAGGATTTGTGGTGCATCCAAAAATATGTATCACATATGATTGAAGGTTCAATCTGTTTTTTTGGAGATGTTATGAAAAACTTCATGGATATTTTAGCCGTCGTCCATCATGTATGTAAACGACAAACATATATGACTTTTGTTTTTTTGCTAATGTTCTTTTCGTATGTACCTTTTGTTTGAGGGTGAAAACGATTTTGCTGATTTTGGTAATTTCGGGTGTGTGGGTGAGAAACTAGTTTAAACCCTAAACAATGTAATGCAAGGGAGTACTTTGGATTCGAGAGATCAATCTGTGCAAATACGGCCTAAACCAAGAAATGGTCGTTTCAGACTTGCTTCGGTCACAAAGTGAAGGAGAAGGGTTGGTTTTGGGGAGGGAAGCGAAGAGAGTGTTGAGACCAGAATAGTTGATTCTGGAAGAGTAGATTGTATCATAAAGTGGGAAGCTAACAGATGGAAAGCTAGCAAATATTTTCTGAGTGTTGTATATTCCTGACCTGAAATTGTTGTTCGGTGGAAATAGGTAACACCTATTTATACAAGTCGAAGTGAAACGTACTCTGGTCTCATCAAGAAATGGAAAACGGGTGAGTAAATGGGAGGAGGTGGTAACCGGTAACGCCTGGAATTGATGTTTCATAAAAGAAAGAGTTTCACCATTACTCCCTGTATTTACTAACTGCCTCATCCTTATGACACTGACTTGTAATGGGCGTAGTGTACGCCGCACGCTGTGACTTGCCGGCTCGATGGTGACCTTCGACGGTCGAGATTTTGCATCTTGAGAGGAAGGGTAGCCGTTGATTATTGTAACCCTTCATTTGGTAACCAGTGGCATGAAAGCGTGGCCGATATAACTTTAATATGGCCTAGTTTAGGAGCGGCCAAAAGTTAGGGTTTTGGCTTTGTTTGGGCGCGACCAAACTAGGGCTTGGCGTCCATGCGTTAGCTGGTAACCTTGGATGGCCAAGATTTGCATCTTAAATGGAAAAGTGGCCGTTCACTGTTGCAGGCCTTCGTTTTGGCAGCCGTGAAGTGAATGCCGGCATGGTTGGTTGGCGACCTTGGACGGCTAGGATTTGCATCTAAGATGGAAGGATGGTTGTTGATCGTCGCACGCCTTCGTTTTGGTAGCCGCATAGGGAAGGCCTGCATAGTGTGGTGCGGCAAGGTGGCTGGAATGCCATTGACACATGTGGCATGGCCGGCATGCCTTGGCGCGGTTTGGCGTGGCCAAAATTAGAGTCTTGGGCCAAAGGTTACCATGCGTTGGTTGGCGACCTTGGACGGCTAGGATTTGCATCTAAGATGGAAGGGTGGTCGTTGATCATCGCACGCCTTCGTTTTGGTAGTCGGATAGGGAAGACCGGCATGGTGTGGCACGGCAAGGTGGTTGGCATGTCATTGGCACATGTGGCATGACATGCCTTGACACGGTTTGGCGTGCCCAAAACTAGGATTTTTGGGCCAAAGGTTACCATGCATTGGTTGGGGACCTTGGACGGCTAGGATTTTCATTTAAGATGGAAGGGTGGCCGTTGATCGTCGCACGCCTTCGTTTTGGCAGCCGCATAAGGAAGGCCGACATGGTGTGGCGCGACAAGGTGGTTGGCATGCCATTGGCACATGTGGCATGGCATGCCTTGGCGCGGTTTGGCGTGGACAAAACTAGGGTTTTGGGCCAAAGGTTACCATGTATTGGTTGGACACCTTGGACGGCTAGGATTTGTATCTAAGATGGAAGGGTGGTCGTTGATCGTCGCACGCCTTCGTTTTGGTAGCCGGATAATGAAGATCGGCATGGTGTGGCGCAACAAGGTGGTTGGCATGTCATTGGAACATGTGGCATGGCATGCCTTGGTGCGGTTTGGCGTGGCCAAAACTAGGGTTTTGGGCCAAAGGTTACCATGCATTGGTTGGCGACTTTGGACGGCTAGGATTTGCATCTAAGATGGAAGGGTGGTTGTTGATCGTCGCACGCCTTCGTTTTGGTAGACGCATAAGAAAGGCCGACATGGTGTGGCGCGACAAGGTGGTTGGCATGCCATTGGCACATGTGGCATGGCATGCCTTGGCGCGGACGTGCGGCTGGCATGGCATGCCATTGGCACAGTGGTGCGGCTGGCATGGTTGGCATGCCTTGGCGCGGAGGTGCAGCTGGCATGGCATGCCATTGGTGCGGAGGTGCAACTGGCATGGCATGTCATTGGCGCAGTGTTGCGGCTGGCATGGCATGCCATTGGCACAGTGGTGTGGCTGGCATGGTTGGCATGCCTCGGCGTGGAGGTGCGGCTAGCATGGCATGCCATTGGTGCAGTGGTGCGGTTGGCATGGTTGACATGCCTTGGCGTGGGGGTGCGGCTGGCTTGGTTGGCATGCCTCGGCGTGGAGGTGCGGCTGGCATGGTTGGCATGCCTTGGCGCGGAGGTGCGGCTGGCATGGCATGTCATTGGCGCAGTGGTGCGGCTGGCATGGCATGCCATTGGCGCATTGGTGCGGCTGGCAAGGTTGGCATGCCTTGGCGTGGAGCGGAGACTGGCATGGTTGGCATGCCTTGGTGCGGAGGTGCGGATGGCATATCATGCCATTGGCACAGTGGTGCGGCTGGCATGGTTGGCATTCCTTGACGCGGAGGTGTGGTTGGCATGGTTTGGCGCGGAGATGTGGCTGGCATGAATCGCCATTGGCACAATGGTGCGGCTGGCATGGTTGGCATGCCTTGGTGCGGTAGCATGAGAATTAGGGTTTGGCATAGCTGATGTCAGTCAGTGTTAAGGATTCTGTCTTGGAACATGACCCATGTAAAAATAAAAAGGTACCCCGGTAATTCTTACGTAGGCATGCTGATTGATTCAATAAATGTGCTAATGGTCATAGTGACGTCATGTCAGATGTACAGTTATACGATTTTGACCCTAAGCTAAAAACCACCATCAACACCTTTATACAGTTGTGAATAAGAAGATTCACACTTGTATGTACCTTATGCAGTAGGCGCTAGATTCTTATGCAATTATGCATAAGGAAGTATTTTTGTTTGACTGAAAAAACTTTGAATGTTATTTATATATCTATGTGAGCCTAAACATTCTGGTATGAATCAATTTTACTTTGTGTGTACGTGTTGTTCTGTATTTGTGTATGTTTATAGTTGTACATGTGAATACAAGGTCAATCGAAGCACAAGTAGCTACCCGGGGAAAACCAATCTTGGTAAGTACATTTGATTATGCTTGGATTCAGTCACCTGAAATTTATGGATATTAAACTTCAGCTGTACTATCTTGCAAGGTATTGTTATGGGATGTTGTTGTTGATGACCTTTCTCCGTTAAATTTCTGTTGCGATCTCTATTACATCATTTTCATGGTTATTCATGCACTATAATGAAACTTTCCGGTATAAGTATGAGTTGAATTGTATTTTGAAATATTTCAGGTTGGAGTTGGTGGTGGGAGGTTGGATCTTAAGATTATAGTGTTGAATCAGTACAAGGTCTTCAAGGAAGCTACACTATTAATATTGATGTCAGAAGCCGATCGAAACAACATGGTAAGTTGGTTCTCTCAGATTTTTAGAATATTTTAATTTATAGTTCTATTTACTAGTCCTGTAAGTTTCATTTTTCCTGAAACAATTTTGCATATTTAGAGGAGTGGGTACGTTTGGAAAGGAATCACTTAAATTCTATTAGTTCAGCAGTTGATGGCGATTGTGTCCTCAGTATGCTCATTATTATCAGAGGCAAGTATAAACATATCTTTCATGTAATTACGTTCATGTTCATGTTACTTATTCCTTATTCCTTTAATCATGCTTATGTTACCAGTATAAGCCAAAAATTACAGAAATTGGTATCACATTCTGTACCAGATTTTGGTTCTATCTCTTATAAAAAATGTATCGTTGATAACTTGATCATATATCATTTAATATAATGTATTTCTTCATCTTCCATATCTAATAACTCTAGTTTGTACCTGTGTTGCAGGATTGTCGCATGACGCGGATGACTTGATTTGACCTTGTATTGATGTCATGTGCTTCATTTAGGTTACAAATAGGATTTTCTTATTGAAATGTAGGTTGTCACTTAATGCAGAAAATTGTATGTTAGACACTCACTGTGCTTCTGAAACTAAAGTTTCTTGCGAAATCTAAAGAAAACTAAGTTAGAATCTTTGTGAAATCTAGAGAAAATTAAGTTAGAGGCTTTATAAAACTACATTATAAGTTTTTTCCTCTCTTTTGTTTCATATATCATTGAACATATCATCATCAATATAAGTAATGTGGAATGTGATTGGTTTGGTACTTTGGTTGCTCGATTGATTGAATCGCGGTCATGGCGTATTTGCATGATAAAATAAAATGGGGTAGGGGAATTTTGACCAGGTCAATAAAGACCGACATTTTTTTTTCTGTTGCCAAAATTTAGCAACAGTTGCACTCTGTGGCGAAATTTGTACCAGAAAATAGAAGTCAGTCTCCATTGACTAAGCCAAGAACTTTAACAACTGCGGTAAAAATTTCGCAACAACTACTATTTGTTGCTAACTTTTTACCATAACTATTTGGGTCAGTCTTGGTTGACTTAGTCAAGCTTTTGCAACTAATAGTGAAAAATTTGCATCTGCTTCTTCGTTGTTGCGACTCAAAACATATGCAACATCTTAAAGCTGTTTCGAAAACAGTTACGACCAAAAATTCGCAACACTACATTTCCGTTGCGAATATTTGTTACACCACGTTTCGCAACAGCTTGCTGCAGTTGCAAGCCCGATTTGCAACTGCGAGAGACAGTTGTGAATGTCCATTTTTGGTGTAGTGGTCATTCTTCCCCATTACATGCATTTACTCATGCAAGCAATTCTAAAAAATGTTTTTTAATTTACAAAATCATTTGAAACTTTTCTAGTGATCTTAATTAACATTGACAATTAATTCACAAGAATTCATTACAGATTAGCATTCACTAGAGATATACAAAATTTGTAGGAAACTTATATACTTGCTATCTCAACAAGTATAATTCTATGATGAGTAACCCTTCTACTCATGCACAATCCTCTACAAATACATAAACAATGTCTATTCAACATTTGACACTATGCAAATCAAATGTTCAAAGTTTGTGCATCGCTAATATTGTAACAGCTCATCGTTGGACAGTTGGTCGACCGCCCAATCTTCCAATACGTTACATATTAGCCGGTATTCCACTCCTTTCGATGTCATTTAAGACATGCCAATTTCTAGGTTTTGGAACGTTATAATTCTTATTGCAAGAGTCATATTCATGTCATACAATTGTTATCTCAACAATTACGACGATTTTGGTTATAAAAAATAACCCAACAATTAGAAAATTTTATGTGACATTTTCACATAAATTCTCCACTATTTCACGAAAATTCTTAAATGCAAAAATGCAACTCAATGTAATGAAACATGATTGCTTACAAATTTCCATAGTACTTGTTTGATTTGTATCAAACATGCACACCCACACTACGGGAAAAATAGTAATCTACAACTGTATATTGACAACTCGTAATTTTTTCAACTCGTAATTTCCACATGATTGCTTACAAAGTTGTAAAAGGTAGCATGTTTTACAACTTTTTCCAAACCAAAGAGGTTCAAAGAATAGTCACGAGAATGAAAAACCACAACGTTTTGTGTGAAAAGGGTTGTAGAGAGAAGTGACCACCTTTAGACTTTACAACTCATATCTTAAAGGTAGTAAATAATTATATTACAACACGCATAAGGGTTGTTGAAGATATAAAAAAATTGATTTTGAAAAATGTTCTTCTATAGATTTGAACCCAAGAATAGTATGTGTTAGCACAAGTCATCAACCATCCTTCCGGTTTAACAATATCGGTAGATTTGTGTTTTTTTTCTTATCAATATTCACAACCTTTACAAGGGTTGTAAAATAAAAAATTGACTTTGAAAGAAAAATGAGGCTAAGGTGAATCGAACCTGAACCTCCTCTATCTAAGACTAGGATTCCAACCACCTTTCCACATTTACATGTCTGCTTATATTTTACATTTACTTTTATAAAAAAGTGATAAGGAAAAACAATGTAAAGAAAAAAAAAATAAATGGACGTTATGATGTAAATGGATGGTTATGATGGGAGATGGAAAAGATAAGAAAAAAAGGATAAAGAGGCCTTCTACAACCCCCTTAAGAGTCGTCGTAGAGGTATAAACACTTCTGCTAAATTTTTCTCACTTCTGCTAAATTTTATTCACTTCTGCAAAAAAATTCCCACTTTTGCTAGATTTTTCTGACTTCTGCTAAATTTGATTCACTTCTGCAAAAAACTCCTGGCTTCTGCTAATTTTTTCTCGCTTCTGCTAAATTTTATTCACTTCTGCTAAAAAAATTCTCACTTCTGCTAAAAAATTTCTCGCTTCTGCTAAACTTTTCTCGCTTCTGCAAAAAAAATTGTCATCACTATTCACAACCTTTATAAGAGTTGTAGTATTGGTATAAGCACTTGTGCTAAAATTTTCTCACTTCAGCTAAATTTTATTCACTTCTGCAAAAGATTCCCCCTTGAAAAGGGTTTATATAAGGTTTCAGAACACTCTGATGAAATCTTACCTATGAACGGTTGGGTTCATCGTTCTCACGAAGTTTCCGACTTATAGTAGTTAACTCTCTTCCGTGTTTTGAGATCGGAGCCACTTTCTTTCTCGAAGTCGTTAGAAAAGGGTTTGTTAAAGGTTTCTGAGAATATTCTTATATAATCTTACCTATGAATGGTTGGATTCATCGCTCTTATGAACTTTCTCACTTATAGTAGTCAACTCGCGATCAGGTTTTGAGAAGGTATCCACTATCTTTCTCGAAGTCGTCAGAAAAGGGTTTGTTTAAGGTTTCAGAGAATATTCTGGTGGAATCTTACATATGAATGGTTGGATTCATCGTTCTTATGAAGTTTCCGACTTATAGTAGTCAACTCTCTTTCGGGTTTCGAGCTCAGAGCCATTTTTTTTCTCGAAGTCGTCATAAAAGGGTTTGTTTAAGGTTTTAGAGAATATTCTTATAGAATCTTACCTATGAATGGTTCGTTTCATCCTTCTTCTGAAGTTTCCGACTCGTAGTACTCGACTCGCACCCAGGTTTCGAGCTCGGGGCCACTTTCTTTCTCGAAGTCGCCAGAAAAAGAGTTTGTTAAAGGTTTCAAAGAATAGTACTATGAGATCTTACCTATGAATGGTAGGATTTATCGTTCTTACGAAGTTTCTGACTTATAGTGGTCAACTCTCTTCCAGGTTTCGAGCTCGGAGCCATTTTCTTTCTCGAAGTCGCCATAAAAGGGTTTGTTTAAGGTTTCAGAGAATATACTGAATGAATCTTACCTGTAAATGGATGAATTCATCGTTCTTACCAAGTTTCCAACTTATAGTAGTTAACTCACGGCCATGTTTCGATCTCGGAGCCAGGGTATGCATAAAATATGCCAGAACATGGTTTGTTTAAGGTTTTGGAGAATATTTCGAAGGAATCTTATATGTAAATGGATGGATTCATTGTTCTTAACAAGTTTCCGACTTATAGTAGTCAACTCGCGGCCAGGTTTCGATCTCGGAACCATGGTATGCATATAATATGCCAGAATAGGGTTTTTTTAAGGTTTCAGACAATATTCCAAAGGAATCTTACCTGTAAATGCATGGATTCATCGTTATTATCAAGTTTCCGACTTATAGTAGTCAACTCGCGGCCAGGTTTTAGATCTTGGAGCCAGGGTATGGATACAATATGTTAGAATAGGGTTTGTTTAAGGTATGGGACAATATTCAGAAGGAATCTTACCTGTCAATTGATGGATTCATCTTTCTTACCAAGTTTCCGACTTATAGTAGTCCACTCACGGCCAGGTTTCGATCTTGGAGCCAGGGTATGCATACAATATGTCAGAATAGGGTTTGTTTAAGGTTTCATAGAATATTCCGAAAGAATCTTACTTGTAAATGGATGGATTCATTGTGCTTACCAAGTTTCCGGCTTATAGTAGTCCACTCATGGCCAGGTTTCAATCTCGGAGCCAGGGTATGCATACAATATGTCAGAATAGGGTTTGTTTAAGGTTTCATAGAATATTCCGAAATAATCTTACCTGTAAATGGATGGATTCATCATTCTTACCAAGTTTCCGACTCGAAAGTATATCTACTCTATCTCCTACTCTTGAGACAACAGTCGTATAAGTATGATAGTTTTCATACATACATATTTGCTATTTCGAGTTGATTTTAGTCACCTATCTTTTTCTCGAAATACGTGTTGGTAAGCTTTTGCTTTAACCATCTTCATCTTTACCCGTGACGAAAGTCATGATGAAGTTTCAATCTTAAAAATAGATTTGATGACGATAGTCAATTCTTTATGTCTAACGACTATTATAACATTATAGAAGAATGTTTCAATGATTAAAATGTAGAGTTGAGAATATGTAACCACCTATGGATGTAAGCATTTAGTGTGTTCGCGCATTTGTGTATAAATCCATGTGCCGGAAACCAAGTGCGTGCATATGTGTGCATGCGGTATTGGTTAAGGAGACAGGTTGGGTATGCGTACCCGTACTGGTTATTTCTCAAATAGGTAGTTCATGGACTTAAAACAATAAATTATAAGGAATGCAATATTTGCAAACCGTGGGTATATTGTTCATGAATTGATTCAAATGAATCAAATCGATTTTGTTTCAATTGTATCTATGTATAAATAACTAAGCAATTGAAAAACTCTTGACCTAGTTCTTATGAGTCATTTGAACTAGTTATGAGAAAGATGAATACGGTTGATATGAAAGCACTCATATGTCTAACCATTGGTCAACCATTTGTGAACCAACCAATGTACACATTTAGGTATGGTTACTCAGACCTAAATGAATACATTTCATTTGTTTGTGACAAGCTAAGTTTTGATCTAACGGTTGAAAGATATTAGCTTGGATAAATCAGGTTTTTTATCTAACGGTGAATATTGAATGCTTTGTTACCAAGGTAACCTAGATTGCAAACCCTGATTTGAAAACTGTATAAGGGGACGTCTAGCAACTGTGAAAAACTAATTCCCACACCTCCTGTGTGATACTAGTTAGCTTGCTAGAGTCGATTCTCCTTTAATCGTAGGTTTCTTCTCGATACCCTGTCGATTAACGACTGGAAGAATTCTTTGGAATTGTGAAGCCAGACGAAACTACTTCTCTTGTAGTTGAGCGATCTGATCTTTCCATTTTGTATCGTACAAGTTCAGTTGAAATAATTGTGAGGTGATAGGGCAAGATAAAAGGAAATCACAAACATCTTCGTCTCATCGTTTGTGATTCCACAATATATAGTTTCGCTACCATACAATTTAGATTATTGTGAGGTGATTGATAATACTAGGTTGTTCTTCGGGAATATAAGTCTGGTTTAACAATTGGTTCTTGTTCACCTTGATTTTTATCAAAAGACAGAACAAAAATTTTAGGTTTATCTGTGGGAGACAGATTTATCTATCTTTGTAGACTTTTCTGTGTGATACAGATTTTTTTATTAAAGTGTTCGACTTTGGGTCGTAGCAACTCTTAGTTGTGGGTCAGATCAGGTAAGGGAATCAAGTGCGTAGTATCCTGCTGGGATCAGAGACATAAGGAGCGCAACTGTACCTTGAATAAGTGTGAGATTGATTAGGGTTCAACTACAGTCCAGCCCGAAGTTAGTTTGTAGTAGGCTAGTGTCTGTAGCGGCTTAATACAGTGTGGTGTTCAATCTGGACTAGGTCCCGGGGTTTTTCTGCATTTGCGTTTCCTCGTTAACAAAACTTCTGGTGTCTGTGTTATTTCTATTCCGCATTATATTTTGTTATATAATTGAAATATCACAGGTTGTGCGTTTGTATCGATCAATTGTGAAATACAACCTTTGGTTGTTGATTGGAAATTGATTGATCCTTGGACATTGGTCTTTGGTACCGTCCAAGTTTATCTCTCTTGTATTTAATCGAGACTCGCAGATTGCTTGAGTAAGATTTAAATCAACAAATAGAGATATAAGAACTCTTTGATATACTTTTCTATTGATTGAGTCTAACTGTCTAGTTGATTCTCATAAAAGTATATTGGAGTTAGTCCATACAGATTGCTAATTGAAATATTGGGTGAGGTTGTTAGACCCCCGCTTTTTCAATGTTGAAGCTTGGAAAGGAGTAAATGTTTTAGTGTTCAATTCAGGACATTTTTGGATTCATGCTGGAACACTTCAAGGGTATGAACTAATTTTGATCAATGATGGTGATATTTTTTCCCTAAATCATTGTGACATTTCATTAGTTCAATTGAAATTTTGATATAGTGGTGTTTGAATCTAGGTGTTTGAGAATTGATGACAAACTTTTCCCTGAAATCATATCTACAGATGTCTGGCTAGTAGTATTCAACTTTATGCTCTCCTTCACGGGCAACTATCATGTCCTGCATCTCCTGCAAGTTGGAATTTCTACAGACAAGATAATTGGATATTTTGTTGAAGGTACACAAACTGAACTTGTCGTTATTATTGGTTGCCATCACCGACTACCACCTTTTCCTTTATTAATAAACGTAATCTGTATGATTGAGCTGTGTTGTTATTTTTGGCTGTAAACTTGAATCAATTCCATGTCCACATCCCATGGATTCATAAGAGGCACGACAATATTATAGAAGTCAATCTAATTTGCCAAACATATGATCAGTTAGGTGCACATGTTAAAATGACAGAACCTGCTACCATCATGTGAAAACAAAATAACTCAATGACAGGATAAAACGACGCAAGATTAAGCTTATGCTACAAACATAACTTTACGGACACTTTCCTAGTGTGATGCATAAGAAGATCTTCTAGTTTAGGTTACACTATATTTCTGGTTTGGTTAAAGATTCAACTATTAGATGATTTAGATCACCAAAAACACTATCAATTGAATCTTACTGTTCAAACATAATTCCTAAAAGAAGAAACTCTTCAAACCAGTTAGAGTAGTACAGTTATTCTCGTTTAGCCGTGGTGATCATAATGTACACCTATACTAAATTATCTTTCACTCTAGTTTATCATTATTACATGTTGCAAACAAAAACAACTACTATATCATGAAATTATGATAAATGTATAAATCAAGTTATATTAACCGCTTTTCCTGTATCCCACCTTTTCGATTTAATCATTTGAAACTCACAACATCATTAATGGTTTCATATTGGTGTATCTCAGCAAAGACGGTTCACGACAGCAGTCTCCATGTTTTCCCTTTCAGGCTTCTTCTAGTTTTATTTCCTCCAACCACAAAAATAAAAAATAAAATCAAACCGATTAATAGGAAGAACCTTCATGAGATATCGATATAAATACTCATGCATTAAAGGGAAGAGATGATTTGAACGAAGTTGAGAAAGTTAATAAGTCCCAGAAACTCCAAACGCTAAGTCCTTTCCCGAAGATCAAGCATCTCCCAAAAACTGATCCGCAGGACCGCAATTATAACTATTTGTTTCCGAAAAACAGCCATCCATCGTTCCTCCGAATGTGGAGTCATAAGGAGGAATTTCAATCGCATAAAAAACGAAACCTGGTGGTCCCTGTCAGTAACAAAGATATATGGGGACATATATTGTCTTCATATGCGTCTTAAGACAAACTCTCTGACTAGGCCAAACTCCGTCGTCATATCCGCCTCCAAGTAAATCTTTCTTTAAAAATCAACCTGAAACGTTCTTAACCTTAGTTGTTTCATCCTCCTCAATCGAAATATAATTGTCTAAAACTGTTAGAAATTTTGGGCTAAAAGAGAGGATGAAACACTAAGAGAAATGTTGTACTTCCGGCTTCAAGGATCGATTAAGATTCTTTTAGACAATTATTCCGACCCTCCCAATAAATTGGTGATTATATGTGAAATATTGCCCTCAGGATACAATGAAGCCCTATCACAACGTCATTGGATTCAAGGTTTGTACCCCTTGACCCAACCAAGAACACACAAGTACAGAATTCTGATGATGCTTAGAAGAGAAAAAACAGAAAGTTTTGATGTTGTTCATACTTGAATGGAAAACAATCATGAATACTTATAGGGAACTCATGCTTATTGGAGATGCCTCTTCATTTCCAAAAGAAAAATAAGGTGTCTATTGGGAATGGTTGTGTCTTTTGTGAAACATCACACCCATTAGAGGTGCCTCTTCATCCCAACAAACATCAATTGTGTCAATTCGACACCAGATGCTTCCCCGTCATAGCGGTTAACCAAACACGAAAACCTTTTTATTTTCTAAGGTATTGAAGATATCCAACAATCTCCCCCTATTCCCAAAAAAGAAAACAGAAAATAAAGTAAAACTTTACAAAACAGGATTGGCTGCATCACTCAAGTGACTACCTACCTACCCGAGTGGGATCAAGCCAACATAGTTCAAGCAAAGTTGAGAAATAAGCATCATCATAAAACCAATACATAAATGATAGGTATCTTTTGGATTTGAACCTTCACTTAGTGTAAGAAATTCAAAGCCTTATCGAGGTTCAGTAGTGAAACTAGTCTTGAACCAAGTACCCCTTGTGATAAAACCGGAATCTCCACACATATTGATTTCAGAGATTGTGTGTTTTATACCTCAGCACGTTAATGGCCATGTGCTATATCCTGGATTCATGAGTCTGCTTTAGAGAACGGTCTTATTCTCCTTAGAAACGGCCTGATTTCCATACTCATACAGGTAAGTCTCGAAGGTGTTTCTGTGAGACACCATGTGATAAAATTTAAGATTTATTAAGGATTTTGATCCATCCCTTTTTCTTGCAGAATCACTGTACTAAACAGAGATGAGATGTTTTTACTTAGTGCACCATAATCACATCCATAACTTGTTTGTACCACATTAAACCTTCTTTATCTTTTTTCAAACATAGGTTGGGTTTCTGCTATGGGTGATTAACCTTCTTAACAGACCTTAGTCTCATTTCTGTATACTTAATTGAAGACATTTCCTTTGGGAGACTCTTCATAAATAGGTCTGCCAAGTTTTTCTCCGTTTCAATGGTTAACTACAGTTACTCATTTCTTGAGTAATTGATTACCGTTCAATGTCCAAGACTTGTATGTCTTGACTTTTCATTATATGTCTTTTTAGAGACGTTATAGATCATAGCCTGATTCAAAATTAGTCAAGAGTGCTTGAGATGTCTTCTTCCAAAATGGGATATCTACAAGTTAGGTCTAAAGTCATTCTTCCTCATTACATGCATCTACTCATGCAAGCAATTCTAAAAAATGTTTTTTAATTTACAAAATCATTTGGAACTTCTCTAGTGATCTTAATTAACATTGACAGTTAATTCACAAAAAGTCATTACAGACTAGCATTCACTAGAGACATACAAAATTTGTAGGAAACTTATATACTTGCTATCTCATCAACAAGTATAATGCTATGATTAGTAACCCCTCTACTCATGCACAATCCTCTACAAATACATAGACAATGTCTATTCAACATTTGACACTATGCAAATCAAATGTTCAAAATTTGTGCATCGGTAATATTGTAATAGCACATCGTTGGATAGTTGGTCGGCCGCACAATCTTCCAATACGTTACGTATTAGCCGGTATTCCACTCCTTTCGATACCATTTAAAACATGTCAATTTCTAAGTTTTGAAACCTTATAATTCTTATCACAAGAGTCATATTCATGTCATACAATTGTTATCTCAACAATTACGACGATTGTGGTTATAAAAAATAACCCAACAATTAGAAACTTTTATATGACATTTTCACATAAATTCCCCACTATTTCACGACAATTCTTAAATTCCAAAATGCAAATCAATGTCATGAAACACGATTGCTTACAAATTCGCATAATACTTGTTTGATTTGTATCAAACATGCACACCAATAATTTCTAAAGTGCCTGATCTTTTTACCCTTCTAATAAGTGCATGTACATTCTTATTCTAAGAACGAATTAATTGCGCACATGAACATTTCTGACACAGGAAAATTCATAGAATAACCTCATTTAAACGGTACTCATGCATGCAATTCCGAAAAAATTCCCAGGTTCCATAAATCCACAAGGAACGACCACTGTGATCCAAATAAAATTACTTTTACAAAGTAAGATTAAACTCTAGGAGAATTTAGTCAATTCCAAGTCCACATCCCATGGATTCATAAGAGGCACGACAATATTATAGAATTCAATCTAATTTGCGAAACATATGATCAGTTAGTTGCACATGTTAAAATGAGAGAACCTACTACCATCATGTGAAAACAAGATAACTCAATGACAGGATTAAAAGATGCAAGATTAAACTTATGCTACAAACATAACTTTACGGACACTTTCCTAGTGTGATGCATAAGCAGATCTCCTAGTTTAGGTGTACACTATATTTCTGGTTTGGTTAAAGATTGAATTATTAGATGATTTAGATCACCAAAAGCACTGTCAATTGAATCTTACTGTTCACACATAATTCCTAAAAGAAGAAAATCTTCAAATCGGTAAGACTAATACAGTTATTCTCGTATAGCCATGGTGATCACAATGTACACCTATACTAAATTATCTTTCATTATAGTTTATCATTATTACATGTTGCAAACACAAATAACTACTATATCTGGATATTATCATAAATGCATAAATCAAGTTATACTAACCACTTTTCCTGTATCCCACCTTTTCGATTCAATCATTTGAAACTCACAACATCATTAATGGTTTCCTATTGGTGTATCTCAGCAAAGACGGTTCACGACAGCAGTCTCCATGTTTTCCCTTTCAGGCTTCTTCTAGTTTAATTTCCTCCAACCACAAAAATAAAAAATAAAATCAAACCGATTAATAGGAAGAACCTTCATGAGATATCAATATAAATACTCATGCATTAAAGGGAAGTGTGCACACATATATCTCACTATCAGACACGTGTATATAAAAAGATACGTGGAAAGCATGCAGGCCAAGACATCAAAACATGATGCGCTGCGAAACACCGAATAAACCCCGAGGAGTTACTTTATCTCATCCCCAAAAGAAGCTAAGATCAACGGTGGAGAGAAAGTTAGCTGACACGGACGTGACAGGGGCAGAAGACACTTGTCTGACACGAGAAGACCTCTCAACTACCCGCATTAAACACTCTGAGCAGTGTACGTGTCGATCAACCTGTGGAACGAGCGAGGATATATCTGCGGGATCAAGGGGCAAACGCAGACCTCTGCGTGATAGACGCAAGAACTCAAGAAGATAAGGTTTCAACGGCCTTCAGAGATGGGTCCCGCATTCTAACCTTATAAATACCCCTTCTCCACCAAGAGGAAGGGGGATCGGAAAAATCAGGAAGGGAAGGAGAGAGAGAGATTGCAAGTGTAAGTTAATCCTTTAGAAGAGAGAAACATGTAAACCCAAAAAGTCATTCGACTACTCGTGTAACCGTGAAGAATATAGTAAAACAACAAACCCCGTGGATGTAGGCCTTAGTGCTGAACCACGTAAACCTCGGTCTTGTTTACATTTCAGCACTTTATATTTGTCTAATCCCATGGATCTTTACTTATACGTTTTGCTTTCTTTGTTTTTACCTATATCCCGTGCGCAAACGCCTCGCATGGAGTCGTTAGATGAGGCTATGATAAACCCGAAGGTTTTGAGCCAAGGAATCAACACTAGGATATCATCATCACAAATCTCTCTAGATTACATGATTGGTTGTGAGCATTCGGATGCCTTCGTGATTTGTGTGTTCACAATTTGGCGCTAGAAACAGGGACTTCGTCCCGGTAAAAGATTTATCTTGTCCTGTGATTTCATTTTAAATTGGCATATGATTGCTCTGATTTATCAGCTCGGACTGTATAGATCATTTGTTAACTGTATTGTATTCAAAAACCCACCTATTATCTTCGATAAGATTTATTGTTTTAATCCGTGGATTTACGATTTTCTTTAGATCTCGTGCGAACCCGTCTCTCTGGGGTTTTTTTCGTAGTTTTTATACTTGCATTTTTAAAAGGATCTCCTTCAATAAAACTTTAACCCGTGTATTGTAACTCGTGTGTATTAATCCTCTCCTGGAAGAAGATATTTCGCCAACTAACCCGATTCACGCGGATATTCCCGTTTTTTGTTTGAAATTCCTTGTGCAGAAAGAACGTATTGTTAGTAAAGAAGGCGAGTTTCTGCGAGATTTCATTGTCGACAAAAGGACCCGTGATGGAAAATACACAGGAAGCAGGAAAATCCAAAGCTTTGTCGAAAGAAACACCCAGGACAACCCCGGTCATCACCCGAAGGAAGCAGGAAGGAGACAAAGCTAAAATGACCAGTCAAAGGCAAGATACTGCGGAAATCACTTCACCTATGAACGATAATTCAGTTGCAGCAACGGCAACAAAGTACGGTGCGGCTGCGGTAGTCCCGAAGGCTGCAGAGGCTAGCAAAACTTGCGCCATGAATCAACTTCATCAACCAAGAGAAGGGTGGATGAATCCAGAACATTCCAACCCGTGCACCTTCCAACTTTTGGAATGCCACCAAAAAATGATCAAAATCAAACCATACCGGCGGCTCTAGCACCGCAGAGGGGCACTCACCCCTATTTGGAAATGCCAGCAACTGAAGCTGAACCTCTACCACCTTTAGTGCAGACCGTAGAGGAAGGCGGCACCATGGCCGTAGTGGCACGCGTGGGGACTCCCAATCAGGGGTCCAACCAATCACATCAACTGATGGCTGAGCTTGAGGAACTGAAGAAGAGCCAGCAGGTTTACGCAGATGCTGTAGCCCTGTTGGCAGAGAAAATCAAGATTTAAAGGAGCGGATTTCTCTAAGCACGAAGACCAGCCAACAACTGGATGAAGAAAATTCCAAAGCACCAGAGCCAAACCGAGACTGTAGAGTCGTCATAGCGGCTAATGGAGACGCGACTAGGGGAAGTAGCGTATCCGACCCGGATTATGACGACGGAGAGTCAGACGGTAACGAGCAGAAGAATTTAGGGCACCACCGCGCGATGGAAGAGCTACGAGATGAGATGATGGCCGAGATCAGGCAATTAAAAAATAGACAAGGCGGGGGGAGGTTAGAAGAGGTCATGAGAGAAGCTAACTCTACGCCCTTAACTCATCGCTTGGCCAACACCCCTATTCCACTGAAATGCCCTGTCCCAACGTTTGAATGCTATGATGGATCCAGTGACCCTACTGCACATATTCGGTACTACAAACGTGTCTTAGCTAAATGGGGTCAGAACGACGCCGTACTCTGCAGATACTTCCCGTCAAGCCTGAAGGGATCGACATTATCATGGTTCGATAATCTGCCAACAAACTCCATCCACTCATACGACCAACTCGCAGAGAAATTCTTAAGAACGTACATGTACAACAAGACTGTAAACACCGGAATGGATAAGCTCTTTTCACTAGCGATTGGCTACAAGGAAACCACGAGGGAGTACACTAACAGATGGCACAAGATCTGCCAAGCCATAGGGAGCGTGGACCCAGTGGTAAGCATCAATTGCTACAAATGGGTATTAGACCGAATGAGTCCCCTATTTGTTGAAATTCATGGGAGCGTGCCTAAGACAGAGGTATATCTTCGAATAATTATCGAAAAGCATGCTCGACTTGAAGAAATTCAACGGGAAAACCCGAGGGCATATCCGCAGAGATCTCACCGCACCAATTAAGCGGAACAAACCAATGGGACCAAAAGGAGTTGCTCAGTGGAGAGACCTCACGAAGATAGGAAGGAACGAAGGGATGAACGAAGAACAGGTGACCGAAAATTCGAAGATCAAGTTTACACGAAACTCAACGCTATCTATGCTCGTATCCTACGAGAGATCAAAGGGAGGGAAAACTTGGAGTGGCCATGGTCTAAGGGAAAGCAACCCCCGAGATACGAGAAGTCTAAAGATTACTGTGAATATCATTGTTTCAACGGACACCAGACCGAAAAGTGCAAGAACCTTAAAATAATGATCCAAAAATTAATTGATGCGGGAGAGCTCAAACATTACGTACTAAAGGATGTTACCGAGGATAGATCCAAGCGAACCAAACCAGTCCAACTTCCGGAAGGAAACCGAACAATCAACACCATCTCGTGTTCCGAAGTCATAGGGCCCTCACTTACAGCGCAGATAGGAAAGAGGTTACGAAACACTTAAAAACTTTGTTTTGTTTTTTTCACAAATGCTTAAAATAAAAACAAACCAACATTGCAGGTATATCAAGAAAAGGATACATTTCATAAAGGATGATTACAAAAAGTGAAAGGCCAATTCAAGGAAGAATACACATCAAAAAATATTCCTTTTACATGATATTAGCAAAAAATATTCTTGTTACATGATTACAAAAAGGGAAGGATAATGATGTCGCGGTCTCTACAAAATGCTGAGGTCTCTACCTAGATGATGTCGCCCCATCGACAGGATTGTTCCGAAGACTTGAAGGGACGCTCCCACCAGAAGAGGGTCCCGAGGAGCCAGGAAAGGCAGAAGGAACTGGACGACGAGGATAATTCTTCACGAGACCATGCTCGTTCTTTAGGCCAAGTTCTATCATCTCCAGCATCTTTTTCGTCTCCTCAGCTAATTGACAACGAGCCTTGTGCTTAATAACTGTTGTCCTCTGTTGGGCTTGGGATAATAACGAAGATAGCCGATTAACTTCTCTAGAAGCAGCACCAACGGCCTCCTCGCGGGTTGCCGCTAAATTCTTGAAATGATTGGTTTGTTCTTCCTGCTGCGCTAAGGAAGATTGAGCCTTTTCAAGTTTTTCATTTGTGACGCGAAGGTGTCCCAAGAGCTCTGAAAAAGACAACACCACGGAGTTAGCGCAGAAAAAACACGGTCACACTCGATGAAATAGGGTTATAACTTCGACACAAGCCGAAGCCTCTTCATACTCATTAACAACCGCATCTCGCGATTCATCAAGATGTTCATATTCCGCGGATAATTTCTTATAGTCTAGTTGAAGGTTGGTGAGAGTAAATTGACAGGCATCTAATTCTACCTGCTTCATCGAATTCATGTGACGAAGGTGGTCGACCTCTTTATTTATCTCTGATACCCCTTTGCTAAGTCTGTACATACACACTTCAAGATTCCTCTCAGACTCAGCCTGACGAGCTACTCGGCACGGGACGCGGCGAGCATTGCTGAGAGCGCAGACTTCGGCACGGGCATCATCTCTTTCTCTGACAAGACAGAGCATACTATCCTTAACCCCTGAAAGAGGAATGGATCGAGCCTTCTGTAATTCTTCTTCCAGCAGCTGAATCCTAGACTCCAGCAAGGAAGTACGCTCACGGGCTTCCCGCAGACTATCACGTGTCCACAGCAGTGTGCCATTAAATAAAGCACGATCATGGTTGTACAGATTTTGCATGTCGACCATCTGAACATGCCTCGCGCGCCATACCTCAGCCCGAGCATCCCATTTCTTGGCTTCATTCTTAATTTTCTCAACAGATCTCTAATACGAGATTTTTGCCGAGCTCTTTCGTTTCGAAGCCATATCAGCTCGGGGACGCCACCCACTGGAGATAGGGTGGGGAGACTCAGACAAACAACTAAGAAATAGAGGAATGACGACACTGCGAGGGAAAAAGAACCAAACCTGTGAAAGTTGAAATTTGGCTGCGAGTTTGCTCTAACTCAGCGCGAACAGCAACAAGCTGAACGAAGACCGGCCTCTGCTTCACCCAGCTTTCTTTCTCCTTGAGGCTTTTCTTCAGCTCTTCTATTTCCACCTCAGCCGCAGATAATTCCTTTTCTCTGTGACGAAGCTTAGCCTCGAGCTTCAGAGATTTCGCTTTGAAGAACTGATACACACGTGGTTACAATGCTCACTCCTCATCATCTACACATCAAGACGACAAACATTATTTCACCGAAGCATTCGATCGTCACGAAAAGTATGTACGAAAATTTACCTCCAAGACACGCTGCTGCGGAAAGCCATATTGATACCCGTCGGCGATGGCCATCATATCTGCAACGGAAGTAGGAGGCTCCGGCACAAGGGTAGCTTCGGGAACACTCAAATTTTTTCCCCAGGCTTCAGACACCCGCGCCTTAGAAGACATCTCCATCATGCGACGGGTATACGCAGTAGATTCCTTTTCCCCAGCAACAACAGGGGCGGGATGAGGACAAATAGAAGATTCTTTTCCTTGAACCAATCCATGGCGTCCTCACCCTCAGACGTCGGCGACTGTGGAAGATTCAGCAGGCGCATCAATGACCGATTTCCCCTTCTCTGACACGGCCCCTCAGCACAAATGTCGGCACCTACATGCGCAGCATGCTCCTCCGCGCCACCATCTTCAACAGTAGCGTCTCCATTACCATCACCACCAAGAACATCCCAATTATCATTGGGGGAAAGTAAAGAGAAGTCCTCGGGAAAATCGAGGGCATCGTCAAAGAACTCCCCGTGGAGTACATCCGATCAAAAGAAAATTCTTGAGGGGGAAGGGTATCCCGACATCACCAGCAGGGACAGAAATGTCCCAATAACAACGTCATCAGCCACCACGGCTTTGTTCTTCCTTCATCACCAACATGACCACGAAGACCTCTTCTTCGACATTGATAGGGGAAGTACCAGTACGTTCCTCCCCATCTGTAATCTCCTCATCCTCAGCAAACTCTTCGTTCACTGGACTAGTAACTTCTTCTTGGGCCTCAGCCTCGCCCATCACAATGGTAGAAGACTGCTTCGGCTTAATCTTTTTCTTCTTCAACACCTGAAAACCAACACCACAAAAAGAATTATTTTTCCCGACAGTTGAATTTCTAAAAAGGAGAAGCGCAGCTAGAATCCGCGTACCTGAGCAGTTGAGGTCTTCGGTGGAAGTATACCAGAACCTTCCTCCTCGTCTCCCTCTACGACGTCAAGGGCATAAGGAAAATTCATACCCGCAAAGTTCAAACGCCAGGGACAGAAATCTCCATAACGAGCAGGAGGAGACTCGCGTGGCTTGCTACTCTCGGTAGGCCGCCAACCGCGGGGACCAGGAATCCAACCGTAAGCCCCGGACCAACTATTTCGATAACGGTGGCGTGCCACTCGTAGTCATGTCGCGCTTGATCCTCTCGCGCGCTGGGAAAGTTTCCGATGACTAGACCCCTCCGTGCCAGGAACATACTTCAGCTTGGCATCGCTGACCTCATTTAACAGACGAATCTCCCCGAGGAGCAGCGAGATTCCGAAGGCTGACACTCCACGGCTTGCGGTTCCTACTATTGACGTAATCACCGAAGGAGTTATTGAAATTCTCAGGAGTATACCATTCCTTCTCCGCGGGATTGGGGACGTAGCAAGTCATCGACGTCTCCCCCTTACTCCGCAGATAGCACTCCTTCAGGGCGCGGAGATAATTCCCCGATAGTTGGGATACGGAACGGCTGTGAGTATTGGTGGAAGAGCCTTCACGACTAGCGAGCACGTCATAGTAGAAGGAATCACCTGATTTGTACAACGGCAGCATAAGACCAGCTTCGAACGCTCCAACCGTCGTTAACAAATGAAATTCATCGAACTCATACTTTGAGATAAGCTCATAAGTAATATCATCCTCAGGGGCATAGAAACGAACCCGAAGGCTTGAAGCTCATGCTTTTCCTTGAATATTTCGAGATCAATATGCTTGAAGGTTACTTTTTTCTTACTAACCGAACACTGCGTATCAAGGGGCAGCCTCATCCTCCTCGGCGGGGCCGGATGAACTAATGAACGCTTCGGAAGCTTTTCTCTTCACAGGAGGATTCTTTGAAGATTCAGCCCTCGGAACTACACCCTTCGTATTCTTCCCTTTAAAAGTTGGAGGGGACGCAGATGATGCTCGGGCACTAACGAACGTAGAGGAGGAAATCAAAAGCAACAGCACGAGGCGGAGCCTGCGTACTCCTAATATCATCACGAGGACGAGACGCTGCGCGATCGAAGACTCTTCGGGACCAGAAGGATTTGTCGGAGGAATCTCTTCCCTAGAAGACGAGGCCTTCGCTCCAAGAAACTCGACTCGACGAACATCATCTTGAGACTCTCTACGCGGAGGAGATCTCGATAGCCAGAACCAGGAGTCTGATAAGTAAGCCGCGGACGGTCAGACATGGCTGCGAAAAGATTAAAATCAGAACAAGTTACACACATTCAAAAACATTACCAAAGATCAAAAAACCACATCAATAGCAATCCACACACGATAACGCAGAAACCCTAAAATTAGTATACATGCTCAAAATTCCATAAAATTCACACCCTGAAAAACTCAAATACAAGCAAAACAGTGGCCTCCTTGATTTAAGATGAAGAACAGGGGCAAACTAGTATGCAAGCATTAAAAGAAGTTCTTCATCACAAACAAGGAACAACAGTAGCAGAGAATTTACAAATCAACACAGCGTAAAACAGTGGAAACAAAGAAAAGAAAAAATTACCAGCAAAAAAAGCAGCAGAAGAAACAAACAGTGGAAGCAGGCGTGATTAATGCTAAGGTGGAGAGAATTTAAGGTCACAGGTTCAATGAAGACCGACATAGAATTTAAGGTCACAGGTTCAATGAAGACTGACAGAGAATTTAAGGGCTGAAAAACAAAGAATGAAAAACTGAGAGAATGTTTAGGAAGAATGAAATTAATTTTCTTTCTCTCCTTAATATACCCGAAAGAAAGAGAAGGAAATTAATGGAGGAATGGGAAACGTGCCCGTTACATAAGCAGTTAATACACGAATAAAAGACGTGCCCGAGTATCTAGGAGAAGTTATTAGGAGTGAGAAGAATATGCGACAATGGTTTTTCTTCAAGGCACCCATTAGACATTCAAGCCCGAAGAAAAGGGGCAAATTGTGTACACATATATCTCACTATCAGACACGTGTATATAAAAAGATACATGGAAAGCATGCAGGCCAAGACATCAAAACATGATGCGCTGCGAAACACCGAATAAACCCCGAGGAGTTACTTTATCTCATCCCCAAAAGAAGCTAAGATCAACGGTGGAGAGAAAGTTAGCTGACACGGACGTGACAGGGGCATAAGACACTTGTCTTACACGAGCAGACCTCTCAACTACCCGCATTAAACACTCTGAGCAGTGTACGTGTCGATCAACCTGTGGAACGAGCGAGGATATATCTGCGGGATCAAGGGGAAAACGCAGACCTCTGCGTGATAGACGCAAGAACTCAAGAAGATAAGGTTTCAACGGCCTTCAGAGATGGGTCCCGCATTCTAACCTTATAAATACCCCTTCTATACCAAGAGGAAGGGGGATCGGAAAAATCAGGAAGGGAAGGAGAGAGAGAGATTGCAAGTGTAAGTTAATCCTTTAGAAGAGAGAAACATGTAAACCCAAAAAGTCATTCGACTACTCGTGTAACCGTGAAGAATATAGTAAAACAACAAACCCCGTGGACGTAGGCCTTAGTGCTGAACCACGTAAACCTCGGTCTTGTTTACATTTCAGCACTTTATATTTGTCTAATCCCATGGATCTTTACTTATACGTTTTGCTTTCTTTGTTTTTACCTATATCCCGTGCGCAAACGCCTCGCATGGAGTCGTTAGATGAGGCTATGATAAACCCGAAGGTTTTGAGCCAAGGAATCAACACTAGGATATCATCATCACAAATCTCTCTAGATTACATGATTGGTTGTGAGCATTCGGATGCCTTCGTGATTTGTGTGTTCACAGGAAGAGAAGATTTGAACGAAGTTGAGAAAGTTAATAAGTCGCAGAAACTCCAAACGCTAAGTCCTTTCCCGAAGATCAAGAATCTCTCAAAAACTGATCCGCAGGACCGCAGTGATAACTATTTGTTTACGAAAAAACAACCATACATCGTTCCTCTAACTGTGGAGCCGTAGGGAGGAATTTCAGTCGCATAAAAAACGAAATCCGATGGTACCTGTCAGTAACAAAGCTATATGGGGACATTATATTGTCTTCATATTCGTCTTAAGCCAAACTCTCTGACTAGGCCGAACTCCGTCGTCATATACTCCAACTAACTCTTTCTTTAAAAGAGAGGATGAAACACTAGGAGAAATGTGTTACTTCCGGCTTCAAGGATTGATTAAGATTCTTTTAGACAATTATTTCAACCCTCCCAATAAATTGGCGATTACAAACGGGTATGTGAAATATTTCCGTCAGGATAAAATGAAGCCCTATAACAACGTCATTGGGTTCAAGGTTTGTAGCCCTTGACCCAACCAAGAACACAAAAGAACAGAATTCTGATGATGCTTAGAAGAGAAAAAACAGAGAGTTTTGGTGTTGTTCATACTTGAATGGAAAACAATTACCACTACTTATAGGGAACTCATCATGCTTATTGGAGATGCCTCTTCATTTCCAAAAGACACATAAGGTGTCTATTAAGAATGGTTGTGTCTTTTATGAACCATCACACCCATTAGAGGTGCCTCTTCATCCCCAACAAACATCCATTGTGTCAATTCGACACAGGACGCTTCCCCGTCGTAGCGGCTAACCAAACACGAAAACTTTTTTATTTTCTAAGGTATTGAAAATATCCAACATATTCAACCTTCCGGCAACCCAAAATATGGATTAGTAATTTACTAAAATGTCCCTAAATAAATACACATAACCTTTACCAAGAGTTTACTTCAGCGGGTATTTTCAATTCTTTTCGTTTATCGTCCTCTATCTCTCAAGAGGAAACCCGATAAAAAAGAAAAAAAAACTGAAAAATTACCGATCAAAACTTCGAAAATTATTCAAAAACTCGATCAAAAACCATTAGATTGATACAATCACATGATTTATAAGATCAAATCAGAGACACACGCACACAAAAAACACGAAAAAATTATGTTTTAGAATTCGATTTACTGCGAATCTACATCAATAACATTTTGAAAAGTTCGAATCAAGAGTAAACATCGATTTTTTGTTTCAATTGAGTTTACATTTCATTTGATTTTGATATTTTAGGATTCCTTAAATGATTTATGTTCAAGAAATTGTTCAACTGCTTCGGTTTGTGTTAAATAAACCAAATGCTTATGTTGGTGTTAAGAAATCAGTTAAGGTAAAAATAAAATATTCACCGTGATTTTGTTTACTTGTTTTGTGTGTTTTTGTTTCATTTATTGTGTTGAATATAGTAGTATAGTTTGTTGCATGTAGTAATTATTGATCATCTATAGGTTTTGGTGGAAGCATAATTGTTTCAATTATATTTCCTATATCACTTTGAATTTTCTGCTTGTCATGGTTTATGTGGTGTTGGAGACTTGTAAAAGGGGTATTAATACTGATGAAACCTTATGGATGTATTTACTTACGACTCTGCTAGAATGCTCCATGTTTTGAGGGTTTAAGTTGTATATTGAGGGTACATAATTGTTGTTAGAATTAGAGGTGTAAAACGTGCCGGCCCGGCACAGCCCGGCCCATGAAGTCACGTGCTTAGTGGCTGCATGATGTGCTGGGATGTGCCAGAGATTCAGACGTGTTGTGTTGTGCTAAATGGTGTGCTGTGTTGTGCTGTGCCAGAAAAATAAACGTGTTGTGCCGTGCTGGGCTGTGCTAGCACACTTATTTTATGTTCTCCAAAATAAATATTTTTGAGATATTTTAGTTAGTACATGTATTATTATTAAAATAAATTAGCATAACGAAAATAAAATGCCATAAATTGGCTAAAATAATGATTTTTTTTGTGAAATATGCATCAAATGTGATGTATTGTGTAGTATTTTACGCATGACGTGGCTTGCTTTCTTCGCGTGTTGTGTTATGCTGTGCCGTGTGCTAACACGTGCCGCGTGCTGTGCTGTGCCGGTGTGCCTATTTTTCTGGCACATCACAGCACATTAAACAAACGTGTTGTGCCCGTGCTGGGACGGTCACGTGTTGTGCTCGAATTTTAATGTGTTGTGTTGTATCTTAAACGTGCTGGCCCGTCTCAATTTAGACCTCTACTTAGATTTATGCTAGACTTCGAGCACAATAAGTGTTATTGAACATATAAAATTAGAATTTTCAAGTACAGACTGTTAGTTTCTGATTTCTCAAGCGTTCTCGGCAATCAAACATATCGATGTATCACTCATGGTAAAGTATAGAAAGTGGAGTATCCTTCTTTCGCCCTTATTTTATTATCAGGATGCTTTTCTTTTTCGTCTAGTAATAATGTTGATTGAATCCAGGGTGATACTTCTCTTGTGCTTACATTATATATGCATACAGCATACTTGTGACAATCAACAAAACACATCAATCCGTTTAAGGGTCTTAAAATATAATCACAAGAGAACATATTTGTTTTCATCATGGTGTGAATGTCTGCTCTTCCTATGCCTTTACCAAGAGATAAATCTGATGTCAAGAAAACATAATCATGTGTCCCTTGTATCCGATCCCTTAGTATTGACGGTCCATAACTGAAAGTAGTGGAATCACATAAACAAGAGATGGGCATGCTTTCATCGGGCAATGTAAATAGGTGAAAAATGAGTCTTCTGTGTTGGGAAAATTGGCACCCCGAGCACAGCGGAAATCAGGATCATAAAGAGCAATTGGTGATTTGAACCAAATATGGGAGAAATAAAAAGAGAGAGACAGAAGATAAACAAACACACAACCACAACACAAGATATATGTGGTTCATCTTTACAGGCTACATCCACGGCCAACACCACCAGAAAAACTTCCATTGAATCAAAGACCATTACATGCTCTTTCCGCAAACCAAGACAATAACCCAAAGAGTAAACAAGACATACCCGAGATCATCATTGAAGAAACCAAAGAAACCAACTCTCTAAACCATTCTTCAAACCAGCCTTGTGTCTTCTCTTCTACACCGTCTTCACAGCTTCTAGTAACATAGAAGAAACATGGAAACCCTATAAACGTGGTTTAGGGAAAATCCCCAAACCCTAAACACTTGAACACCAAAATCCTCTCTCTACAAGTTTTTCTCTCACACCGATATTGACCTTCAGGATAGCACACGATCCTCCCTACCAAACAGACTAAAACCCTAAGCACAAGGATTTACTACTCTTCTGGGTTGGATATCCACAAACCTACAATTCTAGTCATATATATAGAGAACAAAAACTTGGTCACCAAGTATTAGTCTCCAACTAGGAAACTAAACTCTTTCATAAACTCTATCAACCTAGATTAGGAAATCCACCCAATGTGAAAAAAGACTTAAATTAGGAAACCTACGATTTTCCTAACAATCTCCACCTCGGATCATACTATCAAGCATGAGATGATCACAGGAAATTACCTCCGTCTTCCACCAGAGTTTTTCACCATCTCCATATATCCATATAATTACTTTTGAAGTTCAGACCCGAACTTCTATCTTCATAAAACCATCTCTTCGATCAAAATACCATGACGTTAATAGAAGTCTTCAAACCACCTTCTACATGAAGAAAACTTGTGAAATTGATCATGTTTCACAAAGACCATGAAAATCTTCAATCACCATCAACGAATCCTTGCACAGACTCCACCATTGATCACCCAGAGAACCATCCAGAAGAATCACCACTAGCTCAACCTAACCAGTAAGCTAACAACATATTTAACTCTAACCCAGAAAGGAATAATTAGCTTCAATATCATACTCCAGCACATGTCATGATTACTGTGTATCTGAAACAAACCACCAGACATATCCATTGTGAATAACAGGATTAATCCTTTAAGCGATTCCCAAAGACATCACCAATCTGATATACTTTTTACCACCATCACACCCAATATACTCGCTTAGAATATATACCATGTGAATTCCCATATTACCGTGGTACATGCATTCGACATCGGGCGCATTCTTGATATTACGTGCAAGTCATCAAAAATACTTTAACATAGACTTAAGAACATAAATCTATAATATCTCGTGCATAACTTCGAAGAATTGTTGGTCCTTCTTCTAGATGAGACCTCACGACCTCATCCTTTCTTCAAACTTTGTAACCCATTATTTATGGTGTATGGTCACTAACGCCCTTCAAGAAGTAAATATGTATTCCACCTCATTCAGTCTTATTCTGCGTCGCATACTACATCATAAAATTAAACGGAGAACATAAAGTTCTACCAAGTTGAACCTCCGATTTTTGAATCACATCAAAAATCCATCTTTGTGTAAACACCGGTTGAAACATTATCTTCAAGACAAACTTCTCCACCCGAACAATAAACCATTATTCAATTACAAGTTCAATCACACCAGCCCGTCCATGGCTCTGATACCAATTGTTGGGAAAATTGGCACCCCGAGAAATAACACCCAGCGGAAATCAGGATCACAAAGGGCAATTGGTGATTTGAACCAAACATGGGAGAAATAACAAGAGAGAGACAGAAGATAAACAAACACACAACTACAACACAAGATATATGTGGTTCACCTTTACAGGCTACATCCACGGCCAACACCACCAGAAAAACTTCCATTGAATCAAAGACCATTACATGCTCTTTCCGCAACCCAAGACAATAACCCAAAGAGTAAACAAGACATACCCGAGATCATCATTGAAGAAACCAACTCTCTAAACCATTCTTCAAACTAGCCTCGTGTATTCTCTTCTACACCGTCTTCACAGCTTCTAGTAACAGAGGAGAAACATGAAAACACTAGAAACCTTGTTTAGGGAAAAGCCCCAAACCCTAAACACTAGAACACCAAATTCCACTCTCCACAAGTTTTTCTCTCACACCGATATTGACCTTCACGATAGCACACGATCCTCCCTACCAAACAGACCAAAACCCTAAGAGCAAGGGCTATGGAGGTTGAGTGGCTTCTCAAAATGAAAGAGTTGATCAAACTTGATCAAATTAGGTCCTATTATGGATAGAGGGAAACCCCCTTTCATCCTAAACTCTATCACCTTATCTTCCGATTGGACGAGTGTACGAAAGTCTTCCCTATACGGCTAATTTTTTGCCGTTTGAAATAGTTATTGGAAATACGGCAAACAGTTTGCCGAGTATAAGTAAATTGAAAACAGAAGAAAAACTATTTGTTGTTTAAGTTTGTTTTCTTTCCAAACGGCTTTTTCAAGTGTCGTGTAAATATATTTGCACTTTATACGGCTAAAAGATACGTATAAAATTTAAACGATTGAAAGAGCCTGCCGTATAAGTATAAGCCTGCAATTTTTCTCGGACTACACTCAACTTTATTGAGTTGGTTTGCAGGTTCTTGTTTGGAAGAGTTGAGTGGTTTTTCTTCTAAGCTGGTGAAGCTGGATTAGGTACATACTTTTCTCAATTTTCTCTTGTTTTCTTCTCTGGAATGTGTGCCTTAGGGTTTTTCCTTTTTGTAGATTGGGTTTTTGCAGCTTCGCTTTTTCTTCTCTTTTTGATGGTCATAGTGAAGTTTTGAAATTCTAGGATGTAAGCCAGAAAACTTTTGAAATTCCAAATCTGTAATTCTTTTTAGTACGGCATACAGTCTGCCGTTTGTTTTTTACAAAATAAAAAACGACCAATAGTTTGCCGTCCATTTTTGGTTCTTTTAAAAACCGGATAACAGTTTGCCGTGTAGTCTCTAGTCACTCTATCCCACAGGTGATTTTTCACTCGTTCAGGTAAAGACTCGTCCATTTTGAAAGGGATGGACTCTTTTAAAGTTTATCCCATAGCCCTTGCTCTAAGCACAAAGATTTACCACTCTTTTAGGTTGGATATCCACAAACCTACACTTCTAGTCATATATATAGAACACAAACTTGGTCACCAAATATTAGTCTCCAACTAGGAAACTAAACTGTTTCCGAAACTCTATCAACCTAGATTAGGAAATCCACTCAATGTGAAAAAAGACTTAAACTAGGAAACCTACCTTTTTTTCTTAACATCTTCTTCAATCAAATTCAGCCAACCCTTACGTACGTACTTGAACTGCATAAGTGATTTTACAGGGAGTCTACTTATTATCTCACAAACTATTACATCGTTGTTAATACCACCATCAAGAACACCTCTGGTTGTATCTTCCATGGTTCCTTCATCTTCAACTTATTTCCACTTACTTGTGCTTCTTTTTGCTTATCACTAAATTGAGTACGCAGCCCTCGGTATTTATACAATAAAAACCAGTTTCCAAACCTGATGTACTTCCATAAACGAGCGAGAACTTATCCTAATTGTAAATGGTCTACAGAATAACAATTAAAAGTTACACGTCAAACTGCCTTATTAGTTCACGTTTCTTTTTCCTGATTTGTGTTAATATTAATATGGCTCGATGAGTTCCTGTCCTGAGGTAGATTATGTAATGGTTCTCTTGTCTTAAGACAAATATGAATATGGCTCGATGAGTTCGAGTAGCAACTTTTCTTGTATAGTTAGGACAATCACTGGCATCAAGTACTAAGGGTTTTGGATCGAATCTTAAAATCTTATTGGTCTTTACCAGTCCTTTCCTAAGCCACAGACTTTTTGGGTAAAAGGAAAAACAAAAAAACAATCACAACCGTCTTACGGTCAGGCATAAACACGTGTGAGCGTTCAATCGCACACGTGTGAGCCTACACTGAACGGGCTGCATCTTTTGTGCCTATACGAAGAGTAGTTGTCCTCGATTCTTCTCCTCCGCTGCCGTGCTCTTGTAGTGAAAGAAAAACAATGGAAACCCTAAACCTAAAACCCAATAGCAGATCCTCCTTATTTTCTTTTCTTCTTCATTTGTAACATCTATGGAAACAAAAAGAACATCAAATACATGTATGTCCATCAACAACAACCACAACACAATGATATTTCCTTTCAAGAAACTATTATGACTTCATTCTTTGGTTCCACCATTTGCTTGGGTTCTTTTCTGTATTGTCATCAAGAGCGCTGTAGATTTTAAACAATTGGTCTTTGTGTTGCTGTAGTAGGATGAAATTTTTACTGAAATTTTTTACCAACTGTTACATCTCAAGTGAAGATTCAGTTTTTGTAAGTAGTTAATCCATTTTAGCTAGCCTGTTCTACTCTTTACTAAGCAAACAAGTTTATATGCCTAAAGCTGGTTGCTGAATAATTTTATTTTTTGAATCATGTTGTGACGAGATCACCCTCGTGGCAGGTGTCATAAGGATGCATTTCTTAGCCCTTAGATACCTATATGTCCACATCTGTAGAAAACATTTAGAAAATAAATTTTAATTTATTTATTTTCCCTATCTTATAAATCGGTACTATGTTATTTAGTCTATACTCCTTTTATCAAATCCCTACATACTATATTATTTAATCTAATGTTCTATTTGCAAATTGGTGATACACCTCATGATTACATTTATGTTTGTATTTTTTCTAGCTTCTGAACCTAGAACAACAGTTGGAAGAAAATTAACTTGGTCAACTTTGTTTTTTGATCGGTAAATTAACCAACTTGATCAACTTTGATCGTGATGATTTGATCAATTTCTAAGTCGCAATGCTGATGTTTCTTCCACGGAATAAGTTTTTGTTGTCCCCGTATTCCTTCTCCACATGATTGAAATATAAATTAAAAAAGAAAAAACATTGAGTTAATGGTTATGCAGATGCTTCAAAGCTATGCCAACCATATACTTGGTAATAGTTAATGATATTTAGATTACTGATCATCCAGTATAGTATCACAAAAGCAACAAGATCTTTAATTTCAAAAGAATAAAAGAAATATTGTGTGTCATTAATGTTTTATGTTTTCTCCCTATGATTAATCCCTTCAAAAAAATTCATCATGATACATGTGTATCTTCCTCTCTCCGGGAACTAGTGATCCTCAAGACGGATTGAGCACATAATTGTAATTTAGGAGGAATTATTGATTTAAGGCAGTATTCATATAGAAGGAAAATAAATTCCTAGGAGGTTTGAGAAACCAAACCAAGGTAAGGAACTATGCCAAGATAAAGAAATACATTCTAGACAAGGTACTATTCCTAATATGGGAAATATACCTAGAAAGGGAATTATTCCTAGATAAGGAAATAGATTCCTAGAAGGTTTGGGAAACCAGTTATAGAGATGTTTAGCTCATAACTAAGACATCTAGAGAGTGTGGTTTGACACCTAGAAAAGGAGGTTTAACACACATACCTAAAGAGAATTTTGTGAGGCAATTAATTATTATAAAAGCAAGCTTATCAAATAGTTTAATTAAGGTTATTTACCTAAAGATTGTGAGCGTAACAAATAGAGAATTGTGATAGTTTTGTTCTTCATAATCTAGAGAAGATATATTTCTTCGAATTACTACTTTGTGTTCTGTTTTATAGTTTTCGTCTATTATTATTCTAAATTCCGCCTCTATAATAATAGTCACCAAGGTACAGAGATCAATAGGTATCAAGTTGGTATCCGAGAAAGCTTCGCTTCTTTTAGGGAAGATTCCAGTGGTTTATGGTCTTCACTAGATCTCTCTACAAAAAGATTGGTGAGTTACTCGAAAAGAAAGAATATAATAAAAAAGAACAAGAAAACCAAGGATGACAAAATCAGACGATGAGTCTAAGACTGACGAACCAAAAACTACCGACGAGAAGGTGGTTATGTTAGAAAAATATATGAAGACGATTCAAACTACCCTGGACGAGTTGGTTGCTTGTATTCGTTCCAATACACCAAATTTGGAAACTTCGAAAAAGATGAAATATCCATCTTGGGGTTCAGAAGAAGGGAATGAAGAGGAAGAAGAAGAATACGAAGAGGAAGAAGAAGATGATCTTCCTAAAGGCACAAAAGAAACAAAACCTCGTGGCAAGTTTATGAATCACGATAAGAATCTAAAAATTGATTTTCATGTTGATATTTCACTTTATGATGGAAGTGTCGATGTAGAGAAATTAGATGACTGGATAGAGCGTATAGAGACGTATTTTTCTTTCTTTCAATACATTTCAAAGGAAAAGATTGCTTTCGTGGAATTGAAACTACAAAAGCATGCTCTAACCTGGTGGAAAGCTTATCGAATACACAACCTAGGTAAGGGGGTATTGTCGTGGAAAAGATTCAAGGAAGTTGTAAGGAAACAGTTTTATCCAGTTGGCTACCTTGAGGAAAGATGGTTCAACTGGTACAATTTGAAGCAGTACTACAACTAAACCGTGCAAGAATATACTTCGGAATTTCAGAATCAAGATACGGTTTTGGATTTAGACTTGGAATATTATGCTATCTATATGAAGTATATTTCCGGGTTCCATGATTATATACAGAAGGAATTGAACATGTTTTTGGTGGATACTATCTCCGACGCAAGCATAAAATCTAATGCCATCGAAGGAAGGCATAAAAAATTTGATGTTGAGGGTAACACTAAGGCAAAGTCTGGAGGTTCCATCGCTAAAGAAGATAAAAGTAGCAAATAGGATAAGAATTCTAAAGAGAAGGAAGGTTTTATTTTGCACTCATTGCAAACAAACAGGACACATTGTCGACAAGTGTTGGATGAAGTATCATAATCTAAAACCAAAAGGTTTGCAGAAGAGAGAAGCCATGATGGCAACACTGTTCGCACAAGCTCCAATAGAAGTCCTAGGACTAACGGAACCCAACTGAAAGCTCCTCTTATAGCAGGAGAAAAAGAAGGACCTTTAAAAGATAACCAACAATATCTAGTTCCGGGTAAGGGTATTACTGTAATTAGAAACATGTTAGCAACAGCAGACTGATGTTGCGAATAAAAGATTTCGCAACGGCATATGTCGTTGCCAATTGCCGTTGCTGACCGAGATTAGCAACACAGCTTATGCCATTGCTAAAAATTGCGACACCGTGTGTAGCAACGGCAAAAGCCTGTTGCGATCCCGTTGAGCAACAACTACGATAGCTTGCTAACAGCTTAAAATGGTGTAGTGCGAAAACCAAGAATACGTTAAAAGAACAAAAAAACCAAGGATGAGAAAATTAGACGATGAGTCTAAGACTGGTGAACCAAAAACTACCGACGAGAAGGTGGTTATGTCAGAAAAAGAGATGAAGACGATTCAAACTACCCCAGACGACTTGGTTGCTTGTATTCTTTCCAATACACCAAATTTGAAACCTATGAAAAAAACGAAATCTCCATCTTGGTGTTCGGAAGAAGAGGATGAGGAGTAGGAAGAGGAAAGCGAAGAGGAAGAATAAATTGAGATTCCTAAAGGCACAAAAGAAAAAAAACCTCATGGTAAGGATCTAAAATCGATTTTGATGTTGATATTCCACTTTATGATGAAAGTTTCGATGTAGAGAAATTAGATGACTGGATAGAGCGTCTAAAGACGTACTTTTCTTTCATTGAATATGGTTCGAAGGAGAAGATTGCTTTTGCGGTATTGAAGCTCTGAAAGCATGCTCTAATATGGTGGAAATCTTATCAAAGAAAATACCTAAGTAAGGGAGCATTGTCGTGGAAGGGATTCAAGGAAGTTGTAAAGAAACAATTTTATCCGGTTGGCTACCTTGAAGAGAGATGGTTCAAGTGGTTCAACTTGAAGAAGTCATACAACCAAACCGTGCAACAATATACTTCAGAATTTCATAATTAAGCTATGGCTTTGGATTTAGACTTGGAAGATTATGCTATCTATGTGAAGTATATTTTCGGGTTCCATGAGTATATACAAAAAGAGTTGAAGATGTTTTCGGTGGATACTATCTCCGAAGCAAGCATAAAAGCTAATGACATTGAAGGAAGGCTTAAGAAATCTGATGTTGAGGGAAACACCAAAGGGAAGTCTGGAGGTTTCGTGAATTTCGTCGTTAAAGGAGATGAAAGGAGAAAATAGGATAGGAAGTCTAAAGACAAAGAAATTTTAATTTGCAATCATTGCAAACAAACATGACATGTTGTTGACAAGTGTTGGATGAAGTATCCTAATCTAAAACCAAAAGGGTTAAAGAAAAAAGAAGCCATGATGGCAACATTAGTGGCACAAGCTCCGAAAGAAATCCAAGGACTAACAGAACCTAATCAAAAGCTCTCTCTAATGGCAGGAGGCGTTGACAAACTAAAAAAAGACGATCATAGGGAACGACTCTTCATAGTTAAGATGCAGGTTAAGACAACACTTATAGATGTTGTTATTGACTTGATAAGTAGAAGAATTTACTTTCACATTCTTTGGTACATAAGTTGTGTTTGAAGACTTTTAAATATTTGAAATCCCATCCTTTAGGGTGTCTTCAAAAGGAAGGTGGACTACAGGTAGCAAAGCAGTGTACGTTCAAGTTTTTTTTTTGATGAGTCATACATCGATGAGGTTAGATGTGATCTGGTTCCATTAGATGTTTGTCAGTTTGTACTTGGTAGTACTTACTTGTGGGATCGAGATGCGGTTTTACATAGGAGAGACCAGAAGTACACCTTTACCAAAGATGGGAAAGCTTTTGTAATATGAGTTATAGACTCTCCTCTTAAGGGACAAAGCCTGATTACAACCACTCAGGAAAAACGGTTGATGAATGCTAGTACAAAGTTCATTCTCCTTATCTGTTCTTATGACGAGAAGCCGAGTAGAGTTTGTTTGGAAACCCTGACCAAACAACAAGAAGACGACCTAAGAAGGTTGAAGATGTTTGAACCGCCATTACTATATAATGAAGGAGATGACAAGATAATCTTACCACATGTGGAAGACTTGTGTTTTGATAGATAGGAACCACTCGAAGAGGATTGGATTACGGAGCGAAAAGAGACTAAGACAAGACAACAAGATAAGGACACTTTTCTAATTGGAAGTCGAAGTCAAGTTCCCAGCAAGGAGAGATGGTTCAGCAGGGTGAAAGGAACTCTCGGGTTCCCTAACATCCAACTCCAAATCTAACTTTCACAGGAGTTCAAGTTCTTGAGTGGGGGCACATCATACATGTGTATCTTCCTCTCCCAGGGAACTAGTGATCCTCAAGATGGATTGAGAATATAACTGTAATTTAGTAGGGATTATTGATTTAAGGCAGTATTCCTATAGAAGCAAAATAAATTCCTAGGAGGTTTGGGAAACCAAACCAAAGTAAGGAACTATGCCAAGATAAGGCTACTTTCTATACAAGGTAATATTCCTAAAAAGGGAAATATACCTAGAAATGGAATTTTTCGTAGATAAGGAAATAGATTCTTAGAAGTTTTGGGAAACCGTTAAAGCTATAAATAAAGATGTTTAACTCATAGCTAAGACATCTAGAGAGTGTGTGGTTTGACACCTAGAAAAAGAGGTTTAACACACATACCTAGAGAGAAGTTTGTGAGGAAATTAATTATTATAAAAGCAAGTTTAGAAAATAGTTTAAGGTTATTTACCTAGAGAGATTGCGAGCGTAACAAAGAGAAAATTGTAATAGTTTTGTTGTTCATAATCTAGAGAAGATATATTTCTTCGAATTACTACTGTGTGTTCTGTTTTCTAGTTTCGTCTATTATTATTCTGAATTCCGCCTCTATAATAATGGTCACCAAGGTACATAGATCAATATGTATCATATCACGATCAAAGATGATAAATCTTCTTCGATCTATTGTTCTAGGTTTTCCGGACAAAAAGGTAAAATCATAGTAATCGATTTGCTAAAAGGACTCTAGACTAACTAACATAGTACGGACGGATTTATAAGATAAGGAAAATAAATAAATTAAAATTTATTTTCTAAATTTTTCCTAGAGATGTAGACATAAATATGATACAATATCAAAGGGCTATGAGATGCACCCTTATGACACCTGCCACGAGGGTGAACTTGTCACTGCACGACTCTTATTTTTTTAGGATGTGTAGTGATCTATACTACAAGGGAGATGAATTTGATGATTTAAGAAGATAAAGAAGGGATTAAGATGAGATCTAGAAGAAGAAGAACTGATAAGCAGAGAGAGATATTTAATAAAGCAAATAATTGGATAATAATCAATGAATGGTATCCAATGACCATCAGACTACAGATATAAAGCCATTGGCCAAGACTACTGCTAAGGGATACACCATAACTAGGATAAGGGAACCCGCCCACAACACAATTTGGTTTAAGAATACTAGGCCTAACACTTACATGACAACTAATGGGATTACACAAACTATCCTATGAAAAATACCCCCTACTCAAACCGATTTTAGTCCTCAAGAATCATTTTTGGAAACTGCATTCTGATAAAAGATTTGTCCTCCCAAATAGCATCAACAGATATTGAATGAGTCCAGTGCATCAAGACTTGTTCCACTATTTTTTGATTCTTCTTAATTGTTTTGGTGGACAGAATCTGGAGTGGGGTAACCTTGAAACTGCCATGAGAGTCCAATGTTGGTAAAGTAGTCTGTGGTAGCAGTCCTGTTCCAAGCTTTTGCTTCAACTGAGAGACAGGGAATACTGGGTGAATCCTTGAAGTGGCAGGAAGGTTGAGTTTTTAAGCAACTTTTCCCATTCTGGCAGTAACCTGGTATGGGCCAAAAAATTTGGCTGACAGCTTGAGACATCTTCTTAATTGCACTGAGGTTTGTCTGTAGGGTTGTAATCTTAAATACAACCAGTCTCCCACCTGGAATTCCATCTCAGTTCTTTTCTTGTCATCCTAATGTTTGATTCTGTGTTGTGCCTCTTCAAGTGTGACCTTCAGTTTGATGCCCATGGCTTGTCTTCTTTGCAAGTAATCTTCTACATAAATATTGGTGGACTGCTGGTGTGAGAAGAGACCAAATTGTTGGGGACTGTAACCATAAAGATCTTGAAATTGGGTAGTCTTGAGGCTTGTATGATAAGGAGTGTTAAACCACCATTCAGCTAGGGACATCCAGCTAACCCATTTGGTAGGTCTGTAGCTAGTCATGCACCTTAAATAAGACTCCAAGAAAGCATCGACTCTTTCAGTCTGTCCATCAGTTTGAGGATGGTAGGCAGAACTCATGTGTAATGCTGTTCCCATTTTAGTGAATAACTCCTACCAGAAATTTCTAAGGAAAATGCTATCTCTATCTGACACAATTGTAGCAGGTAACCCATGCAATTTAAAGATGTTGTCCAGAACCTTAGCTACAAAGGCAGCTGTGAAAGGATGACTGAGTGGCCAGAAATGACTGTATTGAGAGAACCTATTCACCACCATCATAATGACCTCTCTGCCTTCTGACTTGGAAAGTCCAGTGATGAAATCCATGGAAATGTGTTTCCATGCTTGGTCTGGAATGTGCGGAGGTTGCAGCAATCCTGCAGGAGCAGCATGTGAAATTTTGTGCTGCTGACAAATATCATATTCCTTGATATACTGGAATAAGTTTTTCTTCATACCCATCCAATAAAAATAGACCTTTGCTCTCTGGTAGCTAGCTTGAGTGCCTGAGTGTCCTCCTACAGATGAGGAATGGATTGCAGCCATTGGAGCCAATGTATACTCTGTTATTGTACCTCAGAATCCCTTGTAAAAGAGTGTAAGGAGGTCTGCTGGAAGGAGAAATTGTGAGTTGTGGAATCAGTTCAGCATCCAGAGTGTCTGAGTTGTAGCTAGCCTGCACCTCCCCAAAACAAGTAGGTTTTAGTTGAGAAATTAGTTGACATTGAGGTTAGGAAGTGTGTGGCACCTTATTTCAATGCCTCTTTTGTAAACAACAACATAATCATATCCCAACAGCTTGGAGAGCCATTTTTGTTGCACCATTGTGTGAAGTCTTTGTTCCATGAAATACTTCAGACTTTGATGGTCTGTGTATATGGTGAAATGATTCCCATCAAATAAGGCCTCCGCTTAGTAATATCCATCACAATAGCAAGTAACTCCTTTTCATAGGTGGACATAGAAAGAAACCTTGTTCCCATGCCTTTGCTGAAATAAGAAATTGGATGTTTGTTTTGCATAAGAACTTCTCTTACCCCTGTATCAGGAAGATATAGCACTGGAGTTATGGTGACAGCTTGCTTGAGGGCTTCAATGCAATCTAAGCAGCATCAGTCCACATGAAGTTATCTTTCTTTAGCAATTCTTCCAGTGGCTTACAAATTATTCCATAACCTTGCACAAATTTCCAATAGTACCCTGTAAGGCCTAGAAATCCTCTGAGCTCTTTCAAGGTAGTGGGAACTGGCCAGTTGAGCATACAAGAAATTTTGGTTGGATCAGCTGTGACTCCTTCTCCAGTAATCATATGACCCAGATACTCAACTTTGGGATGTCCAAAAGTGCATTTACTGATCTTAGCATATAATGTGTGCTCTTGCAGAGTCTTAAGAGTAATTTCCAGATACTCTAAGTGGGTACCCATATCAGGACTATACACCAGTATGTCGTCAAAGAGTACCAAAATAAATTTCCGCAGATAAGGCTGAAAGACATCATTCATTAAGGCTTGGAAGGAGGCTGGAGCATTGGTTAAGCCGAATGGCATTACCATGAACTCATAATGCCCTTGATGTGTCTTGAAAGCCGTCTTGTAAGTGTCTGGAGGAAAAACTCGAATTTGGTGATACCCAGCTCACAAGTCTATCTTAGAGAACACTTTTGCACCAAATAGCTCATCAAGTATCTCTTCTATAATAGGAATAGGGTACGTGTCTTTAACAGTAGTTGCATTGAGCTTCCTATAGTCGACACAGAAGCGCCAACTTCCATCTTTCTTTTTGACAAGCAATATAGGAGAAGAAAATGGACTTCTACTAGGTTGGATCACACCAGTTTTAAACATTTCTTGCACCAACTATTCCACTATCTCCTTCTGAATGTAGGGAATACGATAAGGTCTTTGATTTGGTGGTGTAGTGAGTGATTTTAAGGGAATATGATGATCATGAGACCTAGATGGTGGAAGTGTTTTGGGTTCTTGAAAAACAGTTTCATATTTTTGTAGTAGGGGTAAAATGGGAGTAGGAGTTAATGGTTGTTCATCACAGGAAGTAATAGCAAATAATCTACCTATCATGCCATTTTTGTTCTTCTTAATCCATTTACGTAAAGCCTTACCAGTCATCATGGATAGCTGAGTTGTGGGTGTGTTACCTTGAAGTTTCATCTTCTGCCCCTCCATAGAAAATTCCACCGTAAGTTTGTTGAAGTCGAAAACCATGTGACTCATTCCTCTCATCCAATCAACTCCAAGAACCATGTCGCAGCCTCCTAAGGATAAGAGACGCATATCAAACTGGAAATCGTGTCCCTGCATCTGCCAGGTAAAAGATGGACACTTAGCATCACTAACCATTTTATTTCCATTTGCGACTGCTACTAATAATGAGGCTGTAGGAATGATATGCCCTCCACATCTAGCTGCGGTTGCTAGGTCGAGAAAACTATGAGTGCTGCCGCTATCAATCAGGATTGCCAATGACTGCTTCTTAGAAGCTCCTCCCTCTATTCGAATAGTGTTGTGAGACACGTTGCCAGCTAGAGCATGCACTGAAATTTCGACGTCTTCCTCTTGAGTAGGAGAAAGTGGAGGTTCGATAGGTGACTCTTCACCAGATTGTGTTAAATCTTCATCATCGGCAGCTAACATATATATCTGTTGTTTAATACACTTGTGGCCAGCTTTAAAACTTCATCGCAGTTATAGCAAGGACCCCTTTCTCTTCTTTTGCGCATCTCTGCATATGACAGTTTCTTAATAGGTGGTGGAGAAGACACATCAGGGGATGAAAATTTTCTGGAGAAGGTTTTGGGGCTTGTAACTGGTGAAGTAGTTTGTCTTTGAGAATAGCTGGGTGGGACAGATAATGGTGGTGGTCTGTAATGGAATTTTTGCTTTCTGGCCGCATTCTCAAGGAGTTCCTCTTGGATTCTAGCCAAATATACTGCATTGGAAAGTGATTTTGGTGAAAACATCTGAACCTGCAACCGGGGTTCATCCTTTAAGACACTAATGAAACTAGAAGTAAAATATGCTTCAGTGAGGTGAGGATTTTTTGCTATCATTAACGCCTTCAATTCCTCAAAAACCTCCTGATAATCTAGGACTGATCCAAGTTGACTGAGTTTGTTAAATTCCCCTACAACATCATCATGACCAAGCTCTTGAAAACGTAAACAGATATCCCGAACAAAATCATCCCATGTTATTACTGGTTTACCATAATTTGATAATCTTGAAACCATATGTCAGCCTTGCCTTCTAGATACATGGAAGCTATATTAACCATTTGTGGATCTGACATATTATGGAAAAGAAATTTTTTTCTACACTTACCAATCCAAGATCATGGGTTGGTACCATCAAATTTTGGGAATTCTATCTTAGGTCTTGGTTGAAGAAATTGATTTTGCTCTTGATTAAAAGGATAGTGAGGTTGTAAGATATTTTCACCTGAATTAAATGGGTTTTCGTTGGGTGGAGGACCCAAAACTCCGTCAGAAGTACCAGTCTGTGTGTCTCGATTTAAGTTCCTCCTGTCTGAAGCTTTAATATAACGGTCCATTTGAACATTGAAAGCAGCATTAATCACACTCATGAACTCAACAGTAGGGCGCTTCTGAGCATCTTTAATTTCTGCAATCGATTTCATAACTGCATCATATTTAACTGAAGAATCACTTTGAGATTTAGTGAGTTCATCCATCTTCTTATTTGAATAATCCTGAGCTCTAGCAAGCTCATCGATCTTCTTAGTAAGTTCTCCAACAACTGCTTTATTATCCATAACAGGTGCCAAAAGTAGATGATGCTCTTGATACCAATTTGTAGTGATCTACACTACAAGGGAGATGAATTTGATGATTTAAGAAGATAAAGAAGGGATTAAGATGATATCTAGAAGAAGAAGAACTGATAAGCAGAGAGAGAGATATTTAGTAAAGCAAGTAATTGGATAATAATCAATGAATGGTATTCAATGACCATCGGACTACAGATATAAAGCCATTGGCCAAGACTACTGCTAAGGCTACACCTTAACTAGGATAAGGGAACCCACCCACAACACAGTTGGGTTTAAGAATACTAGGCCTAAGACTTACTTGACAACTAATGGGCTTACACAGACTAGCCCATGACATGATGTGTTGTGTCTTTTCTTATTTTTGTATTGGAACTGTCTGTGTTTTGATTTGAACCATTTTTTGGGACCATGGTTTTTTTGTTGGGGACCATGATTCTATTTTAGGCAAGACATTATAAGTAATTCTAAGTCATCCGTTATCTAAATGTTTTTCTTAATACCAAACTTACCCTCTTTAATTAAATGTGTTAGTTTAATGATTAATTAGTTATTAGCTAATGATTAGTAATGATTAGTTACCATTAAGAAGTTCGGTTACAAAAAATTAAAAAATTTCCTTGCGATCAAACCGAACTCTATATTTGGTGTGACCATTAAATAGTTTGGTTATAAAAAAATTTAAAACTTTTTACGATCAAACCCAACTTAAAGTTCGGTTAAGAAACATTTTTTGCGACGTAACTGAACTAAAGTTCGGTTGGGAAATGTTTTTTGCAACTAACTGAACTATTAGGGTTCGGTTGGGAAATGTTTTTTGCTACTAACCGAACTATTAGGGTTCGGTTGGGAAATGTTTTTTGCGACATAACCGAACTAAGGTTCGGTTGGGAATTTTTTTTTTTGCGAAATAGCCAAACTGTTCTTCATGTTCATCATTTCCATTAGGTTTGGTTAGTTCGACAAAGTTTTTCACATAATTCCTACCCGAACTTCTCTCTGCAACTTTCATTTTCAACTTATTTTGATGGTTAATACTGATTTTTCAATCGAACGAGGAACGTCAAGCGAAGAGAGAAGAAGAAGAGGATAATTTTTTTTTCAAAACTAAAAAATTTCGATTCCCCCCTATTTTTTTTATTTTGATTTTGATTTGGGTTAATAGATTCATTTAGATTAGATATATATGATTAGATTATCTTATAGTAATAATATATTATTGAATAACGATTATTACATGAAACTAATTGGAAGCCTAACAAGCTAAGCTCCAACGACGTACTACTACATTAATTGAACATGTTGATTAGATTTATATAGTTATTAGGTTAGTTTTAGTTTAAATTAAAGTAAAGGGTAAATGTGTACTTACCTAACTTTAGGACACCCCTTATAAGTATAGGGAGGTTGGCCTAATAAGACCATGACCCCCAAAAAAAACCATGGTCCCTAAAAATGGTTCTTCGATTTGGTTGACATGGGTAATACCAACCCGAAGATTCTTAATTGCAAAAGGGCCCAGAAAAAAAGGGTGAGAATTTAACCTTTTAGAACCGCAAAAGAAGCTACATTTTGCCATATTAAACCTGATAGCTAGCCAATAATTATGCATATGTAAATTGGAAATCTCATTTTTTTAACACTTTATTGTTTATCTGTGTAGATCCTTCCTCTCACGAGTGGAAGAAAGAGAAATAGGAGTTGAGAACTAGAGCCTGGAGACGGAAGGTCCATCATAAGAGCATACTGCTACCAAAAGGCTAGTGGTGTGCTCGTATTAATTCCCATATCGAAAAGGTAAATAATTTAAAAACCAAGTCCGATAAATTGACTCTTCAAATTCATGATAAATTGAGTTGGTTTGATTAATTGGTAGGTACGTAATAATAAGTTAAAGAGCCGTTGGTGGTGGTGTATTTGTTTTGATTTCTAATATTAGGCTATTTAAGAGTTCAAGCTTTTTATTTGTTCTTTTTGGTTTGTTATTAAGCTAGGTGTGTAATTCTCTAATACTAAATAGATTATCGAACATTTATACTGGAAAAGAAAAATCCTTCGTAACAAATGTTAAATGTGTAATCCCAAATATAATCATTAGAGATACTAAGATCACTATAGAATAAAGGAAAAAAAAAAAGTAAAGCAGTCGCAATCTTAAAATCCAATCTAATAAACAAACTGAATAAAATCCTAGTAATCTCAAAGAAAATTGACAAGAATTTAACAGTCCGGAAAGCCTTTATTTACCAAACTAGAAGAGTAATAGTAAACCTAAAATGTGGTAATGTCAATGCATACATATATATATATACATACATGTATATATAAACTCAAATATTGTTGCCCTTAACCTTGCAAATTCGATGACTTGATTGGATATTAGCAGTATTTTCTTCATCTGATACTGGTTGCACATCAAGTTCCTCGAAAGTAACCCAATCCTTAAGAGGTGTGCAACTATGCATCGATAATTTTTCATTGCTCGGTCCACTTCTAGCACCACGACAATCTTTAAGTTTTAATGTCAATTCTGAAGTTTGTTCCTCGAGACATTGCTTGTTGTTCATCATTCGGTTTAGTTGTTCTTGTAATTTTGTTACTTCATTCCTCAATGTATTCATGTCTTCGGTCAACTCTCTTTTCTTGTTTTCAAGTCTAGCAATATCAACTTCTAAAACAGTTAGTGTATCCTCCCGTGCTTTCTTATCATAAAGGTGTAAAATTGCAGTTTCTAAATCCGAATATCTTTTTTCTTGTTTTTCTTTCTTTTCTTGTTTCTCATCTTTCTCTCTTTTGACTTCATCTTGAAGAGTGGAATTTTCTTTATGTAATTCAGAAATCTTCTTATTCATCAATTGTTTTTCTTCATTGTTCTGTTTAACTTTATTTTGAAGGATGGAATTTTCTGCGTCTAGCTCCGAAACTTTTGTTTCCTGAGATTGTTTTTCTTTTTGATTCCTTTTGATTTCATCTTGAAGAGTAGCATTTTCAGCTTCTAACTTACATAACCTCGTGTCAGTTATATGCTTTTCTTCAATATGCCCTTTAATTTGTTCTTGAAGCAAAAAAATTTCTGATTCCAACTCAGAAGCTCTTTTATCCATGGATTGTTGTTCTTCTTTGTTCCTATTGATTTCATCTTGCATAGTATAAATTTTTGCTTCTAACTTGGAAACCTTGTCGTCAAAGATTTGTTGTTTTTCTTTGCTCATTTTTACATTATGCTGCAAAGTGGAATTTTCTGTTTCCAATTTGGAAATTCTTTGCTTTTCTTCATTTTTCCTTTTGATTTGGTCTTGAAGTGTGGAATTTTTTGCTTCTAATTCGGAAACCTTTCGCTGAAGAGCTTGTTGAAAAGTAGGAAGATTATAAAACGGCGACTTTATTTCCTCACGCGACCAGGTACCTGAATATTTCTGTCCATCCCAGTTAACCACCACACCTTGAGAGTTAACAAACTTTAAGATATTTTGGGGGAAGCTAGATTTGAAAGCAGCATAATCGTCATCTTTGTTATGGCCCAAAGAAAGATGTTTAGAGAAATCTAAACTTTCGAGATCGGCCAAATCACTTAACAATACAAGAATACCAGTCTCTTTCTTAATCCTCACTATGCGAAACAGTGAATCTGCACCACGAAATATAAACAATTGAGGATCTTTGTACCATGACATAATTAATTTGACCAAGAAAAAGAATGAGAGATTCAAAGAAGAAATTTCGGTAATGAGCCGAAAAAAAAAATAGCGAGGATAAGAAATTTTATTGTTCCCTTTAACAAGTTCAAACGCTATATATACAATTTATATTTCCATGTGACATGTTTTAAAAAACAGACCATAGAGGGATAGGGATTCCTAATACATATTCGTAGTTTAAATTCTCAAAAGCAAACAGAATTTCTTTAAGTTACCCACACTCAATCATCTTCTCGATCCTCTCTTGTTTTGTGAAACACGATCAAGTGATTCAAATTACACGTAAAAGACCAAAAAGATAACAAAAACGGAGTAGTCTTTCCTTTTCTATGCTTTGACTCCAAGCAAAGTATCATTCCTTTGCTTTCTTTTTCTTCACCACTCCACTGTAACAATATTGAGTCTTTTTCTTTTACTTTTCTTTTTCTTTGAGAAGATGAATATGGGTAGAGTTATATTAATTTCATCAACTAAGAATAATTCGACCGGCTGCATTTAAACTGTCGACTAACACCGGAGTCGCTCCGAATCATTGCCGATTCACTAGTCAGATGCAAAAACTAACTACCTTTTTTGGTTTGAGATAAAAACCTATGCATCGACTCGTATTTCTTAGAAAATATTGAAAGACAAATAACACGACTACAAATGGAAGTTTTAGACTACAAATACGAATATGGACATGATCCAATAGTTGAGTAGAATGTAATGGTCTGGTTTAGCTATATTCGAGTAACTATTGATGATTTGAAAATTTCTCAGATTTTCTGATCAGTAATAAAACCATTTGTGTTAGGTACTAAAAGGGTGTTCCTTTATATACCCCCAGAAACAGTAACGATACCCCTTTATCTACATACCCCCGAGAATTATCTATCTACCCCATCGGATTTCTTATATTCGCATACCCCGTCAGAAACAAAAACATAAATATATAAAACCTCCCACTCTCTTCACAGATTTGTAATCTCTGACCGTACAGAAGAAGAAAAAAAAACAACCAAACGAACCAAGTTTCTTATCTTGATTTCTCCTCTTCATGGGTTAGCAGAGAAAGTGAACGAAAAATTCTAAAATCAATCAGAAAAAAATAAAAAAATCAATCATTATCGCAGTTAAAATATTAAAAGAAGCCATAAATTTGGTCTTGTATTGATTTTTCTGAAGAAAAAGGATTCATCTAACTTGGATTTAGGGCTTATTTGGGGAACAAATCGTTGTTGTTACAGTCAACATTGTAACAATAGCCAAAGGAATGAGATTTTTATCGCATCACCGAACAAAAGATAATCTATGTTTATGCGACAGTAGTTTGCTCTTAGTGCTAATAACAGTCACAGTATAGATGGCATCCAGTCATTGAATAACTGGCATCCACCAATACCAGAAGAGCACGTGTAGCACTTTATTTTGGCTGAGCTATGACTCTCTCTCCACCAACCACTTTCTTTTTTTAAATAGTGTGTCGGTCATATTCTTTAATGTGTCTAAACATTATTCAGAAGCTTTGTTTTTCTGTAAAAAAACTTTATTTTCTCCATTAATGAATTCCTAGTTTTCTTAATTCTACTATGGTATCAAACTGAGAAAGCTTTTCTTTCTCAGGTTCTTCGATCCTTTTTCTTCCGCACTTCAATTGTTCTTTGTATGATTCAAGAATTTCCTTCCTCTTCATCAAATTCAATGGAAAATCCCACATCCAATTCCATTACTAGGGTTTCTCTACATCAACTTCACAGTTTTGTTTCTCTAAAACTCACTGAATCCAATTTTCTCATCTGGAAGAATCTTGTTCTTTTTGTAATTCGCAAATACAAGTTAATGAGATTTCTTAATGGGTCTCATTCTTGTCCACCTCAATTTACTAATACTCGTAATGAACTCAATGGAATTGAAAATCCTCTTTTTTGATTGGATTGATGAAGATGCTACGATCTTGATGTGGTTACGTTCGACAATTTCAGATTCGGTTATCGCTTACTTTGCTGGATCAACTACATCTCATCAACTATGGCTCAACATTGAAGAACGATTTGCTAGATCTTCTTCAACACATACTATTCAACTTCACACAAAGTTGCTTGCTCTAAAACAAGGTGATAAATCGATTCCATATTTAATTACTGAGATCAAATCACTTTTCGATCAACTAGCTGCTTCCGGTGAAATCATTTCTGATAAAGAATTGGTTGTTGTCACATTATCTGCACTGAATTCTGATTACATACCTTTTGCAACTTCTATGCGTCATCGTTATCCACCTATAACTAGTTTGGAGCTTCATAATATACTTCTTAGTGAAGAATCTGTTATTAGTGGAAGAAACAAATCAATTCTTGTTGAATCATCAAATAAAGCTTTTACTGCTGAATCCTCAAATCAAGCATTTGCAGCTACTCATATGTCTAATTTTAGACCTTCTGGTAGAGGTTATGGTGGTCGATCTCAAATGGTTGGTGGTAGGTATGGTACTTCTTCTTTTGGTCGTGGTGGCAGATCATATAACTTCTCTCCAGGAAATCCTTCAACATCAACTCAAATAGGTAGAGGTTCTTCACCTAGTTCTACTCCTTTATCTTCCGTGAAACCTCCCCTGGTTTTTAACCTCCACCAGCATATCAAACTCCAACTGGTTTACCAGTTTTACTCTGTCAGATATGTGGAAAGTATGGACACAGTGCTCTAAAATGCAGCAACAGACTCAATTTTTCTTATCAAAGTTATCATACACCACAACATTTTCATGCTATGTTAGCTTCTGCAAACATTCTGGGCAGCAATCCATGGTATGCAGATACAGGTGCAAACAATCATATTACTTCTGATGAATCTGAACTTCAAGCTGTAGCCACTTATGAAGGTCTTGAGGAAATCCAAGCTGCCAATGGAGAAGGTATGAGTATAACTCACACTGGATTTTCTTTAAAATCTATTCTTAATCACTCTTTTAAACTCAACAATATACTTCTTGTGCCTCAAGCCTCACAAAATCTTCTATCAGTCCATAAATTCACTTCAAATAATCATTGTTCAATAACCTTTGATTCTTATGGCTTTGTTGTGAAGGACTTATCCACTGGGAAGATAATTTTACAAGGCCCTCATCATAATGGGCTCTATCCATTGCAGTTTACTCACCACTCCACACTCAATAAAGCTCTCTCTGGTGTCTCAAATGTTTCTCCAGATGTTTGGCACAAGAGACTTGCCCACTCATCCTTTCAAACCATGAAAGTTCTCTACATTTACCCAATGTACTCAAACAACTATTGTTCTGTAGTGATTGTCAATTAGGAAGGAGTCATAAATTGCCAATTACTATGTCCACTCATTTTAGCTCACAAACTCTGGAGTTGTTGCATCTTGATTTATGGGGTCCATGTCCTGTAAAATCCATTGTTGGATACAAATATTATGTCAATATTATTGATGACTTCTCCAAATTTTGCTGGATCTATCCTTTATATGATAAATCTGATTTCAGGAAAATTTTCTATCAGTTCAAGACTCAAGTTGAAAATCACTTACATCATAATATACTTACAATCAGAACAGATGGTGGTGGTGAATTTATCAATAATGAAATTTCTTCATTCTTAACGGATTATGGTATTCTTCATGAAATTTCATGCCCCCATACCCCTGAGAAGAATGGTGTGGCTGAATCTAAACACAGACATTTAGTTGATATAGGAAGGACATATCTTATTCAATCTGGACTTTGAACAAGTTTTTGGGTAGAGGCTTTCTCAACAGCTAATTACATTATTAACAGGCTTCCTACAAGATCTATTGGGTTTAAATCTCCATATGAAGTATTGTTTAAAAGAGCTCCAGATTACTCTTATTTGGGAGCTTTTGGCTGTCTTTGCTTTTCTTGGGTAAGACCCTATACTTCTCATAAACTTCAACCAAGGAGTATTTCTTGTGTTTTTCTTGGATGTAGTCATACTCAGAAAGGTTGTATATGTCTAGATGTATCTGCTGGAAAAGTTTATGTATCCAGACATGTTACACTAGTGGAAAATGGAAGTTAAACCACTGTCAGAACAAGAGGTTATATCACAAAAAACGACCGTGTTCATCAGCTCTAATTTTGAAGTGGTTTTTTCCAAAACGATTGTGTCTCACACAAGTTAATTTTGTTCAAAGAACCACTGGTTTTCAACAGTAATATCAATATCACTGATAGACACAGTGGTTCATATCGATTTTATTTTATAAAAAAAATTCAGACTTGATTCAGTTAAATCTAAAGTTGATTCAGCTGAATCAAAAGCTACAACCAACAAAACAGTATAGGAACTCATAATTATAAATGAGATCAAAATAATGATCATAATGAATTTATTCCTGAATGAGCATTTTATTGCAATCTTCATTACAACTGAAATCACCCCTATTTCATATCTGACAACTTTCAACCCTAATAGTACTCAACTTCAATTCCTTTCACCTACTTAACTAGAAAAACTTCAAAACACCCCCATAAAATTTAGTAGCATTTTACTGGCACCACTTCGCCATTCGTGTCTTCATTTGCTGATTGACAGCTTAATTCAAATTATTAGGTCTTCAAAATAGGAGAGGTTGCGACAAGATGTGAATCATACACAATACTTGCATGATATAAGAATATTCAGATGATAGCACCCTCACAAAGAATATGTGGGATGAAACATAGTGGTGGAGTTACACGACTATGAGTAGAGATAAATGTCAACCTGCACAGATAATTTCAACCTTGTAAATGATTCTTATGTAACCGAAAAACTCAAGTGGATGAGTTCACTCAAGACAAAAGTACGTTAATTTACCTTGATGAGTCCAATTCTTTTTTGTCGAGTTCATGTTTCACCTTGGCCCCTCTTGGTTCTACCACCCGAAATTATTAGGAAGGTTATCAGTACAAGTTCATTTACCCTAAACTTTATTATTGCAAATAAGAAGTTCCATAGCATCTTATGAAAAGCCAAAGGATTCAAATCAACTTACTTGAGCAATATGTGTAAACACTAATGTAATATCAATTTATCCCTTACCTGCAATATGAGCATTGTCTTGTTATGAATCAGCAACGTTGATTACATTTTGTAAAACACGCGCGAGTATTCATTCGCATACAGGAGCACCAGAGGGTATAAATTCTCATCTTCTTACTCCCCATGCTTTACTTGCCGTATGGAAAAACTATCAAGATAGACATAAATCCATACATTACAGCTGGGTTCTTATGGATACAAATGTTATTAACAAAATAAACAGATATGCAACCTATAATCGGTACTTTACCCCATGATGTAATGATTTGTTTTCACAACCATCACCGCAACCACACAGCAGACCACGTTCATATAGAATTGATATTGGTACAACAAGTCTGCAAAATTGAAGGTAAGATTACTTTTAGAGAATAAATAAACATAAGATGAAACTAAGAAGCACCACAAAAAAAAATGCATATGATATAATGATGGTTCATATAGCACATTCAATCGACAAATTACAGACGGTGCGTACCTGACCCGTCTCTGCTAACATATGGAAAATCAACTCCACTTAATTTTGCACAATCACAAATTCTTGGATTAGTGCAAGTCCCTTCACATCTGCATCCAGAGGCTCTTACAGGGAGATTCACATTATTTGCAAGTTTCGTAGACTTGAAGTATTTGAGTCCTTCATGCATTTTCAATAACTCATCAACAATGTCTAAACTTTGATTATCTTTTTACACAAAAAGAGAACTGAACTTGATAATGTATATGATGAGGTAATATGGTTGCAAAATTTTGAACTTGCCTTAGGTGGAAGAGGAGGATCAATTAAATTGGTGACAGGAATCAGACTGGCTTCTTGTCCTCCACTTATGTCATGGCACACCGACCTACAATAATTAGATATGTAGGTGGTCAGATACATGCTTATGAAAATGGAAAAGAACTTGGCCTGCCGACTGCTTACACCGCGTCCACGACCACCTCCACCCCCACCATCCCTGCCACCATGCCCACCACCATCCCTACCTCCACCACTACCCTTAGAGTTATGAGAAAGCTCAACCCGCCAACCATTCTTCCCTGATTAAAAAAAAAAACTTTTATGTTAGATTACCTCTAATAAGGATAAGTAAGACATGAGAAATAACTTCCATCTAGTCCAAAATACAATGTCAACAATAGAATACCAAATGAATAAGAAACAAGCTACCATAGAAGAGGGTAATCATATGACAATAGCATCACTATAGAGTCTGAGAGCAGAGGCCAACTGTGACCCATACTGCAAGTAAATTTAAATAACAATGTGTAGCCAAGATACTTTTTGGTGTATACTTGAATAGCATAAAGGCCAAAGCAAGTAATGAAGACACATAAAAGATCAAGATTGTATGACGTTTAATAAAATAGGAATATCTAATTGTAACATGAATATAACTAATACAAATAGTTCAGTGCAGATCATGTTGCAATTACAGATGCCAAATCATGACTTTCACAGACTATAAATAATATTATACATCATGTGAAATAGCAGAATATATATCCAATTAAGGCAGAGAAGTCATTTTGCTACAGAAGATTATTGGCACATAAAACAAGGAACAGATTACAAAAGATTCAAAAAGGCATGGAGAATAAATTTGATTTACAAAATCATGTCATTGATATACTTAACATCCAACTTTTTGACCAAATGCATATTGCATACTTACCATCCAAATCTTTGATCGCATCTAAAGCATCTCTACAGTCATCAAATTCAACAAAAGCATAACTGGTGGCTTCCGTGCAACCCAAACACTGCAATTTATCATGAGAACATTCAAAACAAACTACAAAAATTGGAATCCTTGAATAAAACAATATGAAGATAGTGCACTGATCTGCAGTTCAATTAGAATTAAGTATCTGATGGAAAGGAAACAACTACTTTTCAGAAGATTCTTTCTACTCACAAACCATATGATCAAGTTCACAAGCATATACTGCGACAGACCTCCCAAAGCTAAATGCATTTAAATACACCCCTTAACTCATACTTTACTTGGTTGTTAGGAAGGTATATGCTTCAAAATATTTTACCTATAAATTTGTTGCAGAACGTAGGGCGAAGAACCAGAAGTGTGACTATTAAGCCCCAGCGGAAAGCACAAAGTAAGAAAAAGCTATCTAAGAAGTGAGAATGCTGGCACGAGTGTTGCTCTTCTGCAATCCTGTTAAGAACATATCCATGCGTGACCTATTAACATAAAATTTAAACAATTGGATCAGAAAAATGAATCCAAGCAAATCTCAACAAACTTTTTTTATGCTAATCAAACACCATACCTATTTAGTTTTCAATGGAGGATGGCCTTAGAGTCGTTTAAGGTGAAACTTAAAAACTGTAAATTTGGAAACATCTATCTCTGCCCAGTACTTAATCACTTCTGATATATGCCCACGAATGAGTCTCACAGAGACATCTTGGTTATAGTTGTTCTACATATGGGAAATGAATTTCAGAACAACAACAAAAAAAAAAAAAAAAAAAACAACGAAAAAACAGTGAATGTGCCAACCAACCACGAAATCGCAAAATCCATCAATACAAAATCAAATTTTGCAAAAACTGTCAATGAATCAGGTATTAAGCAATATATATATATATATATATATATATATATATATATATGACCCAGAACAGGAAAACAATTAGGGGTTTTGTTTCATATTTCTTACCCTGCCATTTGTAGATGTGATACTTTGAATTACCCAACACAAAGAATACACTAATAATTCCTAGTGGAAGAACTGCTTCAAACCAAATCCTCTTCATCACTGATTTCTTTGGTACTCTTCTTCAATGATTTCTTCTTTGATTATAAAACGAAATAGAAGAATGGTTGATTAGAACAGATCGAAGAAATAGATGCAAATCCAGAGATCAAATCATAGTTCTGGGAGAATCATCAACTTGTGGGACAAAGACTAGGGTTTTGTGGTAGAACGAATTACAATGAAACGAGGGATTCAGGGTTAGGGTTTTGGTGGAAAAGATGAAGAAGATGGAAGAGAGAGAGATATAAAGTTCTAGGATAAATCTGAATCAGTGAAACCATTTTCTCCCACAGTAGTTCTTCAAAATCAGTATTTTTATAAAAATACCCCCTAAAAGAACAACTGTGTGTGAGACAAGCTTTCGTTTTCCATGTTTTTTTTTCAAAAAAACCACTGGGGCTCACAGCTCCTATAGTTACGTTAGGCTGACACCAATAGCTTTCGTAAAACCCAGAGAGTGGTAAAAAATCCATTTTCCACTAGTGTTATTTTTCAAGAATCTATATTTCCATTAAGATCATCTCAGTTGTCTACTTCAGTTTCTTCTATATATGACATTGTAACAACAGGCACTGCAACAACACATACTTCTGAAGCCACTGTTATTTTAAGATCTCATGAGTGTGCTGCTACAACCTCGGATGTAATTTTGTCAGATCCTCCAATTCTTGATTCAGCACAATCAGTTTCCTCTCAAGAAAGCTTTTCACCTCTTGCTCCTCTTTTGGAATCTAACACTCATACTATGACTACAAGGGCTAAAGCAGGTATTTTTAAACCCAAAGTTTATTCTACAATTCATTCTCTATCTGCAACAATTCAAGCTCAAAAGCTTCAAGTACCTACTTGTGTTAGTCAAACATTAAAATCTCCACCATGGAAGAATTTTCTTTTTGAAGAATATACTGCTCTACAAGATGCTGGAACATGGACAAAAGTTCCACCTCATCCATCTCAAAATGTTGTTGGCGGCTAAAGATATGAAGTATGCGTCCCCTCTTAGTTTTGTGACACCTATTACAACTAAAAACATGCCCCCTCCAAATCCCTGTCAACATTTCACTTTTTGAGAAAAAGTAGGGAGTTAAGAAAAAGAATTAGTTACACTTTCTGGTATTTAATTATTTTAAGACTTTATTTTTCTCTTTATGATAGGTGTCACAAAACTAAGAGGGGTCACATACTTGAAGTATGTGGCCCGACCACATCGTAGCCGCACCGGTTGTTGGCTGCAAATGGGTGTTTAGATTGAAGCAGAATCCTGATGGTGCCACATCTAAGCATAAATCCAGACTAGTTGCTAAATGATTTCATCAGCAAGAAGGCATAGACTATACTGAAACCTTTATCCCTGTTTCCAAACCTTCTACTATCAGAATTATTCTTTCTCTGGCTGTTAATTTAAATTGGCCTATAACACAACTTGATGTCAGCAATGTTTTCCTCCATGGTGACTTAGCTGAGGAAGTTTATATGCAACAACCCCCTGGATTCATTGACAAGGATCATCCTACTTATGTTTGTAAGATTCATAAGTCAATTTATGGTCTTAAGCAAGTACCCAGGGCATGGTATGAGAAATTGATGAATATTCTGCTCTCTTTGAACTTCAAACTATCCACAACTGACTCTTCATTATTTGTGCAAAAGATTGGTTCAAGAATTACAATTATTATCATATATGTGGATGACATCCTTCTCACTGATAGTTCTTCATCTTATTGTCATTAACTTATATCTCAGCTTCAGCAGCATTTTCCACTCAAAGATTTGGGGGAGTTACATTACTTCTTGGGTCTATAAGCTAAAAGGAATTCAAATGGTATTTTCTTATCTCAAACTAAATATACCCTTGATCTTCTAGATAGATTTGATATGGGTGGTGCTAAGTGCTGCTCTTCCCCAGTTAATGCCAACTGTAAACTTGTTGCATAATCAGGTACTCCTTTATCAGATCCTTCTCATTACAGATCACTTGTTGGTGCTCTCCAATACTTAAATTGGACTAGGCCAGAAATTAGTTATGCAGTCAACCAAGTTTGCCAATTCATGCACTCTCCAACCTCTGATCATCTAATTGCTGCAAAAAGAATCTTAAGATATATCAAACGTACAATTGATTTTGGAATACTTTTCAGCAAATAGCTCACTGCTGTTCATGGTTTTAGTGATGCTGATTGGGCAGGGGATCCAGATACTAGGAAAAGTACAGGTGGATACTACATCTTTTTTGGATCCAATCCAGTTTCTTGGTCAAGCAAAAGACAATCTACTGTGGCCAGATCTTCTACAGAGGATGAATTTAGAAGTCTTGCAAATTCTGCTACTGAAGTTATCTGGATTTGTAAACTTCTCAGGGATCTGCACATATTCTTGCCTACTGCTCCTTCTCTTCTGTGTGACAATCCCAGTGCTATTTCTTATTCTTCCAACCCTGTTTTTCATTCTAGAATGAAACATCTAGCAATTGACTATAATTTTGTCAGGGAACTCATACATGCCAAGGAATTGAAGATCTCTTGCATATCTACTATTGATCAAGCTGCAGATATATTTACAAAGGGTTTTGCTGGTCCCATGTTTGAGCTGTTAAGAGGCAAATTGTGTGTGCTGCCAAAGCACTAGTACAAATGTTGGCTTTGGTGACAGTTCAAAATTTACAAACATGACAGTTGAGGAACTAACTGTTACAAAAGAGTTATATCTGCGAAATAGGTAACAGTTTTATAACAAAACTCACACAAAAAATAGTGAACAACCATGACAGTTTCGAAACTGTTACTGAATAAGCATATGATGACAGTTCCTGTAGACAAATGTTGTCGTATATTGGTGTATTATAACAGTTTGTAAACTGTTACTGTTCTTAGGCTATGGTTACTGTTCTATAAAGGGACTGTTACGAAATAGTAAAGTTATAGATAACACTTCTTTTATTTACCGCGGCTTCCTTTTATAATAACAGTTTTGAACCCAAACTGCTACTATTCCTGTAATCTACCTTCCGATGTTGTTGGTTCGAGTCCTTGGCCATTGTTTGCGAGTAGTGGGTCGTTTTGTGTGGGTTCGTCGGTTCTTAGATAGCGGCATGTTGCTAGCTTGACACGTGTTACAGAAAAATAAAATAAAGGGGAACAGCGAGGACACGTACACTGCTCTCCTTGAATAAGTTCGAGAAACGAGGGAAAGAGAAAAAGGATTTTCAGTTCCTCGTAAGTTTTTAGATCTAGTTTTTAGTTCTGTATGCTTCTCTTTCTCAGAATTTATTCTCCTGAGATTGAGTAATTCATAGAGTGAATTATGAGAACGAATCTATCGGTGATTTGCTGTAAAAGAGGTTAATCCTGGTGGTGATAACTGTGATGCCGGAAAAGGTGGTGATTCGTGTTATCGCTTTGAAAATTTCTTTAGGGGAGGATGAGAATCAGAGAGAAGTCAAGAAGAAGAAATGGCAGCAGCACTTACAAGAATTAGACCTATTAAACTTCTTCTCATGGGTGACGGGGCAAGTATTTCTTCTACTTCTTTAATTCTAGTTTTGTGAAATTTAGCCCATGAATAATCGTTTTCCCTTATTTCATTTCGTAGTGTTTTAATCAAGGGATCCTTTAATCAAGTATGATTTCATCAAATCGGGTGACTGTGTGTCTCATATAATTAGTTCCTTTTGATCCTATAGGATTATTTCTGGGTATTTGGGCTAAGAATGATGCCCAATTTTTAGCTGATGATGATTGGGTTTAAAAATGAGTTTTTTTACGGACTGATTTCTGCTTTGGCATCAAGATACTGTTGGTTTGGTCAATCATTAGAGATTAAGTAATGAAATTCGTGGATGACCTTAATTTAATCAGGATATATTGTCTAGTGTTGGTGCTACTCTTCCATATGTCTTAAATGTATAAATGTTCGCTTATCATTTCTCAAACATGTCTAATGTTCTTACTCTAACCGTGTTCTCTTTTCTTTCTTTATCTCGAATTTGACCTTAATTCAAAGGTTTATTTCTTAGCAATTGCATCTATAAATTATTTAAATTATTAGTTTATATTTGTTTTAGTGATATGAGGGAGGGTATGAATGATTCTTACTTGAATTGTTATCACTTGGACTTGGGTCATTGGGTGATTCTCCTCTTGAATTTTTACTGATGGGCTTAAACTTGCCACTGAATGAAATTCTATCGTCAAATTCAGACAACTAACTAGACTCATGCTCTAAGTTGGTGAAACGGAGGTTGGTTAATTGATCCTTCTGATGTGGTTATTATAAGAAAAAATTGTCTCGCGTAGTGGATCAGTACCTAGCTGAACGCTGTCAGCTACAGTCCAGAACATTGTTATACATGATTCATGTGAAGTTGATGTCCATCATTTAGGTCCTTGAGCTCTAGTTACCCCTGAAACCCCTCAAACACTACTTTTCGTAGCGATTAGCAATGTGTCCCAAGGTTTAAACTTGCCTCAGCAATCCTAGTCATATACTTCAACCCTGAGTAGTTCCTTCCTTACTGTTATCTCTTGCTTCTCTCTCTTGTTTGTTGCTTAGAATTGGATCTTTTCTTATATGTACTGTTTTTGCGGGCATTTTAGATCTTTGCCTATATGTAATGTTTTTGCAGTCATCTAATTTGTGTGGGTTTAATTTAAGAAGTTGATTGTCTATTTAGCTAGTGTTCTTCGTTCTAATCTGTGTAGGGCAAATGTGTTTTCTTACTTTGTCTTCCTATTTGCATAAAATTATATTATCGTGTTCAAATTTTTCCTCTGAACAATAAAGTTTGGCGCATAGTCTAGGTTGCACTTGTTCTGCAGAATATAGACATGGGCTTCATTGTTTAATCTCTCTGTTCTAAACAGAAGGCCATTTCATTGGTATTAAGGTAGTCACTCACATCCTTTTTGTGGTTTTCAGTTATTTTACCCCATCATATTGGAACCAATTAAGGAAGGATGCTCGTTAATCTTTGCAGCATAAATTGCAGTTAAAGGATCTGTTAAAATCCATGAGAGTTATTTCGTCCAATAAAGAATGGAAAGGGAAACCTTTCCAGTATTGCATATTTCATTCTTTCCATGGAGGAAAACATTCCAGTTTGACTGCTTTTCAGCCAGAATTATTGGGAACAATGATATAAGCGAGTCGAACAAGCCTCAAAGTTCAATTCTCTAAAGCAAGCCTGAGCGCTCATGTAAATTAGGATGGACATATAAGTGACAGTGTGTTTCTTTTTTTTCTTACGTTTCCAGGAGTGTTTAGTATAATAATGGCTCAGCATTATCTACATCTATTTTGTGTATGTGTTTGATTGTAAACTAAGATTGTATTTCTAGTTTGATGAGCTGGTGGCTGATTGTTTGGTTGAATACTCTGTTACTTAAAACGATGCAGGATCTATTGGACCAACTCCCAGGCGAAGGGGATGGTGTAATAAATACCATTAGCAATCTTCGAAACTGCAAAAAAGTCCTTGTGGCGTGGAGGGAAACTTTTGAAGTTTTGTATTTCAAAAAAGGATTCTACCATGTCCCATTGTTCAAAAGGGCAGCATATCGAGGTACTTCCCTTATTTGTCTTTAATTATTTGCCTTTATATGTAATATATTCAAGTAGGTGGGAATTCATAAAACGATAATTAGAAAAGAAAACTTGCACTGTAACAATACAAGTGGCTCTAAAAAAGATTCCCAGTAATCATCACACCAAAGGCTCGGACTTCATAAGACGAAGTAGAAGGTTTTTACGGAGCATTACAGTTGTGTAAGAATGTATCACAGCTTGGGCTTCAGGTTTGTTTACATTCTACTTATGTTTTTTTTGCTGAAAAGGGGTATAACGTACACTGAACTAAGAACAATATTTGTTTCTCTTATTCATTTTCATTTGTTCCATGATTGCGAGCTACTTTCATAGGTATGGACTAGTCAACTAACACTTAGTAGGGATGATTTTGCCAATATTTATTTTTTTCGTGCAATGTGTCGTATATTATTTTTCTCAGTTGCATTTTGAATAGGGATTTCTATGACTACTAGTTCCCTAAATTGGCGCGGGTTAGGATGATTTCTTTTTTTGGTCCTGGCATGTTTTGGATGGGGATCTTATTTTGTTTTGAAATATGATCTGCTTCGCAATAGCCAAGTGTCGAGAGTGCTTTGCTGCAGGAGCTTCCAGTGAAGGCTACAACTATAAGAATTCTTCTAAAGATATCGAAAACTAGACCTTCAAACAAAGAGGCAGTTGAAGTTGCTAAATTTAGTGCATTGAAGTTCATGATTTTTCTTCTCTTGTAATGGAAGAATGACATTTCATTTAATTTATCCTTTGTTCTATCATTTGTTGAACCTTAAATTATGAAATATTCTTTCAGAAATACAATTGTTATTTTAGCTTTGTTTATCAATTTAAAGTTGGGTGTATGATGACAGTTTAACAGATAATATGTCGCATAATATGGCTTACATGACAGTTTTATCTAGATATACTTGGCTGTTATGACAAGTTTATGAGAAAACTGTTACCCAAGTATAAGAAATGGTGTTTTCGATGACAGTTTTACACTAGAAGATGTTACCGTAACTTGTCAACAATAACAGTTTGATAAAGAAACTGTTACCTTAGTAGAAGAAATCGAATTTTCGATGACAGTTTTATTAAGAAAATATCACGGTATCTGGTCAACAACGACAGGTTTATGACATAACTGTTACCTTACAGTCATGTTTCTGTAACAGTTTCTTAAAGACCTTTCGTAACAGGGGCTTTGGTGACAGTCCAATTTTTTTCAAAACTGTCACATAAATACTTTGGTGACAGTTTTGAACTGTTACCTAAGCCCATTTTTGAACTAGTGAAGTCTGCCCTCTACAATTTGAGGGGGGCTAATAACAATCACAGTATAGCTGGCATCCAGTCATTGGATAGCTGGCATCCAACAATACCAGAAGAGCACGTGTAGCGCTTTCATTGGCTGAGCTATGACTATCTCTCCACCAACCACTTTCATTTCTTAAATAGTGTGTCGGTCATATTCTTTAATGTATCTGAACATTATTCAGAAGCTTTGTTTTTCTGTAAAAAACTTTATTTTCGCCATTAATGAATTCCTAGTTTTCTTGATTCTACTAAGTGCTTTCATTCATGCATTCTATTAATGATGTTAGCTCTTGGAATTCTTTCACTTTTTTACAAAATTGTTAGCCCTAAAAAAAACTCTTATTTTTGTTTAATTTCTTCATGGAATTTCACTTTTGATCTGGTAATTTCTTCTTCTTGTTGTATTGTTGAAGGTGGAAGATGGAAGTAGTCAAATACCGGATACAGGTTATGGGTTTAATAATTGGTTGCAGAAAGCAGAATTATGTGAAATGTGAATATAGTTAGAAATAGGATGGCTATACAAATTTGAGAGAGGGGGTATCGTTATCAAATTTTTCTAATAATTCAAGGATTTTAAAGTTAACTAAATTATAACCGAAATAACTAACAGATGGGGGTACCGTTAGTATTTTTAGGGTATGTAAAGGAAGGCCCTTAGAAAAACAATCACAGCCGCCTACAATTTGATACACCTTGGTCAGCAGTTACGGTCAGTCATAAAATAGGCGTGAGCCGTTCAATCAAATATTGATGTAAAATTGTCCTTTCACAAAAATCAACGATAAGAAATATAAACCTAGACCGAACGGCCAGATCTCTCAGCCTATAAGAAGAATTCTTCTTCACCGCCTCCGTCTTCTTGAAGTGAAAGAAAAAAATATCCAAACCCTAAACTAAAATATCAACACCAGCAGCAAACAGATCTATCTCATTTTCTTCATGTTTTTCCATGAGTGGAAACAAAAACGAAAATACATGTTGTATGTCCATCAACAACAACCACAACACAATGATTTTTCCTCTCAATAAACTATTATGATTTCATTCTTGGTTCCACCTTTTGCTTGGATTCTTTTCTGTGTCGTCATCTAGAATGTTGTAGATTTTAAGCCGTTCGTTTTTTTTGTTCCTGTAACAGGATGTATATTCTAACGGTCCGCGAGTTATAACCCCAGAGGTGTCACCATCCTTCCACAAAAAACCCATCAAATCAAAAGTAACACAAAAACCCCAAATTTAAATGTTGGTTTCATCAAATTTTATTTTGGTTTCATCAAATTTTATGATTTTATGATGAAACCAAAATAAAATTTGATGAAACCAACATTTAAATTTTGGGTTTTTTGTATCAATTTTTAAAATTTTGGGATTTTTGTATAAATTTTGTTTGCGATGGAGTTTTAATGGATCCCAATATTTGAGTGGGGTTTTTTGATCACAAGTTTGGTCACCTTGGATTTTTATGACTAGTTTTGATATTCTAATGAAAAATCTTCGCCAGTAGTTACATCTAAAGTGAAGATATAATTTTTGTAATTAGCTAATCCATTTTAGCCAATCCTTTTTGTTTTTTTGTCTTTAAATAGTTTTATTTAGCAGTTTCTCACTCTGTTTTAGATATTTATGGAAATGATATGTCTTTTTTATTCTGGTATATTGGAACTTGGAACTGTCTGTGTTCTGATTAGAATACATATATTCCTAGTATGAATTTGATCCTGTTCTTGAATCCCCCTCAATTCCGATTGAACAAAAACCCTAATTTTGATTGAATTGATTACTCATTCCAATCGGATTGGAACCCTTATATGCACCAACACTTATTCCCACTTCTGGTCAATATGCTAGATCTGTGCTGCAATTCCTTGGAAGCTTGGCAGGTCAAGCGATCGGTACTGAGGCATTTTAAGCTTCATGATAAATTTTAAGCTTCATGAAAACATTTAAGTAATTGGTTACTGACAGAAAGCCTTGGGCAGATTTCAAATCATCAAGGGTTCCTCTTGAATTTTTAAGATTCGATCGGAACAACAAAGAGTCACTTTAAGTACTTGATGTCATGTTGATATGTCAATGTTCCTTGTGAATTTTCGTGTTGATGCGAAAAGTAGAGCTGCCCATCCAACTAAAGAAGTGCCTAATAAGAGTGGGTCCCGGATGGATTTGGCCTAAATCTGAAGATTGGGCGCCCCAGAGAACCATAAGTCATCAGGTGACACGCATACGGATCAGACGTACAAGCTTGAGAGAGGAGTTAAGACGGTATAGAAGAGTTAAGACAGTATATGTGCATGCCATAGAGATGCAAACCATATAGCTAACTCTATTGGGGTCACAAGTACATAGTTTTAAGTCGCTTAATGACAATTTGTAAGGATCCAATTTTCCTTAATGTGATCTCTTTTCCTTTTTTTTTTACAAAAAATGTGTATGGCATGCCATCAGTAGATTTATCACTGCTATAAATATAGTTTCTCTGTAACCTTACATAATCATCCGGGTTCTTTTAGTGGGAAATTCTGTGTACACTTTCTAGATCAGAGTCTATACCCCTTTCATATTAATAGTAGTTTCACTCATCATTGATTTGTAATTGGTGGTGGGGGATTGGTTGGTCAGGTTACTTAAGGGAATGACTTAGATTTGCATGTGACCTCACTATTTTTACATGTCTATTACAAACCCTATGTAGCTACTAGCAGCAAGATCGGCTAGTGATTTCAAGGGCAACCAGGTTACAGGAATTCTACTGATAAAAAAAAAAGGAAAAGTGTAAGTGATCTGTGACAAGTAAAACTCTCATTGGAATTCTGCTTCTGATAATTATGAAAATCTTGGGTTACAATTGAACTCAAAATCCTAATTCAAAAAAAAAAAAAACAATATATAATAGACTTTAACAATGATGACTAGGGAAGCCTGCTTCCATAATTTCCAAGTAGCTAGCTAGGTTCGGCGACTCTAATCAATGAATTTTGAGCATGCCCTGGTTGTTGTAGGCCAAATACTCAGATCTCGTCCACACCCGGTCAGGCACCAAGCAAATAGGTAGTTTAGTAGGCTTTCCAGTCTGGTCAGAGTTTGAATATGGTGCTTACGATTGATGTCAAAATGCTAAATTGATAAGGGAAAAAAACAAAGATAAGGATTGAGGATAACTTGAGTATTATTACCTAAAAGCAGTGAAATTTTCTTATTCTATTTCCTCGAGAACTTTTCTGTTCTTTCCGCATCTTTCCTCCATAATCGCTTTCAACGAAACAATGCTATTCACGTAAGGAGTTGCTCGAGTGGTGGTATATGCCGAAGGCGTACAATCATCCATGAGTTTCTTCAAAGTCTCATCTAGCAATCTAAAAGTTTTAGTTTCTGGGTCATAACAAGAGAGAAAAGCATTGTACCACAACAAACATTTGTGGCTCTTCTTTAGAGCAAATGGCTCAAACCAGCTATAGTCTTCCCATGCTATATTGAACTTCAGAACCCATGGGAAACGTATCCACGGTCCTGTTCCTGTGTATGTTTGACAGTCTTCCTACACCTTAACTCCCATATGGTGACATGTTTACTTGGAACTATTTCTAGAACACACAATTTCCCTCCCAATTCTATGTATTGATGGGATCAAATCAAACGTCTCATCTTCCAAATCAAAAACTACAGTCTTTGGTTTTATACTCTTCTCATCCATCCAGTAAAGAGTTCCGCATGCAAAAACACCAGCTGATGGTGAAGCTGCACTCAAGTTGGACAAACTTTGTTTTTCAGATGTTCTACGTCTGCTTCTCCACACAGCATCACCCTCAAGGGTATACACCTGAACCATTCCATCTCGGTAAAGATTTTTTTTCCAGCAAAACTCTAACAACCTTGTATTTGTTGCTTAAAAGGCTGTAACCGAATCCAATTGCCCGTTCTGAGTAAGCATTACCGCCACAAATAGCCGGAAATTGAATTTCCTCTCCGGTGACAGGATTGCTAATATATATTATTCTTTCACGTGTTACTGAACTTGCATAACAAACTAAACCCTTACAAGAACCAACCATGAAACTTTTGTAGGCGGGTGATGTTGGCATGATTAAACTGTGATCTAACTTTGTAAGTGTTCCGAGACAGCTTCCTTGTTCATAACTATTATTCTGTTCCGAAAAGAAGAATTCTGCTTCAAATTTAGCTGCATTGGGGTGTAAAACCTTGTAAAGTAATCCCTTCTTGGGCTTAGGTAAGAAACTTCGCCAAGTGGTGCATACTTCTCTGCACTGTAATTGCGAGTCCGTAGGCAAGCCAGAAAGTATTTTTACTGTGATTTCTAAAGGTAAATTCTCCATTGAAGCTACTTTTCTTCTAAAACCTTGCCTAATGTTTTTTTAAGAATATAATACTAGATAAATAACTTAAAACCCCTAAACACTTTTGGTTGCTCGATAAATAATACTTGGCCAAACTGGGAAACACTTCGACCTAAAATTCGTACGACTGCGTGAAATTTTTGCAGCAACTGGTTAGTTAAACCGGAGGGGAATTGATATGGTGCGTATTGCAGAGACACCCAATAAGAGGCGCCACTTATATGCTTGCCTCTTGCTAGTCGGCCAGGGAGGAATATTTCCAATTCAGACTTAAGGTTCCCTAGGGTTTTTCTTGATGCGTGTAGCTTCTTTGCTCGGTTGACTTGGTGCTAGCTATGCGTTAGTTGTGGCATGCCCATCTGTTGTTTTTCTAGACTCAGCTGGCGTAGGTCCAGAGTTAGACCCGTAATATGGAGTGGATGCATATAAGCATTTGAAAGCTTTACCATTCTAGACCATTTTAGAGAATTTGTCTAATGACTCACCCCCATCAATGAAATTTGTGGACGACTCTTTGTGGTCTGAGGGACGCAAAGACTACGTGGTAAAGCACTAAATCCATCAAAACAATTACCAAACTGCGAAAATGGCAATTTAGTTCAATCTACGTGGTTACCAAGATTTGCACGATGCATGGGTGCAAAGGTCTTACAAAATTACAGTAGAATCATCGTATCCGGGTAACCCTAATACTAAGTTATAGCAACAAAGTTGTACAAGTGCAGAAGTACTGGCTGCAGTTATGTGTCTCTCCTTTCTAAATGTCTTCGATGAAACTGGCGGAGCTTCAAAGAATTTTCTCCAGTTTGTATGTTTGTCAAACCATTAGAATTAAAAAGCATGGACACACATGAATGTATAGCTAGATTACTGGTGTTGATGTAGATCAATTCATGGTCTAACTCCAGCAAAACATGTAAAACAACCCATTACCTAGCCTACTTAGGCTAGGTCCGACTTGAACAGTTAAATATCAAAGTAAAGCTTATTCTAGAAAAAATTAAAATGCCTCCGCTTACCAACCGAAGAAAACCTGACCTTATCCCTGGTTAGGAGAATTTGAACATACAGCTCCCTGAAGATCTAGGAAGACGCGAAATATCTGCAATTTCATTTTTGCTTTTCATGTAAGAAACCGGATTACAAGAAATAGTCATTGTATCCAAAGCATTTGCATTCTTCAAAATCAGTTCAACCATCTCATCTCCATTGCATTCCCAGTAAGTTTCTTGAAGCTAACTAACTTGAGATGTAATAAAAAACATCTAGTAGCCACCATACCAACCGTCTAACCATGTCTTCATCGTCATCGTCATCTTCACTCTCATCAGTGTCATAGACATCGCCGTCTTCTTCTTCCTCAGGCAAAGTGGAAGCAAACTGTATTTGAAATTGAAAAAGAAAAGACTCCTTAAGTATAACTGGTTAACAAATGTAATCTCATTTGTAATTTATACAGTGAAGACAAAAAGTTTTCTGCACTTGTGACTTGCCCCATCAATTCATGGAACCACAAACATAAACTTGCAAAAGATAGCAGCAAGCAAGAACAAATACATGCAGGGTTTGATCAGAAATTTTTAGATGCACCACTTGTGCAAGTGCTCGAAGAAAATTAGCACTGTAATCTGTCTCTTGCTTCCACATTGCACTATCTTCTTCAGAGAAAAATTCAGTGTTTGCTCTAACTAGAGTTGGAAAGCTAGACAAGTCATAATCCTTCCCAACTCTATCTACATAGTACATAGATTAGAACCTCTAGACTTGGTGCATAAATTTTGAGAGAACAGTTTCGAAAACCGTCTTCTTTCTACTCTCAGATTATAAATAACCAAGTTTTTCAGTGCAGGATTTGAAGTACATAAACTCTTCATATCAGACCAGGTGCGGTTTCCAATACTCAACCACTCAAGTATGGGCTGACGGAAAATAGTTGGTCATTAGTCATTTCTAAATTCGACCTAACAAAGCTTAAGTTTTACAAGTCTTGGAAATGACATATATTTAGGAAAACAGATGCTAGGTCTTATATATAGTGTCAATTTAACTACGGACTTACAAGTAAAGAGAGATGACGGTATCAAAACTTGGTCACTTTGGTTTAATCTGAGAGTGAGATCTTCAACATTGTGACTCAAAACACTGTTAATACATTTTCCAATCCAAGATTCATTTGAGAGGACACTAGAGACGAGAGAGAACTTCTGTATGTTTGACACATCATCAATGGTTAACCTAATAAGTCGTTTCAGTATAAAGGCTGTAGAGAGTTATATTTTTTTGCAATAGTTTGGCTGTTGTTTTGTATGGACATAGTATGCTTAGTGTTCCATTTATGTGTCTAGCTAGTTGCAGGACAAGGTTAGTTTTTCCTGCAAAGGGAAGAATTTCCTGTGCATTTCATTTTGTATCCATTAATCAAAATTTCAAATTGCGGAGTCCCGGTGCTCGTTTTCTGTTAATTAGTAGAATATGGTTTCATGTTTCTGGTAGTGCTTTATATGGACATAGTGGGTTATCATGAATTTATCTGCCTAATAGAAACTCCATATACTTTTGGACAGTCATAAAATTTGAAATTGTGATTTTTGTATGTTGCAGATTGAAATGGAAATGTACCAGCTTTAGTCATTTAATAAACTGATATAGGAGGTGAAATCTTAAGAAGCTTAATTGTGTAGCTAGAAAGACTAGCCAAACATAAAACGCCAGTGATGAAGGAAAGGTAAACAGGTGTCAACTGGAACTAATATTAAGACAGGATTAGCAATTATAATGGTAGATTAGAAGTCTAACTTAGCAACTGTTGCTATTGTGTTTTGTAGGACGTATATCCACCCCCAAAAATATAGGGTTGGCTATGGAAAGATTACGAATTACTCCATCTTGTTGTCTGTAAAAGAACTACGTGAACAGTTTCGTAGACCATGAGCAAGCCCTGTTTCTGACACCTGCAATTTGGCATTTTCTTGACATACCGAAAGAACAATCGTGGTCTGGGGAGCTATTTAATTACTTATTGTCTAGGGAGGTTTCCTAGCTACCTTGTTGATGAAGAAAATGCCGAAGAAAAATCCGTATAAAGGTGGTTCAAGGTTTGTGACAAGGAATTTGGCTTTGGGAAAGTTTCTGACAAGAAATCAACCTTTAAAAGGGTTTGTGACAATCTTTGTGGGACAGGGATCCCTGCTTTCGAAAGCTCGAATTTTGTTTGATTTCTGGTCTTAGTTTTAGGAATCAAAGCAAATTCGGTCTTTCCAAAGCGAATATATATCTTTTTCACAAGAGTTATCACAAACCTTTTTAGAGCGCACATGTCAGAAACTTTACCAAAGCCAAGTTCCTTGTCATAAACCCTGAACCATGTTTCTACTGCTTTTCTTTCGGCTTATTCTCCAGGTTCAGCAGGGTAGGCAATCTTCCGAGACAACAGGTAACCAAATAACCCCGCAGACCATGATTGTGCTTTTGGCATGCCAAGAAGATGTCCAATTGCAATTGTCTGGAACATGGGCTTCCTCATGGTCTACCAATTGTTCACGTAGTTCTCTTAGAAACGCCAAGATGGAGTAATTTCTTACCTTGCAGTAACCATCCCTGTATAATTTGTGGTACATATAAGTCCTATGAAACACAATAGCATAACAGTTGCTAAGTTAGAGTTTAAATCTACCACTATCATTGCATTTATAAATATTTTCCCAAAAGTCATTAGACTCATTACTATATGAGCCTAAAACTCATTACTGTAGACCTAATCAAATAAAACTGCCATAATAGTATTTCCCTCTGGTGGCTACTTACCTTTTCTTCACCACTGGCACTGAATCTTTATGTTTTCTTGAAACCTCTCCAGGTATACTTATAACTTGGCACCTAAGACAATAGTTTTGGGTTAGTAATTATCAGAGGAGTAGCAATTTTTGTTATAAAAAAACATATGAATGCTACAAATACAATTAATATACATAATACAAATGCATTTTACAATCTGATCGATACACATTTACGGATAAATGCAACTATAACATGAGAAAAATATACGAAAAGAAAAGAAAAAAGAACCCAAAATCATTTCAATTTCAAATAAAGGATTTCCAATGATACTCAAGTCTTACTGCTTGTGCAACACATGAACAGAGAACGCTGGACATAAAACCCCATGATCATGATACTCCAGCTAACTGTCTAAGTGGGCTAATTAGTTATCAATACAAAAACTGAAAAAATTAAAGTCTAACAGAATTGGAAGTAGACCCATAGCACAACTGATCAGCAAGTGAATTCTCGAGTAAAAGAATATTTTCTAAAACCTTAACCAAATCAAGCCAACGGGAGCCTGATGCCACAACTAATCAAAAACCCGCTCTAAAAGCAAAATATAGTCTACACACCATGAAATATACAGCAAACAAGAGCCATAAGAGAATAAGGCAAAAAATGTAAATCAAATGATTTTATATATATAACAACACACTTCAAAATGAGGGTAAAAACAGATATACGTAATGCATTCAAGCAAGTCCTAATTGCCAAAACAAATGTGCTTTTCTTATGCCATAAACAAAAACAGTAAAGCAATGGGTTATTTTATAAGGTTGCACATTTATTAAATTGAGTTGCACAAACATTGATTGTAGCAAAAAAATGAATCATGTGCCTTAACACAAATCAATGTATTGGAGTTTTTGAGCTGCAGGATGGGAAGAAGATTTCAGTATAAAATCCATGGAGAAATACAATTTTCGGCTCACAGTGGAGTTTCAAATAAGGAGTTTAGTGGGACATTTTCTCAAACAGTTAATAGGCTAGTTCCGAAACTTAATAGAAGACTAGACATAAGTTGGAAGGTAAAACTTGTGCAACTGCAAAACATTTTGAATAAGCACAGAGAAAATAATTGGGTTCAAATAAGGCTTAACATTAAACATAGCTCAAAGGGAATCAAATACATTGGTACTTCATAGAAAGTTTATGGGCAAAATTCAAAGGCATAGTAGACAAAACATCCCAAATAGTCGATTAGAAATTTGAATAAATGGAGTCGATATGGACTATGGAGTTGTACATTACCAAGATAATTGAATTAAGTAAAATATGAACAACAGCGACTAAGTCAAAAAGAGAGAAAAACCCCTATCTCAAAGGCAAGCAAACCCTTAGAAGCCCTAACTAGGTTTTATAACCAGAGGGAGAACAAGGTGATGCGGTGGTGGCAGAGCCGTCTTAGGCCTAGGGTGAGATGGTCGACGGCCCCAGGCCCAAATTTTGTAAGGACCCAAAAAAAACGATAACCTAGTTATTATTATTTTTAGATTTCTTTTTTAAACATTTTTTTCCCTGGATAAGTCAAAGGAGAGTGAACAATCAAAATTTTGGAAATCGGAGACTTCGTTCAACTGATAGTTTAGTAATGCGCTTTAACAAATTTTTGGGATTTTTTAGTTTTGTTACCCCTCAAAAGTTATTCTCCATAGTCTATAGCATTTGCTAAATTACAAAGTTATTATAAATTACGTAGTTTAATTTCTTTCATTTTTGAAACATTTTGCAACATGTGTAGTATTTTGGAGATTTTTTTCAGCAAAAAGCAACAAAAATAATGTTTAAAAAATTGGACGGCCTTTGGCCGCTATTTTCTGAAAAATATTACGATGATGTTAGCATGCATATATGGATTGTACAAATGTATTTAATCCTCGATTTTTTAATTATCATTTATGCCCGTGTACTTTAGGAAGAAAAAGCCCGTTTTTGAAAGTTCGTCTCGAGCCTCAAACATAATAGAAACGGCCCTAGGTGGTGGTCGACCTTGAAGAAAGATAAGAGAAAATGAAGAAGTAAAGAGGGATTTTGTATACGAGAAAGAGGTGAAAGTACATAAAAAGAGTAATGGGATGATGACTACACGGTGAGGTCATTTATGGTCCAGACTCTAGGTTCGATAGTGTGAGGCCCCAACCTAATCACCTACTTAGCTAATAGGATTACAACCTAATTGAAGCCTCAAACCTATAATTCTGAACTTAAGAAAACTCAGTTACATTAACTAATTCCAAACACAAACACATACACTCTGATATTGTATAAATAAGAACTATCTTGTGATATGAATATATTAATGTGTTTTTTTACAAAAAAAAAAATAAAGAATAAAGATATATAAAAGATTCATAACATCTTTAACATCGCAAAAAGCTTTAAGCTATGATAACAGATATCTTCACGCGCACCATTTCTTCTGATTACTGAAACTGAAGTGGGAACGAGTGAGCACATCATCCCAAAGGGGTGCCCAATGGAAACATATAACCTATAAGTAATCACTAACATGCTTCACAGTTCTAAAAGATAATGAAACTAAAACAGAATAATAGAAGAAAACAGATAACACCTTTTACACTCAACACGAAGCAGAAGATTGCTTCAACTCTTTCCCCCGGATATTGCGTCCATAGTGGAAATATCCGTGAAAGATCCACCACCGGATGGATCTACGAGAAAAGAATTAAACAACCTAAACATATGTTATCCCAACCTCGTCTCACTCAATGGAGAAGAAAATTATAGGAATAACTCCACTCTCAAATGATAGCACGAATTCAGGTACCGTAAGATATTAACGTGGAATGCGTACACCTCATAAATCCCTATGTCACCATCTAAGTCTAGAATATAATAAAGTTTTGATTACTATGATCTGACCCCGCATAGCAGGTTCACAAAAGGCCCAATCATTATTCGTAGACGGAAGTCTCCAAATAATAACCATATCCAGTCATGAACCTAAAATTTCTTCTTATGTCAAGTTCATAGTAACCCAGTCATACTACTAAGACTGAACAATCAAGTATGATATGCACAGAGTGATATCCCCATATAAAATGTAGTATATACACTATTTAACCGGGGTAAAGCCGGACTACTAGGTAATAATCAACCGGGGTAAAGCCGGACTACTATCTTAAGACAATAAAATATAATAATATTTATCCGGGGTAAATCCGGGCTACTAAGTAATATTCAAACAATGTAGAATTTCCCTACTAAACTTAGCAAAGAGCTATGGGGAATCACAGAAAATCTTCGCGAGGAACCACCCAATGCATACGACACAACATACCCATTCAATTACAAACAACATGCTCACAGAAAATATGGACTCATCATTCTCGAAGATAAAGTAACTTAAAGATTACAAAAAGGTTACAAAGTTCCCACCTTATTTGATGACAAGCCATGCCTACCTCGAGATCATCGATCCTCTGGTTCATCCTTTGAATCAATCGTTGTTTATGAAGACCAACTGTTAATCACACAGGCAGTCTAAGAAATTAGCCAAAAGGATCACACAAGGTTCATAACATAATCTCATACAAATGTCTCAATGTCATACACTTGCAAAGTTATCAGGAACATCTCTTTCTAATGTTTATACTCAAGGTTCATTAGTTTTGTCACTTTCGTACACAACAATCAAGATATAGAGAGCAAAACCGATTGCTCAGCAGAAATAGAAGATGTTGATGATCAAGAACGTTTTGTCCATTATTGCAAAAGATTTATCTTTTGAGAATGGTAACAAATGGGAGTCTCTTTCGAAAAATAGAAAAGTTTTGTCATTTGCTGCTTTAGAACAGGCATGGATGATTGAGTTGATTAGGAAAGAGGAGCAGGGAAAAAAGACGGCCACTGAAATCTAAACCAAAGGCTGCTGTTAAGAGGCGATACACAACTATCAGAATGTGGTGTTTGCACAAACATGGATTGTAGCAAAAAAATCAAACATGTGCCTTAAAACAAATCAATGTATTGGAGTTTTTGAGCTGTAGAGTGGGAAGCAGATTTCAGTATAAAATCCATAGAGAAATACAATTTTCGGCTCACAATGGAGTTTCAAATACAGAGTTTAGTGGGACATTTTCTCAAACAGTTAATAGGCTAGTTCCGAAACTTAATAGAAGACTTGACATAAGTTGGAAGGTAAAACTTGTGCAACTGCAAAACATTTTGAATAAGCACAGAGAAAATAATGGGGTTCAAATAAGGTTTAACATTAAACATAGCTCAAAGGGAATCAAAAACATTGGTACTTCGTAGAAAGTTTATGGGCAAAATTCAAAGGCATAGTAGACAAAACATCCCAAATAGTCGATTACAAATTTGAATAAATGGAGTCGACATGGACTATGGAGTTGTACATTACCAAGATAATTGAATTAAGTAAAATATGAACAACAGCAACTAAGTCAAAAAGAGAGAAAAACCCCTATCTCAAAGGCAAGCAAACCCTTAGAAGCCCTAACTAGGTTTTATAACCAGAGGGAGAACAAGGTGATGCGGTGGTGGCAGGGCCGTCTTAGGCCTAGGGTGAGATGGTCGACTGCCCCAGGCCCAAATTTTGTAAGGACCCAAAAAAAAACGATAACCTAGTTATTATTATTTTTAGATTTCTTTTTTAAACATTTTTTTCCCTGGATAAGTCAAAGGAGAGTGAACAATCAAAATTTTGGAAATCGGAGACTTCGTTCAACTGATAGTTTAGTAATGCGCTTTAACAAATTTTTGGGATTTTTTAGTTTTGTTACCCCTCAAAAGTTATTCTCCATAGTCTATAGCATTTGCTAAATTACAAAGTTATTATAAATTACGTAGGTTAATTTCTTTCATTTTTGAAACATTTTGCAACATGTGTAGTATTTTGGAGATTTTTTTCGGCAAAAAGCAACAAAAATAATGTTTAAAAAATTGGATGGCATTTGGCCCCTATTTTCTGAAAAATATTACAATGATGTTAGCATGCATATATGGATTGTACAAATGTATTTAATCCTCGATTTTTTAATTATCATTTATGCCCGTGTACTTTAGGAAGAAAAAGCCCGTTTTTGAAAGTTCGTCTCGAGCCTCAAACATAATAGAAACGGCCCTAGGTGGTGGTCGACCTTGAAGAAAGATAAGAGAAAATGAAGAAGTAAAGAGGGATTTTGTGTACGAGAAAAAGGTGAAAGTACATAAAAAGAGTAATGGGCTGATGACTACATGGTGAGGTCATTTATGGTCCAGACTCTAGGTTCGATAGTGTGACGCCCCAACCTAATCACCTACTTAGCTAATAGGATTACAACCTAATTGAAGCCTCAAACCTATAATTCTGAACTTAAGAAAACTCAGTTACATTAACTAATTCCAAACACAAACACATACACTCTGATATTGTATAAATAAGAACTATCTTGTGATATGAATATATTAATGTGTTTTTTTACAAAAAAAAATATAGAATAAAGATATATAAAAGATTCATAATATCTTTAACATCGCAAAAAGCTTTAAGCTACGATAACAGATATCTTCACGCGCACCATTTCTTCTGATTACTGAAATTGAAGTGGGAACGAGTGAGCACATCATCCCAAAGGGGTGCCCAATGGAAACATATAACCTATAAGTAATCACTAACATGCTTCACAGTTCTAAAAGATAATGAAACTAAAACAGAATAATAGAAGAAAACAAATAACACCTTTTACACTCAACACGAAACATAAGATTGCTTCAACTCTTTCCCCCGGATATTGCGTCCATAGTGGCAATATCCGTGAAAGATCCACCACCGGATGGATCTATGAGAAAAGAATTAAACAACCTAAACATATGTTATCCCAACCTCGTCTCACTCAATGGAGAAGAAAATTATAGGAACAACTCCACTCTCAAATGATACCACGAATCCATGTACCGTAAGATATTAACGTGGAATGCGTACACCTCATAAATCCCTATGTCACCATCTAAGTCTAGAATATAATAAAGTTTTGATTACTATGATTTGACCCCGCATAGCAGGTTCACAAAAGGCCCAATCATTATTCGTAGACCGAAGTCTCCAAATAATAACCATATCTAGTCATGAACCTAGAATTTCTTCCTATGTCAAGTTCATAGTAACCCAGTCATACTACTAAGACTGAACAATCAAGTATGATATGCACAGAGTGATATCCCCATATAAAATTAATATATACACGATTTAACCGGGGTAAAGCCGGACTACTAGGTAATAATCAACCGGGGTAAAGCCGGACTACTATCTTAAGACAATAAAATGTAATAATATTTATCCGGGGTAAAGCCGGGCTACTAAGTAATATTCAAACAATGTAGCATTGCCCTACTAAACTTAGCAAAGAGCTATGGGGAATCACAGAAAATCTTCGCGGGGAACCACCCAATGCATATCACACAACATACCCATTCAATTACAAACAACATGCACACAGAAAATTTGGACTCATCGATCCTCTGGTTCATCCTTTGAATCGATCGTTGTTAATGAAGACCAACTGCTAATCACACAGGCACTCTAAGAAATTAGCCAAAAGGCTCACACAAGGTTCATAACATAATCTCATACAAATGTCTCAATGTCATACACTTGCAAAGTTATCAGGAACATCTCTTTCTAATGTTTATACTCAAGGTTCATTAGTTTTGTCACTTTCGTACACAACAATCAAGATATAGAGAGCACAACCGATTGCTCAGCAAAAATAGAAGATGTTGATGATCAAGAACGTTTTGTCCATTATTGCAAAAGATTTATCTTTTGAGAATGGTAACAAATGGGAGTCTCTTTCGAAAAATGGAAAAGTTTTGTCATTTGCTGCTTTAGAATTGGCATGGATGATTGAGTTGATTAGGAAAGAGGAGTAGGGAAAAAAGACGGCCTCTGAAATATAAACCAAAGGCTGCTGTTAAGAGGCGATACACAACTATCAGAATGTGGTGTTTGCACAAACATGGATTGTAGCAAAAAAATCTAACATGTGCCTTAAAACAAATCAATGTATTGGAGTTTTTGAGCTGCAGAGTGGGAAGCAGATTTCACTATAAAATCTATGGAGAAATACAATTTTCGGCTCACAGTGGAGTTTCAAATACAGAGTTTAGTGGGATATTTTCTCAGACAGTTATTAGGCTAGTTCTGAAACTTAATAAAAGACTAGACATAAGTTGGAAAATAAAACTTGTGCAACTGCAAAACATTTTTAATAAGCACAGAGAAATTAATGGGGTTCAAATAAGGTTTAACATTAACATATCTCAAAGGGAATCAAAAACATTGGTACTTCTTGGAAAGTTTATGGGCGAAATTCAAAGGCATAGTAGACAAAACATCCCAAATAGTCGATTACAAATTTGAATAAATTGAAGCGAGATGGACTATGGAGTTGTACATTACCAAGATAATTGAATTAAGTAAAATATGAACAACAGCGACTAAGTCAAAAAGAGAGAAAACCCATATCTCAGAAGCAAGCAAACCCTTAGAAGCCCTAGCTAGCTTTATAAGGGGAAAACTCGTTAATTATATGAAATTATTAAGAATCAATACATAACTCGTTATGCATACTATTTTTTCAGGCATAAATCGTTATGCATACTATTTTTCAGGCATAACTCGTTATGTATATTATTTTTTTCAGGGGTATAATTGGCAACGCAACTCGGATATAACATATCTAAAAAATCGCGCCTTGGAATTTTACAATTTTTATATCGTTGGAAATATTTTAAAGAGAGCTACACAACGAGTACAAACAACAGTATCAAATTTTTGTTTTTCACGAAAAAATCGGAGGTGATCATCATTTTATGGGAGAAATTCGAAAGTTGACTACATATTCATTATGAAGACTCCACAAAGGATGCATAACACATTCTGCAGAGGCATAACAAATTATGCAACCATTTTCTCGACTGCATAAAAAATTATGCCTCTGCATAACAAAGTTATGCATCTACAACAAGTTATGTAGCCATTGTATTAGTGCGTAACTACATAAAAATTGATGCATTATGCATCTATTTTCTCGATGCATAAAAGATTGTGCAACAATTTTCTCGAATGCATAATGCATTATGCATCCATTTTCGCGATTGCATAACATATTATGCAGATATTATTGTAGGTGCATGACAAGTTATGCAGTCTTTGTTTTTGTTGGTTTTAACAGTGACAAAAAACTTGTTGCATATTGTGTTATGCAACCGTTTTCTGGACTGCATAACAAGTTATGCAACAAATTTTGTAGATGCATAATAGGTTATGCATCTATTTTCACGACTGCAGAACCCTCACCTAGACATAACACTCATGAATTTAAACCATCAAGCCAACCAACAACATCCCCATTTTGTTGACTTCAAATCTGTTTTCGTTTGGTCACAAGTCTCATTCAAAATAAGTAACAACAAACCCATTTTTCCCATTCCTACAACTCACAACCTCCAACTCATCTGCATCATACCCAAATTACATCTCCTGAAAGCAAACACAACACAACACCAATTTCCGCAGCAACAAAACAGATCTACCAACATCACCATAATCCATCACCAGAATCACTACCACCTCTTCTATGAGTTAAATACCAACTCATATCGTAGTTCTTATTTCAATTACAGGTTCATTAAACCAAATGCTTCAGCACCATTGCAATCCATTCTCGACTTCAAATTCAATCCAACTTTTGTAACTCGAGAAAACTAATCATACCCATGACAATCAGCACCCTAATCAACTCAAACCCCATTGAATAAACATCCACAAAAAACCTAGCTTCTCTGTTACAAAATGGACCCAAATTTCTTACAAATTCGATCATAATTAGGGACAACTCGAACCCAAACTTCTCAGCATCTCACTAATCCATTTCTTCTTTAATCTCCCGGCTTTCAAGTTATCGAATCAATTTAACACAGAAACCCCATTAATGGCCGCTGCAGTTTAATAAGATAACAACTCGATCCTAAACTTCTCAATCCAATTCTTCTTTAATCTCCCGGATTTCAAGTTATCGAATCAATTTAACAGAGAAACCCCATTAAAGGAAATCAAAAGAAAAAAACGAAGACGATGGAAGAAGAATAAGTGAAAAACTAATTCTAAAAAATATGGGTTTGTCGGAAATTTTTTCCAAAAAATGGGTGCGCGCCTTCAGATTTCTGAGAGTCGGTTTCACAGTGGAGAAAATCTGAAGAATGGTTCTGTCTGTAGTTTTCACTTTTATAATCAGAGGGAGAACAAGGTGATGCAGTGGTGGCAGGTCCGTCTTAGGCATATGGTGAGATGGTCGAGTGCCCTAGGCCCAAAATTTGTAAGGACCCAAATAGGGTTGACAATGGATAAATATCCGTCGGATATTGGCCATACCGATAAGATTAAGAGTAAGGGTTAGCGGATATCCGATATCCGATAACATTCTGCGGAACCCAAAAATTCCAATCCGATAAGGTTAAGCTATCGGATATCGGATTTTTATCCGATAAAATCCGGTTTTGTGGGAACAAAATAAATGTTCAAATTTAACAGAGTAAAGAGTTTTTGTTCAGTGTAACCTGAAAGTCAAACCAAACACAAACACTACTCCCAGTTTCTCAGTCACATCACACATGAAAAACAAACTACAAACACCCAAACAGTCTGCAAACTAAAGTACTAAAAAAGAAAAAACCATGTCTTCTTGAAACAGAGTAAACAACAATGTCAACAGGCTAGTGATGATCTTCTTTGGCTACCTGGTTGCATGTTGCATCATTGCATCAACTTCAGTCCTCGACTTCTATATCTGCATTCACAAACAACCAACAGTGCTTAGAAGTAGATGGACAAATAGTTAATCAAAGAAAAGCAAAGTGGGTTGTTTCCATCCTTTCAACTACATAATCCATAAGCATTAAATATGTAAATTCCTACAGTCTGAAAATTCATATGCATATATTTTCTTATTTCTACTTTCTGAGAACAACAACAACCCAAGAATAAATAATCAGAACCATATTGCAACATTTCAAAATTAGGTTCAAACATATAAAAACGTGACTGGCTGTTTTTCGTTGCATCAAATGTCGCTTGAAGGAGATAGAGCAGGAATAATTCCAGTACTAGTTAACAAATCAGTGCCATCTAAGTAACCATCTATTAGAAGACTTGAAAACAAGCCATAACTTCTGCAAATAACAACGTGAATTAATCTTCTTATATTATTATAATTTCTTTTCACATACAAATTGAAATGTCTGGTAAATAACAAGCAAATGACTAGCTAGGATCGTTTAACTTAATACAGATATTAAGAAGCATACTGCATACTAGTACATTTCATGGAAAATAAAATTCATCTACTAGTACATATCATGATTTGCTTGTTACATACTAGTGACAGTCACAGTAGTTGAATATCATAAACATGATAAAATCTACCAAACACTCACCACCACTCCAATTGGTAAAGCATGAAATTTCATATAAACCCCCAACAATTCCAACCAAAGATTACAGCTAAAAAATCAAGATAATGTAAAAAAGGATTCAACCTTATCCAAATGCTAATCCAAACATAGAATTAAACTAAAATGAAGATTGAAAATTCAATACCTTTGGAGCAACAACAATATATAGCAGGCTAGCATCTTAAGGGTGTCGTTGGTTGCTATAAATTGAAATCAATCAAACAACTCAAAACCCTAAATTCAAATCAAATAAACCCCATCAGTCGTCATCTCTACTCAAATTTCAAACCCAGTAATCAAAATCAAAATCGAAACCCTAATTTTATCTGAAATCAGTTGTAATGAAAAAGCTAAAAGAAGAACATGATTGATTCTAACAGTTAAAAACAGAAATATTCAAACATCAAACATGAAAATACGCAATCGATTTGGGGGAAAAAAAACCTAACTTTGAAACAATCAATTGATTCAATTAGATTCATGACTAATGACTTACTTCTTAAGTGAGAGTCTGTGATCATCAATATTCTCGATCAAATAGATCACTCAGTCCCTCTCTCTCGATCAAATCACGAATAAATCGATCTGTTTCTGAGTTTCTGCAGTGAGTATTGTTAGAGAATGAGAAAAATGATAAAGACGAAAGAGAAGAAAATGGAATGGTTGTTTCCCTCGACAGATAATACATAGCCTAGGGGTAGGAGATTACAAGTACACCACTAGGCTATCGGATGTCGGATATTAACCAAACGGAATCATCTTATTCCGATTCCGATAGGGTTAACTGGTAAAATCCGATAGAATATCCGATATCCGATATGTCGGATTAAATCCTATAGGATGTCGTATTTTCGGAAACGTTTATCGGACTTCGGTTATCCGCTGCCAGCCCTAGACCCAAAAAAACGATAACCTAGTTATTAATTTTTTCTAGATTTTGTTTTAAACATTTGTTTCGCTAGATATAAATCAAAGGATAGTGAACAATCAAAATTTTAGAAACAGTAGACTTCTTTCAAATGATAATTTAGCAATTCCAGCTTTCAAAAAAAATTGGGATTTTTTTAATTTTGTTAACCATCAGACGTTATTCTCCATAGTCTATAATATTCGTTAAATTACCGAATTTAATTTCTTTCATTTTTGAAACATTTTGCAACATGTGTAGTATTTTGGTGATTTTTATCAACAAAAAGCAACATAAAAATGTTTAAAAATTTAAACGGCCTTTGGCCGCTATTTTTTGGAAAATATTACGATGATGTTAGCATGCATATATGGATTGCACAATGTATTAATCCTCGATTTTTCAATTATCATTTATGCCCATGTACTTGAGGAAGAAAAAGCCCGTTTTTGAAGTTCGTTCTGAGCCTCAAAAATGGTAGAAACGGCATGGGTGGTGGAAGACCCTTGAGGAAGAGAAGAGGAAATGAAGAAGTAAATATGGGATTTTGTATACGAGAAAGAGGTGAAAGTACATACGAAGAGTAATGGGTTGATGACTACACTGTGAGGTCATCTATGGTCCAGACTCTAGGTTCGATAGTCTGGACCTCTCTGAAGTCTGAACCTACATGGCATTTATATGACAACCCATAAGTAGGGGTATTTTAGGGTTCACACTTTTATGGTATAAAAAAACTGTTTTAGCCTAATTTTATAGGTTTCATTAGAGGTATGAACCTTCCTGACACATACTAGAAAAATATTTACTTTGTTTTATTTTTATATTGAAGGAAAAAATAATCAATTCATTGATATTAACGATATATATAAATGCATCAAAGATGAATATAATGAAATGATACATATGCCTCCGTTTTAAAATTTTAATCTGCGTTGACAGAGCCAAAATATTAAGGAGATAGTAGAATTTCCTATCCATATTTATTGTTTTTATTAAAAAAGTTATTCAATATAAGTTACTTAAAATTGAAAAATTCGTTAAACACGAAATGAAAGAGAAAATAAAAAATCTTCCAAATTTTGGAAACTTCAGATTATAAGTGTATATGTCGAAAAATATACAAGGGTTAGTCGGGTAATACGAGTTTTCGACTGTGAGATGGGAGGATGATGACGAATACACCTTGCATAAACCAAGATGATGGCTATTAAAAGACTAATTCGGTCACAGATGGAAGGTAGGGTTGGTCTATGGAAGGGAGTCGAAAGAGGTGAGAATAGAGTTTCTTAGTTATAGAGAGTTGCAGACGAAAATACTCTAAGAAAGAGAGTTTAGAAAACCTGTTGTTGTTCTTTTACAATGTGTTTAAAATGACTAATTGTAAATCTATTTATAGCTCTGCAATATTTTAATCTCTAGTCATTGGGATAACGATAAGGAGAAAAGATCATCACCTTCTCTTAAATCCTCGGAATAGATAAGGATACAATTGCAACTTGTCTAGTCTCTCCTAATTTGACTCCATACGGCTGACTATTCTCTTTCTATGTGGGAAAGCTGACACCACACGTTGTCGTAAACTTTCAGACAAAAATCCTAAGTGTATCCCCCATTTATGATGTGACCATTCTTTGTATGTATCATGTCGTCTGACGTGTTAGCATTCTTGCGAGTCGTCATAACTTTGCATGTGTTTGCAGGTGGATTCCATGTGGAGTCATGTGAAGAGATCTAAAAGACTTGTTATTGATGTGTGTGTCATGTGGAGTGCACAACCTCGGTTTATCCTTGACCTAGTTGCGGATTTTCACCATTAAGTGAAGGAGTGCGGACCGACACTGTGAAAAGACTCGGGGGGATGACCAAAAAATGAGCAGCGCGACAAAGGTGTCATCAATCTATCATTTTCGTACTTGTGAGGTGTCATCAACCCCTATAATATAGACATCCATATGCAACGGAGGCAAGGTGACGGGCCTGACGAAGCACTGTGGGGAGGCCTAGTACTCGTGGTGCAGAGTACTAAACCACCCACAAACCCCGGGTAACGTTGAGGAATTTCCAGGGTTTTCAAGAGACCCGTGGTAACGCTAAGTTGTCTCATGCTCAACCCAAGACCGTGGAAACGTTAAGGAGTCTTGTTGTTCTATCATAGATCCGGCGGGACGACCCCGGGGAGTCTCAGATAGTCTATAGGCTAAAATCTCGGGATAACGCTGAGGAATCTTTAAGGTTGACCAACAATGGTCATGTGAGAGATTAAGCCTTTACCTTGGGTCATGGAGGATTTTATATTTGAAGCGATGGGGCTCTTCGCCTTCGAGTAAACAAGGCTCCTCGCCTCAGAGCAACGAAGGTTCTTCGCCTTGAAGCAATGAAGACTTTCCGCCTTGAAGCAATTGAGGCTTTCCTTCAATGAGTGACGAAAACTATTCGTCTCGGAAAGATGAATGCTCTCCGCGCCTATCCAAGATTCTTCTTGAGTTAACTTCTCTTTTTTCAAGAGTTGAACTTCGTCATCCTTTCTTGTGATTCATACTGTTTAAGTTCACATGCTCCTCTACATAGGATAATGGCCGACCGTATTCAGGGTCCTGAGTACCTTAACTGGGTTAAAATTTTTAGCAGAGTTACCATTTTATCTTGGACTACCAAAATTACTATTCTACCTTTGGGATGTAAAATGACTGATTTACTCTTCGTCCAAAAATATCACCATCTATAATAAGGAATCTAAACTTAATCGCCAAAAATAATTTTATTATTGAAAAACAAAGATATTAATATATTCATAGATATCAACTGCTAAAAGTAAAACTAGAAGTAACATCTAACGGATGATATGATTATGAGAGCACCGCCTATAAAATTACCAGCACACATATGGGTGGGTACAGATCCCCTGTGATCAAAATGCTCATGTCCCTCTATCCCGGCCAATGATAGAGAGACATGTGCTAACACAAACATTAATTTTGAATCAAATATATTTAAATTCAAAATAAAAGATTAATTAAGAACTATATATGTCCCGGCCAATGATAGAGAGACTTGTGCTAACACTAAAATTAATTTTAAATCAAATATATTTAAATTCAAAATAAAAGATTAATTAAGAAGTATATATGTCCCGGCCAATGATAGAGAGACTTGTGCTAACACTAAAATTAATTTTAGATCAAATATATTTAAATTCAAAATAAAAGATTAATTAAGAAGTATATATATTCTTTCCATAATAAGATCTTCATATTCAAAGACTCGGTGCTTGAAAATTCGATTCTTGGTTTTGGAAGAAAAAAACCCATAAAGACTAGCATCATACTTGAAAAGTTGGCCATTGATTTGGAATAGAGTGACTGTGAATTAATTATCTCGACTGTTAGTCAGGATATTGGATGTTACTTACAGATAGATGAGATTGTAATTACATAGGGGAACTCTCTTTTATGGAACTTTGTTGGTACTTTTATTATTTGATGAAAATTCTTTTTCCTGGTCAAATTCTGGATATACAGATCATGAATGAGATTGTAACATCACTTTAGATTATGTTTCTTCTCATAATTTAACACCTAGGGATTAAAATGTGATTTCTGAGTTGATTGTTTCTTACCTGAACTTAGAGAATACATGAAATGTTAGTTAATCATCTAAATCATCATTCCTAATGATCATCACATCATATATATATATACATATATGCGTCAAATTAATAAAACTAACTTTTTAGTTATAGAGAATACGTATCTGATGATGATGATCGAATGTCTTTCAATAAGGGAGGAAATTACAGAACTATGAAGTACGGATACTGATACGGGGATACGGATACTGGGATACTGATATCGGGATTCGTCAATTTTTAAAAAACGGGGATACAGGATACGTGGGGATACGTGTATCTATTAAAATCATTTAAGTTTATAATACACAAAAATGGTTAAAAAGACCAAAATCAACAATTCCCGGGTGAAATGGACAGTTAGATTTTGATACTGTTTAAATGGACAAAAATGCAAAAATAGGCAGGATGTAACCAGTTTCATCGTGCCCATTTTCAAATATTTTTTCTTATTTTTAATTTACACAGGATGTATCCAGTTTCATCCTTGCTATTTTTTAAATTAAGCTAGGAGGAAACCTTACTATTTTTTTTTGGCCATTTCACCCAAACTACTTTTTACTCGTCCATTTGAACCGTGGTTTAAAAATATTTAGACAAATGACCCATTTTCCGTTTATAGTAATTCATTTTAGTAAAAAGAGGGGAATTTTTAGAAAGTGCAACACTGTGTATTTCCAAAATAAGAAAGTGCCACAATTTTTTTCAAAATATATAAAATGCCACACACGTTAACTATTTCGTTAGGGCCTACTAGATCAGTCAATTATTATTGACAAAGTCCAAAAGATGTAGTATCATTACCTAATTACCCTTCTCATACTTATAAGTTAGAACTTACAGCTTTCTAACAAAAAGATTGCCGATCCCATTCATGTCTAACCCTTCTCCATTTTTGTTCTTCTGTGTGCACAAACTTTCTCTATTCCTGTTCTGCTATGCACGAAAACCATCTACTTATATATTTGGAATGATAGATCCAGTAGATGATTCAATTAATGATTGATTGAAGAGAACAGACGGAAGAGGAACAGAGATAAATTAAAAGATTGATTAAAGAGAAGAGACGGAACAAGAGCAAAGTAATGGTTCTGGATAAACAAACATGACCATGAGATGTAATCCTCTCAATTTGAGAATACGGGTTCGTTCTAATTTATCTTTTTGTTGTTTGTAGAAATTACAATCGATCGTTTGGTGTGCGTAATTTTCAATTTGTGGATCGTATATCAATTTCTCCAGCTAATTCATGAATTGGGTACTTGTAATTATACATACATCGATGATTCATCATTGTTAACTCATTCAATTTTATGTTTAGGTTTATAAATACTGAGTAAGATTGGGAATGTTTGTCGTGGAAAAAAAAAGAAAATTGGTAAACATGGGAAGGAGGAATAGATGAGTTTTATGTTGATAAGAATACAAGACAAAGGCTCAAATTCGTCTCAGATTTGGTTGAAGTTTATACTCAAAAACCAGTTCAAAGTTGATTTTGTTCCCGTGAAAGCAGTCAACAAGAGGAGCGATATTGTCTTCAGTTCAGTGAGATGAATGGCTTAGGTTAATGATATTACAGAGTTTGTATATATTTGGATTGTTCGGTCTGTATCCTATTCGAATTTTCAGGGAAGATTGGCTAAAAAGGAGTCTTAAAACATGAACACAACTCTACCTATTGCTCAGCATCAACATGCACATCTCCTGTTTGATAGAAGTCCCCTTTGATTTCATATATATCTAACTAGTATCAACTTTGCTAGCCTTACGATCAAAATCTAATAGTAAATGTTGATTATTAATTGGGGAAGACTCGGCAATGATTCACATTATTAAGTGATTTGGATCGGTCCTAGTTAGATGATTTTGAGGGTTTAAATGTCTTTTAATAGGATCCACGTAGGCACTAACGCAGTTAAACGTTTTCTCAAAAAACGGGATGGAAAAATTCAAATGTGTGGCATTTTATAAATACTGAAAAAAACGGTGGCACTTTCTTAAACATGAAATTGAAAGTGTGGCACTTTATTAAAATCCCTTAAAAAGAATCATATAAAACAAAACAAAACAAAACAAATTTTTTTATGAAATATTAAAATAAAACAGATAAAAGTTGTTTAACATCTGGCTCACCCATCACTCATTAATATTATCTTCATCAAAGAGCACTGCTTATTGTTGTGGCTCGTTAAGTGAAAGATTTGCAACTTCAAGTTCTCTCGCACCGTCTGGTGTATTAAAGTTATCTTCACTGATATCTCACATTCCACTTTCTCCTTTCGTATAATTTTCATTTTTTCATTGAATGGATAAAGTTATATATGCTCCAATTTCTCTCAAATGATAAAAATTATATATGCTCCAATTACATTATAGGAAGTATCCCCTCTTAGAGTATCCGAGAGGTATCCCAATGTATCCCTTACCCTTTTCGTAATTAATAAAAGAGATATTTTAAATAGAGTATCTGACACGTATCCCCAAGTGTCCCCAAAGTATCTGACACTGATATGGTGTCCGACACGGATACGCCACCGATTTTGAAGTATCCGAGCTTCATAGTTAGAGAATATTTTTTATTGAAAGAATATATATTTCACATTTTACTTCTTATTACGAATTTAACTAAAATTTAATTTGAATTAAATATTATTATGGACACGTTTCTCTTTGTCATTGGCCGGGACAGAGGGACAGGAACATTTTGGTCACGGAGGATCTGGACCCATATGGGTGCCTACATACAGAACAAGTGTAAATTGGTGTCAAATTTACACTAAATTCCCAATTCTCTCAGTCATTCCTAGAAGTGGTACAGTTTCTTTCATAATCTCAAATTTTAGTGTTAGAATCAAACTTGGAGGTTTAGTAACTCTCATCCATATATTGACTCTTCATTCTTCATCACAAATTGAACTTAACTTTTGATCAGAAATGAAATTGGGTCAAAGATTAATGCACCTTCATACTAGAGCAGCAAAAGGTAATTATCATCATTCATTTCTAGTTCGTCATCATAATAATGCTGAGATAATTGTGAGATGTTATTATTACGGTTCTTCTGGAGGTTATTATAGAGTTACAAAACTTGAACGTTTTGTGAGGGATGAGTGTAAATCTGGCAGGATTAAGAAACTTGATGATAGTTTCAAATACTTTGATCAACTGATTTTGGAAAGGCCATTGCCATCTAACTATACATTCTGTCATATATTGGGTTCACTGTCCAAGATTAAATGTTATTCTGATGTGATTATGTTGCATAAGAAGATGAATTTACTTGGAGTAAAACCCAATATTTATACATTCAGCATTTTGATTAACTGCTGCTGTCAATTAGGGCTTGTGAATCATGGGTTCTATTTTCTTGGAGAGATGTTTAAGAGAGGGTGCCATCCTGATGTAGTCACATTTACTACACTTATCAAAGGGTTGTGCATCAAGGATGAGATTCAACCTGCTTTTAAAGTGTTTGCTATAATGTCTGAGACAGGTATTGAACCTAATGCCTTCACATGTGATACTCTTATACATGGGCTTTGTAGGAATGGTGAAGTGGGTCTGGCTCTTCAGTTAAAAAACAAGATGGTGGAATGGAACTGCAAACCTTGTGTTGTTTCATACTCTGCGATCATAGATACACTTTGTAAAGGAGGTTTAGTTGACGAAGCTTTGGTTCTCTTCTCCAAAATGCTTAGAGATTTGAATGTCGTACCCATGGCGATGTAGTTGTTTATAGTTCTTTGATCAATGGAGTATGCAATCCAGGACGGTTGAGTGAGGCAAAGAGACTCTTTAACGAGATGGTTAGTCGAGGAATCTCTGCTGATGTAACGACATATAGTTGTATGATTCATGGTCATTGCCTACATGGTCAGTGGGAAGAAGCAAGAAGATACTTTGATGAAATGATGGATCGGAGGATTTTACCCGATGTAATAACCTTCGGTATATTAATAGATTCACATTGTAAAGATGGGATGACGGAAGATGCTTGGGGGTTATTTGAACTGATGGACAAGTTAAACATAAAACCTAATCAGATTACTTATGGTTCAATGATGGATGGTCTGTGTTTAACAGGTCGGCTGCAAGATGCGGTGGAACTGTTTAACTCGATGGTAGATAGGGGCCTTGCACCGAATGTTATCACTTGTAGCATATTAATTGATGGGTATTGCAAGAATCGCAAGTTGGATGAAGCTTTCCAGCTATTCAAGAAAATGAAACGAAATGGATTGACACCCACAACAGTTACTTACAAATTACTATTAGCGGGACTGTACCGAGATGGAAGAATGAAGACTGCAAAAAATTTGTTGATTGAGATGCAAACTCTTGGTCAATTTCCAGATGAGGTTACATACGGTACCATTTTGAATGGTCTCTGCAAGAATGGAAAAGTTGACAAAGCAGTAGAACTGTTTAATGAAATACCAAAAAAAAGGATTAGCACCTAATGTTGTAACATATACCACAGTGATAGATGGCCTCTTCCGTAACAACATGTTACCGGAGGCTAACTCGTTAATCATTGAAATGGAAGAGAAGGGCTGTTTACGTGATGCTCGAGCATATGATACCATCATTAATAGTTTTCTTGTAGCCAATGAGACTACAAAGAAACTTTGCACCAAGTGATTCTGTTATATGTTTGTTAGTACACACCCTATCGGGACAGTGCAGAGAAAGGAATCAGAAACTTTCTAAACCTTAAAGCTTGCAATTACCAGTACCGGAATCTCATCCAAAGTAACCATCAACCCCTTAGGTACAGAAACTCTATAATTTGGGTTGAATTTAATTCAAAATGATTAGCCAAGATTTGAGTTGAAAATGCAGTTCTTTACCGATCAAAAAACAAAAAAGCCAAAAAAAATAAAAAAAAATTGCTTTCATTGAGAGTTGAACTCAAGAATCAAAAAAAAAAAAAAAAAATCAAAAATATTGCTTTCATTGAGATTTGAACTCAAGACCTCCCGCTTACTAAACGGGTGCTCTAACCAACTGAGCTATGAAAGCTTGGTTGTTTGCTTGGATATCCGGCTCTTACTAGATCTGTAAGGATGAATAAAGCTTGCCATGGTAACAACTGGTCGTTTCTTAATCCTTTTGAGCGTCTATTTTAAGATCTTTACGCGTTTCCCTGCGGCTTCAACTTCGCTTATCAATTTGCATTATATATACCAGTACCAATTAGCATATATAATTTAGCTAGCAGTACCATAAGTTTTTGCAAGTTGCGACGATGAGCAAAAAAAACCTAGTTGCTTGTGGAAAAACCAAGTCGTCCACCATAACTACTACAACACCAAAAATAATGTCAAAAAGACGATATAGAAGAAAGAAGCACTTTGAACATGATTTCATCATGGAGGAAATATTAACCAAGGTTCCGGCTTTCACACTTCTGCAATGTGGTGCCGTTTCTAAACGCTGGTACCAATCCATTCATATTGACAAGCGCTTAACTTACGCTCACTTTCTTCACACGCAGAAACAACCAAATCTTATCTTTAATCTTTTCAATATTAGGGTAGGGGTTGATACACAGACGAGTGAGTTTTTCAGATTAGGCAGTGGAATTCTCGACCATGCCAATATTTTAAAATACGAGAAATTATCTGCTGGTTTTTCTCATGGCCCCAGAATGGAACTGGTTGGTTACTGTAATGGTCTACCTTGTGTTTTACTTCAAAATCGTAATAGGCCTTTTTACCAGATTTTGCAACCAACTAATGCTGATTATGTCTGTATCTACTGTCCGAATACCATCGGTGGGGAATGTATCTCCGTCGACCAAATCATCTGTCACGGATTTGGATTTGATTCCTTAGCAAGCGAATACAAGTTGCTAACCATTCTTCGTAGTTCTCCCAAGCAGCTTAACTTTGTTGTATATACATTGGGAACTAAATCATGGAGAAATGTCACCATAAGCATGCCCATATCATATCATTGCACTCATCCTGTTATCCGACTTAGAGCAGCCACGAGTAGTGACAAGTCAGGAATCTTTTGTAGTAGTAGTGGTGGATGTTTGGTTTGGATGATAACGGCAACTACGGCGACAGAAGAACAAGAACATAATAATGTTGATGACAATCACAATAACAATGAGATGGAGATGGAAATGTTACTGTTGTTCAATCTCCACGAGGAAAAGTTTCAGCTCATGCAGATCCCAACTAAAAGTACTAACGAAGACGAGCAGCAGAAGAAGCTGTTGTTTGTTGATTACCCTCATCTTCTGGAGTTCAAAGGATATCCTTGTATTGCACGTCTAGAAAAACGTTTAGGTAATGGAAGTGATGATTATTGTCATCGTCGTTGTCTAGAACATCACGGGAGTAGTAGTTGCTGCTGTTGTTGTAAAGTTCATTTGTACGTATTGAAGGATAATGTCAGGCAAGTGTGGCTCAAGGAGGAGAGTATCGATGTTCATATGAATTCTCATCCTTTGAACTATTTTGCTATTACTATACTGGATGCCTGCTGTTTTCACTTTGGCAGTACTGCTTCAATGCCATTGCCTCCTACTCGTATATTCTGTTTCTCTGATCAGATTTTACTTTACTGGTTTGCTGGGACAAAACTTCAAGTTTACAACCTGCGTTACAAAAAGCTTGATCTGGTAGTTCCTTGTTCTGAAACTATGGATTTATTTCATGCGAAGATGGAAGAAGCCTCACGTGATATCCCTGCTGATGAGATTTGTTACTCCAATAAGGATTATCAGCTGCACTGTCAAGGAGAGAACTTCGTTTCTACGCAAACCTTCGTACCAAAGGGGGTGGCAAGAGTTGATGAGGATGATTTTGAGAAATTATCTTCCAATACTTGCTCTGCATATGTGTTTGTGAACAAATGTTCAGGATATTATTATCCTTTTTAAATCACTTAGTTATTATCATACCTTATGTTGGCTATACATGCTCCTTTTTCCAACAAATTATAAGCCTTTTGCCTTCCCCTTGCAAAGAATTAACTCGAAAAAATTGAATATCAAAATCCCGGTAACTCTCCTGAAATCATACTGGTCAATAAAGCTTGGTATCGTGTTTCTATACTGCACTGGTCAGCATATACGGTACACCCTAATGGCAACTGCAAGATGAAACTTAGCTTATATAAAGACAACTCTCTTTATTGATGTTTAAAAAATCTCTCAAAACTAAACACAAGTTCTAATCTTGCTCATATGATCAACCACAACTTTGGTGATCATATATATATAGAACTATGAATTCCTTTTCCTAGTCCTATTACCTTATTACATGTCTTTCCTTTTCTTAGAACTAGATGACTTCTAATTCCCTTAGGATTACATCAATTTCCTAATCTTGTCCTAACCAGCTTGTTAGTGACTTCTATGTTGAAGTTTAACCAACATTCTCCCCGTTAAGCTTCAACCTTACCCGTGACAAATCTTGTACTCCAATCGATTGTCTCATTTCTTCAAACTTGATCCGAGCTAATGCCTTTGTAAATATATCTGCTTTCTGCTCAGTTCCAGGTATGTGTTCTACGTTAATGACCTCCTTCTCGATACATTCTCGTATGAAATGATACCTTTTGTGAATGTGTTTCGTCTTCCCATGAAACACTGGATTTTTAGTGAGTGCAATTGCAGACTTATTATCAATCTTGATGAGAACTTTTTCAGGTTCTCTTCCTTTGATTTCACCCAACAGTTCTTGAAGTCATATTGATTGTTTAGCTGCTTCTGTTACAGCCATAAACTCCGCTTCACAGGATGAGAGGGCTATAGTGTCTTGCTTCTGTGAACACCATGTAATAGGTGCTTCTCCTAGATAAAATATATGACCAGTTGTACTTTTTCCATCATCTTGGTCAATATTATGACTGTTGTCACTATACCCAACAATTCCTTTTGATCCTCCTCGACCATACTTCAATCCATAGCTGATTGTTCCTCTTAGATATCTCAATATCTGCTTTATTACATCACCATGAGACTTGCGTGGACTCTGCATATAACGGCTTGCTACTCCCACAGAGAAAGCCAAGTCTGGTCTTGTGTGTAACAAGTATCTAAGGCATCCAACATTTCTTCTACAACTCGTTGGATCAATCTCAGCTTCTTCTTGTGCCTTTGAAACTTTAAGTCCAAACTCCATTGGTATCTTAGTTTGATTACAAGTTTCAAGTCCTGCTTCTTTCAGAATTCTCCTTGCATAAGCTTCTTGTTTAATCTGAATCCCATCTACTCCTTGATGGACTTCTATGCCAAGGTAATAAGTGAGTTTTCCGAGGTCTGACATCTCAAACTTCGATGACATTTCTCTCCTGAACTCATTGATCACCTTAAGGGAGTTTCCAGTCAAAAATAGATCATCTACATAGACTGCAATCACAAGAAGCGTTCCCTTTTCTTCTCTTCTGTATACAGAAGTTTCTTTAGAACACTTTATGAATCTCATTCCCTTTAAGATTTGATCTAACTTTGTATTCCAGGCTCGAGGAGCTTGTCTTAGACCATATAGAGCTTTTGATAACTTATAAACCTTATGCTCTTGTCCTTTTACTTTAAAACCTTCTGGTTGTTCAACATACACATCTTCTCGCAATTCACCATGTAAGAATGTTGTCTTAACGTCTAAGTGGTGAATTTCCCATGAGTTTGATGCTGCCTCTGCAATTAATAAGCGTATTGTTTCAATTCTAGCAACTGGTGCAAAAACTTCATCAAAATCTATGCCTGATTCTTGTACATATCCTTTAGCTACAAGCCTTGCTTTGTATTTATTGACAGTACCATCAGCATTCCGTTTTATTTTGAAGATCCACTTAAGACCAATCACTTTTACCCCACCTGGCTTATCAACTAGAAACCAAGTCTTGTTTCTGTTGATTGAAATAATTTCTTCTCTACATGCTTGTGTCCATTTAGTCGAGACCTTTGCTTCCTGAAAATTCCTTGGTTCATCATTAACAGAAAGTAGCATAATCTCACATTCTTCTGCAACTTGAAGAACATAATCCTCCAGATACTGTGGCTTTTATATCTGTCTTGTTGATTTTCGTAGTGGAATGGGTTGAGTTATTTCATCGATCTCCTCTTCTTCTTCTTCTTCTTCTTCTTCTTCTACTTCTTCGTTATTCTCAGTGTTTTCATTATTTTCTTCTTCTTCTTGATTAACATCATTGTTTCCATTGGTATTGATGATTATGGGTCCTTCTCCTTCATCAATTACTTGACCCCATCTCATGGCAAACATTCCTGGATCCCTACTTGATCCATCATTAGTTTCTTTCCAGTTCCAGTTTGCTTTTTCATCGAATACCACATCTCGACTCACTATTACTCTTTTCGTTGTTGGATTGAATAATCTGTAAGCTTTGGATCCAGGCTCAATTGCTAGATGCACAAGAGTCTGAGATCGATCATCCAGTTTCTTAAGAGTTGCAGAATCAACTTTTGCGTATGCTTTGCAACCAAACACTCTTAAATGATCTATGTTTGGTTTTCTCTTTCACAAACTTTCATATGGATTCATGTCTTTTAGAGCTTTCGTAGGTATCCTGTTTATTAGGTATGTGGAGTGTTGTACAGCTTCTCCCCATAGATAATTAGGTACATGCATACCTTTAAAGAACTTCTTGTCATCTCCATTAGAGTCATGTTTCTCCTCTCCACCACTCCGTTTTGTTGTGGTGTATATGGTGTTGTGAGTTGCCTTTTGATTCCATTTGACTCACAGAACTTGTTGAACTCTAAGGAAGTGAACTCTCCTCCTCTATCAGTTCTAAGCATAACTCTTTTTCTATCAGATTTCTGAAAGATTTGAATCTGTCAAATGCTTCACTCTTTTCTTTAATAAGAATAGACCACATATATCTTGAGAAGTCATCTATAATAACAAATATATATTTGTTATTTGCAAGGGTTTGTGGTGTAACAGGACCACATAAATCAGCATGAAGAAGCTCTAAAGGCTTTGAGGCTCTGAATGTTGTTGCTTTTGGAAAACCTTGACGCGTTTGTTTCCCAACTAAACATGATTCACAGATCCTTGATTCATCGTTTATCTGTGGTAGCCCTCGAACCATCTTGTTCGGAGACATTGCCTTTAAAGTTCTAAAGCTTATGTGTCCTAATCTTGCATGCCACTTCCATGTCTGATCTTCTAGTCTCATATTCAGACACAATGGCCTTCCAATCATGAGACTTATCTTGTAGAGTCTATTATGTGAACGTGAGACTCTAACTAAAAGTCTTCCACTTGGGTCATGAACTGTTAGATAATCTTGTCGCATTCTAACATCACATCCAACTTCTGTAGCTTGTCCTAAACTTAGAATGTTGCTTTGTAAGTTTGGGATGAAGTAGATGTTTGTGACAAGCTTCTGTTCTCCGGTCTTGCTCTGAAATAGAATTGATCCTTTCCCTTCAATTTCTACAAGAGATCCATCCCCAAACTTCACTTGTCCTTTGATTTTCTCATTGAGTTCAGAAAAGTAGTGTCTCTTACCAGTCATGTGATTGATGGCTCCATTATCTAAATACCAGATTTCTTCTTCACCATCCTTTGATTCGTAGTTCTTTGGTATTAGTTTCCCTTCGTTTAAGAATACAACTTCGTGCATGAAAAGAGTTGTATCTGCTTTCCTTGTTTCATTCTTGTTTGCTTCTTCCATCTTTTGTATTCTTTCAGGGCATACAAATGAGAAGTGTCCTAGTTTATCACATCTGTAACAAATAATGTTTGATTTATCCTTCTTTTCTTTCCCTTGGTTTTGATCATTCTGACTTGTTGTTCTATCTTGTGTGTTAAACCTTCCTCCCCTTCCTCGGCCTCTGTTTACTCTACCACCTCTTCCACGACCTCTTCCTCTTGTCGCAGAGTTTTGTTGGTAAGAGTTTGTGTACAAGAGTTTTCCTTGAGTTTCTCCATTGTTTTCTTTATCGAGGATTCTCTCTTCATATGCTTTCAATCTTCCAATTATATCTTCATAGCTAGTCTTCTTTAAATCTAAGACTTGTTCGAGAGAAGCTATGATATGAATATACTTGGATCTTGGTAAACTATTGAGAAACTTCTTTACCAGTTTATCTTCATCAATGGATTGTCCAAGTGACGCATCTTTTGAGGCTATCTCTGATAGCTTTCCTGCAAAGCTATCAATAGTATCAGTGTCTTTCATCTTCACTCTATCAAATTCAGACATTAAGGTTTGCAGACGGGCTTCTTTAACTCGATCAGCTCCGAGATTACGTGCCTTTATTGCATCCCAAATTTTCTTTGAATTTTTCTGTTCATCAACTTGTAGAACAAGACATTCTGGTATTGCTTGAAAAAGTAAACCTATAGCTATGTTGTTCTTATCTGCATCATCTGTTCCTGGTTCAATTGTATCCCACACCTTGTAGATTTTCATCAGTACCTCCATTCTCATGGCCCATACTGTGTAGTTTGTGGCGTTGAGGATTGGAACTTGTATTGATGGTGGCGTGAACTGTTTTGCACCCACAATGGTGGTTTCGCTTTCCATGGCTCAGAAACAAGCTCTGATACCAATTAATGGCAACTGCAAGATGAAACTTAGCTTATATAAAGACAACTCTCTTTATTGATGTTTAGAAAATCTCTCAAAACTAATCACAAGCTCTAATCTTGCTCATATGATCAACCACAACTTTGGTGATCATATATATATAACTATGAATTCCTTTTCCTAGTCCTATTACCTTATTACATGTCTTTCCTTTTCTTAGAACTAGATGACTTATAATTCCCTTAGGATTACATCAATTTCCTAATCTTGTCCTAACCAGCTTGTTAGTGACTTTTATGTTGAAGTTTAACCAACACACCCCAAAAGAAATTAAAACTAGAAGGAAGGAACGCGGCATTTCGTTTACTCATGCATGATTTGGTCATCTTCATACTTTTGTCTTCTTCTACGCATCTAGTAAGATTAATTAGTAGGCAAGAAGTGATCATCGTCACCGCGGACATCATAGTGATCTGCATGGGGCTGTTTGGTAACCATTATTTTAATGGATTATCAGCTTATAATCCATTATGCAGATTATAATGGATTTTATATGCGTTTGGTAACCATTGTAATAATTGCTTATTTTAATCATAATAAAAAAAATCCATTATTTCCATAAATAGGAAAAAGTTGTTTTGAAAATTTATTATAATCAATTATTTTTTCTAGCAAACTCAAATTAATTTTTCTTCTTCTTATTTTCTCTAAACTATCATGAGAGAGGTAAAAAAAAAAACATAAGACTAAAAAAGATCCTAGATCATTGTTCTTTCTTTTCCTTTTCGAGATCATCATTCTAAAATAATCAATTATTTAAAAAAAATATTTGGAAAAATTTATTTTTAGAATGACTATACCAAAATCATTTATCTATTTATTATTATCTATAATCATAAATAGATAATCATAAATTTTACCAAACAAGGCATGTTTATCATAGTTTTTTTTGTCTTTTGCTTATCATATTTTTTCAGAAGTAGCAATCAAAATTTTGGATCCCAAGGTTTATACGGTTCAAAATTTTCTCTGGGTGGGTATTCGATCAACTTATTTTATTTAATTTGTTTAAAAAATTAATATTCATTTCTAACAGTTGCAGCAGAATTTAACCTACTTGACAAGAGAACTTGAATACGGATCCAGATTCCGAACCAATAGAAATACAAAAGCATCATTGTCAACGACACTAACAGCTCCGCAAGTGCCATGGAGTAATATACTATAGAATCAATTGCATATTGAACCGCCAAGAGTGGTCAAGTAGGAGCATAGAGGAACTTTGCTGGCATGACATGTTCACATATGTACACTCCCTAAAGATAAGTTCTGCCTTTTTGTTTTGCTTCTTATTTTATGTATTAGCAGCTGCCTATTTCTGACCCTTACGCAATGTATACACATAATTCATCACTCGCCACGTTTCAGAAGATTTACACGTGGAGGACACACAGCTTAGGACATCAAGGAATGATGATACGTCTCAACACCCAAGAGGCGTCTGTCATCTACATATGATCATCAGCGAACTCATCCGATGGCTAAGAATCCAGGGGCACTGAAAGAACGAGCCACCGCGAAGTACTGAAGAATACCCAGAGATCTGATTTACTCCATCTCGAGGAAGATGCAAGATCAATGGTGAGGATCGGTCTCACTGGCGAGGATGTGACAGGAGCATCAGACATCTTTCTGGCGCATGGAGGCAGCCCAACCACCCGCATTAAACACTTTGAACATAGAGTACGTGTCAACTAACCTGTGGAGGATAAAGAGGTGACGCATCGTTACCTTACGAGACCGCTGGAAGCATCGGTTTAGAACGAAGATACCAGCGGGATCAGCACAAAGAACAAGATGATAAGGCTACAGCTATCCCAGATAGTGGACCCCATGTTCTATCCCTATAAATACCCCTCCCCACTGAGAGAGAAGGGGTCGAACAGTTTTTAGTGAGCTAGAGAAGATATTAGGAGAGAGAAATAGGAAGAGTAAGTATGAGCTCTATTTCCTCTTTAGCTTCGTTATTCACACATAGTCATTTGACTATCTTTGTAACTACTGAATACATAGTGAAACACAAACCTCTGTGGATGTAGGCCTTAGTGATGAACCACGTAAATCATCGTCTCATTTACATTCGGCACTTTATTTATCGTCTTTATTATTATGCTTTGATTTACTATACTTCTCGAACGTATGAATAATTAAACTACTTCCCCCTGGCTAGACAAGGACGAGCCCGAAGGCTCTGAGTCGATGAGTCATCGTTCTAAATATGGTTTTGCTTATGATCTGCTCTCCTTTATACGTACATAGGTAAATGCGAACATTGTTTGTGAACACCTAGATGCCCTCGTTATTTCTGTGTTCACACGCAAGAACCATTCTGGTTTAGTATAAGAAGGTAACTTGGCTATATAATAAGGATGTGTTCGAATAAATATACGTCAAACATGACGACGTGCTTTGGTAACTTGATGTGTTGTTTTCCACGTACTATGTTGTGCTTGTGCATGAGCATGCAGGGAGATGGGTTTTACAAATGTGCCAATAATGCTAGAGAGCAAGTGGCAATCAGTTGCTGTATAATTTCCTATCATCTGTTTATATTTTAAGGTACAAATCAAACGTAGTACTCTTGACTACCAAAAGGTAGTTGAGGGGATTTGAAGGGGGCAAGTATTTTAGTTAAATATGTGTCAAAAAATAAAGAAGGGCCACATACAAAATATATGTGGCCCGACCACATCGTAGTCTTTTTTTTTCATAGAAAAACCTTAGGCCTAGACAGGCAGTAAGAGCAGTACAACGAGAGTGAATTGGCATTGAGAGTGAAAGAACCACTCAGCCTGCCATCATTGTTCTTACAGAGAAGTGCTAAATTAAAAGCATCCATATTTTGACTACGCTGGATGATACTAAGGTTCACTAAAACAAAACATATTGGGTTTATGTCAATATTGCTACTACCCACTTCTTGATAGTTTCTGCTTTCATAATAACTAAGGTGAAATCGTCCTCTAATGGATTCATGGTAGAGCATCTTAAAGCGGACCAGGATACCCATTGATTCAGCAGATATGACAATGTTTGTGTGTTGCAGTTCTTTGGCCCATTGGAAAGCTAGGTCTGGACCTCCTGTTGCTCCCCCTTATCCATTGTCTCCTGGATGTCCTATGGTTCCAATGACGTTTCCTGCAAAGTCTGTCATAGTTAGGACAATATAGTATAAAGAGGTTTCAGGGTCTTGTAGGGTGCATATGTTAATATTGTTCTCAAACTCTGCTTCTACATTCAGAGTATAAGGAGTAAGAGTATGTTGTAATGAAATATCAGTTTCCTCAGGTAAGAGTGGGAAACTATTCATGATATGATCTTGCATAGAGTGTATTCTATTATGATTGCATAAATGTTGTTTAATACGGAGAGTAGCAACTCCCATATTAGGCTGTAATTGTTTGAAGATAAAGTCACATCTAGCTTTCCAAATATACCAACAAGCAGTGGCATAAATGTTGCATTCAGTGCTAGTGTTTCCAGGCTGGAAACACGAACTCAGCCATTCAATTAATGTTGTATTGTTGTCAAATTGAGAATGTGAAGGACCAAGAATTTCCTTCCAAACTAGAGTAGCAGCAGGACAGTTGAGGAACATGTGAGACATGGTTTCTTCTTCCCCACTATTGCAAACAGTGCATATAGGGTTTATGTAATGGAGTATGCTAGCTGTTTTGGCATTAGTCGGAAGAATTCCATGAGCACATTTCCAAATGAAGATTCTGGTGACTGGGGCTACATCCATGTTCCAGATGGCTTCCCAATTCCCTGTAATATCATCATTTCTGTAAAGATGACTAATTTTTGTCTTGTACAACTCCTTGACAGAAAAAACTCTTGTGTCATTGAGGTCCCATATTATCCTGTCTTCCTCATTTGGGTGTGTTTGCGGTGTGATGATTGTTGCAGCCTTATCATTGCTGAAGTAGGTGTGAACTTGAGTTTCATCCCAAGTTCCATCTGGGAGTAGAAGGGACTCTAGATTTTCAATGTGCTGAGGGCAGTTCTGGGGTTTTAGCTGAGCTGAAGTGGTGTTTGGGAACCAAATGTCTTCCCACAATTTTATCTTTCTGCCATTGCCAATACTCCAGGAGCAGTGTTGTTAAATGTTGCTTATACCTTCCAGAATTCCTTTCCATATCCATGAATCCCCAACCTTAGATTTTGTATCCATGTTGAGAACATTTCTTCCTAATAGGTATTTGGCATCCATGAGCTTATACCATAGAGAATCTTTATCCTGCTCAAGTCTCCAACCAATCTTTGTTATCATAGAGTTGTTGAATAGTTCCATATTCATGAATCGTAGGCCCCCTAGTTCTTTTGGTTTGCACACTGCTGTCCAGGCTTTATGATAATAACCAGATGGGTTTTCTATATTTGTTCCCCAAAAAAATTTTCTTTGAAGATTGTTGATGTCTTTGCAGGTTTTCTTGGGCACCTTGAAGCATTTCATTTGGTAGATACAAGCTGGAGATGTTACATATTTGATGATTACTTCTCTGCCAGCAGGATTTTGAGGGGTGTTCTTCCATCCAGTAAGTCTTAGTTTCAATTTTTTCACTCCAGGCTTGAAGGAATTTATTTTTCTTCTATGAGTGAAGAGGAGAGATCCCAGATATTTATCATCCAACTGAAGCACTTGAACTCCCATATAATTGCTGATTTGAGGAATGAGATCTGGGTTGGTATTTCTGCTTAAGAAAACTCCATATTTGTGAAAATGATTAGTTACCCAGAGGTGCTTCCAAATCTTTGGAGTAGTTGCATTATATTTTGAGCTTATGTCATATTTGCTTTGCAGAATATCATGCAGTCATCAGCAAAGAGGAGATGGCTGATAGCTGGTGCAGCTTTGCAAATCTTGATACCATTAATTATTCCCATCTTCTCAGCACGAAGGAGAGTCCTTTAAAGTGATTCCATGCAGAATAGAAACAAGTAAGGGGATAGAGGGTCACCTTGTCTTAGCCCTCTAGTAGGTTTGAAGAATTTGTCAGTGGAGCCATTTATGAGCACAACTGAAGTAGTGGTTGAGATACATTGGAAGATTTTGTTGCACCATTGGTCATCAAACCCATTTCTCTTCATAAAGGTTACTAAGAAAGACCAGTCAACTCTGTCAAAAGCTTTTTCCATATCTATTTTTCCCATTGTTCTAGAATTTCCTTTTTTCCCTCTATTAGATCTCATGGTATGAATAATTTCATGGGAAATAGCTATGTTGTCTGAGATTTGTCTTCCAGAAATGAAAGCAGACTGGTAAGGGGATATGATTTTGTTTAGAAGGGGCTTCATTCTCTGAGCAAGTAGTTTGGATATGATTTTGTAAGTGGTGTTACAGAGACTGATTGGCCTGAAATAACTTGGAGATGTTGGGGTGTCAATTTTGGGGATGAGGGCTATAAAGGTGGCGTTCATCTCCTTACGCAGATGACCAGAGAGGAAGAAATGTTGAACCATTGTGAAAATATCTTTTCCAATGATTTCCCAGTTGAGTTTCAAGAAGTTTGGACGGAACCCATATGGTCCTGGAGCTTTATCATTTACCATACTAAAAATGATGGCTTTGATTTCTTCTGGTTCAGGTTTCCTGTTGAGAGTTGAATTGTCCTCAGGGATTAACACTAGGGATATGAGGTTGATGATTTCAGAAGAAGGGTTTGTAATTTCAGCAGTTGTCATTTGAGAGAAATGACTGGTGAAACAGTTCTTTACTTCTAGGTAATCAGTACTCCAGTTGCCTTCTTCATTTTGAATAGACTTTATTTTGTTCCTTCTTGTTCTAATTTTAGTAGATCTGTGGAAATAGCTTGTGTTCTGATCTCCCACTTGATAAGTTGATCCCTGCTCTTAGTTTTCCAGATTTTTTCTTCTATGTCTTGCCAATTTTTGAGTTGTTTTCTTGCATCAGCTAGAGCATTCCCTCTATCTTCTCTGAAGTAGTGGATATGAACCCAGTTTAAATGTTTTTTGCATTCATCAATATTGGTTTTGATGTTGCCATAAACTTCCTTGTTACAGACTCTGATTTGAAGCTTTATGTCTTTGAGTTTTCTGGCTATGGAGAAGGCACCTGAACCAGGAGTAATCTTTTTCCAACAGTCAGCAATAATTTTCCTGCATTCAGCATGGTCTAACCAGGGACCAAAAAATTTAAATGGAATTTTACCATGCTTCCAGTGAGGGTTTGAATTCAGTAAGATGGGGTGATGATCAGACCCAATAGCTAGCATATTGGTGATAGTGGTGTTTGGATATATGGCAAGCCAATCATCATTAGCTAGACCTCTATCCAATCTTTGTTCAATAAGGGCATGACCTTTTCTTTTGTTTGACCAAGTAAAAGGGAAACCAGTAAAACCCAGATCAATGAGGTCCAAATTTTGGATCTTTTCATTAAAAATGGAAGTTTCATTAGCATCAATGGGATGTGTGCTAAATTTTTCAGTATCATGGAGAATAAATTTGAAATCTCCAATGACCAGCCAAGGCAAATTATTGGAAACTGCAGATTGTTTAAGATTTTCCCAAGAGTTTAGCTTGGATGGAGTGTCATAGGGATTGCCATAGTAGCCTGTAAATAACCAAGGGGGGTTATTGGCAGTTTTGATAATTGCATTGATATGGTTTAGAGAATAATCCAATATTTCTATGGATATATTGCTTTTCCATATCAATGCTAAGCCTCCAACAGTGCCACTTGCCCCCACTTGGGTTAACAAACCAGTAGTTGTTGACCCCTAAATCATGCATAGTTTTCCTGAGATTATCATGCTTTTGTTTAGTTTCAGAGAGAAATATAATGTCAGGATTTAGTTTGTTGAGCATATCATTGAGGTATCTCTTAGCATCTCTGGTTCCCAGTCCTTGGAAATTCCATGCTAATGAGGTAAAGAATTGCCAAAAATAGGACACATCTGGATACTTTGAGATAAGTCTTCTAGAAAGATTGTCATAGTACTCATAAACCAGACAGTGCAGGCAGAATATAATATTAGTTATAGAAAGAAAATGAAGAGTTTTAGGAGCAAGTACCATTTTTCCAGCAGTGGAGAGCCCCAAAGTGCCATTAGCCATAAGATGAGGATTTTTGTCCAATTGCTCCTGAGGGGTAACATTCTAGTCCTTGAATCTTTAGCCACTTGACATTTCCATACTGTTGAGGGTAGCATATTCCTCAGTGGGGATGATCTTCTTTCTCTTGGTATCTAAGGTAGGTGTAGATGAGGAGTTAATTGAGATATCATCTGGGTTATCAAAGATATGATCTTTTTTCTTTGCTTTCCAAACAACTTTTTTCTTCTTATTTTCTTCAGCTTCCATGTTAGCTTTGATTTGGGCCAAGGAATGAAGGGTATTGAGACTAAAGCGTTTTGGAATATTAGCGACCGGGAAGATTTGTTCAGCAGCAGCTAAGTCAGCAGCAGCAGTTTCCTCATTGAAGTTGTTGGGATTTGTTCTAGCAGCAGTCTTTCACTTTGGAAGTTTTTTCTTGTAAGAACTAGCTATCTTTTTTGCTAACTTCACTCTTTTGTTTCTAATTTGACATGCTAGAACATCAGGGCGTGGAGAGGGTGTTGAGTCAGAGTGCAGGGGTTGAGCTCCAAATATGATAGGGGTGTTAGAGGTAGAGGCAATGTTATCTATGGACTTTTCAAGCTCCAACCTTTTAGCAATTTTCATTTTTGCTTCAAACACAGCAACAACATCTGCATCTGAGTAGGTTCTGTGAATTACATCCTTACCATCTTGAAACTGTTTTTGTATAGGGGTTATTGGAGGGTGTTCTAATTGAGGGGTTGCTAGATGATGGTAATCAGGATTGTTTTGATTGGGGGGGGGGCGGGGACAAGGGGGGCTAGGATGATCAAGAATTCTGCAGACCTTACAAAATTTGATGCCATTGAGAGCATAAGCACATTCCAGCCAGTGAGACAAAGTAGGAGTTTCATAAGCTTCTATTCCAAACTTGAGAGATCTGGTAACATTGATTGTAACCTTAACTTCCACATTTTTTTCGAATCTGTCTCTACCATAGGGTTTTTTGGATCCTTGGTAGACTCCAATAGGTTGAATAATGTTTGGTATTATATGGGTTGGAATTCTCTTAACTAGAAGCCAGATCATAACTTTTGAGAATAGTTCTTCATCAATGAGCTCCTGACCATTAACAGGAACTCCAACTAGGATCATCAGTTTGTCAAATACCCCTATGGTGCCTCCATTCCTCAAGGTTGTGTAATCTTCTTCATGTGTGGTTCTGAGAATGTAAAATTTTCTTCTTCTATTCCAAATTCCGACCTCAATTCTGCTAAGCATTTCCCAGTTTGCATTGATAAAGTTACTGCATCTGGAAGTTTGGAAACATATATTGCTACAGAGTTTGCCAATGAAACATCCTTTCCAGTCTTGGGTCTGTTTAGTTTTTATTTTTTCAGGATTGATAAAAACTTTTGGAAATAAATCCTCTGGGATGGTTAGAGATGAATTCATTTGTTTCACCAGATTGTCGATGGATTGTGGGTTTGAGTTTGATGAGGAGTCCATGAAGATGAAACTTCGGTACCAGAGAAGGAAGTAAGGATGAGGGGTATGTTCACTAGGAGCAAAGAAGATAATACATATGATAGAGATAGTGATGTTGATATGACTAACTTTAATTTGAACTATGTTCATGGGTATACTTTGAGCTTTGTTGTGTGTGAAGTAGATAACATCTTCTAAATTGATATTGTTTGATTTTTACTTGTATCTATTGAAGTTTTCAATAATGTTGTGGCAATGGTCTTCTCTGGCTAATGGAAGTTTGGAGTGAGACCTGTTGTCAAAGACTCCACTGTGTACTATAAAGTTAGAAGAGTTTAAAGAAAGGAGGGATGAGTGCATACTTACCCCGATAATTGGATTATAACCTGTGTCTAGAACTGGTGTGATAATAATGGGATTGACAGCTATAATGGAATGAGTTTCAGCCCAAGGAAATTCCGAGTCAGCTTGCGTCTGAGAACGAGTATGGTGAGTAAGCATCTGAGTTGTAACTGTGTGGGTGGTTCGTGTGGGAGACATTGAGTCTTTGCATGCCGACCATCTGGTGAACGCTATAATTGTGTTGACCAGCAAACCGTTTCCACCTGTCAAGTCCACCAACAAGATAGTTATAAGGGTTATGCGTATGGAGAACAAGTTCCTGCAACATAGGCTATTATACCCTAGTTGCAGGGGAATTGAAACGACAGAGATAGTATATGAAGATAATTATTGAGTGTGCAAGTGATGGTATTGGGAATTGTCGCAATTTATTGGCGAAACGGTCGAGGCTTCTAGGTTAAGACTCTTTATAAGAGGTAGTTCTCTTGTTGGGAGAGAAAAAGATTTTTTATTCTCTGCAAATTTTCCTTTCAAAAACATCATGAGGAATTCATCATGGCTGAAGAACCAGAACCAAGCGATCGTAAAGGCAAGCGCAATATGGATGAAGTTGATGTCGAGCCTTGAATCCACTGGTATCCTTATGAGCATTTGATTCAAAGATTGCCTTATGGAATAGCTTTCCCACAAGGGTGTGAACCTCCCAACTTTATAGAAAATTTCAACTGGTATTTGAATGATATGCATCATAACATTAAGGTGAAGATTGAGGAAGAGAGAATGCTGCACGGAGGTACACCAGGGGATGTGCATGAGTTTTTTCTCGATTCTCCAATCGAGAGATTGATTCAATTCTTCAATAAGCCCAAGACGTCTCCCGTGAATCAAGATATAAGAAACCCTTTTATTAAACCTGATTTGAGTGTTGAGGAGGGAGGATGTAGAATGCCTGGTGCTACCCATCATAGTGAGAGAAGTGTTCCTGTAGAGCAAACAGAACAAGTGAAGAAAGCAATGCGACAAGGCTCTGATGATGATGATTAGATCTTGTAAGCTTATCATCCTAAGTTTGGGCCCTTTGAGGTGCATGAGGGAGTTGTAGTTGTGGCTGATTGATTTCTCATCTCTGGTTTGAGTAGGAAAGGTTTTCAGTCTATCACTCTGCCTACTGCTGCATAATTTATGGTTCGGCAATTGGTGGCGCAACCTTGGAGAGAAGAAGAGCCCATGCATTTTCCAGTTTTGGATGCCCTATGCCCTGCTACAAGAAAGATTGGCCGAGCTATCTTTGCCGGAAATATTGAACCTGCCACCGATCCATCCTTCGATCCAGCTGTCGAATCGGTGCCTTCGGTGAGTCCAATCAATGCAGAGACTGACCAATCTGATTCTGATGGTGACCATGAGGAGCATGGAGGAACTTCGTACAGCTTTCAGATTCCAAGGCCAACCCGGAGAGTGACTCGAAGTCAGACCCGCAGAGTGAGCCAAGAAACCCGGAGTCATACTCAGCGAAAGGGTTATAAGGTGAGCACTATGGTTTTCTTGTGTTCTATAATTGAATTTCTGGGAGGGTATATTTTGAATTTGATCAAGGGGTTTTTGGTTGTAAGTCTGAGAGGAGAACTGAAATTTACCATTTGGGTTTGTTTGAAACATGTTTTGGATACTTTTGGTTTTGGGATTATTTTGGTTTTATGGTAACTGGTAATGATGTGAGTATTTGGTTTGTGTATGTTTTTATGAGATTGTTGGAATGGGTAATTGTTTTTTTTTTTGAAATTTTGGTTATGGATGGCATTTCTGATCTGAGCTTTGTTGATTTTTATCTTCAAACAAACACTGATAGTAATTGCTAGTCTATTACTCCATTCAAACCCGATAATAGTATTCCTTAGCAGAAATTGTAGATAGATCAACAGAGGAAGATTGTAGTTAGACTGAGACCAAGGTATAATGTAGTAGAAATAGAAAGAGTTGTAATTGCTTCTGCTTTGGATTTCCTTCCAAAAGGTGTGAGATTGTGACTGTAAATTGTGAGTGTAATCTTTAGACTGAACTGGCTCAGGAACAGCTAGATTAGGATTTGAATTTGAGACATAGTAATTTTTGCAGCCATTAAAGGGGAGGGGTCTGGAATGTAGTAGGAGTAAATCCTTGAGCTCCTGGTGATTATAAGCTTTTGAGGCATGTGGAGTTCCATCTTCCAAATATGCATCCACTGTGATTGAATTTTGGTGTTGACGGTGATTCATGGAGGGGGAATTTCCAGCTTCCATACATGTGTAGGTTGTAATTTGTTTCTCAGTATTTCCATTTCCTGAGAATGTGTTTTGGGTGATTTGTGGGATACGTGTGTAGAATGTGATGTTCTTTATTCTATCTCATGTGATTGGTTTAGAGTGACTGTGGTTGATGCAATTGCAACAACACTGAGGTGAGTGATTTGTGGTCGTCATTAGAGATCAGGGGATGAAAGTTCTTCACATTTGAGAATTTTCGGCGAAGAAATCCGGTGGGAAGTGACCATTGAGAGAGCCGTTAGAAGGAAGAAGACAAGGAAAACGGCTAGAAGTTGGCCGACGGAGAGAGGCCAGAGAAGGAAGAGAGAGGAGAGAGGGGAGAGCTCATCTAATTAGCACCTGTGCGGTTTCCCACATCGTAGTCAGGCTCAAAGATACTCCAAGCTATCTAAATTAAAATTTGCACTTTATTTTATCCAACTTTTCTATGACAGCTAGTGGAGATATCAGTTGGGAGGGTATCAAAATCTATATGATACAAAACATTTTCCAGGTTGTCTTGTAAAGATTTTTTTTCCCATTGTCCATCCTTCACTGTTATGACATTTATTTTTGTGGAAGAAGATAACTTCTATAATAATTTCACACAAACATGTTATCCCGTTTGTGTCAAGGCCGTATCGGGCTCAAATTTAAGCTTGTTGTGTTGTGCCATAAAATTGCCTAACAATTTGAATGTCAATATCCCGCTATTAACAATTGGGCATGGTATCAAGATCTCTCTATCGCATTTCAAAAAATAAATTCCAGATTAAAAATAAAAGAAATTCAAGGCAGATATTTTGTCTTCCAAAAGGGGATAAGGACACCATTTCACTTCCTCGTGTTTTATCATCTTAATATCTATGTCTTCTACAGCTATACATCCGGTCAGATTAGTAGGCGATAAGTGATCATCGTCATGGACATCGTAGCAATCTCTGTATATATAATTGATATTTGCTTCTTCTTTTTTTAATCTGCTTATCATATTTTCAGTGATTAGTTCAGAAGCAGCAATCAAAATTTTGGATCTGAAGGTTTATACGGATCTAAATGTTCTCTGGGTGGGTATTCAACTTAATTTATTTAATTTTTTGAATATTAATATTCATTTCTTCAGTTGCAGCAGAACCTAGTTAGTAAGTTCGCGAATGATTCGCGAATCATTCGCGAATTTTTCCGTATCACGAATTTTACCGTCTTATTCGCGTACGTTTGCAACTCCGAACCCAAGTCGCGTATTATGTGGCATTCCCGGATTATTCGCGAACCGTTCACGAATTTTACGTATTCCGAATGATACGTCCGCTTAATTCGCCATAAATTCTTTAGCTTTTACTTTTCAAAGACTCCACTTTTTGGGCTTTACTGCCTTCCGAGCATACACGACCGAATATTAGACGTGTTGTAATTTTTACAAAACAAAAACGACTGAAGAGATTTGAAGGTGAAGGTGAAGGTGAGAGAGATCTCAAACTCACTAACCAAGCATCTAAACCACCATACGACGTCCTCTTAGATAACTAATGTTGTATATATTATTAATATCATCATATTAAGTTTATTTTTTCTTTAAATAACTCAGACATATGCATAAAAATTGGTCTATGACCTTATAAATACAAATTATTTGTTATATATAGATACCGAATTTTCAGAGCCGAACTCACATTTATAAATCGAATTATACACGTACGTATGCCGTTCCGAATTACTGACGAATCACGTCCCGTTGACCGAATTTTGGACCGAATCTAGATTTTACAAAACCGTATGATACTCGTACGTTTGCCGTTCCGTACGTTTGCCGAATCCCGAATTGCTAACTAGGCAGCAGAATTTAACTTAGCTGAATAGAGAACTTTAATACGCACGCATCCAGATCCCAAACCACTAGAAGCACAGAACATCCTTGTCCACAAGTTGTGTACAAAAAAATATATATGCACTTATATTGATCAGGAGACTAGAGGAACTTTGCTCGCATGACATGTTGACATATATATACACTGCCTAAAGATAAATTTTATTTATTTTATTTTTTGTCTGTTCTTATTTTATGTATTTAGCAGCAGCCTATTTCTGACTCTTTCGCATACTCCATTAGGTTTAGTATAAGGTAGCTTAGCCATAACAAAGACGTTCTCGAAGAAATATACGTATAACATGACGTTATTTGCTTCTTGCCAACTTCTTTGTAGCTTGATGGGTTGTGTTTGTCGCGTACTGTGTTGTGCTTGTGCATGAACGTGCTTCGGGATGTAATGTACCAAGTATGTAAAAGTGTTGTGTCCTCTACACAATTTAGAGATGTACAAAGCCCTGGCGCGACACGGCATCACACGTGCATGTCGGAGCATGCATGGAGTGTCGGGTGCCAAAGCTTGCCGTGCTATGTTGTCCTAAGTGTCATACGGTCAATAGAGTTTTCTATGGTATCATTCTCTAATACTTTACACACACCGCATCCATGAAAAAGAATTTGGAACAAACAAACAAACTCAAGGCAGACTTCAAGGGGATGGGCACAGCATTAAACCTAATCATGTTTTTATAAGCTTCATTTTTCTTGTCTTCTACTATACGTACATCAGGTCAGATTAGTAGGTGACAACTGACAAGTGATCATCGTCCGTCACATCGTAGCAACTAGCAATATCTGTATATCATATATATATATATATATATATATATATATATATATATATATATTTAGTTCTCGCGATCTGCTTATCATATTCCAGTGTGATTAGTTCAAAAGTAGCAATCAAAATTTTGTATCAGAAGGTTTATACCAATCCGGAAATTACTTAATTCGACAAGTGAGCATTTTTTTAATTAACTATAGAGTAATGTGTATGATGATGATCTTTTGAGATTAGTTAGTCGGATATTTGAATAGCACCTTCATATTACTTAGACTTTTCCCTCCACACCTAATGCTCAAACATTTTTGATCTTATTAGCATCTGAAGATTGAACCAATCATATTAAGATATGAAAGTCGTTTGGTCGAGATGCTTCTAGTTAAAAAAATGTTGTAATAGAACGTGAAAAAAAAGTTGAGCTGAGGTATTCGTGTTGTGTTGTGCCACGCATATACAGGAAAACACAATTTAACTCTAGCAATTCGAACACAATATTATAAAACCCAGCCAGAGCTTCATACTGGTCAATAAAGTTTGCCATAATATCACGTCTCTATACAATTCCTTTTGATGGATCAAAAAAATAAAAAAATATCACGTCTCTATACATATACATCCCAAAGAATAACTAATTTTCAAGTAGAAACATTTCAAGGATAAGGACACCATCTCACCACCTCATGTTTTTGTATTTAATCTTCACAGCTTTTGTCTTCTATTATACATCCTGTCATCTTGTATTTGATCTCTGTATATCATTGTTTTTTCTTTACCTGCTTATCATTTTCCAGTGATTAGTTCAGATGTAACAATCAAAATTCGGGTCCAGAGATTTATACAGATACGGAAATTACTTAATTCGACTAGTGACCATTTGATTATCTGATTATTTGTATGGTATAAATCTGCATGACGATCGAAATTGATTAATACTATCTATTACAAATGTTTTGAGAACTGGACGAAGCTTTGAACCGGAAAAATCACTGGCTTAGGTTTATATGCAACTAGTGATTTTATTGGGTTCACGGGATAAAAAACTGCAAAGAATGAATATCAATGCAAGTGGATCAATGATGAACCAACCCACATTTTACGTTGGTTCATTCGTCCACCTGGCCGGGATTTGGAGTTTTAGGGGTGTCTTTCTAGCACTCATTAAAAACACCCCAAGTCAGAATAGTTAGCTGAATCTTTCTTGGCAAACCACCACAACAAACAACTCAAAACCATAAGCCCTATTATAGGGTGATGGTAAACCTTTCCGAGAGTAAGATATCCTTAAGCAACTGATTTCAGGAGATAAATGTCAATTATTGATCTGGGTATTGAATCCTGACATTTTTTACAAATTTCCTTTCAGAAAAGGCTTAAAGTAGGTAAAGAAACTCATATAAGTGGGCAAGGAGGTTTAAGAAGTTTAGTACATACAAGACCAGACAACTAGGAAAATAAAGTAAGAAACATTGTTCCAACCTATGCAAATTTACTGCGTTCAAACCCAAGTAGCCAGGTGAAAAAGAAATTCCAATACCAATATGAGAAATTTCAAACACAAGTTACCGTTACTAATAATATCATCACCTACAACTTAACTTTAATGCACTAAAACATGGTGACGAATTACTTTTATTAACCTTAATTTTTATTTATTTACTTATTTGCCTTTTGTAATTGGGATGGTGTGATTTGCTGATCCATGCAAGGGTATTTTCTTTGGGTAACTATTTTGGTGACATCTTCTTGTTACCTTTCGCCCTTTTGATGTCGAGAAGGTAAGAACCCACTAGCTAGCCCTGCTTAAAATTGTGCGGTCAATAAAGCTTGCCATAATATCACGTCTCTACACCTGACACCACATCCAAATAATAATTTTTAATGGCAGCCTTTTTGTCTACCAAAAGGGAATAACGACGACGACATACATTTTCATTTCACTACTCCCTGTTATTATAATTGTCGTACTTTTTGTCTTCCACTACAAAAGTGGTCAGGTTAATAATAGGCGGCAAATGAAAATGATCATCGTCATCACATGAGCCACCTTTGTATATGATTGCTTAATATTTTCTTTGATCTGCTTATCATTCATTTCAGTGATTAGTTCAAAAGTAGCAACCAAAATTTCAAGGCTGTTACACTGGGCCATTAAGTATTCCATGAAGGATGACCGATTCAGTGCATCCAACAAAAGGCGGAGCCACCGAATACCATGCGTGGGCGGTTGCCCATCCAGCTTATATAGCTAGCTTCCGAGCTTAAAATTTTGAAAATTTTGAACTCTCAAACTTATTTATCTTTAGTTATGGACGCAGAACAAGGTTTTATCCGCGGATAACAAAATTTCTTGTTTTACCTTTGTGTTCAATGCTTTGTTTTATACGGATTTGGTGACTTCATATTGCATTTAGCAACTTCATCTAGAAGTCTTATTATTTTTTACATTTAGCACCAAACAACAGCCAATTGTTACGTTAGAAAACACAAAAGTAATTAAAAAACACCACAGATGATGTGAATTCGCCTTGGAAAATACATAACCTCACTTAATAGCAACACGATGCTGCAATCACTGCACGTTTCTTTAGTGCAAAAGGAACCGAGCATTAGTGGGCGACATCATTCAATTATCTTTTGATCCATTTAATTTAGGTTGTATTACAATTGGTTCTTTTGAACTAAAGATAGTGAATCACTGATTTGTATGACGATCGACCTAATTTTCCTTTCCATTACAAAATGCTATTGATTAGCATCATGTTAACTAAATAAATCACCTGCTAATTAACATCATTCGGTACTTTTTCTTTTTCTTTTTACCTAATTGACTCTCCCCGTATCAAGCAAATGACATTTCTTTAATATTTTACGCTTTCCCTTTTGTATCAAAATTCAAAAGCTACTGATGTTTTTATGTTTCATTTTACTTTTTCATCAAATTTTCAACAATGCCCTTTTACATTTTATTTTAGAACCATAAACTTTGTTGGAAGATATCCAAATAATCTTTGAGAGAAAATATATATGAATTCAATGTCAATTAAATGGATACTTTGATGGTAATGAAGAAGATATTGATCTGTATAAGGATCGAACTAATTTACTTTGCATTGAATATTTGCCATTAAATAAAGAAAAAAAAAGATCGATTCTCATCTTTCCTGCCATTGTTATGCCGTGTTTTCTTAACATAATATGTACTGTATTGTACTATTTTAACGTGATGCCGAATGCTTATTTTAGAATCTACCAATTAGCGTGGCTTAACACGGCACACAGACCTAATTAATGTTCTGGGTGGTATGTCATCTGTGCCAAGTCATGTACCGTGTTCAAATTCAAACGTGCTTGTGTTATAAATGTGGCGGCACTCTTAAAACTTGCAAGTGTGCCAAAGTATCACGGCTCTGTAAACAGTAAATTGGTCAAATTCTAAGAAAATCAGGTCAAGGCAGCCCTTTTTGTCTACCAAAAGACAGTAACGACAGCATTTGCACGCTCACTAGTCACTAGTAAATAGAGCAAGTGGCAGTCGATTGTGGTGTATTTCCTGGTATCATCTGTTTAATTTGTTTTTAAAGTATCAAACATAATACTCTTGACTCTAGTAATCATTGTCACCAACCTGGAGTGGCATCTCCCCTTATCACTTTGTTAGTCTTTTGTCTTTATCGTCAGCTTATCACTTTATTAAACACACGTATAGGGTTTACACTGTAATAATCTTACCGTGATCCTCAACTGATTAGCTATATATAAAGGTACGTACCATTGCCAACCAAGAGTATCTTAGGCTTCAACTAGTGCAGTTCCTTGCTCTCTGCATAAACTATTTCTTTCATTCTTCATCAACTTCATTCACTACTTAGATTGATCCTTCGACTCTTTCAAGCTTATCCTGATTCTTTCTTTCTTCATCAACTTCATTCACTACTTTACTTCATTCTTTCAACCTCATCCTGATCAGTGAAACTTCATTTTACTGATAAAAAAGAAAAAAGAAAAAAACACTTCATTCACTACTTTGATGCTTTGGTTCTTTCATGCTCCTGATAGAGTTTATAATTAACAAAGAGCCTAGCTAGAGGAATTTGAAGATGTCGTTTAATGTCTCAAATGGTGCGGTTCAGTCACCTGATGCTGTAACAAAAGGTACCGAGGAGGAAGTAGTACTTGAACCTACAAGTGCGATTCTGTTCTTTGGAGTCTGCATGGTGTTAGGAATTGCTTCAAGACATTTATCACGTGGAACTAAAGTTCCTTATACAGTTGCTTTGCTTTTCATTGGAGTTGGTCTTGGATCTCTAGGTACTTACATAATCCTCTCTCATTTTTATTAACGTACTCTAACTACCCTACTGGAACTCTATATAGTAAAATCTTGATAAACTAATAATTTTATACAAAAAAGTTTTATCATTTCATAAAAATTATTAAAATTTAATTTAATCAAGCTCAATTGGGACCAAATTTTTTTATTATTTTAGCGAAATAATTGGTTTACGGAAGTTCTACTATATTTGGGACATGGAAGCCAATTTTAGGCAACCAAAAATGCTTCAAAAGTATTAACAAGTTTTGCACCATGAAGAAAAGTTACCCTTTTGGTGCTGGAAATTATTCTCAGATTTAGTTCATGACTAACTTTTGACCTTTTAGTTTAATTTGGTAAAAATTTACCCGTTAGATATATTTGTAACGGTGGTGCTATTCACAGCACAAAACACCACTCTACTCACAACTCACAACATTTAAACCCTACATTTTTCAAATGGTGATTAGTTTTAAGTGGTGATTAGCTTGGTGAAGAGTGCTTGGAATAGCATTTCCATATTTAAACTCCCTTGTATCTCTTTCATAGGCCACCTCTTTGTGGTGGCCCTCATTTTTTTTTTTGGTGAACAAGGCACTCGTTCTTTTAATCCGGCGGGCTGGTCCTGATGTAGGACCTTCATTTTCACATCGTCTTATCCCCTCACTATCCGTAATAAAAATAGTGGAGGAAATATGACCATTTCCCGACCACTTCCACCACCGTTTCCTTAGTTCTCGTTATCTTCACTTCGATTGCTTCAAGTTCTCTATGTTTTTTCACTTTCTACGATCGTCGAAAACGATTTCATTGATTTGTTACCCGCCTTGGAAGATCCCATCTGCCCTGTTTTGAGATGCATATAACGTGTTTGATGAAATGTGCGAAAGGCATATGCAATTTCATAATGATTGTTGTAATAAATGTCAAAGTTGAGCTGATACAGCACTACATGTTTCAGGTACTGAATGGAAAATTACCCCTTGGATATAATCTTAAGTGCCACTTAAGTAGCTCAGCTTTAATTGATTATATCTATGTGTTACTTTACTAATTACTAATTTTATGCGCAGAATTCGGTACTGATCATCGACTTGGAAAACTTGGGGATGGTATCCGCCTTTGTAAGTTTTTATAGCTTCTAGGATTATTTATATGTAGCTTATTCTGTTGAGTTTCCATCTGACACTAGTCTGCATTTCTCCATCTCATATACTGAAGCATTTAAGTCTCACTGCCGGCGATCAAGGATATGCATCACAAGACAATAGAGTTATATAGATATCTTTCCTCCTAAATATTTTCTAACTAGGTTGAATGGTTTCTATTTTAAAAAACAGGGGCAAGTATTAATCCAGACCTTATCTTCGCTGTTTTTCTTCCTGCTCTTCTCTTTGAGAGCTCCTTCTTGATGGAAGTACACCAAATCAAGGTTTGTCTATTGTAGTTTTCTTACAATCCAAGGACCTATTTATCATTATCTTTGTAGTGTTATTTTGTGTTGTAGGCAGGACAAAAAGAATAAGCCAAAATTCCACTTACGCTGCTATTTTACCCCCTGCAGAGATGCATCGGTCAAATGCTTATTCTTGCTGGCCCAGGTGTTCTGCTTTCGACCTTCTGTCTTGGATCTGCAATGAAGGTATTTTGTATATTTTAAATTTGCTCTGTCCATCCACAAGCAATTGACAATTCTTACAGATCATTACAATTAAAATGTTGTAGTTTGCTTTTCCATACAACTGGAGTTGGAAGACAACCTTGTTGCTAGCGGGAATTCTTAGTGCTACGGATACTGTAGCTGTTATGGCTTTGTTGAAAGAGCTTGGCACGAGCAAAAAGTTGAAGACTATAATCGAAGGAGAATCACTGATCAATGATGGGTATGTATCTGCTCTAATTAGTTGTCAGTAGTTGCTCATTTTCTGCTTGACTTACTACTCTGATACAAGGTTTTCCTTTATCTGTATGCTCATGAATTGGTTTGGTTCTCTTAGATGTATATGGTACATTTTGATTTTCCGAATTACCATGTGCACTTCTGGATGTAATTTAAAAGTTCTTGTTTCCACTGGCAGGACAACCATTGTGGTGTATCAGTTGTTCTACCGTATGGTCCTAGGGGAAAACTTCAGTGCTGGAGATATAGTCAAATATGTAACACAAGTTTCAGTTGGAGCGTAAGTACATTTCCACCTTTGGTGAATGATGTAGTGTACTGAATATGTTGGTTACGAGGCTCCTTCTTTTGTACAGTGTAGGTATAGGTCTTGCTTTTGGAGTGGCATCTGTTTTGTGGCTGGGATATATTTTCAACGACACTGTTATAGAGATTTCACTTACACTTTCTGTGAGCTACCTCGCTTATTTCGCTGTAAGATTCTCTTCAGAGCTGTAATTTTGAAGTTTTAGTTTATTTTCCACTACGTAGACCTCACTTATTGTTCCTTTAGGGAAAAGATTACCGTCTCTAAGCGATTGCATCACATATTTTCTTTATAAAGCCATCATTAATTTTAGCCCATCAATAATTATCTAAATGGTATCCAAAGAAAGTGTAAGGTTAATTGCTGCGTTGCTAAATTGGACATTATGTTTTTGTCTGCTAGGCTCAAGAGGGCGCTGGCGTGTCAGGTGTCTTAACAGTGGTGATTTTGGGGATGTAAGTTTACTAGTTAACTCAAAAGTCACAAAATAATCAATTGTATTAGATAATTTTCTCATGGAGTTTACTCTTCTGCAGGTTTTATTCTGCAGTTGCTAGGACAGCTTTTAAGGGTGACAGCCAACAGAGTTTGCATCATTTTTGGTATGCTTCTTTTACTTGGTATCCCTGATGAGGGGTAATGCATATATAGCAATTTAATAATTTATATATGTTGGGATGCTTACATAAAACAGGAATATATGTTCATGACCATTGCCATGCTTTGGCATCTCTGTTTTCTACTTCTTTGAAAGCAGAATTCGTAAAACATTTTATTATATTAATATAAAAATGCAAAGCCTGTGTGCGCAAATTGTATAGATTTTCTGTTTGGTTTCTCTATGATATGAATTCTTCAACTTCAACATTGTGTCTCTTTTTTTCAGGGAAATGGTTGCCTACATTGCTAACACCCTCATTTTCATCTTAAGGTGCGAATTTGTTTTTGTAAATTCACCTATTACACATAGTTCATTGTATATAGAGCGTGGAACCTTTTTTTTTCAAGTAAAATATTAAGCATGTGTTCTTCATTTCATTTCCTTGCATTTGCAGTGGAGTGGTTATAGCTGAATCTGTTCTTCACAGCGACAACTATTTCTTTAAGCATGGTAAAATACCTTCAAACTCTTTCCACCGTGTCGATATTATTCTTTCTTGATTTGACAACTTAAAAATTTCCTCGATGCTTTATTATTCTAAATGTTTTGTTTGCCTGTTTAGGAACATCATGGGGTTACTTGATTCTTCTCTATGTTTTCATCCAATTATCCCGCGTTATAGTTGTTGGGACCTTGTATCCGTTTCTGCGCTATTTTGGGTATGGCCTGCAGTGGAAAGAAGCTATTGTTCTTGTTTGGTCAGGCTTAAGAGGTGCCGTGGCATTGTCTATGTCATTATCAGTGAAGGTGAGTTGTTGCCATTCAACTTTATGTAATTTAGTGTTACACACCACGTCACTTATTAGAATCATTTTCCTGGTGATTTCAGCGTGCAAGCGACAGTTCAACCTTTTTAAATCGTGAAACAGGAACTCTGGTATATCATTTCAATCTAGCACATGTTTTACCCTATTTTTATATTTACGGTCCGATTGTTTCTGTCTCTGATCAATGACTGGGTGCTTAATTTTATTTTTACATACTTCTTTCATATTGTAATTAAACCATTTTACTATACAGTTTCTTTTCTTTACCGGTGGGATTGTATTCCTGACGCTCATTGTCAATGGATCGACGACACAATTCCTCTTACGTTTTCTGGGTTTGGATAAGCTATCAGCCGCAAAGGTGATATGGCATTTATTTTTGCCCCATCTTGAGAATTATGTGAATTAATTTTTAGAGACTAAAATGTACTATCTGTTTTGTGATGTCTGTTCAGCACTGAACAAACATTAGTTATAACATTTCTTATCTGAGTTTCCTCTGGTACTAATTTGTATCCCTGTACGATATCAGAAACGTATTTTGGACTACACAAGGTATGAAATGATGAATAAGGCACTGGAAGCATTTGGTGATCTTGGAGATGATGAGGAACTAGGTCCTTCTGAATGGCCCACGGTGCAAAAATATCTTGCTTGTTTGAATAACCTGGAAGAAGACCAGGTGCACCCTCACACTCAATCCCAGAATGAGATTAACATCGATGCTATGAATGTAGAAGACACCCGAGTACGCCTCTTAAATGGTTAGTCCATCTATACTTGTTCTACAGTAATCTTCTCTTCTTTTTCAATTTTGGCGTCAGTCCAAACCCTGAAGCACAACTTGCAATTGACTATAAACTCTATTTTGGTGTCAGGAGTCCAAGCTGCTTATTGGAGGATGCTAGACGAGGGAAGAATAGCCCAGAATACTGCAACTATCTTAATTGGATCAGTAGATGAGGCAATGGATTTCGTCAGCCATGATTCCCTGTGTGACTGGAAGGGGCTAAAATCCCATGTTCACTTTCCGAGTTACTACGGATTGCTCCAGAGGAGCATCTGTCCAAGGAAGCTGGCGAGTTTATTTACGGTGGACCGGTTAGAGTTTGCATGTTACATATGTGCAGCGTTTCTCCGCGCTCATAGGATTGCAAGGAGGCAACTGCATGACTTTATAGGTAAAACTTCAAATCTGAAAAGTAGACTGGATTCTACCTTAATTGATTGCAATCTCTTAAACATCTACTCTATTTTTTCAGGCGACAGTGAAATTGCTTCTCTTGTAATCAGTGAAAGTGAATCAGAAGGAGAAGAAGCAAGGAAATTTTTGGAAGAGGTCCGACATACTTACCCTCAGGTTTTGCATGTTGTAAAAACAAGGCAATTAACATATGCAGTGCTAAAGCATTTGGGCGAGTATGTTCAAAATCTTGAAAAAGTAGGGATATTAGACGAGAAAGAGATGATTCATCTTCACGATTCTGTGCAGGTAAGTTGAGTCTAAGGGAGTTGTAATTATGCTACTACCTTGCACCCATTAATATACATATACTTTTTTCCAATCCGCACTCCCAATATTAATTTAGTTTGCATGCCAGACTGACTTGAAGAAAGCTCTAAGGAACCCTCCCGTAGCAAAGATGCCAAAGTTAAATGATATGTTAAGAGTCCATCCTCTGCTGAGAGCACTTCCTTCAACTGCACGTATGCATCTTGAAACATGTACTAAAGAATTATCAAAACCTCATGGAGTAGCACTTTGTAAAGAGGGAACTGAACCAAAAGGAATATGGCTTGTTTCAAATGGAACTGTGAAGGTATTTATCAATTTCAAATCGATTTCTAGTTATTTTATATACGTACGTTTCTCTTCAGATTTTGTCAATGACTACGTGGAACCTGATTTAAAAGAGAATATAAATTGTTTTGCTGCAGTGGGGGAGTAAAAATTTCAGAAACAAACATTCTTTGCATCCAACATTCTCACATGGAAGTACTTTAGGCCTATATGAAGTACTAACTGGAAAGCCTTACATCTGCAATCTCATCACAGATTCTGTTATATACGGTTTTTTCATTGAAAGTGAAACGATACTCTCGTTGATCCAATCATATCCTTCTGCAGAAGATATCTTGTGGCAGGAAAGTTTCTTAGCCATTGCCAAAACCCTTGTTCCACAAATATTTGAGAAAATGGCTATGCATGAATTGAGATCCCTTGTTGTGGACAAGTCAGATATGAACATATACATAAGCGAAGAAATTATAGAAATACCCCCACACTCTGTTGGATTTCTATTGGAAGGGTTTATTAACTCCGTAACTGATCCAGAGGAAATGGTGACATCTCCAGGAGTGCTGTTACCCTCGTATGGAGATTTAAGCTTCCTCAATTTGGAAACATCAGGTAAGCAAGAATTACCCTATCTTTGTAGTTCAAAAATATATCAAGAACAGAACATATTAGAGCGTAATTGACTTTATATGATATACACGTCCTCTTATGACGATAGAATAACTGAATAACTTTATACCAATATTGGGTTGATTACAGGTCCCAAGGCTGGAACCTCGTACCAGGTTATAACAAGAGCTAGGGTGATTATACTTGACATGGCGACAGTTGAGGCTGACACACAACCACGAAGGAGAGCAACATCTTCATGGAACCCTGCTGCAGTTGAATCCCCTAGAGGCTTAAATAGAGAGCACGGCGGTCTAGTGAGTTGGCCTGAGAACTTGTTCAAACGCAAAGGACGCCAACACGAGGTAACCTATAAGCTATAATTGATAGCTGTTTATTTGCAAAATCAGTGACTCTCGTGCTTGAATAATCTGTTTTAAGATGCAAGAACCTCATAATGCTTATACGGTAAACTGTATCCAGTGATATGCCCCCATGATCCCATGTTTTTGTATGGATGTGCACTTTGTTTTAATTTTTCTTCTGCAAATGTAGATCAAGTTCTCTATCTAATTGTTTGTTTATTTCTCCAAATCAGAAGCAGGGCAGTAGCTTTAGAAACTCCAGAAGTTTCAAGAGTTCTCAGACGAATGAACTGCACAGTCATTCATATCCAAAAGTTCCATCAAACGGAGAGGTTAGACCACTTGTGTCCGTCGGATCAGAAGGGTCTAATACTGCAAGAAAAACTAGCTTCACGCTTAAAGAATTTACAAGATCAGATGAGAATTCTGTCAGCAGAAATACTAGTAAGAGTAGCACAGATGATACCTCAAGTGATGAATCTGGTAAAGAAGAAGAACTCATAGTGAGAATCGATTCCCCGAGCAGGCTTTCCTTTCAACAGCTACCAGTTTCATCCCAGTACCCATAGATGGTTATGATTGTGCTATTGGTAATTCCCTCTGTGTGCTCTTATGGAAGAATACAATAAAAAACAAAATAAAAACATCTTCGAGAAGCTTTGGAATATGGAAGGAAGGATGTGAGGTGCTCTTTCAGAATAAGACTTCAATTCCCAGAAAGCAACATCTGTTTATACTTATCTGTATAGGAGTTGGAGAAGAAGAACAAAAACCCACAAGTGAACCAGCATCTTCATCAGAATTCTCACCGGAAACATGTGATGCATTCTATCTTACTAAGAGTGGTAGATGTGGCATTGTACTAGTCTTACGCGATTTTGCAGGTAACTTCTAAGGTTGCAGATCCATGGACTCAGAAGTGCTGAGCGCGCAGAATGTCTAGCAGTTTTAGCATGGGAGAATCTTGATAGTCTTGTGGACACTATGTCAATATTTCAATCGTTTTAATAATTGGCAGTGTAATTTTTTAAGAAGAGAATGGTAAGGTAGCGGACAGGATGGGCAAAGACAGTGGAACTGTAGAAGGTTTGGTGTTAGTAATGGCTGGTATGACAGTCCACCAAACATTATTTCTAGGCTTTTGCTGAAGGACATAAACCATATAACAGCTTTGCTCTAATGAATTTTCTTTGCATCAAATAAAGTTGTCAATATATTTAGATAATAGATGTTCAACTGCTATGGGTGAGGACAGAAATGCCTACTCAAAAATATAAATAAAACTTAAACAGAAAATAAAACAAGCCAAAAGTCTAAATAACAGAAAAATCTCAAAACTAGTTTCCTACTCTTTACAGTTGCAAAGAACACCAGCTGAACTAATAGCTTCTGCCCCAATAAGTCCACTTTTTAGCGGGTTTTCCAAAGGCAAAGCACAGTGTCCCCTCTGGGAGCTCTGGCTGATCGAAAGGGGTGCAAAGAGTCTTGCATGCTCCCGTCTCACCCTTGATACGTTCTTTAACATCTCTTTCGACTTCCTCTTCATCACACCAAGGAGCTAAGATCATCTTCTTCTCATTTAGGGCCTGGGTAAACTCTTCCCATGTCTTGGCTACCATAATACAAGCATCGCGTTTTTGCTTTGCAGCATCAAAAAGGCTTTGTTGGACATTGTCCAGTAGGTCTGTAATCTGATCAACCAAGATGGTTCTTGAGATATCCTGTTTGGCTCCATTGTCTCGGCGCACAACGCGTACCTGGTTTTTGGCCATATCCTTTGGACCTATCTCAATCCTCAAGGGAACTCCTTTCAATTCCCAGTGTGAATGGTGAGTACTTCTCTCTTAGATCTGTCTCAGCACGGAAACCAGCTCTTTTCAATTCTTCAGCAGTTTCAGAACAAGCATCATAGATGGCTTGAGTGTCGGCATCTTTGTAAGGCACAGGAATAACTATGACTTGGACAGATGCAACTTTAGGTGGCAATACTAAACCCTTGTCATCTCCATGAACCATCACCATCACTCAAATCGTACGAGTGCTGTATGCCCAAGAATTTTGTCACACCAATTTTTTTTCTCCCTTGTCGTTCTCAAAGTGGATATCAAACATTCTTGCAAAATTTTGACCAAGGCAATGCGACGTTGCACCTTGTACTGCCCGACCAGTATTTGGAACAAAAGCCTCAACACTGGTTGTATACAAAGCTCCAGCAAACTTTTCATTCTCACTTTTCATCCCCTTTACCACTGGGACTGCCATGAACTCTTCATAAATCCTTCGATACAGCTCCAAAACTTGAAGAACCTCTTGATCCGCTTCTTCCTTTGTGTGTTGCAAAAGCCGTATGCCCTTCTTGCCAATGAAACTCACGACTCCTGATGAAGGGAGTTGGATTGCTGGTTTCCCAGCGAACGACATTGCACCACTGGTTAAACTTCAAGGGCAAGTCACGATGTCCTCTAATCCATTTTCGAAAGTAGGGATACATGACTGTTTCGCTTGTAGGACGGATTGCAATTGGATTATCTAAATCTTTATCTCCAGACATGGTAACGCATGCAACCTCTGGAGCAAAGCCGTCGATGTGATCCGCCTCCTTGTTTAAGGAAGCATCAGACGCAAACAGAGGAAACTTGCACTCCTGGACCTCCACGTTCTCGATTTCAGCATCAAAGAATTTTTTCCAAATTTTAATCGACCAAGGCCTGAGAATATATAACCCAGATATATCATGGTATTCGAGCATCTCACTAATGACAACAACCTCGGAATACCAATCCCCGAAATTTTCATCTCTCTTATTAGATAACCCTAGACCAGTCTCTTTTTTCACCTCCTCTTTCTTCTACCACCACCGCCGCTGCCGCCACCTCCCGAGCTGCCTCCGCCAGTCATATGACTCGCATCCAAGTTAGCCACTCTGATGATACATTAACACACCCACAAAAAATCCAAATAAGAACCAAAATTATGAGTATAACAATAGAAAAAAGAACACAAAAATCAACTGAAGTTCTTACTTTTGATTGAGACCCTCCATGACAGACAGTAGCAATAGATAGTAGTACTCTGTTGTTGATTAATTGGAACAATTTGATGTCTGGTGAATTCAGTTCCTCCTGATATAAATCAAAACCCCCATGAGTAAATTAATCACCATGAAATAAAAAATATAAAAAAAACAGCAGCTGTAGATACTATGTACTATATATATATATATATATATAAATTCTTAACTATGACCGAATCTATTACAGATTATTATAAGAATCATCAAACTAACCAGAAATTCGTGAGCCCTAATTTGTTCTTGCAGCGCACTACACAGCGAGAGAGATAACGAAGAAGAGGAGAAAGAACGGACTAAGATTTTATAAAGGGAGGTTTTAAGGAGTGTGTTTCCAAATTAGGACAATAGTTCTTGACAAACAACACAAACAACGAAAAAACAACCCAAAACAGTCCCTTTTTATATGTGTGGGACCCAACCGCGCAGACAAGGCACCCATAACCTCGAAGACACGGGTTCCATCCCAGTGTGTGACAGAGCCATTAGTATCATCGATCTTGTTCTTGGTTTTTGCAAAAAGAACAATAAATAAATAAAATCGATCTTGGCTTCGGCAGTTCTAGAACAAGCATGAATTTTCCAAACCTAGGCACTATTATCCTCCATAATAGAAATCCATGGACGAGCAAGTATTGATGTCACAAGAACCAGTACTACCGGATCCAAGTGTGTACTAAGTTCTGCAAGCAGTCAATGACACAACTAGTTTTACCTCCAAACGAAAGTTACAAACGAGTAAGGAATGTGGAGCCCTATATTGGTTTTCACTTTCTTTTTTTGATTGTTTGTCTAGAATTACTCTAAGAACATTTTCAATGGGACATCAGGATCGTTAAGAAAGCATCCTTGAATCATTTTTATCAAAACTTTATATAGTTTAATATATAGTTTTTATATGCTGATAAATTTTTGGATATTAAAAACAGTTCCTATGGAATGAACAAATATGAAAAATGGATGTTCAAATGAACAGATCTGTTAGTTTGAATATCGAGTCGGAACATCCGGCACGCGTCATCCCTACTAACGCTAGCGCTATTCGTATCGACGCCCGCGTTTTCTCTACGAACGCGCGTTCTTACTTACAGTGCCAGAGTCATTACCAAAAACACCAGCGTCTGACCCAATGGTGCCAACGGCTCCATCCGAGCGGCTGAAAAATCTGGTGATCCAACGACCACATTTTTTGAATTCTATAAATACTCCTCATTTCAACTCTAAATTCACACATTCTACACATTCTTCTCTTCACTCTCAATTCTTGATTGAACATGTCTCGGCCCCGGTTAGTTCAGCGAGTTCCGTATGCTAAAGAAGAAGATGAATCTATTTGCAGAAACTATATTTTTTTATGTACTCTGCTTGCTTCGACAAACTATCCATGGGTGAATTTCTGGGCGGTTATTCACGATGGGTTCTACAGTGACACTCGTAATCCGAGACGTCGTTCTATATCTGACATAGCGTACAATTAAGAAAGAAGTAAATGAGTTTGTAGCTTCAACCATACACGTAAATCGATACCGACTGAGAGGTGAAACTAATGCTGAGATGGTGACAAGATCGTTGGCTGAATGGCGAAGATGGAAAAATGTGGCTTTTCCTTTCGACAAATGTTTTGAAATCCTTAAGGTGTTGAACAGTTTCAACCCCTTCCTTGGTGTTGTTGTTCCACCTAGTACTTCTTCTCATTAGTGAAGCTAATGTAATGTGTAGTCCGTCGTAATTTAGTGAAGCCAATGTAAAACGCTTACTTTTAAACATATGTAATTTTATTTAATTAAAGATTGTCGTACTTTTAAAACGTAAACTACAAATGTAGCTTAATTAAAAATTACAATAATCTCTCTAACATCACTCATCTCTAGCTCCGCCATTGTTATTTTCTGGAGCCAATAATTCAGAAAGTCCTGGGGATAGACCTGGGAAATCACCCAAAGCCAACATAGTTTGTAAATTTCCAAATGGGGATAGACCTGATAGACCTGGATGACCTGGATGAACAAAATTAGGCGATTGGTAAGCACTCTGTATATTCGGTCCTCCAAGCACTTTGTTGTTATGGTGGTGTTAGTGTGTAGCATTTACTTGGGTTGTAGGGCACATTTGGGTTGTAGGGCACATTTTGGCTGTAAGGCGAGAATGATGATGAAATGCGCCTAGGTTCAATCCTATATGCCTGAGGTTGAGATACAAGCACAATTTGTGGTGAAGAAGTATTGTGTTGTGTTTCTCGCACCACATGGTGTTGTGTATCTCGCACCACTGTTTCTTCACTTTCGTGCCAACCTAATCTATTGTTTTCTTCACTTCCGTACCATGATGATTTGTTGCTCCTGGTGGAATCGGAGGAATGTGACCGCTGCCCATCATTTGGACTTACAGTTGGAGTCAATCCATACATTGTGTTTGTATGCCATTTTCGTACTTGTTCCAAGTGCATCGCCTCTACTTGCTGATTCTTTTAATGCAAATCATTGAGTTGAATCCGCAACTCTTCCTCACTGGCAGGGACATTGGAGTAAGGATAATCACGATCTATACCTTGGGAAACAGTGGGGATCGTGATTGGCTCACCTTGTGAAGTAATACTTTGGAGCTCTCACTGAATATCAGGCATATTTAATGAGGATGATGAAGAACTTGCACCCGTCCAGGGATAAGTCATAAAGCTTGGCTCTTCTGGAGGTGGTTGGGTAGGAACGATACTTGGATTATGGGACAAGTTTGATAACCCTGGAAAATCAAACCCATGGATGTGCATGTTTTGTGTCCCAATCAAAGGCTTCGTAATTGACGTGTACCAGTTGACATACTGCGCTTCACTAATATCCAACTGTGTATTTAGTTCATACCTCTCCCAACCGATTCTTCTCAGAGGATAAAAATATGATGCAGAAGTTTGCATCTGTTGTAGTGGGTTAATTGCAATTGCAAATATACATTGTATTTGGTACCGCACTCTTTCTCCCATATACCAAACCCCTCGTTTTGATTCCGGACTGAAAAAATAACTCTACGCTTAGAATAATCACAATACTTACTCCAACATCATCATTATACTAAGGTAAACCATCGTAAGGGCGAACAACTACGTTTTTGTGGCACCGAGTCATCTGATATAACCTGTAATTAAATTTAATGAAAATTTATCTGGTGGTGATGGCCGTGGATATAGCATGTAAAGGTGGAACCGCGTATATCTTGTGTTGTGATTGTGTGTTATTTTTGTCTTTTTCCTTTGTTTCATTATTTCTCCGATGTTTGGTTAAAATCACCAATTGTTCTTTGTGATCAAGTTTTCCTTTGCGTTCGGGGTGCTAATTTACCCAACAATTTCACAACTCTTTTATGAAGATGGTGTGGAAGAGAAGATATGAGGCTGGCTTAAAGAATGGTTTGGAGAGTTGATTTATATGGTTTCTTCAGTGGTATTCTCGGGTATTCTTGTTAACTCTTTGCGTCTTGTATTGAGTTGGTGAAAGAGCATGTAATGATCTTTGTTTGTAGTGGAAGTTTTTCTGATGGTGCTGCTATGGATGCATCCTGTAAAGATGAACCACGTACATCGAGTGTTGCGGTTGTGTGCTGTGTTTATCTTATGTCTGTGTTATTATTTCTTCCATATTTGATTTAAATCACAAATTTCCATTTATGATATGTGTTCCGTTGTGCTCCGGATGCCAATTTACCCAACAACAACCGTGAACAATGTTTTCTTTTCTCTTCTAAAGATAGAGGAAGTAAAAATTCTCGACACGTGCGGAACATTTCTACCTTACTCAAATACTGTATCTCCAAATAAGATCTCAAGTAAGAATCAAATAATAAACAAACAAATATCAGATTTGGACCGAGTCAGATTCTGATCCAGATCCATACCCAAGTCAGATCCTCAACATAAGGTGGGTTTTAAACCACAAAAACCCAACGTCAGTGACGAACACCCACAGGATGATAACAGGGAGCGACGTTATCCGGAACAGAAAATCACCTTATTGACGCAAGTAGTAGCATTTCCACTCCCAGAAAGCAATTACAAACGAAGTTCCCAAAATAACAAAAACCCCAAAAATCAAACAAAAAACCTAATTCAATCAATCAATCAATCAATCAATCAATCAAATTCGGATTTGTATTTGAATACAAATCGAGATTCAACTAAAGAGATCTTTGGAATTGGGTTTTGATTCTGTTGGGAGAGATGAATGGTGGTGGTGGTAGAGGCAATTACAGAAACCCTTGTTTGACGATGCATCAACCATGGGCATCATTGTTAGTCTATGGTATTAAGCGTATCGAAGGAAGATCATGGCCTGCTCCTATTAGAGGTAGTATTAATCAAATCCATCCCCGCTCTCTTTTAATTTCCTTTAATTGATTTTCGTGTTCAGGATATATAATTCTTGTTATGAATTGGACTTCTAGAGATACAGGGGAATGAATTGGAATACAGAAATTTAGGTTTAAAGAATTTCGGTACCATTCTAATGTTGTTAGGTTCTTAGGGCAAAGTTCCTGGGATGAAGAACAGATACCTAGTACACAATTGAAAGTAAGATGAATAAATGAATTGACTAACATCTAAGTTGCACAGTTATGGAGTTCTTGACTACATGTGTGTTTAAAGTTTAAGATGTCGTATGCGTTCTGTTGTACATATATAATGTTCTTAAAGAGTTTCATTTTTCAAAGCTCATATAGTGTTGAATCTGTTGATAAATATCGGTGTCTTCGTGTACTTTTTGAAGTTTTGGGAAATCTTATGGTTGATTAAGAATGGAACCGTAATTTATGTATCCTTACGGTTTCTATGTGGAAACTGCTATCCTTTTTAAACCTCTGGTATAAGAAGAGGCTTGCAATCTCCAAAGCAGGTAGCTAGGCAAAGAACCAAAGAAAATTCCCCCATTCCTGATGTATGTGGGGTTTAGACCCCAAACCTCTTGGTATAAGTGTATAACCACCAAGTGCCTGAACAACTCCATTAATGGGACACTTACACCGGAATCTAATCAGCGCACACTAGTGTCATTTTAATCGCTTAAGCGACAAGGGCAATTACCCATGCTTTTATTTCAATGATGCGGTTGTATATGAATAATGTTTTGATATCTTTCTTTAAGGCCGACTTTGGATCCACGCTGCTGGTAAAGTTCCGGATCAAGAGACAATCAAAGCAATGGAAGACTTTTATAGAGAAATCTATAAAGTGAACGGAGTTGGAGAATTGAAATTTCCAGAGCATTATCCAACTTCACGACTATTAGGTATCTTAATTGGTTCACCTATTTGACCTACTTTACTTGTAATTTGCAGCATAGTGCTGTAGTTCAGTTACTAGTGGTATGGTGTAGAAGTAGCTATAATCCTTTTTCTCGAAAAGGATGCTGTGGATTCCTTACTAGTTTGGCGCTTAATCCAATATTCAGGTTGTATTGATGTGGTTGGGTGTCTTAGGCGGAATGAAGTCGAGTGTTGGCAGGAGGTACCCGAAGGGGTAGGATTGTAATGTATTCTTTTGTTTTTGGCCTTTTAAGTTTTCTCCCTATACCATATTACACTTGATTTATCCTTTTTCAGTTCGAACTTTATGTTTTAATCGCTTCTGCTTTTCTTCCAGGTGAGACTAGAAGCTCAAACGGATTTTTGCTGGCTATGTGAAAATCCACAGGTATATACAGAAGTTCTAGTTTGCGGTTGCTAGAGATTTGGGACAAAACGCTGTTGCAAACCTTTTCGTTTTCAGCTACTTATTTTTCTCCGAAGTTTTTTGATCAGATCATTATTTTTTGTGTGGACAATATCTAAGGATTCTTGCTTTCTGCTTTTCCTATTGGCTTGCAAAAATTAACTGTTTCTGGTTTCTCAACTAATTCTTGTCCTCTGAACAATTTAGAGATTATTGATCCCATTTGAGATGCGAGGGTTTCAAGGTGTGTATAACTTGGAAAGACGGGTAAGTTCGTAGCACCGCTATCATATTCTGCTCTGCTTTTTCTCTCTTCACAAACAATCTAATTTACTTTTGTTTCCTACTGAAACTTTTCAGATATATGACGCCGCAGTTAGAGGTCTCACTCCAGTTAAAAGTCCATTACCTGTAAAGTTTCCACTTCCACATTCCAGAGATTCTTTCTCTCTGAAACCAGGATCACTTGTCTCGAGCTTGTCTTCTTTGAAAGTATCTGAAGTTAAAAAACCAGAGACTCTTATGGCAGCTATTGCTGGTGCACGCGCTGCAGCTACCCAATACTCAAAGCAACCTCAGAGATCCCCAACTACTAACACAATCCCACAAAGAGATGATCCAGATTCTAGAGAAGCAAGTCAGTTTAAGAACAAATCAAATTATTCAGAAATGAACGAAAGGCATGTTGCAGAGCATGATCGCCCAGTTCAAAATGGAAATTTGGCGCATAATGTAAGAAACAGTCGAGAGTTTTCTGATGGTACAAGTTGTAGTAGCCAAATTCAAGATCATAGTAGAGATTGGAACCATCGACCGCAGGACAGAACTGTCGAGGAGTCCAGAAACCCTGCAACCATTGTCTCAGACAGGTCTCGACTACCACAAAATGAACGTTACAGAGACCATGGTGGACGAAGGAATTGGTAGCGGTACAGTTCTAGAGATATGAAACTCATTGTTGGGACTCCTGAGGTATGGAACTTTCTAGATCTTTTTATTTCCTTTTTGGAAGTAATTAGTAGAGAAAAGAAAAGATTGTCCAGGGATGAGGAACCTATTAACTTTTGACATGTGGTGTTTTGGTAAGGGTTCATTAATCAGCACCTGGAATCAAATCCGGCGATGGGTGAATAGGTTCCTTTACCTCGTGGACACTCATGATTTTGTTATTGGATATTTCTCATGTCACCTATTGCGCATGCCTCTGTGACTGTCTTTCCCCTGGTAAAAATGTACTTCTAATTTTTTCTAGGTCCATCATAGTTGTTGGTAGAGTTTGAACTATATCAACTAGTACATGTTATGATCTACAACTAGTTTATTGACTAGGGATTGTTTACCTGCAGATTCTCACTGCAGCAATGAAAGGCCTTAGGCCCGCATGATAAGTGTTTAAACCATGGATTCATTAAAGCACAGACTTGAATGGCTATATATGGATGATTCAGTACAGGTATTTCGATGGATGCAGGCAAATGGCTCGCATAAGTGAAACTGCTATTTCTGGAATAGCAGAGTATGCATGTTGTACTATAGGTAGTTGATAAGCTTTACTATAAGTCAGTTTCTGAACTGTAGTTTTAGGCCTACAAATTCTACTATTTCGTGTAGTAATTTGTCTGTTGCATTTGATATTGTGATCAGATTATGGGTCATAACTCGTAAGGGATCCAAGAATGGGGTGATAAATCAATCGAAAGCCGGAAATGCGTTATAAAATGATACAGTAACCTACTCCCAGTCATCTTTTACATATACAGACTCAGCTACAGAACTTTTGTTGTGTCTAATACTCATTTACGCTTCAATAGACATTATCTTCTTGCTGGAGTTTCTCGGAGGTTCATTCTTCGGTTTGTTGCTCTAGTTTTCAGCTTTGCTATGTATCGGTCAAAAATCATTGTTTTGTTGTAGCATCACAATAGCCCAATTCCAACACCTAAAGAAATGTTCTCAAGAGCATATATAAGTGCATTTACCTCTACTGGCTGGTCAAAAGATCCACAATCTTGGCAAGGACAATCAGCACTGTCACCAGGCGTAGGGCGTTTTAACGGTCACTATCACATTCGATCAGATCAGTCTCTGTTGCATGAAGCGTAGGAACCTTGACTCTAGGAGGTGTACCGGACTTGTACCATCCATTAGGGCAAAAAACTATATAATGAATATCACTAGGCTCATTTTCTAAGTGATACAATTGTTCTCCAGCAGCAAAACTCCCAAGTAGCTGGTACGATCGTTCTGATCCATCCATTGTGAGACACATATCATCGCTACATGCTGCTAACTCCATTTGAGTCTGATAAATGAACTCTAGAGTCGCAGAAATCTCTTGCTCGAATTGATAGAGTGGTCCACTTTGGAAATCAATTTTCCTTAGCTTGCACAATCCCTCTCCCAACTCCATCATTGCTCCTCTATGGTTCTGGTTAAACAAGTGATGAAATCCCACCGCGCACTGTAAAATCCCATGGATAACGGTCCGTTGGGGGTCTTCTGCTTTGAGCCATAGTGCTTCAAGAAAATCATGACATTTGTAGTATTCTCTGTTATTGAATAACAAGACTGCCTTGTCAAATCTCATATCTTCCTCATTTTCTTCTCCATCCTCTTCGAAGAAGAACCCATCATTAGTCAGGCGATACGATTGAAGTGCGAAGTGGAAATTCTTTTGCTTCGGTATTTTTTCGTTGGAACATTTTAGATTTCTAGATTTCGAAGAGAAAACGGGAGGACGACAACGTGCATCTTGGGGTATGAAGATGAAGTGTAGTTTAGAAGGAAATGTTAGGAGATGAAAATGATGAATTTGGAGAGCCATTGGAGGGTTTGTAGCAGAAGAAATTTGTAATGATAATGCAGTTGAAAATGTAGCTATGCTATGCTATTACAACCATTGTTTTCCGTGTGGTTGAGTTTGAAGTCTTAGAAAAGATTAACCGTTGACTGTTTACTGAACACTTGACTTCTGTTTACCTCTTTATTTACAGCTTTGCCTTTCCATCCAAAAAAAAAAAAGTAAAAATAAAAATAAAATATAAGCAAGTTTCTTTCTTAAACACTTGATGATTTATTCATAGGTCTCTCTAAACTCTATTTATAGCAGGAGTTGATTGCAATTGTTCATTTAAACTTCTGGATTGATTGTTGTTGCTTCTGAAGGGACGAAGCTGAAGAGGACAAGGAGAAACGAGGAGCAGAATTGGCAATGAATTAATTATTAGTTTGTGAGATATTCAACAGACTACCTGTTGATTCATTTCCGAGCTGCATGTGGGTACGTCGAAGTTGGCGATCATTATTAAACCGTAAGGAACCATACTTCATTGAATTACACTTCTACCGATCAAGAGCACGGCATATATATTTAGTCCTGATAATAGTGGTGCCGGTGGTGATATCTTCCTTTTTATGGACAAGGGTTATGGGGGACCATTGTTCTCGGTAGCACTGGAGCTGTATCAAGGAAGAGAAGGAGTATTTCCAAGAAGGGCAATTGTTCAAGTGGAATTCATGCGGCCTCCATCTTTTCGTGCGGATGTAGTTGTCAACTAGGAGCCTCGGAGTCAATGGTATGATTTGTGGTACATTATAAAATAAATTCCGTGCGTGCATATGGAATTCTAGCACCGGAGAATCAACACCTTAGATTTATTCTGCAATTGCACAACATAAACATGACTACCTAACACTATGTTTGTTTACTCCTGACTCATCTGAGTCGTCTGGATTTGAGTCATCTGGATCTGAGTGAAATCACCTGACTCATCTGGATCTGACTCAATATGTTTGTTTGGAGTCAGATCTAACTCATCTGACTCAAAAAACGTGAGTCAGTGGTTTGATCCCGTGAGTCATGGGTATTTTGTTACCTGACTCAAATGGGTCCGAGTCAGGAATTATGTCTGAGTCATAGGTCGAGTCAGATCTAACTCAAAATGCAAAACAAACGGTCTGACTGCTGACTCGGTCCGAGTCAGAGGTTGACTCAGATCCAGACGCCGAATCAGCCGCAAACAAACAACATGTAAACAATTCTGATCGGTCTTATTCTTTGGGATGGCTCGGGCTTCTAAAACAAAAGCTGCATTTCAAGAGCTCTGCTGTCACTAATTTTATCTCTCATGACTCATGAGCACACACATTTGTAGGGTTCCTATGATTTTTTTTTTTTTTGAAATTATCACAAAAATGGACATGATTCTTAAAAAAAAGTTTCATAAAAACCCTAGGTATGCGTGTTCTCGTGAGAATGCACATGGGTTCGGAAGAAAGTGACCAGCGAGCTAAATTTCCATGTCATATATCGATGTTGAGGCCAAATAAGGGGTACGGGGCCTAGTTAGCAATTCGGGATTCGACAAACGTACGGAACGTCAAACGTACGAGTATTATACGATTTTGTAAAATCCAGATTCGGTCCAAAATTCGGTCAACGGGACGTGATTCGTTAGTAATTCGGAACGGCATACGTACGTGTATAATTCGATTTATAAAAATGTGAGTTCGGCTCTGAAAATTCGGTATCTATATATAACAAACAATTTGTATTTATAAGGTCATAGACCAATTTTTATGCATATGTGTGAGTTATTTAAAGAAAAAATAAATTTAATATGATGATATTAATAATATATAAAACATTAGTTATCCAAGAGGACGTCGTATGGTGGTTTAGATGCTTGGTTAGTGAGTTTGAGATCTCTCTCACCTTCACCTTCAAATCTCTTCAGTCGTTTTTGTTTTATAAAAATTACAACACGTCTAATATTCGGTCGTGTATGCTCGGGAGGCAGTAAAGCCCAAAAAATGCGATCTTTGAAAAGTAAAAGCTAAAGAATTTATGGCGAATTAAGCGGACGTATCATTCGGGATACGTAAAATTCGTGAACGGTTCGCGAATAATCCGGGAATGCCACATAATACGCGACTTGGGTTCGGAGTTGCAAACGTACGTGAATAAGACGGTAAAATTCGTGATACTGAAAAATTCGTGAATGATTCGCGAATGATTCGCGAACTTACTAACTAGGGTACGGGGTATCTCTTTAAGTTGACTAGGAGAAATTGTTACCGTATTAACGGAAAATGAAGGTATACTCTTCTATGCTATATATGTATATACTAGTTTTTCACCCGTGCGATGTACGTATCTGTTTACTGAATGGTAGGAAATACCATATGGTCCTAGAAATAATATATTAGGATGAGTTTGGTCCAGTTGACTCAGTCAACTGTCTGTTTGGTCCTTTTTAGAAAAAATATATTATAGTTTGGTCAAAAAAATTATAGTTTAGCGGTGATGTCATGGATGATGTAAATGTCATCTTGTAGTGGCAGAAATACTCTTATATTATTGTTTGGTCCTAGAAAATAATGGTTTTCTCTTTCTTAATAAAAATAAATACATAAAAACTTTAAATTTAAATATCTTTTGAACCATATGTCCAAAAATGATAAATTGTATATATTCTGAAAGCCCTCGGCGATAGCTTTTCAACGAGTACCATTGTCGCTATGTTTCAGAGCTTTTAATTTTTGCCTTGTTTTTTAGCTATAAAATAAACTATTATACGAGTTCATTCTATAAAATGAACTACTTTAATGAACTATTACACGAGTTCATTCTACAAAATCAACTATTTTAATGAACTATCACGCTAGTTAGTTCATTCCAAAAAGTGAACTCTTTGGATTAAATAACATACGAGTTCATTCTACAAAATGAACTACCATACGACTTCATTCTACAAAATGAAGTGGTATAATGAACTATTATTACGAGTTCATTATACAATATGAACACCTATCACGGGTTCATTCTACAATATGAACTATCGTTTACGTGTTCATTTTATAAAATGAACTACCATAATGAACAACTATTACGAGTTCATTCTACAATATGAACTACCATTTTTAATTACTATTACAAGTTCATTTTACAACATGAATTATCAATCCTACAATATGAACAACTATTATGAGTTCATTCGAAATTAAGAATATCTATCACGAGTTCATTCTTCAATATGAACTATAATAATGAACTACCATTGCGACTTCATTCTTCAAATTGAACAATTACTATAAGTTTATTCTACAAAATAAATTGCTAGTGTATACGAGTTCATTCTACGAAATAAACTGCTAGAACTAGAATGAACTACCATGTTATAAAATAGTGTTCATTCTCGGAATGAACTACTATTATACCGAAAAAAATTAAAAGCTCTGAAACATAGCGACAATGGCACTCGTTGGAAAGCTATCGTCGAGGGATTTCCGAATATATAAAATTTATTAATTTTTGAGAGATATTTAATTTTCAAACTTTTAAATATTAAGGTTAGAAGGAGAGAGAAATTAGTAGAGAAAATAAACAAGAGAGAGAAACCATTCACGTGAGGGGAAAAAATAAGAAAGGGAAGGGGTACTTTAGATATTTTAATAATTACGGACCAAATGGGAAATGTGATTTCTGAAAGGACCAAATAGACATGGGACTACCTAAAAAAGGACCAAACCATATTTTTCCCTATTGAATATTGGATGGGAAAATAATCGTTTGGTCCTTTTTTAGGTGGGCTCATGTCTGTTTAGTTCTTTGGTCAAACGCCTTTACTGTTTGGTCCATAATTATTTAAAAAACATTAAATGGAAAAAAGTACCCTTCTGGATTAATTTCTACTTATTTTTTGTAGCAGTTCATTTGTCAAAATGAACTCATGTTAATTTCTACTTATTTTTTCAGAAATCACCTAAAAACCGGAGTTCATTCCAGAAATGAACTCCATATAAAAACCTTAGAAAACCAGAGTTCATTCCAGAAATGAACTCCATATAAAAACTTAATAAAACAGAGTTCATTCCAGAATGAACTCCATATAAAACATAAAAAAACCAGAGTTCATTCTAGAAATCAACCCCATATAAAAACCTAAGAAAACAGAGTTCATTCCAGAAATGAACTCAATATAAAACATAAAAAAACCAGAGTTCATTCAAGAAATGAAATCCATATAAAAAACCTAAAAAACCAGAGTTCATTCCCAGAAATGAACTCCATATAAAACAAAAAAAATCAGAGTTCATTCCAGAAATGAACTCCGTATAAAAACCTAAAAAAACAGAGTTCCATTCTTTACATGAACACACACAAAAAAAATCCATAAAAATCAGAGTTCATTCGTAGAAATGAACTGCAGTAGCATCATCTTCGTTGTCTTCAAACAGCAGCAGCAACAGCAGATCCAACAGAAAAACATCAAATTCAAGATCTTCAACACGAGCAGCAAACATCAAGAAATCAAGATCTATCGTCTTCATCGTCATCTTCAACATAAATCTATCGTCGTCTTCATCATCATCATCGTTTTCATCATCATCTTCAAAAAGAAAACAGAGTTCATTTTAAGAATGAACTTCATCAAAATTCATCATCTTCAACAATAGCAGCAGCAGCTATGAAGAAAACCATAAATCTATCTTCATCAAGAAAAAACATCAAAATCTTCATCACAAACCAGAGTTCATTCCTGAAATGAACTCCGTCATCTTCATCTTCTTTATCAGCAGCAGCAACTCATCTTCATCCTCTCCATCATCAACAGCAACAACAGACGAAAAATATCAAAATCTTCATCACAAACCAGAGTTCATTCCAGAAATGAACTCCGTCATCTTCATCTTCTTTTGTAGATCCGAAACTTACCCAAGCATGTAAGATGATAAAGGTTCATCATCATCATAAATAGCAGCAGAATCTTCATCTTATTCGTTTCAGTCTTCATCTTCTTTGACAGCAGCAGAAAAAGTTAAAATTAAATCTTGAAATCAATCTTTGTAAATCTTTGTAATCAAATCAATTTTCATCATCTCCGTCTTCATCATCTTCGTTTTCAATCTTCATCATCTTCGTTTTCATCTTTCGTTTCAAAGAGAAAAAGAAACCCTAAAAAAATTGCAGTAGCAGGGAGAAAAAAGAGAGACCGAGAGGAGAGAGAGAGGAGAGAGAAAGTAGATCTGAGAAATGATTTATTCTCTTACCTTTTGGCTATATATATGGTCCTTATCTAAAAGGATATTTCTGCCACTACAAGATGAAAATTACATCATCCATGACGTCATCCTAGGACCAAACTATAATTTTTAGGACCAAACTATAATTTATATTACCAAATAGGACCAAACAGACAATTGACTAGGTCAATTGGACTAGACTCTCTCTAATATATTATTTGTAGGACCAATTGGTATTTCTTACATATTGGATATCTCATTACCTAATATATTAATTTAAAAAGGGGTAACAAATCAGTAATTATGGTACTCATTTTATAAATATATCTTAATTGATGTGAAACAAATAAAAGGAACAAAAGTAGGGCTAAAATAAAATATACACTTTAGAGCAACCACAATCACGACCAAATTTAGAGACTATAACCAAATTTGGTCCGAAAATGAAGCACAGTGGGATGGACTAAAGCTAAATTTGGTATGGTTTTCTAAGTTTTGAGATTAAATGTAGTCGCCGGCCGAGACTATAACTGAATTTAACGGAGTGAGAGTTGTCGATTAGGCGTGAATATAATGAGCGTACAAGATTGGGCGTAAGTATTGTGTGCGTTTGAGAGTGGAGCGCTAATCCAAAGAAAGTCTCATTGGGGCGTTAATATAAACTACACCAAACCAAATGTTCACAAAATGTATGCATGATATCAGGCGTTGATATTATTGCCGCCTCATGTTTTTTTTCCATGAAACTTACTTAATACTCCCGTCTCGATCAAACTTGGAATTAACACTAGTTGGTGATTTTGTGAACGCCCCACGTCTGGATAATAATACTTACACCCCACATGAAGCGTGGATAATACTTAGGCCCCATTCATGCGTTCACAATAACTATGCCTGACCTCCATAAGTTGATTATAACTCCGGTCACTATCAAACGTTCACTATAAAAACGCCAGACTAAATTATAGTCTTTCACCGCTGCGTTTCGCCTCTAAAAAGCCAAAATATTTTAGTATTTAGTCTGTTTTTTAGTATTTAGTCCCGTTCATGGCTGTGGTTGCTCTTAGGGATAAGATAATCAAATAGGTTTTCCCTATTTCGTATCCCTACATTTCCTGTTCTCCATCCGTGTAAATACCCATCCCCATTTTTCCTATTTCCCCATCCACATGAATTTTAATATATCCTAAATACCATTATTTACTTTTCCAAAATAAAGTCACCCAACACCTAAACAGAAAAACCCAATTTAAGGATACCTTGTTCTCCATCTCCACCACGCTACATCTTCTTTCTTACCTCCACGGTCCATCACCGTCTTATAAACTTTCACTTATTTTTGTGTTAAATTCAGATCTGTAAATCGCAGACTACAACAATGACATCAAACAGTAGTAGATACCGATAGTGATGACATCAAACACTTGTAGATGCCGATAGTGATTTGACATCATTAGGTTTGTAGCTTTTGATGTAGATCGGTATGGATTTAGGGACTTTTCATTATTTGCAATTTAATTAATTATGTACGCTTGACTCAATAGGATATAGTTAGATATACTCCATAAATATATATATATATATATATATATATATACCTTAATGATTAGTGATTTAATAGAAATCAAGGTTTTTCTTTTTAATCGAAAAGGATGAAGAAGAGAAATTAAAAATGTTAATATTTAGGAACATAGTTAGTATTGACTTTTAGGGGTGGTACATAGGAAAAAACAAAATTGAAAAGTAGATAGACTCGAAAAATTGTAAGATTGATGGGAAATAGGAAAAAGGGGTAGGAAATAGGGAAAACCATCAAAATGACTTTTTTGCATTTCTTTGCATGCATCCTCTTTGTCATGGATGTAAGGAGCGATTGTTTGTTGTGGATACAAAGCATTTTTCCATTTCACGTTTTACTTGGCAAAGATTATCATAATTATTGACTTAATTTGTTTCCTCCTCGTCTTGGTAAAGAGGATCATAATTAATTAAAAATAAATTATTATATAAAATTTTCAAATATTTAATTCCTAATTGACAAGACATTTTCAAACATGCACATCTTCTGTTCGATAAAATGTCCCCTTTGAGTACATATACATCTTCCATCGGAACTACCGAAATACACAACAGAGTGACAATACGTCTTCAAATTAGATGCATACTTTTAAATATGAAGTTGTGCCAGACGACAGCCTTTGTCATTGCCCCTTCAAGCAAGTTCATGACTGCCAGGATGGAATTAATGGCAGGGGTTATGTAAAGGGTTCTTTCCTGAAGCATGTTTATGACAAGCATCTCTCCTCTGAAGATGACAAGATCATATGCAGGGATTTGATTGCTTCTAACTTGCACATTTACTCTGCTTGGGAGAATGTTCTACGTCGCTTGCATATGTGGTTATGTTGCAGATGTATGCATTTCCACGGTTGGAAGAAAGCTTGCAAGGGGAGATGGAGAAGTGGAGCTGTTCATGGAGATGTCATAGCCGGGCCTCTCAATGGTGCAGAGGTTGAGTTTCTTCTTCACGGTTTGGACAAACCAGGTGAGCTTTTTCCAGGTGGTGTTGATGCCTGCTTAGTTTCTACCTGCAATACAACCTGTGGACCTGTAGCCTGCTTAGTTCCTTCCTATAATACAACCGGTGATGTTGTAGACTGTATTGGTGATGGTGACGCTGTAGAAGTGTCTACTCCAGGACCCTCCCTTTCTACAGACTTACTAAACGCAGTGCTTCAAAGGAAGTTCACGACAGTCTCTAGCATTCCGCATAAATGCAGGCTTGCTTTTGCGAGAACACTAAAGGTATGTCTTGACAGGATTATTGTAAATCCTAGTAGCTTAGCAGCTTGGTTACATCTTATCTTTCTCCCAATCTGCACGCTAACCTTGTTCAATCCAAGAAGCTCCGCCGAGAAGAAATCCGGCAACAGAAAACGTTTACAGGTTGCAGCCATTAATCAGGCTCTTGCTGTTTGGAAAGAGCCTAACGGCTGTTCTATTTTGTTAAAGAAACTTCTACATCAGTCTTTACGTTTTGGGTCTAAAGAGGCAGATGAGAAGAGACAAGACGCAGCTACCTTGTTAGCATGTCAAAAGAAGATAAGTTGTGGCCATTTCGCAGCAGCCATTCGAGTGCTCTCTTCGTCTGGTTTAGCTCCTCGTAACGAGTACACGTACTTGGAACTGCTAGACAAGCATCCACCTGCGCCTCTGCCCACTATTTCCTGTGATGAGGCCATGGTTGACCCAATTATAGTAGATTCTCGGGTTGTTTTACGGGCTATCAGGAGCTTCCCCAAAGGCACTTCATGCGGTCGTGATGGTTTGCGTGCTCAGCATCTGGTCGACGCAATCAGTGGGGCGGCAGCTTCTATTGCAGATGATTTACTTGTTTCGATTACTAGGGTTGTCAATCTTTGGTTGGTTGGTAGGTGTCCTGCGGTTTTGGGAGAGTTTATTGCTAGTGCACCTTTAACCCCTTTACTTAAACCTGGAGGTGGTATTAGTCCCATTGCAGTTGGTACAGTTTGGCGCAGATTGGTCTCGAAAGTAGCTGCTGTCTCGGTTGGTAAGGATATGTCTACTTATTTGGACGATTACCAATTCGGGGTTGGTATTCCTGCTGGTGGGGAAAGTATTTTACATGCTGTAAATCGCCTACTGGAGATGAATGGTCACTCAGAGAAAATGTCAATGATGCTCATTGACTTTTCCAATGCCTTCAACATGGTGAGCAGATCGCAGCTCATCAAAGAGGTTCGCCTTCATTGTCCAGGTATTTCTCGTTGGGTAGAATTTTGTTACTCAAGGCCTGCCAAACTCTACTATGACCATTATATTTTGTCATCTGCACTTGGAGTTCAGCAAGGTGACCCCCTCGGTCCTCTGCTCTTTGCATTGACACTTCACCCCCTAGTGAAGACTATTGCTTCTCAATTCAAACTTGACTTGCACGCTTGGTACTTGGATGATGGTACAATTATTGGTGATACATTAGAGGTAGCTAAGGCTCTGAGCATAATAGAAACAGAAGGACCACGCAGGGGTTTACATCTTAATGTAAAGAAAACCGAAGTCTTTTGGCCTTCTACTGACCCCAGAAGCACAGCTGACGGAGTTTTCCCCGCTGATATTGGTAGACCTTCTAATGGTGTTAAACTATTGGGTGGACCGGTGAGTCTGGATTTGAACTTTATCAGTGATATGATGTTGAGAAGGGTGAATAAGACTGTTCAATTGATGTCTGCTATCAAGAAACTCAAATATCCTCAAAGTGAGATGCTATTACTTCGCAATTGCACTGGAGTTTCTAGATTGTATTTTGCAATGCGTACTACCAATCCTGCAGCCTTACAATCTGCCACTGCCCTTTTTGATGATCACTTACTTAAGTACTTGAGACTTCTCATCACTGGTGATGGTGCGGGGTTTGGTACTCTACAGCAGCGACTATCTACCTTTCCCATCAAAGATGGTGGACTTGGCATTTACACCATGGCTGACACTAGCGCCTATTGTTACCTTGCTTCTCAGTGTCAGACTACTTCGGTACAAAAGGTGATCCTTGGTAATTCATTCTCAACTGAAAAAGGCTCTGCTTATCAGTTTGCACTACAGAATTTTTCTCAGGTATGTGGCTTGCCTTCTACATACTGTGTCGATGATAGTGCCCCCCATTCATGCACTCCCTGGCAGTCACTTATTTTGATGCAGTTAAGAAGAAAATTCCAGACCAATTTTCTATGTCCGCAAGAGATTCCATCCTGTGGCAGTGCAACCGTATCAAGCATGTACAAGATTATTTAATGGTTGTACCCATCATTGGGCTTAATCAGTGCCTTGGACCTAGACATTTTAGAGATGTACTTTGCTATCGTCTTGGTATCCCATTGTTTGTTGAGAATGGCTTGTGCCCAAGTTGTAATAAAACCATGGACATCTTTGGTGATCATGCACTTCATTGTGCTAAGGATATATGCCCCAAGTTTCGACATGATATTGTTCGTGATGTAGTCGTCGACATTTGCTTCAAAGCTAGTGTGCCTGCTCGTAAGGAAGTTTCTTTGGGATTTCTGACGAATGATGACAAAGAGCTGAAACCTGCTGATATTCTTGTGCTTAACTGGGAAGACGGAAAGGATGTTTGTATGGATGTCACTGGTGTTTCGCCCTTCGCAGGTGATGGAATTCGCTCTTTCGTCCCAGGGAAAGCTATATCTAATGCGGTTTCACGTAAACACTCTAAATACTTGGACAAGTGTATTTCACATGGCCATGGATTGAGTGTTTTGGCTTTCTCTACTCTAGGAGAGTTGGGTGAGGATACTTTGTGTTTTTTCAAGCGTCTGAAGAATTGTTTAGTTAGTAACGACGCTAGTAGTGGTTTTGGTAGCTTTATTTTTCATAGATTAGGCGTTGCTATTCAAAAAGGTGTTGGAGCCCATCTTGTTGCTAGGTTACCAACCAAAAGCTTTGTATAATGATTTCTAAAATAAATAATTTTATATAAAATAGATTTATTTCCAAATAAGCTATTATCCCAATTTATAAAGTTCCATATTTCCTTTCTCCTTTTAGCCAAAATTATTTTATTAATATGATGCCAAAATCGGGTAAACATTGCAACAAGATATTTTGTAGCTAGTAGATTTCTTGCCTATTTAATCAAGGAATTAAAATGATGTCAAAACCGAGTAAATATTCAAAAATCATTAACTCGAAAGAAATATTTCCATAATTTTCTTAATAATCTTTTTATTTTTTGAGTTGTAATATATTGAGTAACTTTTATAAAATAAACAAAAGCTTCAAAAGAATAAAATCCTTGTAAATTAACAAAAAAATGGTTTCCTAATAAAGTTTATAGGGTGATAGATCACACTTTAACAACAATAAAAAGTATAGCTAGGTTAAGATCATAAGAACCACAAGGAAAATATAAGAAACAAAATTACAAAGATCACAACACAAGAAAAAAATTGTAAAAAAACCCTAGAAGTGAACCAAAAGATTATATTTTCGTCGTTTCATCTTTCATTGCAATGATTACATCACCAACAATTGCAAATCAAAATTAGTAAAAGAAAGATTACTGCACATAAAAATGAGAAACAAAGATTACTATGCCATTTAAGTAAATCAACATATTCTATTTTATCCTTCATTGCGTTGACATATCACCTGCAGCTTTAAGAATATCACAGAAAAAGAACATAAAACATTCAGTGGTTACTGTTACGGCCACAAAACCTAAGAATTTAGACAACAAATTACAATCATAAAACACAAATACTGCATAAAAAAATACCAGATTTATCACCTTATAAATATAAAGCATCATCACGTGCGTTGAGTTATTGTCAATACGGTGATAAGAAGTACAGTCGCACCTGCAGATCAAAAATCACTATTAATAACCGATATATCGCTAAAAAGACGGGGAGAAAAAAAACTCAAAAGAAGGATAAAAAAAGCAGCACGAAAATGATGAGACCTAGCTTTGCTCGAGTGCTTTATAGAGAGAGCATCCAAGCCCGTAATTTCACAAAAAAGAATATCGGCCTAATAGCTAGGGAACTTTCCTAATTTTAGAAAACAAATATGTTAATATATTATTGTCATATCACCGTTTTTAGTTGCTGCAAATATTTTTGTATAAAAAATATATTGCATATCAAGACATCGCTAACTTAGAAATCGGCCATAATAATTTATTTTTCATTTTAGACGTCTTTTATATTTAGTTTCGGTATGAGCAAAATTTAAGAAAAATAAGTATGAAAATGAGGTTTATTTTATGTTATTACTTGAATTTTAGGGGGAAAAATATATGGTTTAGGAAACATTAGTCTAAAAAATTTACGAAATTTTTCTAATTTTGAAAAATAATAATATTAGTACGTTATTCTCATATCACCGTTAAAACATTAGCTGCTGCAAATATTTTTGTACATTAAATATATTATAGGGGAACTTTTTCTGTAGCCCATTTCTTTTCTGTTTTTATATATCAAACCCACCATAAATATGTTACATGTAGACAACCCATATTTTCTTATTAGTAGGAGTTGATTACACAAATGACCTTTGAACTAACAAATTAATTAAGTGATCTTTGATATAAAGACAATTGTAACAAATTATTATCCCTAAAAAAACTCCATAAAGAACTCTTTTGACTTTTTTTAGCGTAATCCCCTCGTGACTTGTATCTCTCCCAAATGATCATCACTCCTACAAACATGCCTAAATACCTCATTTTATCCCGTTTTTTTCTTTTTTTTAATCTCCAATTTTTTTTTTATTACAACCCACCAAACAACCTCAGTTATCACCATGGACTTTTAGGAAAATTCGAGTTTTCATAAGGTGCAGTTTGGTGAGACATTTTGTTTTCACAAGTAATTGTATTTGGTGAAAACTAAAATTTTTAGTGAAAGTTTTAATTTTAAACCTTTTAATGCAACGTGATTGGTAAAATTATAATTTCAAAATAAAATTCTAGTTTTCATTAATTGATAATCACAATTATCACGTTTAACAATCAGTGTGAAAATCGTAGTTTTCATCTGTAGTACCTAGTCGGGGCGAGGGGAAGTCATAATTATCACTATTTTCATCTATAACTACAGCAATTTAAGGGATGTTATTTATTTTTTTGAGATTGAGAAAGAAAGAAAAAAACAAGAAAACTCGATTGTCAATAAGTTGATGAGGAACGAGGTGTTAGAGTAATTTATGGCTTGTTGACATTGAATATTCAGTTTCAACCAAGTATGCATCGCGTCAAAAAGAAAAGTAATAAAACTAAATCTAATACCGGCAGTCTTCCGAGTTTCAAACTTTTCTCTCTCCCTTCCCAAAATATTTTCATCTATAACTATAGCAATTTAATGGATATTACTTATTTTTTTGAGATCGAAAAAGAAAGTAAAAAACAAGAAAATTCGATTCTCAATAAGTTGATGAGGAACGAGGTGTTAGAGTAATTTATGGCTTGTTGACATTAAATATTCAGTTTCAACCAAGTATGCATGGTGTCAAAAAGAAAAGTAGTAAAACTAAATCTAATACCCGCAGTCTTCTGAGTTTCAAACTTTTCTCTCTCCCTTCTTAAAATATTTTCATCTATAACTACAACAATTTAAGGGATATTACTTATTTTTTTGAGATTGAAAAAGAAAAAAAAAACAAGAAAACTCGATTCTCAATAAGTTGATAAGGAACGAGGTGTTAGAGTAATTTATGGCTTGTTGACATTGAATATTCAGTTTCAACCAAGTATGCATGGTGTCAAAAAGAAAAGTATTAAAACTAAATCTAATATCCGCGGTCTTTTGAGTTTCAAACTTTTCTCTCTCCCTTCCCAAAATAACCGTATTTTCCAAAAAATTATCCAGGAACTTTCATCTTCACCATCTCCATCTTTCTAATCTAGATTTGCTCGGTTCAACTAGGTAGATCTGGAAAATCTTAGTAAATATATATTTTAATAGTATGTAATTACTATCAATAAAACTATAATCCCTGTTTAGGTGATTATTATGTTCTTTTTATATCTTATTTTAATTTTATATCTGATTGTTTGTTCTAGACAATCATATTTTCTATTATATATTGCAATTTCATACAGCTTTTTAGGCGTTTCCAATGATTCTCATAATCGTTTCCAATACATATCGGAGGGCGATCTACATCGACTTGACGAAGATCTACATGTGGATTCTTGGCGACAAGATTTGATTGCGATTTCGATCAATTGTGTTAATTACTCCTCTTTAGGAGCATCTAGTCTTATTGAAGACAATAATTTCTCAATTAAGAAGAATATTAAAGAAATTTTCAAATGGTGGATTCTAAATTCTCAGGCCATCTCTAAATCGAATTCCTCAACGAAGTACATGTATACAATGCTTTTGTATTTTAGTATGTTTTCATGTATTTCAATTGGTATGTTGTATCTCTTTGATGTAATTGCATGTATTCATGGATTCCAGTTGGCCATTGTAACCCTTCTAACCTCAATTAAATGAGGTATTTGAAATAAAACTTCCGGACAGTAGCCCCTTATTCCTTCAAAAAAAAAAAAAAAAACACAAAAAAAAGTATAAATAGGCATGAAAACAGGCCACGCACATCACGCGTAATAGATAAATGTCATCAAGTAAGATCAAAGCCTAACTAATCAGTGGCAACTGTAACCGTAATGCAAATGTGTAAGTAAAGACTGCAAATAACTCCAACAGTTATGCCTATAATTACTTTCACCGAAAATTAATGATTTTTTTAATTTATTTTTCTTTTGTTAACAGTTTGTTAAGGATAAAGGTTAATTTAGTCATGTTACCAGTTTAAAATTTTAAACTCAATCTAAAACTATTAATCTTAACCGTACATTTAAAAGTTTGGGCTATACATATACATCATCTTATAGATGAGTTTGTGGAAGAGAGAGGTTCAAATTTGGGTTCCAAATTTGTAAGCGGACATTGAACATTGAATTTTTTTATTCATTAGTTATGCGATTGATTATGTGATTGGTGCATATTGATTTATTTTCTTTTTTTTACTGTGAAATGTGATTATTTCTTGATTCAATGTATTTTTGGCAACATTTTAGTTTTCTAGATAATTGCTTTGGGCAACAAAAAATACCTTTTCATTAAAAAAATCTCGTGGGACCAGAATATATATTCCACTTTTTCCATTATGCTACCTCAAATTAATTTCCTTTTACCTCAAATCAATTTCCTTTAAAAAAATTTTGGTGGGGCCAGAATCAACCAGAAGCTCCAGTTAATGAGAGTGCTCGAAAAAACTCTATTTTTTATATAGAGAATTTCGGTGAGGAGCATTTCGGAATCCTGGTTTGCCATGATGTTTATTTGTTTCAGGATCTCGATTTGTGGCTCTTACCAAATCATAACGATACGATAAGAAGGATATCGGGGATACGATATTCCCCCGATAATATCGGCCGTATCGGTCGAATATCGGCCGTTTCGGTCAAATATCGGCCGTATCGGTCGATACGAAATTTTCCTACATTTCCCGATATGAGACGGTATTGGTCGTTTTCTATAAAGTTTAAGGGTAATTTTGGCGAAGAAAGTCTTCCAGGTGGTAGTAGAGGTGCATGTAGCTCTCGAAGCAAGTCTACTTCCCCAACCGACTCTGAGTATGATGGATATGTTACTGATCAATTGATGTTAGACACTGATAATGGACAACTTGATGGAGCTAATGGAGTTACTGAAGATGATGATATCTATAATTTAAAATAAAATTGTATTCCCTGTTTAGTTACCATTTTAGTTTGTAAACTTTAAAGTTGGTGAAGTTACTCTGTTGTTTCCGGTTTGAACTTTAAACTTGTTTAATTATCCTTTTAGGTATTGAACTTTAAAGTTACTAAAGTTACTCTTTTGTTTTTTTGATAAAATTGATGTTATCTATTATATCTTATCCGAAAATGTGTGGAGAAAATGTTTAATATAAAATTATAGTCTCTAAATCTAGAACCGATATTATACTGATATTTCAACGATAATATCCCGATATAAAATCGTACCAGTGTATCGGTCCCGGCCGAGATGAACCGATATCCGATATTAACTACATTGGCTCTTACATCCATGATAGTTGAATACAAGGTAATTTTCTACCTTCAGTCTCACTACGAGCCATTGCCATAGGCAGCCATTTTAAGGCGGCCATTGTTTAATTTCTGATATGAAACAACGAGGCATCATCTGCTTTGGTAGGTGAGGCTCGCAAGATTAATTACTACTGGATAGATAATGTGACATGGTATTAGTCAAGTCAAACTCTGTTACGCGCGAGGTTACTTAAAGCAAGTATTATGATGGAATCCAACCTATTCCAAGTGTGGAAAAACCATGAAATGTCAAGTCTAATGGCTTTTAAGTTGGAGTTTTCCATAAAAAATCCAAGCAAGGTTCCACCGTTTCGTGGAATCCATCTGAACGCCAATAAGAATAGTGTTAAACGCTATTCCTAATAGCGCTAAGAAAACACTATTAAGAATAGCGTTTTTTTTGTCCGTAGATTTAGGATGAGTTGTTGAAATCTAACGGCTGAGAGAAAACGCTATTCTTAATAGCGTTTTTTTAGCGCTATTAAAAATAACGTTTTTTTAGCGCTATTAAGAATAGCGTTTTCACTATTCCACCACTGCACTTGCACTTCCATCCACGGTTCCAAATGCTGAGGTGGCGTGGAAGATGGAACATTTCCACCATAAGACTTGCTCTTACGCGGCACGATAGCTAATTACATGGACTCCTGCTCTATCTTGGTAATGGGTGCAGTCTAGGAATTCTATGAACAATCAAACTCCTGCTGTTTTGTAGATTCTCCTATATTTCCTGTAAATCTGTTTTGTTGTATTCTGCTAACCCTAAACACGCATTGCGGAGTCCTGTTGTTACTCAAATTCCTCCTCTTTTTGCTGTATAGGTTCTCCTGTTTACTCAAGAACTCTGTTTAGTTCTTCTGTTATATAAATACAGTCTCAAGGTATCATCACATCGCACACCAAAAATCAGAGTAGCTAGCTTTAGCTTCCTGGTGAATTATAATTTCTAGGGTTTTGCCTTCAAGAAAAACTTTAGACTGATTTCTAGGGTTTGTTGTGATAATGGAGATGGAGAGAGAAGAGAAGCTTGAAAATCTGGAGGATGGAAAGAAAGCAGGCGAGAAGGCACCAACAATCGAAGAGATATTTGAAGCGCAAGAAGTACCATCCTGGAGATCGCAACTAACATTCAGATCATTATTGGTTAGTGTTGTCTTAGGGGTTTTGTTCACATTCATTGTGATGAAGCTCAATGTTTCTACTGGAGTAATACCTTCTCTTAATGTTGCTGCTGGTCTATTGGGATTCTTTCTTATCAAGGCATGGATATATGTTCGTTCGTTAATTGGTTATACGTCCCAGCCGTTTACTAGACAAGAAAACACAGTTATTCAGACTTGCGTTGTTGCTATCTCTGGAATTGCTTTTAGTAGTGGATATGCAAGTTATATGCTTGGCATGACAAAGATTATTGCAGACCAAGGTCCAGCCTCGGCAAACACAGCAAATAATGTCATGACTCTCAATTTGGGGATGATGTATGGGTTTCTTTTTCTTATCAGTTTTATTGGTCTCTTTTCTATTCTCTCTTTAAGAAAAATTATGATAATTGATTACAAGCTGATTTACCCGAGTGGTACCGCCACAGCATACCTCATTAACAGTTTTCACACAGATCAGGGAGCCAAACTAGCCGAGAAACAAGTTAGAACCCTTTTCAAGTGGTTCGGTGGTAGTTTTATCTGGGCTTTCTTCCAATGGTTCTTTACTGCAGATGATGGATGTGGGTTTGCAGCTTTCCAGACTTTTGGTCCTCAAGCCTTCGCACATAAGTTTTACTTTGATTTCTCAAGTACGTATGTCGGGGTAGGAATGATCACCCCTTACTCGATTAACTTATCGATGTTTCTTGGATCAATTCTCTCATGGGGGCTCATGTGGCCGCTAATTGAACAACATGAAGGTAAGTGGTATCCTGCAAATCTCCTGCCTAATGATTTAAGCGGTATTCAAGGGTATAAGGTCTTTATTGCAATAGCCATGATCCTTGGAGATGGTTTGTTTCAATTTGTTTTTGTGCTATGCAAGTCCTTATACAACGTAATGAAATCAAAGGATAAAGATGTTGGTGGTGAGCCTGTATTGAACTACGACGATAAACGTCGAACTGAATACTTCTTGAAAGATCAGATTCCAACTTGGGTCGCTTTGGTCGGCTACATTGGTTTCGCGATCCTCTCCATGATATGCGTTCCTCTAATATTCCATTCATTAAAATGGTACCACATCATGATAATTTACATTTTCGCACCTATCTTGGCCTTCTGCAACGCTTATGGATGCGGCTTGACAGATTGGTCTTTAGCTTCTACCTATGGCAAGCTTGCAATTTTTGTATTTGGTGCTTGGGTTGGTTTAGATAACGGAGGTATCATTGCCGCTCTAGCTGCATGTGGTGTTATGATGAGCATAGTATCTACTGCATCAGATTTGATGCAGGATTTCAAGACAGGTTATCTAACCCTTGCTTCGCCAAGATCTATGTTCTTTAGCCAAGTATTTGGAACTCTTATTGGCGTTGCCTTGTCTCCAGTGGTCTTCTGGGCCTTCTTCTACAAAGCCTATCCCGATCTTGGGACAGATAGCTCTTCAAATCCAGCCCCTTTTGGAGCTTTATACCGTGGTATTGCGCTTCTTGCTACTGAAGGTCTATCAGCGCTTCCAAAGAACTGCTTGAACCTATGTATTGGATTCTTCTTCTTTGCCATCTTAGTGAACATAATCAGACAAGTTATGATGCATTACAAGAACAAGGCTCACAAGTATCTTCCAAGTCCCATAGCTATGGCTGTTCCATTCTACTTGGGAGGGTATTTTGCGATCGATATGTGTGTTGGAAGTTTATATAGGTACTGGAGGGAGTGGAACAACAAAGCTGAAGCTGATGCTTTTGTACCTGCCGTGGCGTCAGGGTTGATTTGTGGTGACTCGCTGTGGGGGATGCCAGCTTCTGGACTTTCGTTGCTGAAAATTAAACCTCCTATGTGCATGAAATTTTTATCAAGAGATACAAACACCAAGGTCGATACATTCTTAAAAGGCTAAGTTAGACTCACTCAAGACCAATTATATCAAAGACTGCTATTTAAGTCTGTTTTTTTGTTTTCCTTTTCTTTTATTGTTAGAACTTTTAGGGAAGTTTATTGTCGTGTTTATGGGTTGTATACTGGTTCACGGTATACTGGATGTGTTTCTCTGCTTTTCATGTAAATAAACAGTTAATATATCTATTTAATTAGCTTGCGTACGTGTTATCATCATTATTTACTGGTCTTGCATGCATGTGTATGTGTTTTAAGTTATGGACATTCTCAGAATAAGAGTTACTACAACCCAAGGCACCGTCTAGTTGGTTCTTGTGAGACTATCTTATCAGTGATACATACGGATATGGTGTGAAAACAAATCGAATTCTCTTTAAGTTCAAAACAGCAAGCTCTCTGTTTATTTCGGATTCTATGGGTTAAAAACAAAATATATTAAAAATTAAGCAATATAAATCTTAAAAATGACATAGAGCTGTTATTGCCTTGAAGGTCAATTCGAAGGGCTTAATGTCCATAGTCACAGAGCGTAGATAGAAAAAATGACATTCGATATGACATGCTTCACAATGAGCGAGTACTACTGGTTGAATTACTTAGGCTGACGAGGTAATGAGGTATTGTGTATAAGCTTCACTTGTTATTCTATTAAAAAATAAAAGTAAATAAACATTCTTGGTAAACTATTCAATATATAAAAAAAAAAAATCAACCAGACACACCTAACATGAAGTTGTGAGTACAGAAAAAGTAGTTCTTAGAAAAGCAAATAAACTAGAGATACTGATCTGAAAAAAATCAACCAGACACACCTAACATGAAGTTGTGAGTAACATTCTTGGAAAACTACAGCACTAGTGACAAGCATACTGATTGCAGCTCTGAAAATGTTTCTCTTAACATTTTGATAGTAACACTCGTATGTTGTGTGGTTAACAATATTCTGCTTGTCACTAGTATCACTAGTATGTTTCTGTTAACAAGTTGTGGCAAACAGAATCACTCGTATGTTGTTCTTTCTATTATCTCTTTTAGCTTTTTCGTCCTAGGATGTAGCACCGGGAGTGGAAGGGAGTGGGAGTGCAGGTTGTGATGGATGATGCAACCTGCAGTCCCGCTCCCTCCCACTCCCGGTGCCACATCCAAGGAAGAAAATTAAAAGAGGTAATTAAGCGTATGTAAAACCCAGTAGACGAGTCTTCTCAAAAATGGGTCAGCTCTAATCATTCTTCTTCCTTGATACTCTTTTCTTCGTCGCCTTTTAGAAAAGGAGAAAACCAGATTTCAGAAGATTAGTTTGGGGTGCCAGCACAGTCCATTCTTGTAAACAACAAGAAATTTATCAATACAAGTTCTCCAAATGCAGAAACTGGCAAGGGTTAGAGTAACCTGTAATGAAATCCTTGCATCAGATCTGACGCTATGGATACTACACCCTAAAAAGAAACAAGCGTGTTAAAATTATGATTAACAGCGGATCTGCAGTGAAATTTACAAAAGACTTGCAGAGGTGTGTGAAAATACAGGTTAACAATGGTTCTACACTGAGAATTTGGCAGGAAAGACGAGTTCCCTAAGCAGTGTGATAATGGGTGGCGGCTGTTGTTCAAGAGGCAACTATATAACACGCTATTGTTACCAAAGAGTAGAACTTGCACCAGGAGAAGCAGCTTCTTGCTCGATAAAAGGATTCTTTTTTAAGAAACCAACATTACACTCCTTAACAGAAAAAACACCGTTGCTTGAGGAAGATCAAGACTGAAGCCGAATCATTGCACTGATAGAGAGCAACTGATCACGAAAGAGCATGGTCTGCAGTATAACAGAAAACAGAATTAGTCAACAAACAAAGACTGGTCCCTAAATCTTTATCAGAACATGCAGGGAAATCTCTAACATAGCATGATACACCCCTAGGTGATTCAAAACCAATTGAAAAACAATTGAATTTAAAAAGTAGTTTTAAAATGACAAACGCTACAATGTAATAGACAATTAAAGAAAGAAAAAATTAGGAAATTTACAGGGTGGATCAATGATATCAAACTACAAACACACATATCATCTATCATGACAAAGTACGAAGTCAAAAGGAGAAACCAGCATACCAGAAACATACCGTGTTGTGACTTTCCCACACTTTGGGCTACCAACTCACTAGAGCCAAATCATTGGAGTGATAGAGTGCATTTGAACAAGCTAACAAAAGGGCATGGTTCGCAGCATTCCTGAAAATAGAAATAGTCAACAAACAGAGATTGATGGCCAAATGTTCACAAAGACATCCAGAAGCTTTCTAACAGCATCATATGAGACACAGGTGCTACAAGTTAAAAACCTATTTGAACGGATTGTCTGCCGAAAACATAGACTTGAACTCGAGAAGTAGTTTTAGAACGACAAACACCAAAACATTCATTTTAAAAAATGCGAAAAAAGATTACGAAATTTGCAGGTTGCATAAATAAGACTATCATCTATCATGATAGAACTAAACTAAAATGGGAAACCAGCATATACCTAAAACCGACTGTGTGTTGCCACATTTAGAGACTTCAGGCAGTTCAACCAACATGAAATACATTCATTCATGACATTTTCAGGCAACATCGGGTACATCTTGATGTAACATGCTTTTGTTGCCAAAGAGTAGATCTATTTTTTGATGGACTTATGATTCCAAATTGTACCACGACAAGCAGCTTCTTGCTCGGTAAAAAGCTTCCTTTCAAAAACCAACACTACAATCCTTCACAACCACGACAAGCAGCTTCTTGCTCGGTAAAAAGCTTCCTTTCAAAAACCAACACTACAATCCTTCACAGAAAAAACATTGTTGCTTGAGGAAGACCAACTGACTGAAGCCAAATCATTGCAATGATAGAGTGCAACGGATAACTGAAAACAGAAATAGTCAACTAACAGAGATTGATCGCTAAATATTTATCAGAACATCCAGGGATATTTCTAACATAGCATGATACCCCTAGGTGATTCAGAACCTGTTTGAATGAAATTTTTGATCAGAAACAATTTAATTAAGTAGTTTTGAAATGACAGATGCCAATATTTATCAGACTACTAGAGAAGGAAAAAATTAGGAAATTTACAGATCACACTACAAACAAATAACACAGCAAGACTATCATCTATCATGACAAAGAAAAAACTTGGGAGGAGAAACGCTTACCTAAAACCAACTCCGTGTTGCCACTTTACTTTGTTCTAACAACTGTAGCTGAATCATTGGAATGCATACGAAAAAAATAAAAAAACAGTTTAGGGTTTGCAGCATTCCTGAAAATAGAGATTGATGGCCGAATGTTCACAAAAAAAAAAAAAACTGGAAACATTCTAACTTCATATGAGACACAGAGGTGATGCGAGTTCCAAAACCTATTTGAATGAATTGTCTGCCAAAGACATAGACTTGAACTCCAATGACAAAGACCAAAAGATTCGTTTTAAGAAAATGAGGAAAAAATTAGGAAAGGTTGCGTCGATGAGATTACACTAAGAATACATAATACAACAAGACCTAAAACCAACAATATACCTAAAAGGGGAAACCAGCAATATACCTAAAACCAACTGTGTCTTGCCACATTCAGAGACTTTGTGCTAAAGATCCCAAGGTAAAGGACAAAATATGTCTCTCTCAAAGACGTGTTAAAGATCAGAGATGTACCACCCTGAAACTCTGTAAGATGTGTAGGACAGTACATAATGACTCTACAATAACAAGCAATAACAAGCATGAGATTGCTATTGCAATAACAAGCATGAGAGGACTTAAGAAAAAGTTCAGAAATTCTACACAGGGAGATGAATTGGTCGTAGATGCTACACAATAAACAAAACAAAAAGTGTCTCTTAAGTTTTAAAATATAAAACAATCATACAAGAAAAACAGAATGAAAAACAACAATTCTCTAAAGAACCATAACATTTCTATTACGCCATATTAGTGACACAATACATCACCATATTTGTCATCCGTTAAGACAGGTGTATTCTCTTGTTTCGATTCTTCATCCCATCCGATCACCTCAAGTCCAGCAATACTCTCTCAGCCTCCTCTGTGCTTGGGCACACTCCTGAATTACCACAGAATTTATGAGTTGTCCATTATTGTGTACGTATTATGACAAATAACCCATATCCAAACTTATTTTACTTAATATTAAAAACTGCAAACATGAGACAGAAAATGAACATCTCTTCAAAAATGCTTTACATGCACAATATAGCAACTGAAAGCCAACAGAATTTCTATTTCACCAATTTTAGTTAAACAAACATTGAGGATCCTTATTCCATAACCTTTCATATGAAACTAAAGCAGTGTAACAGCATTCAAACCCATAGCACGCATTTCATATGACACTAAAGTGCAAAGCGTATACCTAAATTAGATACTCTGTTAACTGCAAAGCGTATGTTATTCATAGTTCATAAAAATGACATTCAAGAATAAACTTGTAAATATTTGGAGATAGTTCCCTTATGGAGGCCACTACAAACCTCTGCAGTAAGAAGAGGAAACGAGACAACCCTTCTATGGTGGCAGCAAAGTAAAGAAAGTCTAATCGGGATTTGGATTCTCCACGCTGATTCAGTAACAATAACCACCATAAAGTGTGCATAATGACTGTAACACTTAACAGATGCGTAGCATGGAGAGATTGATATTGCATTCACAAACAGGACTCTAACTAGTTGTAGAACTTCAAAAGATAGGATGATTCAAGCAAAAATTTAGCAACAAAAAAGATTACTCAAATTCCATATAAGAGGATGTTTTCCTGTTAGCAGCATACCGAAACAAAATTCAGTTCCATTACATGTGTTGTGTTCACCAAAGAACTGCACGAATATATACTAATAACAAGGACTAAATATCATATTTACCTGTTTCTCTCCTTCAAGTTTATAGAGATTTCTCTCCTTTTCCTTCACACACAGCAGTAATAGAGCTTTACGAAACAAAGCTTTCAAAATAACTCAAGGCTCCTCCACCCTTCGACGACCAAGGATATTTGGGTTCCTAGCAGTACCATCCTTCTGGTCATATGAAATTAGGCTAAGCATATAGGGATTCTTCTTGAACGGAGTCATAAGAAACCCCATAACCTCCACAAAAAACTGGGAATCACACATTATACTTTCCTTAGTAATGGCATAAGTTTTAGTCCAAGATTCTTCAACTCCATAGTCTTGCATTACCCATACATCAGAAGTCAAATTGGTACCGACAATTACACAACGGCGCCCTTCTAATGAATAATATTTGGAATTGCTAGGTTACCAGTGAAATCAACATTTGAATGTAAGAATTGGGGAAATCCATTTCAAAAGATTCAGATTCAGTCATAACTTAAGGAAATTAAAACTGTATTTGATAACATATCCAATCATTAGACTGTAATTGTTTGGTTGGGTAGTATGATTTGAAACCAAGATTTATTACAAACCCACTTACATACAAATGTTGATTTCACCTGTAGAGCTTCCCGAGAAAACAATCTAGACGTCTTTTATATTTAGTTTCGGTATGAGAAAAATTTAAGAAAAATAAGTATGAAAATGAGGTTTATTTTTTGTTATTACTTGAATTTTAGGAGAAAAAATCTATGGTTAAGGAAGCATTAATCTAAAATTTACGAAACTTTTCTAATTTTGAAAAATAATAATATTTGTACGTTATTCTCATATCACCGTTAAAACATTAGCTGCTGCAGATATTTTTGTACATTAAATATATTATAGGGGAACTTTTTCTGTAGCCCATTTCTTTTCCTTTTTTTTTATATATCAAACCCACCATTAATACTTTATATATAAACAACCCATATTTTCTTATTAGTAGGAGTTGATTACACAAATGACCTTTTAATTAACAAATTAATTAAGTGATCTTTAATATAAAGACAATTGTAACAAATTATTATCCCTAAAAAAAAATCCATAAATAACTCATTTGACTTTTTTTTAGCATAATCCCCTCGTGACTTGTATCTCTCCCAAATGATCATCACTCCTACGAACATGCCTAAATACCTCATTTTATGAAGTCTTTTTCTTTTTTATTCTCTCCAATTTTTTTTTTATTACAACCCACCAAACAACCTCAGTTATCACCATGGAGTTTTAGGAAAATTCCAGTTTTCATAAGGTGCAGTTTGGTGAGACAATCTGTTTTCACAAGTAATTGTATTTGGTGAAAACTAAAATTTTCAGTGAAAGTTTTAATTTTAAACCTTTTAATGCAATGTGATTAGTAAAATTATAATTTTGAAATAAAATTCTAGTTTTCATTTATTGATAATCACAATTATCACGTTTAACTATCACTGTGAAAATCGTAGTTTTCATATGTAGTACCTAGTCGGGGCGAGGGAAAGTCATAATTATCACTATTTTCATCTATAACTACAACAATTTAAGGGATATTAATTAATTTTTTGAGATTGAAAATAAAAGAAAAAAACAAGAAAACTCGAGTCTCAATAAGTTGATGAGGAACGAGGTGTTAGAGTAATTTATGGCTTGTTGACATTGAATATTCAGTTTCAACCAAGTATGCATCGTGTCAAAAAGAAAAGTAATAAAACTAAATCTAATACCCGCAGTCTTCCGAGTTTCAAACTTTTCTCTCTCCCTTCCCAAAATATTTTCATATATAACTACATCAATTTAAGGGATATTACTTATTCTTTTGAGATCGAAAAAGAAAGAAAAAAACAAGAAAACTCGATTCTCAATAAGTTGATAAGGAACGAGGTGTTAGAGTAATTTATGGCTTGTTGACATTGAATATTCAGTTTCAACCAAGTATGCATGGTGTCAAAAAGAAAAGTATTAAAACTAAATCTAATACCCGCAGTTTTCTGAGTTTCAAACTTTTCTCTCTCCCTTCCCAAAATAACGGTATTTTCCAAAAAATTATCCAGGAACTTTCATCTTCACCATCTCCATCTTTCTAATCTAGATTTGTTCGGTTCAACCGGGTAGATCTGGAAAATCTTAGTAAATATATATTTTAATTGTATGTAATTACTATCAATAAAACTATAATCCTTGTGTTAGGTGATTATTATGTTCTTTTTATATCTTATTTTAATTTTATATCTGATTGTTTGTTCTAGACAATCATATTTTCTATTATATATTGCAATTTCATACAGCTTTTTAGGCGTTTCCAATGATTCTCATAATCGTTTCCAATACATATCGGAGGGCGATCTACATCGACTTGACGAAGATCTACATGTGGATTCTTGGCGACAAGATTTGATTGCGATTTCGATCAATTGTGTTAATTACTCCTCTTTAGGAGCATCTAGTCTCATTGAAGACAATAATTTCTCAATTAAGAAGAATATTGAAGAAATTTTCAAATGGTGGATTCTAAATTCTCAGGCCATCTCTAAATCGAATTCCTCAACGAAGTACATGTATACAATGCTTTTGTATTTTAGTATATTTTCATGTATTTCAATTGGTATGTTGTATCTCTTTGATGTAATTTCATGTATTCATGGATTCCAGTTGGCCATTGTAACCCTTCTAACCTCAATTAAATGAGGTATTTGAAATAAAACTTCCGGACAGTAGCCCCTTATTCCTTCAAAAAAAAAAAAAAAAACACAAAAAAAAGTATAAATAGGCATGAAAACAGGCCACGCACATCACGCGTAATAGATAAATGTCATCAAGTAAGATCAAAGCCTAACTAATCAGTGGCAACTGTAACCGTAATGCAAATGTGTAAGTAAAGACTGCAAATAACTCCAACAGTTATGCCTATAATTACTTTCACCGAAAATTAATGATTTTTTTAATTTATTTTTCTTTTGTTAACAGTTTGTTAAGGATAAAGGTTAATTTAGTCATGTTACCAGTTTAAAATTTTAAACTCAATCTAAAACTATTAATCTTAACCGTACATTTAAAAGTTTGGGCTATACATATACATCATCTTATAGATGAGTTTGTGGAAGAGAGAGGTTCAAATTTGGGTTCCAAATTTGTAAGCGGACATTGAACATTGAATTTTTTTATTCATTAGTTATGCGATTGATTATGTGATTGGTGCATATTGATTTATTTTCTTTTTTTTACTGTGAAATGTGATTATTTCTTGATTCAATGTATTTTTGGCAACATTTTAGTTTTCTAGATAATTGCTTTGGCCAACAAAAAATACCTTTTCATTAAAAAAATCTCGTGGGACCAGAATATATATTCCACTTTTTCCATTATGCTACCTCAAATTAATTTCCTTTTACCTCAAATCAATTTCCTTTAAAAAAATTTTGGTGGGGCCAGAATCAACCAGAAGCTCCAGTTAATGAGAATGCTCGAAAAAACTCTATTTTTTATATAGAGAATTTCGGTGAGGAGCATTTCGGAATCCTGGTTTGCCATGATGTTTATTTGTTTCAGGATCTCGATTTGTGGCTCTTACCAAATCATAACGATACGATAAGAAGGATATCGGGGATACGATATTCCCCCGATAATATCGGCCGTATCGGTCGAATATCGGCCGTTTCGGTCAAATATCGGCCGTATCGGTCGATACGAAATTTTCCTACATTTCCCGATATGAGACGGTATTGGTCGTTTTCTATAAAGTTTAAGGGTAATTTTGGCGAAGAAAGTCTTCCAGGTGGTAGTAGAGGTGCATGTAGCTCTCGAAGCAAGTCTACTTCCCCAACCGACTCTGAGTATGATGGATATGTTACTGATCAATTGATGTTAGACACTGATAATGGACAACTTGATGGAGCTAATGGAGTTACCGAAGATGATGATATCTATAATTTAAAATAAAATTGTATTATCCCTGTTTAGTTACCATTTTAGTTTGTAAACTTTAAAGTTGGTGAAGTTACTCTGTTGTTTCCGGTTTGAACTTTAAACTTGTTTAATTATCCTTTTAGGTATTGAACTTTAAAGTTACTAAAGTTACTCTTTTGTTTTTTTGATAAAATTGATGTTATCTATTATATCTTATCCGAAAATGTGTGGAGAAAATGTTTAATATAAAATTATAGTCTCTAAATCTAGAACCGATATTATACCGATATTTCAACGATAATATCCCCGATATAAAATCGTACCAGTGTATCGGTCCCGGCCGAGATGAACCGATATCCGATATTAACTACATTGGCTCTTACATCCATTGATAGTTGAATACAAGGTAATTTTCTACCTTCAGTCTCACTACGAGCCATTGCCATAGGCAGCCATTTTAAGGCGGCCATTGTTTAATTTCTGATATGAAACAACGAGGCATCATCTGCTTTGGTAGGTGAGGCTCGCAAGATTAATTACTACTGGATAGATAATGTGACATGGTATTAGTCAAGTCAAACTCTGTTACGCGCGAGGTTACTTAAAGCAAGTATTATGATGGAATCCAACCTATTCCAAGTGTGGAAAAACCATGAAATGTCAAGTCTAATGGCTTTTAAGTTGGAGTTTTCCATAAAAAATCCAAGCAAGGTTCCACCGTTTCGTGGAATCCATCTGAACGCCAATAAGAATAGTGTTAAACGCTATTCCTAATAGCGCTAAGAAAACACTATTAAGAATAGCGTTTTTTTTTGTCCGTAGATTTAGGATGAGTTGTTGAAATCTAACGGCTGAGAGAAAACGCTATTCTTAATAGCGTTTTTTTAGCGCTATTAAAAATAACGTTTTTTTAGCGCTATTAAGAATAGCGTTTTCACTATTCCACCACTACACTTGCACTTCCATCCACGGTTCCAAATGCTGAGGTGGCGTGGAAGATGGAACATTTCCACCATAAGACTTGCTCTTACGCGGCACGATAGCTAATTACATGGACTCCTGCTCTATCTTGGTAATGGGTGCAGTCTAGGAATTCTATGAACAATCAAACTCCTGCTGTTTTGTAGATTCTCCTATATTTCCTGTAAATCTGTTTTGTTGTATTCTGCTAACCCTAAACACGCATTGCGGAGTCCTGTTGTTACTCAAATTCCTCCTCTTTTTGCTGTATAGGTTCTCCTGTTTACTCAAGAACTCTGTTTAGTTCTTCTGTTATATAAATACAGTCTCAAGGTATCATCACATCGCACACCAAAAATCAGAGTAGCTAGCTTTAGCTTCCTGGTGAATTATAATTTCTAGGGTTTTGCCTTCAAGAAAAACTTTAGACTGATTTCTAGGGTTTGTTGTGATAATGGAGATAGAGAGAGAAGAGAAGCTTGAAAATCTGGAGGATGGAAAGAAAGCAGGCGAGAAGGCACCAACAATCGAAGAGATATTTGAAGCGCAAGAAGTACCATCCTGGAGATCGCAACTAACATTCAGATCATTATTGGTTAGTGTTGTCTTAGGGGTTTTGTTCACATTCATTGTGATGAAGCTCAATGTTTCTACTGGAGTAATACCTTCTCTTAATGTTGCTGCTGGTCTATTGGGATTCTTTCTTATCAAGGCATGGATATATGTTCGTTCGTTAATTGGTTATACGTCCCAGCCGTTTACTAGACAAGAAAACACAGTTATTCAGACTTGCGTTGTTGCTATCTCTGGAATAGCTTTTAGTAGTGGATATGCAAGTTATATGCTTGGCATGACAAAGATTATTGCAGACCAAGGTCCAGCCTCGGCAAACACAGCAAATAATGTCATGACTCTCAATTTGGGGATGATGTATGGGTTTCTTTTTCTTATCAGTTTTATTGGTCTCTTTTCTATTCTCTCTTTAAGAAAAATTATGATAATTGATTACAAGCTGATTTACCCGAGTGGTACCGCCACAGCATACCTCATTAACAGTTTTCACACAGATCAGGGAGCCAAACTAGCCGAGAAACAAGTTAGAACCCTTTTCAAGTGGTTCGGTGGTAGTTTTATCTGGGCTTTCTTCCAATGGTTCTTTACTGCAGATGATGGATGTGGGTTTGCAGCTTTCCAGACTTTTGGTCCTCAAGCCTTCGCACATAAGTTTTACTTTGATTTCTCAAGTACGTATGTCGGGGTAGGAATGATCACCCCTTACTCGATTAACTTATCGATGTTTCTTGGATCAATTCTCTCATGGGGGCTCATGTGGCCGCTAATTGAACAACATGAAGGTAAGTGGTATCCTGCAAATCTCCTGCCTAATGATTTAAGCGGTATTCAAGGGTATAAGGTCTTTATTGCAATAGCCATGATCCTTGGAGATGGTTTGTTTCAATTTGTTTTTGTGCTATGCAAGTCCTTATACAACGTAATGAAATCAAAGGATAAAGATGTTGGTGGTGAGCCTGTATTGAACTACGACGATAAACGTCGAACTGAATACTTCTTGAAAGATCAGATTCCAACTTGGGTCGCTTTGGTCGGCTACATTGGTTTCGCGATCCTCTCCATGATATGCGTTCCTCTAATATTCCATCATTAAAATGGTACCACATCATGATAATTTACATTTTCGCACCTATCTTGGCCTTCTGCAACGCTTATGGATGCGGCTTGACAGATTGGTCTTTAGCTTCTACCTATGGCAAGCTTGCAATTTTTGTATTTGGTGCTTGGGTTGGTTTAGATAACGGAGGTATCATTGCCGCTCTAGCTGCATGTGGTGTTATGATGAGCATAGTATCTACTGCATCAGATTTGATGCAGGATTTCAAGACAGGTTATCTAACCCTTGCTTCGCCAAGATCTATGTTCTTTAGCCAAGTATTTGGAACTCTTATTGGCGTTGCCTTGTCTCCAGTGGTCTTCTGGGCCTTCTTCTACAAAGCCTATCCCGATCTTGGGACAGATAGCTCTTCAATCCAGCCCCTTTGGAGCTTTATACCGTGGATTGCGCTTTGCTACTGAAGGTCTATCAGCGCTTCCAAAGAACTGCTTGAACCTATGTATTGGATTCTTCTTCTTTGCCATCTTAGTGAACATAATCAGACAAGTTATGATGCATTACAAGAACAAGGCTCACAAGTATCTTCCAAGTCCCATAGCTATGGCTGTTCCATTCTACTTGGGAGGGTATTTTGCGATCGATATGTGTGTTGGAAGTTTATATAGGTACTGGAGGGAGTGGAACAACAAAGATGAAGCTGATGCTTTTGTACCTGCGGTGGCGTCAGGGTTGATTTGTGGTGACTCGCTGTGGGGGATGCCAGCTTCTGGACTTTCGTTGCTGAAAGTTAAACCTCCTATGTGCATGAAATTTTTATCAAGAGCTACAAACACCAAGGTCGATACATTCTTAAAAGGCTAAGTTAGACTCACTCAAGACCAATTATATCAAAGACTGCTATTTAAGTCTGTTTTTTTGTTTTCCTTTTCTTTTATTGTTAGAACTTTTAGGGAAGTTTATTGTCGTGTTTATGGGTTGTATACTGGTTTACGGTATACTGGATGTGTTTCTCTGCTTTTCATGTAAATAAACAGTTAATATATCTATTTAATTAGCTTGCGTACGTGTTATCATCATTATTTACTGGTCTTGCATGCATGTGTATGTGTTTTAAGTTATGGACATTCTCAGAATAAGAGTTACTACAACCCAAGGCACCGTCTAGTTGGTTCTTGTGATGACTATCTTATCAGTGATCACTACGGATATGGTGTGAAAACAAATCGAATTCTCTTTAAGTTCAAAACAGCAAGCTCTCTGTTTATTTCGGATTCTATGGGTTAAAAACAAAATATATTAAAAATTAAGCAATATAAATATCTTAAAAATGACATAGAGCTGTTATTGCCTTGAAGGGTCAATTCGAAGGGCTTAATGTCCATAGTCACAGAGCGTAGATAGAAAAGATGACATTCGATATGACAGTGCTTCACAATGAGCGAGTACTACTGGTTGAATTACTTAGGCTGACGAGGTAATGAGGTATTGTGTGTATAAGCTTCACTTGTTATTCTATTAAAAAATAAAAGTAAATAAACATTCTTGGTAAACTATTCAATATATAAAAAAAAAAAAAAATCAACCAGACACACCTAACATGAAGTTGTGAGTACAGAAAAAGTAGTTCTTAGAAGAAGCAAATAAACTAGAGATACTGATCTGAAAAAAATCAACCAGACACACCTAACATGAAGTTGTGAGTAACATTCTTGGAAAACTACAGCACTAGTGACAAGCATACTGATTGCAGCTCTGAAAATGTTTCTCTTAACATTTTGATAGTAACACTCGTATGTTGTGTGGTTAACAATATTCTGCTTGTCACTAGTATCACTAGTATGTTTCTGTTAACAAGTTGTGGCAAACAGAATCACTCGTATGTTGTTCTTTCTATTATCTCTTTTAGCTTTTTCGTCCTAGGATGTAGCACCGGGAGTGGAAGGGAGTGGGAGTGCAGGTTGTGATGGATGATGCAACCTGCAGTCCCGCTCCCTCCCACTCCCGGTGCCACATCCAAGGAAGAAAATTAAAAGAGGTAATAGAAAGAACAACATAAGAGTGATTCTGTTTGCGGTCTTTGATAGAGAGTAAACTGGGTTTCACAGAGGGATTTATTAGAGAGTAAACTGGTTTTCACAGAGGGTTTGTCTTTCTTTTTCTTTTCTTTTTTGTTCCCTCACCTATATATAGATTGGGGAGTGGTTGGGTTTCACGGAGGGAAATAGATGATGTGTTTAGGATGCAAAAGGGCGTGACCATAATTGTGAGTAGTTTGGAAATGGGGAAAAGACCATCGTTGTAGGTAGTTTGAGAATGGGAAAAAGATGATCTGATAATCTTAGTAAGTACCATGAGGAGGGAGCCAATGGCCACCATCAGATTTCCGTGGGCTGCAATCTACATTATGGTCCTAAAATTGGAGTTAAATGATCATTTTAGTATTACAACATTAAGGCTTATAACGTCCCCAAATTTCGACACATTCTTTTACATATGACAAGCAGACGACAAATTCTACTAGGAAGTGTCCGGCAGTGTCTTTTGATAGGACTAATTACTTAAACCGTTCAAGCGGAATTAGGCGTATGTAAAACCCAGTAGACGAGTCTTCTCAAAAATGGGTCAGCTCTAATCATTCTTCTTCCTTGATACTCTTTTCTTCGTCGCCTTTTAGAAAAGGAGAAAACCAGATTTCAGAAGATTAGTTTGGGGTGCCAGCACAGTCCATTCTTGTAAACAACAAGAAATTTATCAATACAAGTTCTCCAAATGCAGAAACTGGCAAGGGTTAGAGTAACCTGTAATGAAATCCTTGCATCAGATCTGACGCTATGGATACTACACCCTAAAAAGAAACAAGCGTGTTAAAATTATGATTAACAGCGGATCTGCAGTGAAATTTACAAAAGACTTGCAGAGCTGTGTGAAAATACAGGTTAACAATGGTTCTACACTGAGAATTTGGCAGGAAAGACGAGTTCCCTAAGCAGTGTGATAATGGGTGGCGGCTGTTGTTCAAGAGGCAACTATATAACACGCTATTGTTACCAAAGAGTAGAACTTGCACCAGGAGAAGCAGCTTCTTGCTCGATAAAAGGATTCTTTTTTAAGAAACCAACATTACACTCCTTAACAGAAAAAACACCGTTGCTTGAGGAAGATCAAGACTGAAGCCGAATCATTGCACTGATAGAGAGCAACTGATCACGAAAGAGCATGGTCTGCAGTATACCAGAAAACAGAATTAGTCAACAAACAAAGACTGGTCCCTAAATCTTTATCAGAACATGCAGGGAAATCTCTAACATAGCATGATACACCCCTAGGTGATTCAAAACCAATTGAAAAATAATTGAATTTAAAAAGTAGTTTTAAAATGACAAACGCTACAATGTAATAGACAATTAAAGAAAGAAAAAATTAGGAAATTTACAGGGTGGATCAATGATATCAAACTACAAACACACATATCATCTATCATGACAAAGTACGAAGTCAAAAGGAGAAACCAGCATACCAGAAACATACCGTGTTGTGACTTTCCCACACTTTGGGCTACCAACTCACTAGAGCCAAATCATTGGAGTGATAGAGTGCATTTGAACAAGCTAACAAAAGGGCATGGTTCGCAGCATTCCTGAAAATAGAAATAGTCAACAAACAGAGATTGATGGCCAAATGTTCACAAAGACATCCAGAAGCTTTCTAACAGCATCATATGAGACACAGGTGCTACAAGTTAAAAACCTATTTGAACGGATTGTCTGCCGAAAACATAGACTTGAACTCGAGAAGTAGTTTTAGAACGACAAACACCAAAACATTCATTTTAAAAAATGCGAAAAAAGATTACGAAATTTGCAGGTTGCATAAATAAGACTATCATCTATCATGATAGAACTAAACTAAAATGGGAAACCAGCATATACCTAAAACCGACTGTGTGTTGCCACATTTAGAGACTTCAGGCAGTTCAACCAACATGAAATACATTCATTCATGACATTTTCAGGCAACATCGGGTACATCTTGATGTAACATGCTTTTGTTGCCAAAGAGTAGATCTATTTTTTGATGGACTTATGATTCCAAATTGTACCACGACAAGCAGCTTCTTGCTCGGTAAAAAGCTTCCTTTCAAAAACCAACACTACAATCCTTCACAGAAAAAACATTGTTGCTTGAGGAAGACCAACTGACTGAAGCCAAATCATTGCAATGATAGAGTGCAACGGATAACTGAAAACAGAAATAGTCAACTAACAGAGATTGATCGCTAAATATTTATCAGAACATCCAGGGATATTTCTAACATAGCATGATACCCCTAGGTGATTCAGAACCTGTTTGAATGAAATTTTTGATCAGAAACAATTTAATTAAGTAGTTTTGAAATGACAGATGCCAATATTTATCAGACTACTAGAGAAGGAAAAAATTAGGAAATTTACAGATCACACTACAAACAAATAACACAGCAAGACTATCATCTATCATGACAAAGAAAAAACTTGGGAGGAGAAACGCTTACCTAAAACCAACTCCGTGTTGCCACTTTACTTTGTTCTAACAACTGTAGCTGAATCATTGGAATGCATACGAAAAAAATAAAAAAAACAGTTTAGGGTTTGCAGCATTCCTGAAAATAGAGATTGATGGCCGAATGTTCACAAAAAAAAAAAAAACTGGAAACATTCTAACTTCATATGAGACACAGAGGTGATGCGAGTTCCAAAACCTATTTGAATGAATTGTCTGCCAAAGACATAGACTTGAACTCCAATGACAAAGACCAAAAGATTCGTTTTAAGAAAATGAGGAAAAAATTAGGAAAGGTTGCGTCGATGAGATTACACTAAGAATACATAATACAACAAGACCTAAAACCAACAATATACCTAAAAGGGGAAACCAGCAATATACCTAAAACCAACTGTGTCTTGCCACATTCAGAGACTTTGTGCTAAAGATCCCAAGGTAAAGGACAAAATATGTCTCTCTCAAAGACGTGTTAAAGATCAGAGATATACCACCCTGAAACTCTGTAAGATGTGTAGGACAGTACATAATGACTCTACAATAACAAGCAATAACAAGCATGAGAGGACTTAAGAAAAAGTTCAGAAATTCTACACAGGGAGATGAATTGGTCGTAGATGCTACACAATAAACAAAACAAAAAGTGTCTTTTAAGTTTTAAAATATAAAACAATCATACAAGAAAAACAGAATGAAAAACAACAATTCTCTAAAGAACCATAACATTTCTATTACGCCATATTAGTGACACAATACATCACCATATTTGTCATCCGTTAAGACAGGTGTATTCTCTTGTTTCGATTCTTCATCCCATCCGATCACCTCAAGTCCAGCAATACTCTCTCAGCCTCCTCTGTGCTTGGGCACACTCCTGAATTACCACAGAATTTATGAGTTGTCCATTATTGTGTACGTATTATGACAAATAACCCATATCCAAACTTATTTTACTTAATATTAAAAACTGCAAACATGAGACAGAAAATGAACATCTCTTCAAAAATGCTTTACATGCACAATATAGCAACTGAAAGCCAACAGAATTTCTATTTCACCAATTTTAGTTAAACAAACATTGAGGATCCTTATTCCATAACCTTTCATATGAAACTAAAGCAGTGTAACAGCATTCAAACCCATAGCACGCATTTCATATGACACTAAAGTGCAAAGCGTATACCTAAATTAGATACTCTGTTAACTGCAAAGCGTATGTTATTCATAGTTCATAAAAATGACATTCAAGAATAAACTTGTAAATATTTGGAGATAGTTCCCTTATGGAGGCCACTACAAACCTCTGCAGTAAGAAGAGGAAACGAGACAACCCTTCTATGGTGGCAGCAAAGTAAAGAAAGTCTAATCGGGATTTGGATTCTCCACGCTGATTCAGTAACAATAACCACCATAAAGTGTGCATAATGACTGTAACACTTAACAGATGCGTAGCATGGAGAGATTGATATTGCATTCACAAACAGGACTCTAACTAGTTGTAGAACTTCAAAAGATAGGATGATTCAAGCAAAAATTTAGCAACAAAAAAGATTACTCAAATTCCATATAAGAGGATGTTTTCCTGTTAGCAGCATACCGAAACAAAATTCAGTTCCATTACATGTGTTGTGTTCACCAAAGAACTGCACGAATATATACTAATAACAAGGACTAAATATCATATTTACCTGTTTCTCTCCTTCAAGTTTATAGAGATTTCTCTCCTTTTCCTTCACACACAGCAGTAATAGAGCTTTACGAAACAAAGCTTTCAAAATAACTCAAGGCTCCTCCACCCTTCGACGACCAAGGATATTTGGGTTCCTAGCAGTACCATCCTTCTGGTCATATGAAATTAGGCTAAGCATATAGGGATTCTTCTTGAACGGAGTCATAAGAAACCCCATAACCTCCACAAAAAACTGGGAATCACACATTATACTTTCCTTAGTAATGGCATAAGTTTTAGTCCAAGATTCTTCAACTCCATAGTCTTGCATTACCCATACATCAGAAGTCAAATTGGTACCGACAATTACACAACGGCGCCCTTCTAATGAATAATATTTGGAATTGCTAGGTTACCAGTGAAATCAACATTTGAATGTAAGAATTGGGGAAATCCATTTCAACAGATTCAGATTCAGTCATAACTTAAGGAAATTAAAACTGTATTTGATAACATATCCAATCATTAGACTGTAATTGTTTGGTTGGGTAGTATGATTTGAAACCAAGATTTATTACAAACCCACTTACATACAAATGTTGATTTCACCTGTAGAGCTTCCCGAGAAAACAATCTAGGGCTTTTTCCATTCTAGGAGAGAGACTGATAGACAGATAGAGTACCAAAATGCACAACTCGGGTTTCGCTGTTGTTTCGGCAATTTACAAAATTTCTTGAAAGTACGGGTTCAAGAACAAAAAAACGGGGGTTACCAACTTACCATGATAGTTTAACAACGACCATAAAAACGTTTTTTTAAGCTAAGTTAGACTATAGACTCTTTGAAAACAAAATAATTTTAGAATGATTGGATGTGCCATACAGTATTAATTTCCATACGGCCTTTTTAACAACCTTGGTATAGGGGCGACATGGTTTAATAGAGGGGCGACATTCTAATAGGACAAAAAGTGTCATTACATGATCATTCAAGGTGTTCCTTATTGACAAAAATTGGAAATTACAAATTAATCCTCATTATTGATAACCTAGTTTAGTGATGATAATCAAGTTAGTGTTATGATTAATTTCACTTATATTAACTCAAAATCAAAACAAAATCAGATTTTTAGAGTTAAAAAGAAAAAGTTCAGAGGAGAAGAAAAAGAAAAGCTTTTGTGATATTTGTGAAACCCTAGATTTTGATTCACTCAACCAAAATGAGTGATTCCAGTGATCTGGTATACTTCTCAATTAGTTCCCATTAGCTTTTTCTCGCTCAAAATTATCTAAAGTACGTAAAAAAATCAAAACTTTTAAATTTTCAGAAGAACTTACGGTTGCAATTTTGCTCGTGACCAACCGTAACTCTTAGTTACGGTTCGTAATTTATCGAATACCAACCGTAACTGGTTAAATTTGGTGAAGATCCAATCGTAAAACCAGTTACGGTTGGTAATTAAATTTGGACAACAACCGTAACTAAATTACGGTTGGTAACTAATGAATCGAGACCAACCGTAACTACCCTACGGTTGGTGTGCCAACTTAAATTTTGAACCGTAAATCATTATTTGATAAGTTCTTAAGACACAGGATTATTTACGGTTGTTATGGTTGTTTGAGTAACAAACCGTAACTCAATTACGGTTGATAAATATGATGCAAATACAAACCGTAACAGAACATATTTTTCAAAACTAAGAAATTACAGTTGGTATTTGAGTTTAAACAAACCGTAATATCAACCCAATCTACAGTTACGGTTCGTATTTGAGTTATTACCAACCGTAACCCAATGCAACCAGAAATTTCAATTTCAATTTTCATACAAAACCCTAATTTTTGATACAAAATTAACTTAAATCCAACACGATAAACTAAACCCTAACTGGGTTTTTCCAAACATTTTTCAAATCGCCGATTAATCGAAGACGATGAAATTTTCAGTTTCAATGGAGGTTACGATTGATGGAGGAGAAGAGAAGATGAAGAAGAAGATGAAAAAAAACTGGTTTGATTTTTTCTGATCATTAGGTTTAAAAAAAATTGATTTGATTTTGGTTGATTTAAGGTGAAATGGGTAATCTAGTCAATTTACATCCCCTTTAGGACATCCCCTAACGAACTAAAGGACATTACTATCACAGTGTCGCCCCTCTACTAAATCATGTCGTCCCTATACCAAGGTTGTTTTTTAAGCTAAGCTAAGCTTCTTCGGAAACAAAAAATCATTCTAAAAAGTTATTTTTAACGGTCATTTTTAGAGTTAGTTTAAGAAATACTAAAATATCTTTTTTGCATAAAAAATTATCTAAAAGTTATCCTAAATAATTGTGTACTCAAACTAATTTCGGAATGTTTTGTATTCAGAAGTCAAAAAACAATTTATAGACTCGTATCAAAACAAGCCATTATGGTGAGAAAAACCAACCATTTTGGGACTTGGCTATGTGGTTCCAGAAACTAAGTTTGCGCCACTCAAAAAATGGCTAATTATACTTCTGAAGAAAAAAAGATATTTTTTGACCTGACGTTATTAGGGGCTACCATGAAAAAATTAGGGACGAATTTTTTATTCCCAACACATCGACAAGGATAAGGGATGTCCAAATTTGCGGAGATTATCATAGTACCCTTACTCAATCGGTAGTTAGGAAAGTGGTATTATGTACCGATTACCAGTATTATCAATCTTGTGGCCGTGAGCAATCGGTAGACCAAACAAGGCCAATATTTAAAGAATAAAATATAAGAAATAAAAAATTGATTGCATACATATTTAAGGGTAGTTTTTGTCATTTACAAAATAAAATATGGATAAAAAGGATAAATCAAGCATTGAATTGCGGTGGGACCAAAGCTTATGCTTTTGTAGCTTTTAAAAGCTCCTCCTCCCTAGATTTTAAAATTAAGGAATTTGAAAAGTGCTTTGGGTAAAAAGCACTTTGATTTTTTTTACTAAACACCAATTTCAAAAACTATTGACATATATAAGTTTTGAAAGTGTCTTTGGAAAAATAAAAACATTACCAAAACCAACCTCAACCATAACCCTTTTTCGTTTATAGAATCCTCGTAATGGCTGCTCTTGTTCTTTGCATTTTAGAAAGTAAGCCATAACATGGCCACCATAGGTCCACAATGCTCACTCTTAATACCAAAATCGAAGGGGCAATTAGTCTGAAAGTGTTAGCACCAAAGATGGACCTATGAGGATAAACTGGCTTTCATTCCAGTCCAGGAACATAATTTTTTATGTTTTAATGAAATGTTGGGCTTAACAAGTGTTGGTCTGGAAAGAAAATTATTTCCCCTCCAAAACATAACAACAATTAAGAATCCTGATTGTGGGCATACCAAAATCTTTTTAGCCATACAAAATAATAGTCCCATCTTGGGTGACTTTATAAGGGGTACCTTATGAGTAGTTCAATTACCTATATACCCTTAATACAAAAATCTAAAATCAGTTTTCTAAAAATCAAAAATCAGTTTCCCTTAACATATCTTCTTCTTCCTCCTCTAGCCGAACTCTTCCCCTCCCGCAAAAAAAAAAAATTCATCACCATGATTAATTGTCGATTCGTAAAAATTTGATCGTCGATGAAACGCAACAACCAATTGAACCAGAAATTGAACCAACTGCATCTCCAACTCTGGAAATGAGGATAAAAAAGTAAGTTTTACAAACCCAATCTCTATTTGCTGTTTTTCATCGATTAAATGACAGTTACAGTGTTGGGTTCCGCTCAAAATTGAGTTGCGCTTTTACCCGAACTGTTCTTCACAAAAGCTTCCTGTAAGTGTATACGAACAGTTCGGCATGAAATTTCAAGCCGAACCTAGTCAGAGATAGAGATGCATAATGGTTCGGCGTATTCGATAATCATAACATGTGCTGAACCTAGCACATTTACGAGGTTCGGCGTATTCGATATTCACATTATGCGCCGAACCAATACAAAATTCTTACCCCAACAATTATCAGGAATATAAATTATCAGTTTTGACTTATATAATACTTATGTAAATAGACGAACAAATACAAAATTCTTATTATTTCACATCCTTTTTTGTCTTTATTAGGTATGCCTAATAAGATTCATGTATGCCCAAAATCAGGATTCACAATTAATGCTTTCCCTGTACGAGGATTGACAATGTTTTTGTTATTCACAATAAATTCAAGACAAATTTTGGGAGTTGTTGTGCTTGACATGGATGAACATAATGAAAATATGGGTGGTTAAAAAAAAAGTGGCGCGCGCATGAATACTTGAGGCGTGCCGGTGTGAGAAAAAACCAATGGAAAAATATCTGGTATATATTCCCATATAACCAAATTGTCCACCATATAAGCTATAACAAATGGAAACAATAATATGTTATACTAGGGGTCAGAGGAGAATAAGTTAGAGTTTTGATGAATTATCCGATTTCGTATAATAGACGTACTTTTACCGTCCCAAACTACTATTCGTATCACGAATTGCTGTTCTAATAAAAACAAATTCAGAAATCATAAAGTGGGCTGATAATATTAAATTAGAGTTAAACTTAGCTAAATCAGATTCTTACTGCCTCATGCCCAAAAAAATTCCAAGGCTGCTAATTGGGGTGTCAGGTTAGGTGAGAGTGTACCAAGCAAGACAAAATCTGTTTTGTCCTATATAAAAATTTGTTTAGTCTTATCTTAATGTTGGTACACCCCGCCTAATCTGGCACCCCCATTAAATTCAATCTCCCCAGCTACATACCTCCAATACCGGAAATGATGGCCCTACCGATTCCTGGTCCCGACGAAAATCCCGCCTCTCACATACATGGGCCCCACCTTCCCCATTAATAATCCATATGCAGAGAAGGTGACCATGAACCGTCCGATCCTCTATCGGGATATTTTGCGGGAGTGAGTAGGTGTAGCACTTCTCCCTCCAATACCCCCTTCGTGCACAGTTACATAGGACCACAAGCACAAAATTGGAGTCAATAAACAGGTACAAAGAAAGATCATCTGTACCTGACATTAACGCCTTTAGTTTACTAAACATTAACTATTTCTTGTAACCCATAGAGTTATATATTATATAATCACTTGATTACCCAGTATTGTTCGGTGAGAGCTGTATATATATAATCTGTCCAGAATCATTTGAAAACTCTTGATCAACAACATCAAGAGGAAAAAGATGATTCTATCTATCTGTAGAGATTTGTTGGGAGCGTCTACAGCTGGGACAACAAAACCTTGTCCAAATTTGGGATATGAGGTGGCACAATCCTAATGATTGAGAGGAGAATGATTCTAGCATCGAGATTAGTAACGGGGTGAAGAGGGGAATGACTAAATGTGCAGATTCATTGTCCCATATCGGGACAATAATAGTTTTCCCGGTTCTAGAGTTTTCGAGATTTGTTCTATTTATGTTTTCATCTGAATCACACGGTCTTATATTAAAGTATGAAAAGTTGTATAATGTCAAGTGGATATATTATATTATGCAAGAAACTGCAGAGGTGAGCAGATTGTTTTTTCAATAATTCTTAACAGACCGTACCAAAAACGGCGTTGCTATTTCGCTCCCTAATCTCCACGGCTATATTTTTTCCCTTCGGTCTAAACCTTATATTATGGGAATGGTGAACCCCACTTGAACCTGAATGCGGATCTCAATATAGGTGTGAGGCTTAGATTATAGGAAGGTGAATAGGGAGATGGAGAATAGGGAGCCAAATAGCATTTCTGCACCAAAAACCACCGCAAAACCGCAACCTAAAAGGAGAAAAGCCTTCTGAATTTTGTCAGGCGAGCTCGAAATCTTGTCTGCTGTAGGCAGAGTCGTTGATTTTAATTATTCTTTTCTTTGGAGATTTACATCCGTTGATTTAGATCCAATGTCTTTTTATATCTCCAAACGCCAAAGGCATCTTTCAGTTTCTCTCTCCAACAGTTAGTTCATCATCCTTCCTGAGAAGAGAAGAAAATGAAAGAACTGTTGAAAGCAGAAGACAAGTTTACTCAAACTTGTGACATTATTATCATTTTTTCTCCCTCTCACGAACGTTTTACAACTAACAGATAGAACAATAGATTAGATGCTGTATCAAGATAGGGTTTGTTCTACTTTTCTTTTCTTTTTTTCCTTCTTTTGAATAGATTTAGAATATTATGAGAAACCCATACATCGGACTTGATTAGATTTGTCAGTTAACTTAAAAATGAATTAATAGTCTGTTTGAATTAACTTTGTTTTCCCCTATATAATGCCACACGGATATCAATTGAATGGATACATTGTTCAAGAACTAATAATCAAGGTCTTAATTAGTTGTACAATTTTTTTTGATGAAACTAATTATCATCTGTTATACTATGTCCGTCTCTAATTAGATGACCTAATTAAAATTTACTAGTAAATTTAAAAATGATTTATCTTTCAAATTATATAACGGGTTTTCGTAAACTTTGTTTCATCGGAAAGCATTTTAAAACATCTATCTAAAAATTATAAATATGACTATCAAATTTTACATATTTCTTATAATAATACTAATCTATCACTCCACTTATTTATGGTATAGGTCATCTAATTAGGTACGGAGGGAGTATGATTCTCTCTTTTATTCTTTTTTATGCCTTTTGAGATTGTTTTTTTGCACACTTTTAGTGATTCTCTATCAATTTATGTTTATTCTTGTGCAGATCCTTTGTTTATGAAGGGTATGTTTCATTTTTTTTTTCAATCGATCTCTTTTCAAAGTAATTAAAGTGCGTCCTGTTGGTAGGTCGGTCAATGTCTAGATTAGGAAGTCTAGTTGGTTAAGGAAACCAAGTACTTGTGTCCTAAGTATAGCAGCTTAAGAGGTTTGTCTCATAGAGCTAAGTTAGGAAACCCTATACTTGTAGGAAAGTAATCCTTGTTAACGAATGTGTCCACTCCTATTGATGTGTATAAATAGCCATAGAGAGAACTAGAGAAAACACACCAGAACTAGTAAGAGTTCTCTTCTTCTCTACTTTAGCTTTGTATATTCCAACCTATACGGTGATATATAAAATTGCTATTCCTTCCCGAGGATTCAACCTCGTTAAATACTTGTTCTTATTGTGTGTGTGATTGTGTTCTTGGCACTACCGAGGTACCGTTGTAGCGGTGAAACCTAACGCTTCCGCCGGCTTTGGCGCAACAATTGGTATCAGAGCAAGGAGACGTTCTTGGATACGGGTACTCGGATTGTAGTTGAAGTGAAGGTATTTTTCTGAAGATTGCTTGAGGTAATACTAATCTCAAAGGTTCTGTTTTTATCTATATTTGGTTGTTTGTGAAAAATGGTTGACGGGAACGACACAGTTGATCCGAAAAATCCTTTAGGAGAACATTCAGAGTCTACAAATAAAGATAAAGAAACAAAAGAAGAAATACTTCATTCACATAGATCACAACTCAAGGTAGAAAAGTTTACAAGAACCAATAACTTTGGTTTATGGAGAACGGACGTAATGGACGCTCTTGTTCATCTTGACCTAAAAGACGCTCTAGAAGGTCAGACAATGGAGATGTATGAAAAGCAATGGAACAAGATGAATAAATTATGTCTTGCTTCGATACGAGGGTGTTTAGCAACTGCAGTAAGAGTTAATTATCAGCACGAGACTTCAACTAAGGATCTCTGGGAAAAGCTAGAGAAGGAATACCTTGTGAAGAATGTGGCCAATAGGATACATCTTAAAAGGAATTTGTATCGCTATAACATGAAGAGAGGTGAAACCCTAACCGAGCACCTAGATTCATATAATAAACTTCTTGCTGAGTTGGTTAAATACGATGAGAAGATCAACGACGAGGAACAAGATTTGTGTCTGATAAACTCTCTTCCTGAAAAGTATGAACACGTGATTAAAGCATTAATGCACGACAAGGACAAGATGACATACGCAGAGGTCACTATAGAATTGCGTAGTGAGGAGTTTAGGAAGATGGATAGTGGAGACCTTGCAAGTGAAGATAACAATGACTTGCTTCTTACAAGAGGTCGTTCAACAGACAGGAGAAAGAAGACTGGTGTTTATGGTAAAGGTAGAGGACGTTCTAAGAGTAGAACACGACTGCAGAGAGATGAGTGTCCTTGGTTCCATGACTTTGGTCATTGGGCTAAGGATTGTATCAAGCGTAAGGCAAGAGAATGAGATAATAGTAATACCGAGGTGAACATTGCTAAAGGTAATGAAGAATCAGATGATGCTTTTGATTTCTCGCTGACTGTGACACCACCAGCTTGTACTATTACAGATGGTACATGGGTATTAGATACTGGATCAACGTATCATATATGTCCATATCGGGACTGGTTCTCAAGTTTTGAAGAGCTTGATGGAGAAGTACGTATGGGAAACAATCATACCTGCAGGGTGATTGGGATTGGTAGTGTTCGTATCAAGATGCATGATGGTATGGTTAGAGAGCTGAAGGAGGTAAGATTTGTACCTGCCATAAAGAAGAATTTGATTTCACTCGGAACTTTGGAAGCTAAGGGCTATAAGATAGTCGCTGAAAATGGTGTTCTAAAGGTAATCTCTGGATCTATGGTAATCATGAAGGGAACACGTCATCATAACTTGTACTACTTGATTGGGAGTACAACAACAGGGGATGTGTATATTTCTGAACATATCGAGAGTGTAGCTACCGAGAAGACAAAGCTATGACACATGAGACTTGCACATCCAGGTGAAAAGTCGTTGCATAGGTTGATTCAACAATACTTGTTGAAAGGTGATATTGCCTACAAGTTAGCATTTGTGAACATTGTGTTAAGGGCGGGAAAACAAGTACAAGCTTTGGCACAGCTATCCACAATACTAGTGGAGTTCTTGACTATGTTCACTCAGATGTTTGGGGTCCTTCCAAGAATGCATCATTGGGAGGGAAACATTGGTTTGTGTCGTTGATTGATGATTATTCTATGCGCATATGGGTGTACACCATGAGGCATAAGGATGAAGTCCTAGAAATCTTTGTGAGGTGGAAAAAGGAAACTGAGACTCAAACTGGCAGAAAGATCAAAGTACTACGTTCGTACAATGGTGGAGAGTACAAGAGTGATCCATTCTTGCAAGTATTTCAGAATGAGGGGATAAAGAGACACTTCACAGTTAAGAAGACACCGCAACAGAATGGGGTAGCTGAACGCATGAATAGTACTTTGCTGGAGAAGGTACGATGTATGTTATCTAATGCTGGATTAGGTAAAGCGTTTTGGGCTGAGGCAGTTACGTATGCGTGCTTCCTCATTAATAGGTTTCCATCAGCTGCATTAGAAGGTAAAACTCCTATGGAGAAATGGTTTAGTAAACCAGCTTATGAATATGACTCAATTCATATCTTTGGTTGTCCTTCGTGGTATCATGTTAGTGAAAATAAGCTTGATAGCCGTGCCGTGAAAGGAATCTTTGTGGGTAGGAAGAGTGGAGTGAAAGGGTTCAAGATTTGGAATCCAGTTGAAAAGAAGGTAGTCATGAGTAGAGATGTCACGTTCGATGAGATGTCTATGGTAAAGTCTTGGGGTTCTCGGCAGGCGGAGGACAGAAGCACCGGTACTAGTGAGCCTTTGCAGAAGGTGGAGATTGATGCAACTCCACCAATTCCAGTTAAGTCTGTATATGTTAAGAATACTTCTGAAGACATTAGTTCTGCAAGAGAGGTAATTACTGAAGTTCCAAATGATAGTGACACTGTTGAGGAAGAGGAACAAGAGTCAGTAGAAGATACAAAAGCTACGGTCATGGATACCATAGCAACCAGCAAACCGAGAAGATCAACCAGGAAACCTGGTTGGATGAATGATTTTGTTGCTTATGCGTTACCAGTTGTTGAAGATGGTACTCCTACTTCCTTTTTAGAAGCTGTATGCAGTGCAAAGTGTAAAGAATGAGAAGGAGCAATGCAGGATGAGATGGAGTCTCTTTACAAGAATGGCACATGGATTCTTATGAAGCTTCCGAACGGTAAGAAGGCCATAGGGTGCAAGTGGGTATATGCTAAGAAAGAAGGATCTTTGGTGAATCAAGTACGCTACAAGGAAAGATTAGTTGCAAAAGGTTATGACCAAAGAGAAGGGATTGACTACAATGAGGTGTTCTCTCCAGTGGTAAAAAAATCATCAATCCGTATTTTGTTGGCCTTGGTAGCACAATATGATTTAGACCTAGTTCAGCTACATGTTAAGACGACGTTCTTACATGGTGATCTAGAAGAGGAGATCTATAGGACTCAGCCGAGTGGGTTCAAGGTTGCTGGAAAAGAAGATTGTGTATGTAAACTGAAGAGATTGTTGTACGGGATGAAACAGTCTCCAAGAAAATGGTACAAGCGATTTGACCAGTTTATGATCGGCCAAACATACACAAGAAGTCATTATGACCATTGTGTATACTTCAAGAAGATACGTGATGGGTCTTTCATATATTTGCTCTTGTATGTCGATGATATGCTGATTGCATCGAATAACAAGAAAGAGATCGATAATTTGAAGTGCAAGTTGTCATTTGAGTTTGAGATGAAAGATCTGGGAGAGGCTAAGAAGATTCTTGGTATGGAGATTCAACGTGACAGAGAGAAGGGTAAGGTTTGTTTGTCTCAAAAGGCATATTTGAAGAAAGTGTTACAGAAGTTTGGTGTCTACGAAGGAACTAAATCTGTAAGTACTCCCCTTGTTGCTCATTTTAAGTTGAATGCTCGCATGTCTCCCATTATCGAAGAAGAGGTTGTTGGTAGCTTGATATATATGATGGTATGTACAAGGCCGGACATTTCACATGCAGTTAGTATGGTTAACCGTTATATGCATTGTCCTGGTAAGGGACATTGGCAAGCTGTGAAATGGATTTTGAGGTATCTTTATGTTACGATTGATGTTGGATTGGAGTTTGTGAAGGATAGAAGTAACAATCAGTTGTGTGTTGGGTATGTGGATTCTGACTATGCTGGTGATTTGGACAAGAGACGTTCAACTACAGGGTATGTATTTACCGTAGCAGGAGCACCAGTTAGTTGGAGATCAATTTTGCAGTCTACTGTGGCGCTTTCAACTACGGAAGTGGAGTATATGGCAGTGACAGAAGCATTTAAGGAGGCTATATGGTTACAAGGTTTACTAGATGACTTAGGAGTTATGCAAGACCAACTGCCTGTGCATTGTGATAGTCTAAATGCAATTTATTTGGCTAAGAATCAAGTGCATCATGCTAGAACCAAATATATAGACGTACGATTTCACTTTGTGAGAGAAATTCTTGAAGAAGAAGACATTCTACTTGTGAAGATCGATACCAAAGACAATCCAGCTGATATGTTGACTAAAGTAGTATCTGGGATCAAGTTTCGGCATTGTTCTAAATTGATCCACATCCTTCCAGTTTGGTAAGAGACCCTTTTGGGGTAGAGGTTCTTAGGAACCTGGTGGAGGCCTTCTAGCAAGGCCATTACAGAGAACTACGGTCGGGTTTGATTCCTATTGAGGATACGTAGGCATCCAATGATGGTTCAATCGACGTTGGAAGATGGAGGTGATTTTATCTATTGATCGTCTCATGCATGAATGCATGATCTGAGGTTGAGAATTGTTGGTAGGTCGGTCAATGTCTAGATTAGGAAATCTAGTTGGTTAAGGAAACCAAATACTTGTGTCCTAATATAGCAGCTTAAGAGGTTTGTCTCTTAGAGCTAAGTTAGGAAACGCTATACTTGTAGGAAAGTAATCTTTGTTAAGGAATGTGTCCACTCCTATTGATGTGTATAAATAGCCATAGAGAGAACTAGAGAAAACACACCAGAACTAGTAAGAGTTCTCTTCTTCTCTGCTTGAGCTTTGTATATTCCAACCTATACGGTGATATATAAAATTGTTATTCCTTCCCGAGGATTCAACCTCGTTAAATACTTGTTCTTCTTGTGTGTGTGATTGTGTTCTTGGCAATACCGAGGTAACGTTGTAGCAGTGAAACCTAACGCTTCCGCAGGCTTTGGCGCAACACGACCATCTAAGATATTTCTTTTTATATTCTGCAGTATAATAGTGATCATGAAATCGATGCGGAAAAAAGTTATACTCCCTCCGTACCTATTATATAGGCGGAATTTTGAATTTTGCTTGTACCACTGAAAAGGCGGATTACTATTTCCAAGATGAATATTTCCATACATGCCCTTATTAATGGTGCATAGATAATTCGGTTATTAGTAGGACAAGGAATAAAACATGAAAAAACATAAAAAAATTGTGAATCCAATGTGTTTTTCTTAATCTAAGAGAATTTTCTCTCACCGTCTGTACATGTGGTACGGAGGGAGTACCTTGTTGTACTCTTGTTCGTCGGAGCTATTATCAGAGATGGAAAAGAATTTTGTGATGTTTTAGTCAGCTAGATCTAAATCCGATGGTCAAAAATTATCCAAATAAATCAGCGGTCCTAAAACAACACACAAGTTTTCTGAGAGAGTCAGAAGACTTTTTCAACTTTATAGAGGGTAGTTTTTTACGCGATCTGTCAAGAATTATTGATTTTTTTTTCTTCCTTGGAAGAATCACTAAATTCGGTGTGGGAATTAGAAACATAAATAAACCACAGTACATGTAATGTTCTTTAAACTTAATGCAAGACTAAAGAAGAAAAAGTAATGTTGCTGTTTGGGAACTGTAAAGGTTAAAGGCTAGAAGAAGAAATTGATGCATCGATCCAACACATAATAGACACCTGTGTAACTCACCTCCTACCAAAATGCAGCATACTAATAAACAACTCCTTGATCAACGGCTAGCAGCCTAGCACAAAACGTGGGGACCAGTGACCAGCCAACCTGTCCCCATGTGCGCACATGCACTCATCTCTCTCTTACTTTCTGCATTAAGATACCACTTGTTTACAATTACAAACACTAACAAACCGCGACCCACGTATCCCATCTTCTACATTTCTACACATCTCTCTCAACAATGGCAAACCAACTTCTTTCTGGGAAAACATCCTCATCATCAGCAGCAGCAACGTTACTCTCTCTGGTTGTCATTTCCGTATATATTCTCTCATTATACTGCAACAACGGAAGAAATAGTGCTATGCCTTTTTCTTCTTCTTCTTCTTCAATATGGCAGGCATCAGATAATTCAACAACAATAACAAGATATTTCTTGATTGTTATAATAATGATAGGAATTACAGGATTACTGGTTGTTGCAGCTAGAGCAACATTAGTAACATGGATTACTGTATTGGTATTGTTAGCATTTGTTGCTGGTAAAAGAAGGAAATCATTAGTACGTGAAGGTAGAAAGATTACAACAGATATTACTGTTTATGCTATGAAGAATATTCTTCTTAAAGATAAAAGTATTATTGCTATTACTTTAGGGATTTTGAGTGCCATTGTTTTGATTCTAAGAAGAGTATAACAACCGATTGGAAATTGGAATCTGATTTCATCGGGGGTCTTCTTTGATCTAAATTTCAATAGAGGAAGAGATCTTGAAATAGGGGTTATGTAATTTGTAAATACACATATTTATCTCTAATGAGATTACTTGGGATTCAGAGGTAAAGCAGTGGACTAATTTTTTTTTTTTTAAGGATTAGAATGAGATTCCTTTGTAAATTTTATTTATTTTTGGAAATACATTATTTAGAGTCCATCTACGGGCACTTCCTCTTAACCCGGGTACACATTCCTCTACCTGTTATCGGATGTTCTCTTAACTCTACCTAATACAAAATCTGAATTTATGAATATAAAATGTACACTAGAAATGGGTGAAAGAGATTTTGCATAATATCCGTGTCTCATTTCTTAATCTCACCGACTAAAAATTATCAGACCTTTATGTCTAAGATCATCAAGATTTAAGACCCTCGTTTCTATCAAATCAAGTTTTTCCATATTTCTCTTAGAGCTAGCACCATGGTGGAGGGTATTTTTTCCCTATCCCCTATATGTAGGGAAGGGATGGCACGTGGAAGGCAAGCTTGCAATGGAGGCGCCTCATCCCTTCCCTACATGAAACGGCTACTCAGTAGCCGTATAAATAGTGCAACACGACAATTGAGTAGTTGTATAAGTCAACTCGTTGACTTGACCGATACGGCTACTCAGTAGCCGTATCATAGGGTTAAGTCTTCAGAAGCGAGGTCGGCCTCCCCAGTTCATCTTCTTCTCTAGGTTTTCATCCTCTCAAACCCCTTTGAAGACCCTATTACCCCCTTACGATTTTCATATTGATTCACTGCGATTCGATGGCTTAAATTAAAAGGGTTTGATCGTTACTCCAAGGTGAAACAAATCCATTCTTCAATTTCGAATATCATCCAAAAAATCATCTAAGGTGAGTGATTCTAATGTTAGGGTTTCAATCGAATATGATTTTGATTTTGAATTTGATTTTGATGAAATTGGAGATATCAAGTTGGTTAGGTATGTAGCATGCAATTCACTAATGTAATGAAACCATATATTTAGTTTAACATCCATGATTAATTGTTGTGTTTCTTGATTTATGTTCAATGAAATGTTTGAAAATTAACATATGCAATTAAGAAAATTGATTGACTTGTATTTATGTATGGTATACACAAATTGATATTGTTTTTGTTGTTTGCAAAGGTTCATAATGAATCTAATGCGTGCTTATGTGAGAGTTAAATATGGAATCCATTTGGATTCCTCTAGTTATGAAAAAGAGAAAGCTTTGCTAATGTTTACACAACTATGTTTGGATGAATGATTGCGTATTATTAGACAACCTGTACCAAGGGAGGTACATATACGTATGGTAATAACGCGTGATCGAGTGTGGTATGATGCCAAAATGATGAATGATTATTTTACGCCCGAAACTGGTTATACCTCAAGACAATTCAAACAACGTCTAGGCATGAGGGAAGACTTATTCGAGAAATTGTTAGGAAAATTGCTTGAAGTTGATCCGGAATGGCATCAACGTCCAGATGCAACCGGTACTATGGGGCATTCTACTCATATGAAATTAGTTGCCATGATGAAATGTTTATGCAAAAGTACGCCAGCTGATAGTGTTGATGATTACACTCGTATGGGTGCAACCACAATATACATGTATCTAAAAAGATTTTTCCACACCATTTGCATGACTTTTGGAGAAAGATATTTGTGTGAACTCACTCCTGAAGATGTTCAGAGGTTGCTACAAGAGAATGCCGACCGAGGTTTTCCTGGAATGCTTGGTAGTGTTGATTGTATGCAATGGCCATGGAAGAATTGTCCGGTAGCTTGGTAAGGAACTTACCGGGGTAAAGATAAAGAGAGTAGTTTGGTATTAGAGGCGGTGGCATCATACGAGAGTAGTTAGGTGTAGTAAGAAGAAGAGAAAGAAGAAATCAATTGATGTAAAAGAAGAAGAAATTGATTTGGTGTGGTATGAGTAGAGAATTACAGTGGTATTTATAGAGGATTTTGAAAAAATGGTCGTTGGGATCCGACGGCGGAGAAGATAGAGCCGTTATTAATGATGGATGGCTAGGATCGGGTGTGAGAGAGGTGTGAATGAGAAAAGGTCAAACAAATAATTTTCCGAAACGGCTACTGAATTGTCGTGCAAAAAGTTACGGCTACTGGGTAGCTGTATCAACGACAATACGGCTACTCAGTAGCCGTGTGATTTCCCTTCCCTTCAGACGGGATCAGATGTGATCCTCCACTTAGAGAAGGGAAGGGATATCCCTTATATGTGGGATTTGGGAGACCATAGGGGTTGGGGTTTCGGTGTTTTCAAGGGAAATGGAGGGATAGAGAGGGGATAAACCCCTCTATAGTGCTAGCTTTTACAACATTTAATTTCGGATTAAGACTTATGATCAGATTCTTTCGGAATTATTTGAAGGATTATCGAAATGGATTTAAGCTTTAATCATTTCATTTGTTCTTTTCGACCTTCAAATAGGATATGCTGATATGCAGTCCATTCTTGTAAACTACAAGAAATTTATCAATACAAGTTGTCCAAATGCATAAACTGGCAAGGGTTAGGTATTGTGTCATGTAATCCTGCATCAAATTTGATGTTGTCGATACTACACTCTAAAAAGAAGCAAGCATGTTAAAATTAAGGTTACAATGGATCTGCAGTGAACCTTACAAAAGACTTGCAATGGTGTGTGAAAATAAAAGGCTAACAATGGTTCTACACTAAGAATTTGGCAGGAAAGACAATTTCCCTAAGCTGTGTGATAATGGGTGGTAGCTGTTGTTCAAGAGGCAACTATATAACACACTTTTGTTACCAAAGAGTAGAACTGCACCACGAGAAGCAGGTTCTTGCACGGATTCCTTTTTAAGAAACCAACATTACAATCCTTAATAGAAAAAACCTCGTTGCTCGAGGAAGATTAAGACTGAAGTCGAATCATTGCACTGATAGAGAGCAACTGATCACGAAATAGCATGGTCAGCAGCATACCACAAAACAGAATTTGTCAACAAACAAAGATTCATCGCTAAATCTTTATCAAAACATCCAGGGAAGTCTCTAACAAAGTATGGTACCCCTAGGTGATTCAAAACCTGTTTGAATGAAATTTTTGACCAGAAACAATTGAACTTAATAAGTAGTTTTTAAAATGACAAACGCTACAATGTATTACACTGTTAGAGAAAGAAAAAATTAGGAAATTTACAGGGTGGATCAATGATGTCACATAACATAACTCCAAGGCCTAAGCTCAAGAAATTTAGGTGTACTTATATTTTGTTGATGATTGAAATGAGCTCTGTGCTTTTATTCAACTTCATCATTCTTTGATGTAAGGGTATTCAAAGAATACCAAGACAAATTTTGGGTGTTGTTGTGCTTGATTATGTGAAAGGATGAATATAATGGAAATATGGATGAATACTTGAGGCGTGCTGGTGTGAGAAAAAACCAATAGAAAAATATATGCTATATATTCCCCTTGAACCAAATTTTCCACCATATAAACAAGTCCCAAAATTTCCGTTTTTTTTGCTTTGGGCTTTTAGTTTCCTCCATTCCCACAATAAAGCTTTATCGAGTCCATGAAAAACCTAGTTATCCTTGAGCCTGTCATGAAAAATATTCCAAACCTATTTTGTAGCCTCATAATTGACAAGAGTAGCCATGGAATCGAGACTGCAGGGAGACTGATCCTGGAAACGATTCTAACCGTCTAGCTAACTGGTGTAGAATGTTAGTACTAGAAATCACACAATGAATAAACTTCTCAAAGGAAGAGTTTTCTTTTCTCAAAAATCTGCCGATCTTCCTTACAAACGTGGCCATATATAGGCCTTATGGGATATGCCAATATCTTTTATGATTAATGCTAATAAAGAGGAAATCCTACTAAATATAATATCATGCCAATACTAGCAAGATATCTCTTATTTCCTAACAAAAATAACAAATAGGAAAATATTTAACGGATATTCTTTCGTCGATCCCTTCCTTCCAAGTAGGATTCTGCCATATCTTGCACTACATCATTCTCCCCGGGAAAGAGGAAATTCGCCCCCGAATTAGGCAGGGTAGAAAAATCATCATCAGACAAGTCGCCGTGGTAAGGAATGAGATGACGGACATTGAACACATCAGCAGTATGAATATGACTGGGAAGTCGCAAACGGTAAGCATTAGGATTGATCTTCTCAATAATTTCAAACGGACCAATCTTGCGAGGACCCAATTTGTTGTATGTGCCCGTAGAGAAACGTTCCTTAATAAGTACAGCCCAAACGAAATCACCTACCTCAAATTCAACGTGACGACGATGCTTATCGGCAGCCGTTTTGTACTTCGTAGAGGACGCCACCAAGTTTTGAGCAGCTTCGTCATGTATCTGCTGTAAGTGATGCACCAACTCATCAGCAGTGGCATGTACTCGTTGCAAATCTGGCACAGGCGCAAGATCAAGGGGTGAACGCGGATTAAATCCACAGACCACTTGGAAAGGGCTAAACCCGGTGCTCTTATGAATGGCTCTGTTGAAGGCAAATTCTGCTTGAAACAAATGCTTGTCCCATTGTTTAGTGTGAGAACCCACCAGGCTGCGAAGTATGTTCCCAAGAGATCGGTTAACAACCTCTGTCTGCCCATCCGTTTGAGGGTGATAAGCACTGCTGAATTTCAACTCCGTACGCAATAATTTCCAAAGAGACCTCCAGAAATGACTAAGAAATTTAGAATCACGGTCCGATACAATGGACTCTGGGAGACCATGAAGACGATACACGTGTTGAAAAAACAAAAATGCCACATGAACTGCATCCGTAGTTTTTTTGCAAGCTATAAAGTGCGCCATTTTGGAAAATCTGTCAACGACGACAAAAATAGAATCCATCCCATGTTGAGTGCGAGGCAAACCCACAACAAAGTCCATACTAATATCAGTCCAAGGCTTAGACGGAATTGGTAATGGCATATAAAGACCAGCATTTGTCGTAGAACCTTAGATACCTGACAGATATGACAACGAGAACGAAACGTTGTACCTCTAAACAAGCGCGGCCAAGTATGATGTTGAAACCCAACTGGAAGGTCTTGTCACGACCAAAGTGACCCTCGTTATGCAGTTCTTGAATGATACGTAACGCCAGCTACAGTCAGGAATGCAAGTCGAGTTCCCTGAAGAGAAAACCATCCAACAGCGAGAACTGGGTACTGTTGCCAGCATGCACAGCGTCCAGAATTGAACCAAAAGGGGTCAGTCTTGTATAAATCAGCAAAACGATCCAACCCAAGACCTCCGTCCGTAGTGGACGTTAGCAGACTTCGTCGACGACTGAGACCATCAGCCACACGGTTCTGAGTTCCAGCCTTGTGTTTGAGGACAAATGTGAAATCTTGTAGATAATTAGCCCATTTAACTTCGTGCATTCATCTTGTCTTGATTGCCGATGTGCTTGAGAGCATCATGGTCAGTAAACAACACAAATTCAGAATGAATCAAATAATGACGCCAGTGCTTAAGGGTTTGGATGATGGCATAAAACTCTAGTTCATACGTGCTGTAATTACGCTTAGCGCCATTTAATTTCTCACTAAAAAATGCGATCGGTTTGCTGGATTGGCTGAGGACTGCACCTATACCAACCTTAGAGGCGTCTGTATGAACCTCAAATGGTAAAGAAAAATTTGGTAACGACAGTATAGGGGCAGAACAAAGCTTCTCCTTCAGTAAGAGGAAGCTTGCTGTAGCTGCATCTGTCCAAGAAAACTTGCCATTCTTCATGCAATCGGTGATTGCTGCTGCAATAGTGCTAAAGTGGGGAAACTTCTATAAAAGGATGCGAACCCATGAAAACTCCTGGCCTCATGGATTGTTTGCGGACAAGGCCAAGTACGCACAGCATCAACCTTCGATTCATCCACGGAAATACCATCCTTGGATATGACGTATCCAAGAAACAAAATGCGATCTGTACCGAAGACACACTTCTTTGTAGCGGCAAAGAAATTTTGCTGGCGTAAGACCAAGAATGGTTTTAATACTTCATTCATGACACGCATAAACGTACTCGGAGCATTGGAGAGACCAAACGGCATCACCAACCATTCATAAAGTCCTTCCCTAGTTTAAAAGCGGTCTTCCACTCATCTCCAGGCCGTATACGAATCTGATGGTAGCCACTACGCAAATCCAATTTGCTAAAAATCGTAGCACCATGAAGCTGGTCCAGGATATCATCCAGACGAGGGATGGGAAAACGATACTTCACCGTAATCTTATTAATAGCACGACTGTCCACACACATGCGCCATGAACCGTCCTTCTTAGGAATGAGTAACGCCGGAACTGCACAAGGACTAAGACTCTCCCTGATGAGACCCTTGGCTAACACTCCCCTACCTGACGTTGTAGTTCCTCGTGTTCTCTTGGGCTCATACGGTAATGAGCTCGATTAGGGAGAACCGATCCTGGTACTAAGTCTATCCGGTGCTGAATAGCTCGAGATGGAGGCAACCCATCCGGAAGGTCAACGGGAAAAATGTCTGCAAAGTCCGATAATACTCCCTGGATACATGACGGAACCGCCACAGTCGACGCAGATGCAAGAGAAAGGCCACACAGGATGAACACAATACCCTCATCCATCATCTCGGTCTCAAACGTACGCCAAGACAGAAAATTGGAAGCCAGATTAGAGAGTGGTTTGTGCACAGTTTTCCTTGGCAGGTACTAACGTGACGCGAGTCGATTTGAACAAGAATGAATATGTGTTTAGTTTACCATTGTGAATTACCTCCCTGTCGTATTGCCAAGGTCGTCCCAATAGCAGATGACAAGCATCCATAACCACGACATCACACCACAAAGCATCCTCGTATACAGAACCAATGGAAAACTTCACAAGACAACGTTTGGAAATAGTTACCTCCGAACCTTTACTCAGCCAGTGAAGAGAGTACGGACTAGGATGTTTCTCTGTCGATAACTTGAGTTTTCTCACAGCCTCTTCAGACACCACGTTCTCACAGCTGCCTGAGTCAATGATCATTCGACAGACTTTTCCTTCTATGGTGCACGTTGTCTGGAAGATGTTCTTTCTGAGCCATGACTCGTCAGTGTCAACCTTCGGCGTCAGGAACGATGGTCGAGAAATCATCAAGCAGTCACCTTGGTCTCCCCGGCAGAAATACTTCATCGAACTCAGTTGATGTCTCCTCCGCATCAGCAATATATCATCAGCAGCAGTCGGCTCTACAAGTAAAGCTTTGCCGGGTCGACCAGCCTTACGACAATCGTTTGCCAAGTGACCAGGATCACCACAACGGTAGCATTTAGGACCAGGCCTTTGAGACGTACTAACATTCTGTTGAGCGGAAGCAATCTGTGAAGGAGTAATAGTAGGACGGCCAACAGCTGCTCTAATTGACTTACGGGATAATTGTTTTTCCAAACGCAGAGCTCGTTGGTGAACCTCAGACACAGAAAAATAATCAAACATATTTAGTGTGTCTTGGAAAGTCTCACGTAGACCACCTATATAGCGGGAGACAAGCTGATCATCGGTGTCTGTAATACCTGACCGAGTGACCAAATCATAGAACTCTTTTGTATATTCATCAATGGAACGAAAACCCTGACGAAGGTTTTGTAAACGAATATACAGTTCTCTGGTATAGTTAAATGGCAAAAAGGCTGAACGCATACACTTTTCAAGCCTTGCCCAGGAAGAAATAGGAGTTTTACCTTTTTGAATCCGGGAAGCTTTCAGTTGACGCCACCAAACAGCAGCCCTACCCCGAAAGCGTGTAGCCACAAGCGGAACCACTCGATCATCAGGAACCCTCTTAAATTCCAGAACTTCCTCCACAGTAGAAAACCAGTCGATACAATCCTCTGGTGTCAACCCGCTACCATGAAACTCAGGAATTTCGATGCGGAATGATGATTCCCAACTCCTAGATTCACGCTCACGCCCAGCAAAAGGGTTATCAGTATCATTATCGTCATCGGCATCAGATGAATTGGACTCATCAATAGGAGGATGACGGCGCTCATGTCGTTGTAACAGGGTTGCTACCTGACCGGCGAGCTGCTCAACCGTGCGTGATAGTTCATCGTATCTCGTTCTCTCCATTACCTCCTCAACTAAAGCCTCGCGAGGACCACCCTGACCTCTACCACGAACCATGTTGGAAGGATCGATACCCAGTTTCTGAATACCAAATGGTGTAGAATGTTAGTACTAGAAATCACACAATGAATAAACTTCTCAAAGGAAGAGTTTTCTTTTCTCAAAAATCTGCCGATCTTCCTTACAAACGTGGCCATATATAGGCCTTATGGGATATGCCAATATCTTTTATGATTAATGCTAATAAAGAGGAAATCCTACTAAATATAATATCATGCCAATACTAGCAAGATATCTCTTATTTCCTAACAAAAATAACAAATAGGAAAATATTTAACGGATATTCTTTCGTCGATCCCTTCCTTCCAAGTAGGATTCTGCCATATCTTGCACTACATCACTAACCAAACGGTCTTGGCTCAGGTTTGTATTTCCTTCAGATATTGCAGGGTTTTGTAAATAAGGAAAGAATCTCAGCATATCATTTTTGTCAATTGCAGAAAAAAGGTATTAGATCAACTTCCGAATGACCTCTTCTGATTTTTGGTATAAACAAAGAGTAGTTGCGGTGGAAGCACATTCTATATTTTTGTTTATTTGGTTATTTTTTGGGTGGTTTTAATGCAGAGACTTCGGGGACTGTTTCAGGCACTTCGATGCATTGGTGATTTGGTTGCCAGGCATCCACAATATCGTGATGTTTTAGCAAGTAAAATGCTTAGGGAGGAACCAAATGCAGAACTTGCTCTTAATTCGATTCTTCTGACGATCTTGCGAACTTCCGATACGCAAGAATTTATGGCAGCTGATTAGTGCAAAATGATGCATCAGAAGTGTAGCTGGTTATATCTTCTTATGTTGCTGGTGGTTGGCTGATATGTCATAAAATGCGTTTGCAATTTATAAATTGAACTTTGTTTACTTTGTTACAGATAGTACACATATTACTTGAACCGAGCAAGTACAAACTGATCATGTGGTGATTAAACCCACGAGCAAGTACACATATTAATGAATTATGTTGTCTTCATGTACACCTATGACAAATGATTCCTAATCATCTTTTCATCTTATTATTTATTATTTTTTTTGTTTATTATAATCAAACCAATCCCCTTTTTAGTATTTTTTATTATTTTGCTGAACCAAATAACTTATCAATTACACAGCTCTCTGTGGGAACGATCCTTACTACCGATATATTATTTATTTAATTAGTGGGAAATATCTCGATTAATTTGTTGTGGTTACGACACGCAAAAATCTATTGAAACGTGTGATATGAGCACAATCTTAAGCACATATCTCGTGATACGTTAACTGAGTTCGCAGTCGCTTAGTCTTTCCTTGACCCATATCTTACAGGGTGAATCGCAACAAACACAGATTGTTAGATCTTTTCGTGTTTGCCTGCTCTGATACCAATTGAAAAAACGAGTGTACCGAAATATACCACAATCTTAAACTTTTCCATCTATAAGTTCTCTTACCGAAAGTGATTGTCTATGCACTGAGTGGAGACAATACAATAATACAATGAATCGGTATTCACACTTTGAGAACATTTATACTAGGACATTCCAGCCGTAAACTTTCCTGTAACTTTTCTTGTTTTTTCTCCTTTCAATTACGTCTGGATTTTCAGCCGAAACTCCTCCCGGATGTTTTACTCTTATTCCTCCATACATCCAAGTCCAACCAACTCAGCGCCCCTTACTTCTCATCATCACTGGTGACCACCTTCCAACTCCGTCATATCGAAGCAACAGCAAACCAACTCCTTCATCGGCATCAATCCTCACTTCCATGGTCGAGACTCAACTGCAAACTCGAGCTCTGCCTTTACAACACCATTGTTGCAATCACCATCCGCCATCGCTACCGCCAACCATTCATGTCTTCACCATCAACCACAGCACAAAACCCTTGTCACTACCAGCATTAAGAAAGATCAGTCTCGAGCTCATTTCAATCATGGCAAAACCATCAAACCAATTCTCTGATCTTCTCAGGCTCGAGTCTCAACCTTACCAGCATTAATCTTCCATCGTTGCTGCCGTTATCTATCAACTCCATTCTCGGCCTCGTATCCAACCCAAACCTTCTCTGATCTTTCCCGAACTCTTCTCAACCCGTTAACATTAAACCACAGACCATCATCATCCTACGACTCCATTAACTCTCTGTTCACAACATCTCGAACCCGATCACCGATCAATACTGCCATCACTCACGTTACCATGGCAACACACGTTCTATTGATCTCTGCTGTGCTCGTGAATCATAGCCAGATCCATCTCGTCCTAGTCACCTCTGTCAACAGATCCCTGCACTCGCTCACCGAGAACAGCAACAGTTCGTCATCATTGTCTCGACTGATTTCTCCCCAAACTCGAGCACCACTGATTTGTGGAAATCAGGCTCTTACCCAAGCTTTGCATCACCTTCAGTAACCCAATGATTCCTTCAGAAGATCGAATACCACTTCTCCAAAATCCATCACAATCGTGATCATCAGCAGCATCTGAAACTCTTCCCTGAACTGGTCTTGATATGGAAGTGAAAAAGAAGATGGCAGCCTTGAGTAATTAAGCCGGGTGCCCTTAACATATTTTGAATTCTGGCTTCCCCCCCCCCCAGTAAATGACATGACTCCCTCGATCAATTCCTTTGAAACTTGATTGCCCCTTAACAGAATGACTACCCCTTAACGTTCAATTCGGGTGTCAATAACACTTGCCTTTTTATGCTTCCAGGTTCTTGTTTTGCTCGTAACTTCTTGCGTACGAACTCGGAATGACTCCATTCTTTCGCCATTTACTTCGTCTTTTCGTCCTCTTCGAGATGATATCAAGGACTCCTAGATATGAACGAGCTCTACTTGGTTTTTGGCCCTTCTCCACTTGTCGCTAACTTCTTTTATTGCACAATTACGTGCAAATTCACTTCTTTCGGATGATTCACCAAATGAAATATAAATTAGAGAAAACAAGAGTAAAATACAATAACTTGCAAGAATATATAACAATTACTAGCATGGATTAGGCACTAAATATATGCAAAATATGCACTTAACAAATTTCCCCACACTTGATTTTTGCTAGTCCTCGAGCAAACTACCTAAACTAAAATACAACAACTCCATGTCGTCGAGGATACGGTTGCACTTAGCATGTGCAACAGGTCTTTAAACCCCTAGGTGTCCCTAGTGGACGAGTTATAGTCTCGTGAGGGTTTACCAGAGATATACCCACAAAACCTGCTCCAACTTCAAAGCATTCCAGCTTCCCAAGCATCCAAAGAGGTATGAGGACATAAAGTTTCTGCATGCTAGTAATAAGAAGTTTGAAATATCAAAGAACATATTCTCATTCTTAAATGTTGAGTGAGAAGTAACCACACCATAATGAGAGAACGCGTGTTTGAGAGCGACCAGTAAGCATTTCGCCTCGACTTCTGCCTCACTTAAAAGGATTTTATGATAATTGCACTCAATAAGATGGTTTTTTTATGGGTCTCACATGTGTGCAGGTAGGAATGAAGAGAGAAATCCTACACACGTTGAATGGGGGAAAACCTTCCGAAATAATTTCTGGAGACTCCACAAAATCGTAAAAAATAAAAGACTTTTTCTGATGATCTAAGAAAGGAAATCAACCACTATTATCGAGGATGAGAGTACCTACCACCTTCACATCTGATTGCAATGATGATAAAACCACTCTCACAACATCCAATTGAAACGTCTTCGATCGGCTCGTCTTCTTCATCTTCTTGGTCTTCGTCTTCAACTGTTGATGATAAACTCTTGAACTTCGTAGAACTCTGACAATTTGTAACTTTTTTCCTCTATTCCTTGTTGCTTGAAACTTCCTTATAGATTTTTTCTTCCCCATGGCCTTATTGAACAAATAACAACCTAAATGCAAATCTTTTTGTATTTTTTTTTTTTTTTTTTTTTTTTTTTTTGGCAACAAGATTGCAACTATAAAATAATGACGAAATTAAAATAACATGGCCATGAAAGAAGTACTTTACCACTTTGATCTTCACAACTTGTATTGTCTTTGTATCATAAACTTCAATAACTCTCATCTTTTAATTTTCTTCGCTCTTGTAAATAAGTCTTTATACTTAGATATAGAATTCCGCTCCTTATGTGTAAGTCTCCAACATGTATATAAAGATCTGCTCATTGTATGTTGCTTTACTTGGATATGAAATTTTCTCTTACTCGTATTATTGCTTGTAAACCTCAAACGTTCCTTGTAGATTTTGATGTCGCTCCTTGTTGATGATGATGGTGTTTCTATGCACTAGTGGAAAATGGAAGTTAAAACACTATCAAGACAGGAGGTAATATCATCAAAAACGACTTTGTTCATCAGTTGGAATCTGGGAGTGGTTTTTTCCGAAACGACTGTGTCTCACAGAAGTTGAACTCTTTAAAAATACGACTTCCTCTGACAGACAATTGATAACACTGACATTCACAGTGGTGATGGTTTATCAAAGTGATTGTAGTAGTGGTAAAAAGGGGTCTTTTCAGACTTGTGAAGAAAACAATTTTTTTTAGATTTAAATTAAACACACAAATAAATAAAATAGTTCAAACCTTTAGAGAAAAACACCAAGACTTGGATTCCACCATTGACCCATTATTTGATAAATTCTAATAATTAATATTCATGCAATTTTTCTTTTAGAGTGATTCTAATATTATGCCTTTTGTAGATTTTTGAAGTAATAAATGTAAACACCAAGCATGAAACATCAAGAGTCTTAAACTAAGCATGCTCCATCAAATGAATCACAATTATTCAATAAAAATCAATTTTTCAATTAAAATTCCATGCAAATAATCATGTAATAATATTGCAAATAAATAATAAAGTTAGAATTATACCATAAATAAGGACCAATGGCTTCCTCCGTCGCCTTGGCTAATGGGTTTAGCTCCTCATCCCAAAAACACTCACAAGATAAATTCATGGCTAAAATAGGTGTTCTTATTGATGAATAAGATGAAAAAGGAATTTGCAACGCTGTAGTGGTGTTACAGCGCCACTGTTACAAAAGAGTATGGTAATTTAAGACTGCTGTAAACGATAACTATCTACTGCTGTGAAACAACGACATTGGTATGAAAATAAGTCTGCTGAAGAACGACTGACTCTGCGAGTCTGTTCTTCGTGTTCTTCAGAAGCTTTAATGGCAGCAGCAGCAGCAGCGTTGTCTCCTCTATAATTGCTTCTCCTAGGCTCTCATCGACTCTAAACTCTCTCCTAAAGGTTTCTAACCCTTCTATGACTTGAACCCTCTCTTATAAGTCTTTTAATCCCCAAAATCTCTACTGAATCCGACTTTTTCTTTTCTTTTTCTTCTCGGCGCTGTTGAGAGAATAATCACCTCTTCAGTGTTTGTACGCGTCTGTTAGCTATAAAATAGGTACCAAACTCTTCTTAAGACGTGAACAAGACTAAATACATTAATTTCCAGCGTCAAACTCTCCCAAATATCTCTCACAAATCTTTGAAACTTGAACAGAAAGTACGTGTCCTGTTTGAACTTTGATTACTTCTCCCGGCCATTCCAGCCCAATTGGTTGGGTCCAATTGATTGTATCAGGCCTGTTTAGTCTGCAGAGTCCATACGTACCAAATACAAGCAATTGAATCTCCTAAAATCACGTCCAAATCGATCTTCAAATCTGCCAGACGCTGCATGCATTTTCCCCCCTGCCATTTTTTTAATTCAAAACGTGAAGAAGTGGTTGCCCTTATCCTGTGCTGTTTCTTCCCTTTAGGCAGCTGCCTGGAAATAGGTCACCCTTAGTAATTAGGTTACCCCTTATCCAAAATCAAGGTCCGTATAGCAATGTCCTCTGAGGCATTTTTTTCCGCACTTTTTTTCAGGTTCCTCCCGGGGTATTTCTTGGGATACTTCCGGTACACCTTCTGAGGCGCTTCCGTACGTTTAACAACTGAGGGTCCAGATGCCACATTTTTAGCCAAATTCGCCGCAAGAGATTATTTTCCAAAAACACCTACAAATACATAAAATAACCAAATAAGTACAATATCGAGTACTAACAATATATACAAATGAGCTATATTAGACACATAAATGCGTCTATCAATACCCCCAAACTTATTATTTGCTAGTCCCGAGCAATCAAATAGAAAATAAAATCCTAACTCACTGTCGCAGGCATCGTCGATTGCATTTAGCGTATGCATTAAGCCTTTAAACCCCTAGGTGGCCCTAGTGGCCGAGTTATAGTCTCGGGAGGGCTTACCAGAGATATACCCACAAAACCTGTACTCCAGACCTTAGCTATCTACGCAGAACCTTGGAAGGCACTAAAGAATCTCCTTGGTTGGCATACTTATTGACTACAGGAAGAAGTACCCTGATGCGAAATTCCAATTTTGTACACGAGTTTGCACTCAAGCATACTAAAATTCATATAAAGTGACAGAGCTCTACTCAGATAGTTGCACTATGGACATCATATTCGGAGTCAAAACTAATCACATGGATAGATCAAGAAGATGGATATAGAAAACATAGATGGTTTTGATGTTTACTAAGTGAACGACGTTTCCCATATCTGTCTGAAGGCCTCCGCCAAAATGAACCTATCCTAATGGATTGAGATACTAGTCTGACTAATATCAACACACTGGCATATACAAGGGTACCAGTGGTCGATAACCTAACTCTAGGTCAACACAACTGGCATATACAAGGGTACCAGTGGTCGACTTTATTGAATTTATTCCTTTTGGTCAAATGGTCTGGTCTCAATTTTTTTTTTTTTTTTTTTTTTTTTTTTTTACTTTTGGTAACTACCATTTTTTTTTCATTTTTTTTTTTTTTTTTTTCATTCTTTTTTTCAACTTTTTTTTTTTTTTTCATGGTATCTCAATCACTCTAATTCACCCTAGCATTGGTAACAACTTGAATCGTGGGCCCCACCTATCACTTAGAGAAACATAGTTTAAAAACAAAATAAAAAAAAATAGAAGTGAAAAGGACTCAACGAGATATGGTGAAACTATCATGTTATTTCTAACACCTGAGCTCTGTGCTTTTATGAATAGACTCTTTAGATGTTTCCATCTAATCAGATTGGTTCCTCAAACTCCTACAATCAAAATGCTTCCATCCACTTAGATTAGTTAGTGCAATCCTCAATAGGCATAAATTTCTAGGCTCTGGAGTTTATTTATTGCAACTAAAAGCTAACAAAAAGTTTCTTCCCCACCCCCAAACTTAAATCTAACATTGTCCTCAATGTTTCTCATGAAAGAACAGTACCAAGAATATAAGTAACATGAGGAAATAGTAAAGAGAGAGTTCGGAAAGATAGTACCTGAGTGAAGTGAAACCAAAAACTGAATATAAAATTATACAACATACAAATCACCTCGATGGTCAATCAAGGGTAAACAGGGTCCTCCAGAGGGACCTCCTCAACATCATTGTAGGAAAAGGCTCTAAAAAGGGCTTCAATCGCTGACCGTTAACCTTTGAAGAACTACTACCATCCAGTGTCTCGATTCAACAGCTCCATGAGGAAAAACAGTACGGACCACAAAAGGACCGGTCCACCGAGAGCGCAGTTTCCCGGGGAATAGATGCAAACGAGTGTCATACAGAAGAACTTTTTGACCTGGAGAAAATGACTTCCGTAATATGTTTCTATCATGCACAAGTTTCATTTTGTTCTTATACTCCTTCGCACTATCGTAAGCATCTATACGAATCTCGTCCAACTCATTGAGCTGGAGTTTCCTATGGGCTCCTGCCTTGTCAAGTGAAAAATTTAGCTGCTTAACAGCCCAATAAGCTCTGTGTTCTAACTCAACAGGTAAGTGACATGCCTTGCCATAAACAAGCCGATAAGGCGACATTCCAATGGGGGTCTTAAACGCAGTACGGTAAGCCCATAAGGCATCAGTAAGCCTAGACGACCAGTCTTTCCGATTAGGATTAACTGTTTTCTCTAATATACGTTTTATCTCCCTATTGGAAACCTCTACCTGACCACTAGTCTGTGGATGATACGGGGTAGCTATCTTATGTGTAATACCATATTTCTTCATCAGAAGTCTAAAAGTCCCATTACAAAAGTGCGACCCTCCATCACTAATTATAGCTCGCGGTGTACCAAAACGTGTAAGTATATTTTTTCAAGAACTCAATCACAACCCTATGGTCATTGGTTTTACACGCAACCGCCTCAATCCACTTAGAGACATAGTCTACGGCGACAAGGATGTATAGGTTACCAAAAGAATTAGGAAACGGACCCATAAAGTCAATACCCCACACATCAAAGACCTCAACAATTAAAATAGGGTTCAAGGGCATCATGTTCCTACGGGAAATGGTTCCTAATTTCTGGCATCGTTCACAAGTAACGCAGTAACTGTGGGAGTCTTTAAACAACGAAGGCCAATAGAATCCACACTGCAATATCTTAGCAGCAGTTTTCTTAGCACTAAAGTGACCCCACAAGCATGATCATGACAAAAGGAAATAATACTGGACTGGTCACTCTCAGGTATACATCTCCTAATAATCTGGTCTGGGCAATACTTAAACAAATAAGGATCATCCCAAAAGAAGTGCTTAACCTCAGCTAAAAATCTAGAACGATCTTGTTTACCCCAATGTTGGGGCATTCGACCAGTAACAAGATAGTTCACTATATTCGCATACCAAGGTAATTGGGTAACAAAGAACAATTGTTCATCAGGAAAGCTATCCCTTATAGGAAGGGAATCATCTGGGGAACTAACAACTAGCCTAGACAAGTGATCTGCTACAACATTTTCGGCACCCTTTTTGTCTCTAATGTCTGGAGAAAACTCTTGCAACAACAGAATCCACCTAATCAATCTAGGTTTAGTATCCTTCTTAGACAAAAGATATTTTAAAGCAGCATGATCAGTATATATGATGATCTTAGAACCTAAGAGATAGGGTCTAAACTTGTCTAAGGCAAACACAATGGCTAATAGTTCCTTCTCGGTAGTGGTATAGTTCAACTGGGCATCATTCAGAGTTTTGCTAGCATAGTAAATCACATGAAGTAACTTATTTTCTCGCTGACCTAGCACAACACCAATAGCATAATCTGAAGCATCACACATGATCTCAAAGGGTAGGTTCCAGTTGGGTGCCTGGACTATGGGGGCGGTAGTGAGTAATGACTTAAGCTTCTCAAAAGCCTCTAAACAAGCATCATCAAAAACAAACTTAACATCTTTTGCAAGCAAATTGCAAAGAGGTCTAGACATCAAGCTAAAATCCTTAATGAAACGACGATAAAAACCAGCATGTCCTAAGAATGACCTAATATCTCTTACGGTTTTTGGGACCGGTAAAGTTTTAATAAGGTCAACTTTGCTCTATCCACCTCTATACCCTTTGAAGATACAATATGCCCTAGAACAATTCCTGAACGAACCATAAAGTGACATTTCTCCCAATTAAGCACTAAATTCTTTTCCTTACACCTAGTCAAAACTAATGACAAATGATGCAAGCACTCATCGAAAGACGAACCAAACACTGAAAAATCATCCATAAAGACCTCTAAGAACCGTTCTACCATGTCAGAAAATATGCTCATCATGCAACGCTGAAAAGTCGCAGGGGCATTACATAGCCCGAAAGGCATGCGTCTATACGCAAAGGTACCAAAGGGACAGGTAAAAGTGGTTTTCTCCTGGTCTTCTGGGGCAATAACGATCTGATTATATCCAGAGTAGCCATCTAAAAAGCAGTAGTGACTATGTCCAGCTAATCTCTCTAGCATCTGGTCGATGAAGGGAAGGGGAAAGTGGTCCTTCCTAGTGACCTTGTTCAATTTCCTATAGTCAATACAAACACGCCAACCCGTGGTCATTCGGGTCGGGATTAACTCATTGTTATTATTCTGGACTACAGTAATACCAGATTTCTTGGGAACAACCTGAACGGGGCTGACCCACTTACTGTCTGAAATAGGGTAGATAATCCTGCATCTAATAGCTTAAGAACCTCAGTTCGAACTACTTCTTTCATATTGGGGTTTAGTCGACGTTGCATCTCCCTAGAAGGTTTGGTGTCTTCCTCTAAATAGATCTGATGCATACAAACAGTAGGACTTATACCCTTAATGTCTGCTATGGTCCACCCTAAAGCTTCCTTGTTGTTTTGAATGACGGTTACTAGCCTACTTTCCTGATCTATATCCAAGTCGGAAGAAACAATCACAGGTAAAGTCTCAGACGGGCCTAAAAACACATACTTCAGGGTATCTGGCAATGGTTTTAGGTCCAACTTAGGAGGCTCTTCTAAAGAAGGAACTAGGGTAGACTTAGAAACTGGTAGTGGTTCGAACTTAGGTTTCCATCCATTACTAGTATCTAACAAAGGGGTTGAATCTAACAAAGCATTCACCTCATTAATTACATTATCATCATCAAAATCAATCCCAAAGTGAGCTAGGCATTTTTCTAATGGATCTTCTAACAAAGTGTTTGGTAATGACTCCTCGACTAATGTTCCTATCATGTTCACCTCTTCTACATTCGAGTCATCTAGTTCAGAGGGTAGCTTACTAATATTAAAAATATTCAGCTCAATAGTCATATTACCAAAAGACAAATTCATAATACCATTTCGACAGTTAATGATCGCATTGGATGTAGCTAAAAACGGGCGACCTAAAATCACTGGTATTTGGTTCTCTGGGTCAGGGACAGGTTGGGTATCTAGGATAACAAAATCCACTGGATAAATAAACTTGTCAACCTCTATGAGAACATCCTCGATCACACCACGAGGAATTTTAACGGACCTATCAGCTAACTGAAGTGTCATGGGTAGGTTTCATCTCACCAAGTCCTAGCTTAAGGTACACATGATATGGAAGTAAATTCACACTGGCTCCTAAGTCAAGCAAAGCTTTCTCAACACGGTACTTACCTATTGTACAAGCAATGGTAGGGGACCCTGGGTCTTTATACTTAGGAGTAGTGGTATTCTGAATAATAGAACTCACATGACTAGCTATGAAGGCTTTCTTCTGGACACTGAGCTTACGCTTTCGCGTACACAAGTCCTTAAGGAACTTGGCATAAGAGGGAATCTGCCTAATTGCATCTAATAATGGAAGGTTGATATTAACCTGCTTAAAAACCTCCAATATATCATTAAAGTTGGACTCCCTCTTAGTCGGAACTAGCAGCTGTGGGAATGGGGCTCTGGGAACAAAGCCGGGCTCAACAGGACCCTCATTGGTCTCTTGGAGACTCTATCAGTCTCCTCATTTTCTGGCTCAGCAGGGTGAACTACAGCATGTTCACTATCAGGCATGGCAACCTTGTTGTCAACTTTCTTTCCACTCCTAAGGGTTGTGACAGCATTCACATGATTGTACGATTTCTCTCCTTTTGGGTTGGGATCAGTACGACTAGGGAACCTTCCATCTTCTCTCTCACTTATGAACTTAGCTATTTGTCCTACTTGAAGTTCTAATTTGGCAAGACTCTGGGAATTATTCTTCAATTCTTGCCTAGTTTCTTGTTGAAAGCTCATGTGGTTCTTTGTTAGCATTTCATGGTTATTTGCTAACATAGTGAGAGTATCCTCTAAGGTAGAGATCTTTTTCTCGGAAGTGTTCTGAAACTGGGTTTGACCTGAAGAGTTCTTAAAACCAAAACCTGGGGGAGGCTGAGAATTGCTAGACTGGCCTTGACTCTGGCCTTAGACCAAGAGAAATTAGGATGGTTTCTCCAACCAGGGTTGTAGGTTTCTGAGTATGGGTCAAACTTCTGACGGTTCTCAAACCTAGCATTGTTATAGACAGCATGGGCTTGCTCTTCACTAACCTGACCTTCCCAAAATGAATTATCGGGCTCTATTCCACAACTAGAGACTTGAGAGGCTCTATTAGGTTCAACAAGGGACCTATTTTTAGACTGACCCATTTCAAAGCTTCTAACCTTCTGGATAAAGCAGCAAACTTAGCATCTGACCAAAACTGTATCTACCACATTGGTGCTACTTCTATTGACCAAGAGTCTTTTAGGGGGTTCAACACAAGATTCCCACTGTTGGGATTTTTCAGCGATAGCTCCTAAGAAGGTAAAAGCATCATCAGCATTTTTACTAGTGAACTCACCAGCGCACATAGACTCAACCATGGCTTTGGTCGAATAGTCTAAACCATCATAAATAATCTGTACAAGTTTCATATTATCAAATCCATGGTGAGGACACTGAGATAGGAGATCATTGAATCGCTCTAAAAACCTATAAAGAGACTCTCCCTCTTGTTGCACACTAGCACTAATTTTCTGCCTAACAGCTGCAGTTTTATGCTTAGGGTAGAATTTCATATAGAAGGCAGCGATAAGTTCCTGCCATGTTTCTATGGATTCAGACGGTAGGTTGTTAAGCCAGGTCTTGGCTTTATCTCTCAAGAAAAGGGAAACATCTTAAGTTTCAAGACTTCATCAGTAAGGTCCTTTATCCTAATTGTCCCACAGATTTCCTCAAAGTCCCTAATATGAAAATAAGGGTTCTCATCATCTTTTCCTAAGAATATAGGGATCATCTGAAGAATACTAGGTTTTATCTCAAAATTAGCCGTAGTGGCTGGCAATTTAATGCATGAAGCTCGGTTGGTCCTAGTTGGGAACATGTAATCTTTCAAAGTTGCCATCGCTGGCACAACAAAAGTACTAGGGGTACTATCCTCACAAAGAGACAGATTCTCAAAACAGAAGTTTCCAAAAACAGGGCTCTCCAAAGAAAAGTCTTCGAGCTCCCTGCTTAAATCAGAAGAACTACTAGGTTTTTCGCTAATCAATCGACACTACGGGAAAAATCATCATTGACGACACAAGATAAGAGTTGCAGTACCTCTACGACAACTCCATTTCATGCATTGTGGAACGGGGGTATTGTAGAAAGTCCAAGTTTTTCTACAATGGATGACAAGTGTTGTAAAGGGTGATGTGATTCATGGTTCGACAATAGTTTGTCAATGTTGTGATTCTCTTTCGATTTTTTTTGATAACCTAACACAACTCTTGCTTGTATTGTAGAACAATCGTGGACAACATAAGTAGCATATCGTAGAAACATATACAACAACAACTACAAGTATTATGAATAATATTTGCACAACACTTGTATGAATTGTCGAACTATCTTGGACAACACAAACTTATGTTGTAAAGTAAATGAAAACCTTTTCACAATATCTGGCTTGTATAGTTGAAAACTGAAAGACAACATCTATTAATATTGTGTATACTAGTGTCATTACACTTGCTAGAGTTGTAGAACATTCTGTCACAACATTTGTCTTGTGTAGTCATAATATCTAACACAAAATCCCTAGAGGTTGTAATATTTGAAGTAACAACATTTGTTACAAGTTGTGTGCATAAAACTATTTTGAAAAAAAAAATCATAGCTGAAATGGAATTTCAGAAAATAATTCACTTTCACATTAACCTACCAGTGTAATACATTTACATTCATTCAAGTTAACCTGCCAGTGTTAAACACACATTCAAAAAATGGCAGTGATATAGATGTTTGGTTTCAAACCTCAGAAACCTCTCCTCAAATACATGTCCATCAGAAGTTTCAAGACTATCCCTCTCACTTCATGTTTAATTGAATCAAAATACCTAATCAGATTTTTGCATTAAAACAATAAGATCCTTGGAATCACTCTCATCAGAGCTATCATCACTCGGCTCTTCTTTCTTTTTGGCTGCAGGTGCAGGGATTTCTTTGCTACGACAGCCTGCAGGGCTTTCTTTGATGCCCAGATGTAGCAGCGTTTGTCCTACGGGGAAAGCGCTGGTTCTGGGGAAAGTTTTTCAAGTTTTCTGCAAAAGGAACATAGGAGAATGATCTTAGTGAAACGCCAAATCAAATGACACCATATTTTCACTATCTCGAGGACAGACCAATACAATTATAGTTCTGATCTTTCCAAGTCAACTAGTAGATTAACCCTAATAAATCTAAAATCTGTTATTGGATTAGACTTTAAATCAATGACCCAGAAAAAATAAAGATAAACATCACTACAAAGAAGAAAAACTAGATACATAAATGTAAGGAAAGCATAACAGACCTGAAGAGCGCGGCAGACATTATCAAACTCAGGATCAAATTAGGCTTCTCCTTCACAGTGACAAGCTCAAGGACAATGCGACAAGATTGGTCTTCAGGGTTGATTATAGGCAACGCAAGAGATCCACGAACTTCATGATCAATCGCTCCAGCTAAAAATAGAACAAGACAAGCCATGGAATCAGGGACAAGTTCATTGCTCGCAGTACAGAACATGGCATCAATCCCACTTCTCTTTATCAGTCAGAGTAAACACTGTCTCCAAATTCCTTCTTACAAATCACTAGTCATCAGCACAAACCAAACCTTCCTCTACTCCATCCTTTTTTTTGTTATACCCTCCTTCAAATCTATTAGGGCTGCGGCTACGGCTGCGTCTCCTGCTTCTTGTGCCCCACCCAGTTTTCAGCGACATAGTTTATGCTGGAACGGGAGCAGCACAGCTACAAGGACAACTCAGAGATCGTCTATACAACAATCCAACAACATTTATCCAGGAAACTTATCACTAAACAATACAATGTTTTCTAACTTTTACCCTTCAGGTTTTTGTCATAACCCAAACACACAGATCAAATAACGAGATGGAGCAACAATACAGAGATACGTAACATAAAAACTTTATCAGCAGACCTGTGCGGCAAACCTGAAACTTATAATAGGAGCCCCTGGTCTGTCATCCTGTGTTCGGAACTCAAACTTATAGCTGCACAACAACATATATTAGGAAGTTAACCATCTGAATCACGTAAATATAGAAAGCCAAGAGAAGCAAACAAGTGATTGATCCAAAATCTTGATGTTTATAAGTTCTAGATTTAAGGTAGGTATTAAAGGAACTAATTCATACTCAGGGTCATCATATATGACTTCATCCACAGTGCCCAACCGCTCAATTTCTGAGAAATTAAGCACATTCACTCGTAAGAAAGAAACTTATTGCATAGAGGCCTTACAATACAAAGTCTCAGAACAAGCATTCAAGCTCCACAGCAAAAACTAATACAACTACAGAACAAATACATGAGATAAAGGATACAGTGCTTGCAGGTGCCAAATTGATTCCAGACAACTAACTCAAATGTCGATAGCACAGGTTTCAAATGGGATCTAATACAATATAAAGGGAATGGTATAAAATACCTTAATTCTTGATTGAACTAATGATGCCCTCTTTGTGTTGTAACGGAACTTATCAACAAAAGCCTGCAAAAGCAACAATTACAAAATGGTAATAAATCAGAGCCTCAGCTGCAAATATTGCTAGCAAAAACAAAAAACTTTCAAGCTCTTTGTATTAGTTTACAGTGAAACACAACTTCCAAAAGCAGTAAACACAAGCCTAAGTTATGTAACTGTGTACCTTACCCTCTAATCCTTGGAATATAATCACAGGGAAAGAAAACTTATCAACAAATTTGATTGACGACCTCTCAAAGTAAGCTTCTTCGCTACCTGTAGCCAAAGGAAAGAGTGAGCTTAATAGTTCAATCATTTTGATCTAATGAATTTTCAAAGGCACTATTGCATACCAACAAGGTTGTCGGTATAATGGGACTCAAATTTGTGCGAGTCTATCTTCAAAGAGTTGAGTTCCAGTCTGTAATTCAGTGCCAAGAGATGCTCATAAACTCCAGCACCACCAACTAAATTCAGTTTGCTCCCATCTTCTCTTGTATCTTTGTAAGATAAGAAATCAACAACACCCATCTTAGAGCTTCTAGCTACCAATACCAGTTAGATTTAAGTCTTGACTCCATACCCATTTATGTCTCAGGACTGCAATAATACTCAATTTCATGACACAACAAAACCCAAAATCTATTGGCGTCACTGATTACAACATCGATGACAGCAACACCTTTCTGCATTCAAACAAACACCTGCAGAACTATCCAATCTTCCATGTTCAAACATCGAGCTTATTAACTCATTTTATATCTTGTTTAATTCAAGAACAAACCTCATTTCATTTAAATTAAAACCCCCCAAAACAGATCTGTTGCTGCTTGTTGCTTCTCGTTACTTCATCACCGAATACCTAATTCAATCACCACCTGCTCCATTCTCGTCTCAGCACCATCACTTACTTCAGTTGTTCTGCGACTCCAGCAATCACCCAAAACACCACCACTAGACAGCAAAAAAAACCCCAAATCTCCATCAATCAAGCTTATGCAATGAACCCACAGATCTGTTGTCATTGAACCTTCTTCATTCCCATCTCAATTTGTACCCACAGTTAACACCACCAGTTACATTCATCTATAGCAGCAGCAGTCTTCAAAACTTCAATATCAAACCGAAACCATGAATATCAACATTATACTTCTTCATCTGAACCCTAACAACAAGCACACAACCACACAATTACCACAAAACCCATCTTCTTATGATTGAAATCGAGCTCAGCTTCCCCTTTAATCAATTCAAATCTTCAAATCTATCACAGAATCATACATCCAACACAAACCCTAGCTCTGATTTTATCAATCCTCCAACACAATAGAATCCTAGTTCTTCATAAATCTGCTCATGTCTTCTATCTATCTGAGGGAATCAATCGAACCCATCTCTGTTTTCAGTTGAAGCTCAGAAACCCTCATTTCGATTTCCATCTCCTCCCTGAGTTGATTGTTACCGAGAAGAAATTTGGTTTTGTGTAACTTGAATCAGTGATGGGGTTGATTAGAATTTGGTTCAGATCTGGATTTGATGAGCTGCTACTATTGACTGTTGCGGATGAGAGAAAGGGGGAGTTAAAGAGAGAGATTGAGAGAAGATGATGAAGAAGAGGGGTCGAGAGAAGAGCAGCGGTGGTGATGGAGCGCCGCCGTCATCTGTGGAGTAGAGGTGTTCTTCGGCGGTGGTGATTGAGAGAAAAACAGATAGGAATTGGGTTCGAGTGGTTGAAGGAGGGTTATGCTTCGGAAAAAAAAAAGAAGAAAAGAGTGAATCCGAATGAAAATGATGGACGGTTGAGATTGTATTTGAGATGCTCATACGGATTAAGAAAAGATCTTGACGGTTGAGATTGTATTTAGGATGCTCATGCGGATTGAGAAGTATGTGTTTCATTTTGTGCTAATACGAGCTCATGTATTCGGTTTGATTATCAACCTTCGACACGAAAAAAATCCAAAAAAAATATGAATAAATGTAGCACATTCTTATCGACATTTTGATATAAAAAAATCCAAAAAATGTATAAGAATAAAGTTGAAAAATAAGAAATCAATCCGATAATTGGTGTGTTTCTTTGTGCTTTTGTGCTTTCTCTTTGTGCTTCCGGTTTGAATTTCGACTAGTTACATAGGTCATGAAGTAATTTTGACTAGTCATACATGTCATGAAGTAGCTTTAGTTCACATTAATAGCATGATATATCATCGAAATCGATAAATATGAAGCTCAATGTCGATTCAAACTTCAAATGTGGTATAACGACATACAAATAATGAACCAAGAAGCTCTGAGAGGGTTCTGACTTCAAACTTAGCATGATACATCATCAAAATCGATAAATATGAAGCTCAATGTCGATTCAAACTTCAAACTTGGTATAATGGCCTATAATCTATGAACCACGAAGCTCTGAGAGGGTTCTGACTTCAAAATTAGCATGATACATCATCGAAATTGATGAATATGAAGCTCAGTGTCTTCAAGTTCGGTATAACGACTTACAAACTATGAACAAGAAGTCTGAAAGTCCACAAAAACGATGAATCCAACCATTTACTGGTAAGATTCCATGGAAATATTCTACGAAACCTTAAACACACACAAAACTTGGTAAGAACGATGAATCCATCCATTTACAGGTAAGATTCCTTCGGAATATTTTAGGAAACCTTAAACAAACCCTATTTATGCATATTGGATGCAAACCAGGCTCCAAGATCGAAACCTGGCCGCGAGTGGACTACTAAGTCAGAAACTTGGTAAGAACGACGAATCCATCGATCTACAGGTAAGATTCCATCGGAATATTCTACGAAACCTTAATGCATATTGTATGCATACAGGATCCGAGATCGAAACCTGGCCGTGAGTTGACTACTATAAGTAAGAAACTTGGTAAGAACGACGAATCCATCTATTTACAGGTAAGATTCATTCGTCATATTCTACGAAACCTTAAACAAACCGTATTTCTGTATATTGTATGCAAACCAGAGTCCGAGATCAAAACCTGGACGGGAGTAGACTACTATAAGTCAGAAACTTGGTAAGAACGACGAATCCATAGATTTACAGGTAAGATTCCTTCGGAATATTCTACGAAACCTTAAACAAACCCTATTTCTACATATTGTATGCATACAAGGCTCCGAGATCGAAACCTGACCGTGAGTTGACTACTCTAAGTCAGAAACTTGGTAATAACGACGAATCCATCCATTTACAGGTAAGATTCCTTCGGAATATTCTACGAAACCTTATACAAACCCTATTTCTGCATATTAGATGCAAACCAGGCTCCGAGATCGAAACCTGGTCACGAGTGGGATACTCTAAGTCAGAAACTTGGTAAAAATGACGAATCCATCCATTTACAGGTAAGATTCCTTCGGAATATTCTACGAAACCTTAAACAAACCCTATTTATGCATATTGGATGCAAACCAGGCTCCAAGATCGAAACCTGGCCGCGAGTGGACTACTAAGTCAGAAACTTGGTAAGAACGACGAATCCATCCATTTACAAGTAAGATTCCTTCAGAATATTTTGCGGCTTAATCACCTGAGCATTTTTTTTGGACATTATATTTTGTTTCACAACTCTTATAAAGGGTTGTCTTAAAATTAGTATATTAAAGAACCACAAACTTGACAGAACTTGTGATAGTGTAGGAATGGTTAGTGGTGTAGACTTTCATGCAGGAGGCTGAGGATTCAAATCCCCCCATCCTCATTTCTGCCAACGTTCTATATTTTTACTTCAACAACACTTATAAGTGTTGTTATGCATTTTTATTAAGAAAAAAAACAACCAAAACTTGTGAACGATAAGGATGGTTGATGAGATAGACTTCCATGCAGTAGATTCATGTTCGAATCTCCCTTCTAATCTCATTTTTTCCAACATTCTATATTTTTACTTCAACAACACTTGTAAGTGTCGTTATACGTTTTTATTAAAAAAAAGACAAAACTTGTGAACTGTAAGGATGGTTGATGTGCCAGACTTCCATGCAGTAGGTTCATGTTCGAATCTCCCCTCTAACACTATTTTTCATCATCATATTTTGGTGTTCTTCAACAACTCTTGTGAAAATTGTGATAGGCTTAGTCACTACCTTTATGGAACAGAGTTGTTATAGTTAAATGTCGTCACAACGTTTTTGCTTAAGGAGTTGTCGTTTGTTTTCTTAGCGCAACCCCTTGTTTCTAAGGGTTGGCAGTGATGATATACGACAACTCTTCCTTTGAAACCAGTTGTAAAACATATGACTTTCTACGATGTTTAGCGAAGAGTTGTAAATCTCCAGTTGTAGATGTATATTTTTCCCGTAGTGCGACCTAGAGTATCTCTTTTCCAAGCCCTAACAAAATCGGGCATACACTAAAAAGAATTCAAAAAGAAATAAAAATCCTAACAGAAAGGTTCTAGCAAACACACAGCAGGCTGACTCGACTTTACCACAGCAAACCTAAAGATTTCTAGCAAACAACAAGCATGATGGCTCCACTTAGATTGTTTCTAGACCAGCTTCTAATCCTTCGAAAGGGAATTCGTTACAATTTGAGCAAACCCCTCTGGAATCAATCCGAGTTAAAGCAAGTTGAATCGAGGCGAGGGAAGCTCAGTGGAGCTTTGATACCCAAAACCTCACCGATCCAATGCGGCGCAGTCACGCATTCAACTCGCAGAAACCGTCAAGAACTTCGAGGTGTGCTTAAAAGAGTAACCAATATTTTTCGAATGATTGTCCTGTTAAGCTCGATACCCTATAGGTCTCTTTCTAGTCCAAATTTTAGGCTTAGGTTCGCTTTAGGTTTCGTTTTCCTAAGGCGGGCAAGAAGGGAGCGGTGATGAAATCCGAACCCTTATCTTATATGGTCCAGTCCTTGCCCTTTACTAGGAATTTAAAAACAGTCCATATTCAAGTCCTCAGCATATATTCACCTTAAGGAGTCCAGTAACCCGCTTGCAGGAGATTCGCGGGTGTTTAGAATTTTACCTCCCGTACCAGACAGGCGAAGAACCGCTGAAGTCGACTCGGGCCACGACTCCTATGCCGTGTGCGAACCCGAGGGGCCGAGACGATATTGTAATCGTTTCTGCATTCCAGCTTCCCAAGCATCCAAAGAGGTATGAGGACATAAAGTTTCTGCATGCTAGTAATAAGAAGTTTGAAATATCAAAGAACATATTCTCATTCTTAAATGTTGAGTGAGAAGTAACCACACCATAATGAGAGAACGCGTGTTTGAGAGCGACCAGTAAGCATTTCGCCTCGACTTCTGCCTCACTTAAAAGGATTTTATGATAATTGCACTCAATAAGATGGTTTTTTTATGGGTCTCACATGTGTGCAGGTAGGAATGAAGAGAGAAATCCTACACACGTTGAATGGTGGGAAGGAAACCTTCCGAAATAATTTCTGGAGACTCCACAAAATCGTAAAAAATAAAAGACTTTTTCTGATGATCTCTAAGAAAGGAAATCAACCACTATTATCGAGGATGAGAGTACCTACCACCTTCACATCTGATTGCAATGATGATAAAACCACTCTCACAACATCCAATTGAAACGTCTTCGATCGGCTCGTCTTCTTCATCTTCTTGGTCTTCGTCTTCAACTGTTGATGATAAACTCTTGAACTTCGTAGAACTCTGACAATTTGTAACTTTTTTCCTCTATTCCTTGTTGCTTGAAACTTCCTTATAGATTTTTCTTCCCCATGGCCTTATTGAACAAATAACAACCTAAATGCAAATCTTTTTGTATTTTTTTTTTTTTTTTTTTTTTTTTTTTTTTTTTTTTTTGGCAACAAGATTGCAACTATAAAAATAATGACGAAATTAAAATAACATGGCCATGAAAGAAGTACTTTACCACTTTGATCTTCACAACTTGTATTGTCTTTGTATCATAAACTTCAATAACTCTCATCTTTTAATTTTCTTCGCTCTTGTAAATAAGTCTTTATACTTAGATATAGAATTCCGCTCCTTATGTGTAAGTCTCCAACATGTATATAAAGATCTGCTCATTGTATGTTGCTTTACTTGGATATGAAATTTTCTCTTACTCGTATTATTGCTTGTAAACCTCAAACGTTCCTTGTAGATTTTGATGTCGCTCCTTGTTGATGATGATGGTGTTTCTATGCACTAGTGGAAAATGGAAGTTAAAACACTATCAAGACAGGAGGTAATATCATCAAAAACGACTTTGTTCATCAGTTGGAATCTGGGAGTGGTTTTTTCCGAAACGACTGTGTCTCACAGAAGTTGAACTCTTTAAAAATACGACTTCCTCTGACAGACAATTGATAACACTGACATTCACAGTGGTGATGGTTTATCAAAAGTGATTGTAGTAGTAGTGGTAAAAAGGGGTCTTTTCAGACTTGTGAAGAAAACAATTTTTTTTAGATTTAAATTAAACACACAAATAAATAAAATAGTTCAAACCTTTAGAGAAAAACACCAAGACTTGGATTCCACCATTGACCCATTATTTGATAAATTCTAATAATTAATATTCATGCAATTTTTCTTTTAGAGTGATTCTAATATTATGCCTTTTGTAGATTTTTGAAGTAATAAATGTAAACACCAAGCATGAAACATCAAGAGTCTTAAACTAAGCATGCTCCATCAAAATGAATCACAATTATTCAATAAAAATCAATTTTTCAATTAAAATTCCATGCAAATAATCATGTAATAATATTGCAAATAAATAATAAAGTTAGAATTATACCATAAATAAGGACCAATGGCTTCCTCCGTCGCCTTGGCTAATGGGTTTAGCTCCTCATCCCAAAAACACTCACAAGATAAATTCATGGCTAAAATAGGTGTTCTTATTGATGAATATAAGATGAAAAAGGAATTTGCAACGCTGTAGTGGTGTTACAGCGCCACTGTTACAAAAGAGTATGGTAATTTAAGACTGCTGTAAACGATAACTATCTACTGCTGTGAAACAACGACATTGGTATGAAAATAAGTCTGCTGAAGAACGACTGACTCTGCGAGTCTGTTCTTCGTGTTCTTCAGAAGCTTTAATGGCAGCAGCAGCAGCAGCGTTGTCTCCTCTATAATTGCTTCTCCTAGGCTCTCATCGACTCTAAACTCTCTCCTAAAGGTTTCTAACCCTTCTATGACTTGAACCCTCTCTTATATAGTCTTTTAATCCCCAAAAATCTCTACTGAATCCGACTTTTTCTTTTCTTTTTCTTCTCGGCGCTGTTGAGAGAATAATCACCTCTTCAGTGTTTGTACGCGTCTGTTAGCTATAAAATAGGTACCAAACTCTTCTTAAGACGTGAAAAAGACTAAATACATTAATTTCCAGCGTCAAACTCTCCCAAATATCTCTCACAAATCTTTGAAACTTGAACAGAAAGTACGTGTCCTGTTTGAACTTTGATTACGTCTCCCGGCCATTCCAGCCCAATTGGTTGGGTCCAATTGATTGTATCAGGCCTGTTTAGTCATGCAGAGTCCATACGTACCAAATACAGCAATTGAATCTCCTAAAATCACGTCCAAAATTCGATCTTCAAATCTGCCAGACGCTGCATGCATTTTCCCGCCATTTTTTTAATTCAAAACGTGAAGAAGGTGGGTGCCCTTATCCTGTGCTGTTCTCCCTTTAGCAGCTGCCTGGAAATAGGTCACCCCTTAGTAATTAGGTTACCCCTTATCCAAAATCAAGGGTCCGTATAGCAAGTGTCCTCTGAGGCATTTTCCGCACTTTTTTCGGGGTTCCTCCGGGGTATTTCTGGGATACTTCCGGTACACTTCTGAGGCGCTTCCGGTACGTTATCAACGGAGGTCCAAATGCCACATTTTTAGCCAAATTCGCCGCAAGAGATTATTTTCCAAAAAACACCTACAAATACATAAAATAACCAAATAAGTACAATATCGAGTACTAACAATATATACAAATGAGCTATATTAGACACATAAATGCGTCTATCAAGTGGTTTCTAAAGTTTTAAATTAGAAAATATAAAAGTTAATCGCCAGTTTTGAAAAGTGGTTTATATGGGCTGAATACTTTTTAAAAATCTGATTCGTCTGAATCCCACTCTGACTAGTTTTTCATCTGACTAGCCTGAAATTTGAAATTCATTAAAATTTAGAAAATCTGATTCACAACTTATTTCTGACTGGCATAAAATTTGAAATTCACTAAACTGAACTTTAATATATGCTCATTTGATAACAAAACATTCACCATTCAATCTAAATTCGAAATATGTTTACAACAGTAACTCGATTTACATTAATCGAGTTAACAGTTAGGTCAAAAACCCCAAAAAGTTTTACACAGGTACTGAATTCACACCATTGTAAGTTATAATTATACTTAGAGCATTCTTAAAAGCTAATTTTCTTACAATCACTGACACCCAACCTACGGACATTAGAAAAACAAAACTAAAACCAACAAAAAGATGAACCGAGCTCCCCAACTGAACATAATATTATCCTACAGAAGAAAATAAGTTTGGCGTTAGAGGTTTAATAAAAAAAGTCCTAACAACATAGTATGACCTTAAAATATTCTTGACCACTTCAATTTCAACACCACTGTTGATCTCTTACAGACAAGTGAACGTTGAAGGAACCAAAAATTTGCAATAAGCACTACACCCATTCACAACTAATGGATTATGTAAAAAACAACACACAAGAAGGTGGATTGATGTGCTTACTGCAAGCACAAAGGATCGCACAAAAATACAAAGAAACACAAATACATAGATGAAAGAAAATTAACTTTGATGCGCAATTTAGTACCTGACCTAATGCTTGCAAGAAAATTGCACGAAGCGCTCCTTCTGCCAAGTCTAAATGAAGATCTCTCCTGCAGTTAGCAACAAAAATACTAATGTCTAGCAATCCGACTTGTTAATAAATAATTCTTTTTTTTTGATAATTAACAGCTTTATACAGAAAACTAACTGGATCTGACAAACCGGGGTAAAGCCATCCCCACAAGATCATTATACAAAGATTTCAAGATCATAGAAGGTGGTTGATCAAGCCACTCCTCAAAAACAGATGGGTACAATGCTTGTTTAGACAAAACATCAGCTACCATGTTTGTCTCATGAAAACTATTAACAAACAACACACATTAAAAGAACTTTACAAGGTGATGAATGTCAAGCAAAATACCTCTCAGATACCAAGGTGGAGAGGAAACTGAGTTACAAGAAGAAACAGTGACGAGTTACTATCAACAATAATATGAGAAATATGATGCTTCACTAATAGAACAGAGCTCAGCAACTGTAGACTAGTTCAAAAAAAGATGTTGGGCAAAGGCAGCTACACAAGAACCAGATGAATGCGTATTACACCACCTGCTCCTGCAAAAAGAGAGTAAAACGATGAAGCTCCATCACAATTCAACTTATAGAAAGGAAAAGGAGGACATTTCCAGTTTAAGTGAGAAACAATCTTTAGGTTAACATTCTTGAATTTCTGTTTTTCAACCAACAACCAGTACTCTTAAGCCTGATTGTAAGCTTAATCAACAACCTGGTCAGCACTAAAAACACAATTCCTAAAAAGGTGATTATTTCTAGCTATCCATATATTCCAAAGAATATAAGGATAAAAAGAAGACCACGGCAGACCATTACAAGTATAAGTGTTGCAAGCATTCAAGCATAAAGAAGATAAAAATAAGAAAAATTCAAGCATTCAGTCGAGAGATATCACCTGATCTCCATCCAGTACTCGTCGTCAGCTAAAGATGTTGAAGAAAGAAGGTTGATTCGTGGATGTAGCAACACATATGGATCTTCATAATCATTCACCTTTAGGACGGATCTCTTGGGATATTCTAATACAAGATGCCAATGCTTTCTAGTCTCATCAGCACAATAAAAGACTTGGGCAGCTTGAGAAGCATGGATGAAGGGTTTGTCAACTTCTTTAGAGCTTCTCTTAAACTTTTCGAAGTTGACGAACCTCGAGTTTGTCTCTGCATCCACATATGATCCGGTTGTTTTGTCTTGGACCTGATTAGAGATTTTCTGTGGGGTTGTAGTAATAAAGGTTCAAACTCTCGGACTTGTGAAGGTAATGGATTTTTAGATTTATAAAAAATTATATACACAAAAATATTAACAATGGTGCAAGAGGTACTGGGGTTTAGGATTCCACCGAATTCATTTCTTAAGGTTCAAATAATGATTCTTTTAACAATTATAGCTCAGTAAATATATAAAATATATTGACTCTTATATTTGCCAAGATAAATTCTCCAAATATTAGATGTAAATGTTATGCATGAGGCATCAAATCATCTAAGCTAAGCATGCCGCATCAAATCAAATGACAACTAATTTTTTCAAATCATAATTTCAATTAAAATTAGTGCAAAAGTCATGAGAAGAATTAAATATAATTACCCAAGTGTGAAATAAGGCTTCCTCCATCACCCCAGTGTTGGGGTTTAGCTCATCATGGTGTAATTCATCTCAAAATATATTATTATTGCTCCAAAGTTGATTACAAATGAGTAAACAATGCAACAGAGAAATCGCAACAGCAGTTCCTGTTGCGAAGACGATGTTGGACTGATACAGAGAAACAAATGGTGACGGAAAATAAAGTTCTGTGGCTGAATATGCTGTTGCAAATCGGTTGAAGAAACTGTTGCGCTTCGGATGAAGAACCCGTGGCCGATTCCTTGTTCTTCAGACAGCAGCAGCAGCAGTTTCTCTGTCAATTTTTCTCTCAATTCCTGTGGAGTCTACACTCCTCCTATAGACCCCAAACTCTCGACCGACTCTCTAGTACTCCCAGGGAACATATTTATACACCTACAGCTCGTTGAATCTCCCTCAATTACTCCATATAATTCTCTTTTACTCGGCAGTAAAGAAAAATATTCTTGGAATATTTTCTTTCCATTCTTGCTCTGGTACGCATAGATTTCCATCCTGGTCACTCTAGAAGTGTTTAAACACGACCCACAACGTTGCTAGAGCCCTCATGCATGAGAAGAACACGCTCAAATCTTCTCCAATCCCGTGTCCAACCCGTGTTTCCCTGTTTTTCTTCCGTGAATTGTCCAGCTAATTATGGCCAAATTTGATCGAACCAAAAGCCCAAAACGTGTTCCTTAACCTATATCACATCTTCCTACCAAGTTTGAGCCATTGAATCGCACCACAACACCTTCATTTTGTCGATTGAAATTCTGCCAGTTGATGAACCAATTTTCCCGCCAAAAAGTTTATTTGAATTTGAGAAGAAGGTGCCCCTTATCCAGAGTGCTGGGGTGCGAATAGTAATTTGGGTGGAAATAGTAATTTTGGGGTGGAAATGATAATTTTTCTGGGATCCTCCGGTACATTTCTGGGACGTTTCCGGTGCATTTCTGGGGTGCCTTCGGTACATTTCTCCGGAGTGTAAATCATCACTTTTTGAGCAACTCTTTCCACAGAAGGGTATTTTCTCCAAAAACACCTAAACAAACATAAAAACACCGTAATAAGAACAAATGGATACTAACAAAATACACAAAAGAGATGAAAATAGACACATAAATGTGTCTATCAGGACCCGGACCCAGTCACAGAGAAAAACAACTTATGTTTTATCTTGAAGGAAGGACCAAGTACGAGCCTATGAAAATCTGTCATGGGAGTGCCTAGAAGTTGATCTCTTAACCAGGGAATGTAATCCTGACGCTTACTCCTTGATCTTCGGTTAAAAGTATTAGTGTATGCCTTGTATTTCATGTGAAACAATAAAAACAATGGTATATGACAGGGTTACTTCACACTATACAGATTATATGGTCAAGATGGTGTAAAGAAACTGTTCAGAGACAAAGTTAAGGATTCTACTTACTCTTCCCATTCAGTATTTTCATCTGAATGTCTCAATACCCAAAGACGAACTTGTTGATGTTGTAAGGAAGTTATCTGGTATGGTTTTCCTTGTGAATTAGGCGGTTCTGGACCTTCGTAAACCTCACCGTGCAATATAGTTTTTATTCCGACCATAAACCTTGTAGATTATCATCATCCTGCACATGCAATTAGTCCTTGTGAATGAACTCCAGCCAATGGCGCGCTCCTTCATCGACCTCATATTGTGCAGTTATAGACCCTTCAATATAGTTTTTATTCCGACCATAAACCTTGTAGGTTCTCATCATCCTGCACATGCAATTAGTAACACAATTATATACATAAGGTATACATAAGTTCATAAAGTAATAAAGAAACTGGAAGGATCAACAGTTAAAGAAGTCCTGACATCTACAAATAAATGACAAAAGCAATCAGTACTATTACTGTAATTGAGCGAGATAGTAAGAAAAAAATATAAAGTAGAACCCACTGACATACACAAATACAAATTATGCTTCTCCTATTCGATAACCTAATATAAAATGTTATAAGACACCAATTACAGACTAATGTGAAGATTCATTGACAAATTTTAGAGACTAATGTAAGAACACCTAGAAATACACATCGAAAACAATTGATACTTACAAAATACACATTTTAACTGCAGAACACAGGTCTAACAGGAAACTAGCCACTAGATACAAAGTTCCAACAAGGTAACAAGAGGATTTGTGCAGTCAGGTGTCTAGCAACTGCCCCTTTTTGCTATGTAAGCATCTACTTACTCAGGGGATTGACACAATAACTTATATCGCAAACATTCAGTATCCAAAAGGTAGGGTCTAAATCCTAAAAATAACAAGCAACAGGATACCAATTTCCAAAAGTTTTCACCACTTGAAATCCCAAATTTAAGAAACATAAAATCAGTTCAAAACCCTAATTAACTCAGAATTTAACAAGGGTTTCCAACTGAATTAGAAATCAATTAAGCTATAAATAATTATAAAGTTGAACTAAGTAGATGCCCTAATAATTTTGAACTCAAGTACATACCCTAATGTAAGAGATGGATATTTGAGATCTGATACTGTGCTCAGAGTTGTTGAGCCTTCATGAATCCTCTGAAATCAGAACCTGACTAGTTACGCAACCCTAATAAATTTATCTCAAGTAGGTGTCATTCATTATCTTCAAAATTTGAGAGATAATGAGAAGAACATGTTTCTCAGATGATAAGGAGAGAGAAAGACGAGATAAGTTTTTGTTTTTCTTTACAGATTTGTTTCAAAACCTTACTATAATGGTCTTACTTGAGTCAGATGACTCAGCATCACCTGACTGGGCTGAATCTCCTTTCCATGTTGGATGATATCGGATCCTGTTGGGGAAATTGTCAAATTGATTGTAACTTAAATTAGCTAGTACCTAATCGTAACTGAAATTTGCCAACACCTTAAGATTCATTGTAGTTTGACATTAAGAAGAAACTAAAGTTCATAGTTACAGTGAACAGTCTCACTTTAAGGTTGAGAATTTTCTATCTATAAAGCTCATTGAAATTGAAATTTATAATGTCCAACTACAATCAATCTATTTGATACTCAAATAGCTTGAGATCACTGGACATACCACAAATACTGGGATCTGTAATCTATAAATCCAAACTAAGATACAAACTGCAACTACTGGATTTCAGTAATTTATAAACAAGAAGCACTGAAATTGATATATGAATGCATTTGTAATCTACAAGTCAAACTTAAATACAAACTGCAACTACTGGATTTTCAGTAATTTATAATCTGAAAACTGCAACTAAAACTACAAGAACATTTACAGAAGTTCCTGACATTGAACAAGTTATAAGTGAACATCAGAAATTCAGAATATTTCATTAGATAATATCAGGGCTATAAAACCTGCTGAAGCTACATAATAAACCATTAAACTTGCAAATTATCCGATAATTAAGATTGAGTTTTGAACTTCTTCTTTACAAAAGAAGAGAAGAGACTCAAAACCACAAGTTAGATCCCAAAATACTCGCACCGTATCAACTGTCCCAAAATACTTACACCATATCCATATATTTCTTCAAGATATTTAGTTACATGTTCCCCATAAGATGATAAGAATTTTCAACATGGTATCAGAGCTTCAAAGCTTATTCCAATAACCAACACCATATACTTCACAACATCCCTTTGTATACCCCAAAAAGTCCCAAAAAGCTCCAAAATATTCACTTCAACTACCAGAAACCTTCAACTTCAAAAATATGCATCAAGTACAACTGGCCAAGGTCCAACAGAGTGCTTGGGACACAAAATCTTGTCACCATGTTTCGCACTAGAAAGAGTTCCTTCTCCAACGCATAGCGGCTCAGTGTGTATCACTACTTCATCAATGAGGACGAGAAAAGAAAAATCATTATTTTCATCAGCACTCCTATCAATACGTCCGAATGCAACTGCACCCTTGCGCATATTCCTTAATACAACATACTGGACTCTTTGACCATCCACATTCATTGGCTATAAACAGAAAAACATCCAAGAATAAGAAACAATCCAAACTAATTGTTTTAAGTTAATAATTTTAGTTTAAATCAGACCGATGTTTATTCATTGTTTCCAGTGCTAACTAAAGGTGCTAAGAATATATGACCTGAATATTATTAGCATTGGTGGTGCCGGGTTGACACTTAAGGCTCTTAGCTCCTCAAGATTACGAACACGATTTTGTACAACAACAATCTTCAATTTCTCCTTATGCAGCTGCTCTCTACTAGCTGCAGATGCACGTAACTCAGTCTTTGAGACCCCACCTCCCAAGCCTCGAACAACACCCCTTCCATCACGGCCAAGTACCTATCATCAGATATATAAAATTAGTTAGTAACAATTTTATTACACAAAACAACAATATAAATTCATCTCCAAAACAACAATATATAGTCTGGGTTTGGTAATGCTTTTATTTTTCCAAAAGCACTTTCATAACCTATATATGTTAATAATTTTTGAAATTGCTGTTTGGTAAAAAAATATCAAAGCGCTTTTTACCCAAAGCACTTCCCAAATTCTCCAATTTTTAAAAGCTGGGGAGGAGGAGCTTTTAAAAGCTACAAAAGCATAAGCTTTGGTCCCACCAAAATTTAATATTTGATTTATCTTTTTTATCCCTATTTTATTTTGTAAATGACAAAAATTACCCTTAAATATATATACAATAAATTTTTATTTCTTATATTTTATTCATAAATATTATTATATTTTCTTTTCAAACTATTTTATGATACCATTTCATCTAGTTTGTCAAAAATAAAAATAAAAATAAAAGAATAAATAATAAAATATTTGTTTTATAACACAGTTGATAATAATATTAAATAATTATTAATTTTATTTTGATTTTATGTTTAAAAATTATATATATACATATATTAAAAAGTGGTTAAGTAAATTTAATATTATATATGTTTATATTTAATTATTCACTTAAAATCAAACAGAGCTTTTGATTGGTAACCTAGCAACAATTTTTTTTTTAAACCCAATAAAATTGAACCAAAATTATTTTCAGATATATGTCTGTTTTTGTCATTTGCTACAACAACAATGGTTGGATATGATATTTACCAAACACACTTTGATTGCTTTTGTTCATCAGCTTTAACTTTAATTAATATTTTACCAAACGTCTAACTACTTTTTCTCACAGCACAACACAGCAACGCACTTGAGAAAAGTGCTTTTGCAAAAGCCGCAACAATACCAATTAACTAGGCCATAATCAGCTCAACCCACCTCCGCAACTGCATCCTTGTCTAGATCGGGCTCACCTCTAAACTTATATGTTTCATTCAACTCCCTCACCTTTCGCTGCACAATATAGCCAACATAATGCATAAGAGGATAACAAATAGTGGAACTAGTCAATCCAACTTATTTATTGAACATAGAACTTACAACATAATCTCTTGATGTTACTGCATAAGATAGGGGATCGAACTGTACACGGTCCTCTTCAGACATTTCTTGGTACACATGTGTAGCCAGGTACAAGTCAACCCTTAATACCTTACCAGTAGTACTTGCTTGTTCCATTTCATATCGGCATTGTGCAATACCACGCCTACTAGTACTGTGTGCATCTTTTAACTTTGACCTTGCTCTCCTCATTTTAGGGAAGTAATGTAATAAAACTATATTACCAATCGTTTTTTCTGACATAGAGCCTCATGCCACGGCTCTGAACCTCCAGTAGGAGAATGTTCACCCTCAGACGATGGATGAGACCCACACCCTCCATTTGAAACCGGACTTCTTCTATGACTGTCTGAACCATTAAGTGACGGAAACCTTCTTGTATCAACCAAAGGAGTCCAGGTAGTTTCACTTGTGGTAGAAGTTCCAGAAGGACGAGATATGCTGCTACTTCTAGGGCCCCTAGCCATATTATCTGATAAAAAAACCCATAATAAGCAACAATACCAAAACTGCAGCACTGGTACACCTAAACAATGCAGCAGTGGTTCAAAGCAACTTATCAAAGGCATATTAAGTACAAAACTAAACTCCATACAATCAATTCATACACATCTGCAAATAATCTTTCTATCTATGCAACTAAAGCATAACAAATCATGATAGAATGAAGAAGAACATCAACATAAATCAATTCATGTTATACAAACACAATTCCATAACTTGAAAACAACCACCTCAAAGTAGAACATGACGTTTTGTCACAAAATCAAAAGACAACTGTAAGAACGTGGAAAATATCCTAATTCAACTATAAGAACATCATGATAACACACTAAACACGAATCCAAGTAAAGTATGAAAGCTAGATATCAAGATTCCGAAACCATAGAAAATATTAAAACAAAACTTTGGTCGAGATGTTATACCTGAAAATCTTTGAGAAATTCAACTGCACCTGAAGTCTGAACAATATCAAAAATAAAGGAACTTAAATTAAAACCCAAACAAAGAAATTGAACAAAGGAACTGGATAATCTACTACCAAATTAACCTCTAATAAATTCAAATCGAATCAAAGTGATGGAGTTATTATGCCTGAAGATTAATGCCACTGCACCTGAAGGACTTCTACATTCAAAAAAAACACAAAAAATCAATTCAAACCCTAACATCCAAGAAATTGAAAACAAAACAAGAACATTGACTTTGTAAAACCATAACATTACCTGATGAGAATTAAATCGAAATTAGGGTTTTCAAGAAAATGGATTTTGAAGATACGAAGAGAAACAGGGTTTTGAGAAAAGGGGTTTATAGATTTTGAAGAGAAATAGCGTTTTGAATCACTTGCTAGCCAGGTTCTTTTTAATCTGTGATCATTTTTTTTTTTTGTCTTTGATTTTATTTTATTTTTGTCTTTGAGTTTTTTCTTCTGTGTAAGAACAAGTGAGAGAAAAGTAAAAGATAACGGTGAGAGAGAAGAGATATATAGAGTCAGACGATAGAAACGAGAATTTTCATCTATCACTGTTGGCCGAATTTAGGCGATCATCTAACCATTGCTTCTGGCGTGCAAAATCCCGCCTAAAACATGGATCATAGAATGTGCTTTTTCTCACAGTCGTTTTGCAAGTTAGTTAAAAGCTGTGAGAGGGTTGATCGTTTTTCCAAAACTACCCCTCTATAAAACAACAGTGATCGGAACTAGTTTAATTTTTTTTTTTTAGGAAAACAACTGTGGATCACAGCATGGATAATTACATCAGTCCAATAACAGTTGTTTCTGTAAATCCCAGGAAGTGGTAAAAACTCTATTATCCACTAGTGATGGACCTGTTGTTGGCGAAAGAGAGAATGATGCTAACTGCAAATCAAACCACAAGAAGGTAGCTTTCATCCATAGACGTCACCCTCATGATTGACAAAATTAGCACCCAAGAGATCAAAAATAATGCTTCTATTGGTGGGAGGTTGGGTAGCTCACCATTCTACCCGTATTTAACGTACGGTGACAAACACTCAAAATAAAGCTCTTTAGTCAGCTACAAATAAATTTGGTATGGTGCCTCTATTGATTTGAAAATAGGTAGTCTCCACTAATGATTGATCAGCAACTCTAATAATGCATTTCTCTCTGCTCCTAATTTTCATCACCGACATGATTAAATCCATTATTTAACACTCTAACAAGTAATAAATCCGAACATAGTTCCCTAACACTTCCAAGTTCAGTTATGTCGGTCAGAATTCTCTATGTAAACATACCTAGAAGTATCCTAGTGACTCTAAAATCTCTACAAGTTGGAGGTTTTATTCAAATATATACAAAATAAATTGAAAATTTGACTCAAAAAGGCTAAAAACTCTATATGCAAAAGACTCCCCCACACTTAAACTTCATATTGTCCTGAATGTGTAAAACTGAAAATTCTGAATTCTGACGTAACAACAGATAAAAACGCAACACATCTACAAATTTGTAAGGAATTTGGAAAAAATCCATTTCACAAAAGTTGTTCATATACCTGTTTTATACACAGTGTCAAAAGGTCACAGTGTTTCGATAAACGGTCTGACAGTTATGGTCTCTAGACTGAACTAGTTGCAGTCTGAATTTTTCTGACGAAAAGATATTCGTCATAATTTTCTTCTAAAATAGATTCCGGACTCAATGAAATTAAACATGGGGATGCAAATATGATATGAAAATAATAAAAACTAAAAATAAAAGGGTTTAAGATACAAAACTATGGGTTGCCTCCCATTTAGCGCTTGGTTTAAAGTCGTCAGCTCGACTCTTTTGTTATAGTCCATACACCAATAATCTGAAAATATGATAGTCTGCCCAGAAAACAATCTGCAATTCTAGTAACAACTTCATACTTAATTATCTTAAGATATGAATAATGAAATTGTTATAGCTTTAAAGCTTCCCCACACTTAGTCTTTTCTACACTCGAAAGTGGATAGAGAACATAACATATGGGGACTTCCTCGAGTTCCTCTCGGTGAACCTGCACAATGCTAGAATCAAACACATCAAGTGGTGGATACTTAGAAGTAAAATAATCCTTAAGAATTTTAGAAGCACAAATACTCAATCTTAAGTAATGTGGATCAAAAGATTTAGAAATATGCAAAGGATTAGACAAACCTTCCACAATCTCCTGCATTACAGGATCCTCATCATTCTTAAAGAATTGCAATGAATTATTTACCTCATTTGTATTGTGATCCTCTATCAAACTATTTAAACATTCTTCGTCTGCTTCAACCAAAATCTCAGTATAATTATAATCCTTGGCTAGCTCAATTGGGTCTTCCACAACTTCAACCAATTTGGTTTCATTCTAAATCTCTATCTCTCCAACAACCTCGTCATCAGAATCAGAATCATCTCCTAGAAAGTCTAGTTCATTGGTTCAAATCTTAAAATCATTGTTTGAGTACGTTACACCATTTATAACAACGGTTATGTCATATCCATTCTCCTCCTTTTGAATAGGATAGTGACCGTTATAACGATCCGGAGTTGGAATAACATTACCATTATTATAAGGACTTTCCAAAGGTTGCTCATCTTCAAGATACTCATGAATCATATATCCATTATTGATCATGGGAACGCCAGAATTGATTTGGCTTTGAGGCCAAACTTTTTCCTTAGTTATTCCCTTCTTAATTTGATCCATTTGTCTTCTTAGGTTGTCAATAACCTCTTGAAGTTATTGAAGTGTATCTTCAGTCTTTTGGTTGTGTTCATACAACTGTTGGTTTTCCCGAACCAAACTATTCATAAATTGGTGCATTAGGTCTTCGAGAGTAGAAGAACTATCTTCAGAAGAATAACTTTCCATAGTCTGGTCGCGTTCATCCATCATTTGAATGTGCTGGTCCAACTTTTGATTTTCCCGATCCAAATTATCCATAAATCGGTGCATTAGATCTATAAGACTAGAAGAATCGTGATTAAAAGCATAACAATCCCCCCATGCTTGTGGTTTTTCAGTTACATACACGTCATAAGGTTGTTGATATGCATGAGAATAACCATAAGGTTCCGTAGGATATTGATCACAGCCAAAAGATTGGTTTTGACTATACCCATGGAATGGTTGGTAGCTGTCATAATATTGAGATTGAAAACAAAATTGATTACCACTATAATATGATGATTGGTCTTGTTCTCCGTACATGTTATGTCCATAAGGAAACATGAAAACTCACAAGAACAAAAGAAAAAATCTAAAAACAAAAACAAGCTAAAAAAATAACAAATCAATTAACAACCGCTCCCCGGCAACGACGCCAAAATTTGATGTGTGTCGTAACCACAACAAATTAATCGAGATACTTCCCACTAATTAAATAAATAATATAGCAGTAGTAAGGATCGTCCCCACAGGGAGCTGTGTAATTGATACGTTATTTGGTTTAGCAAAATAATAAAAAATACTAAAAATGGGGGATTGGTTTGATTATAATAAACAAAAAGAATAATAAATAATAATATGAAAAGATGATTAGGAATCATTCGCCGTTACCAAACGTTGACTTGCATAAAACTCGTTTACCTTTCGTAAGAATCATATATCACCAACCGTGAATAAAAGTTAGCTCAGTGTTATCCCCAAAACTCCTTTACCACGGATAAGGAAGCTCTCCAATATCAGATTCTATCCAACTGAACCACCAAGTAGTAGCTCACTCAAGGTGTAATCCAACCGAACCCCTTAGGTTTTGTGAATTAGGTTGATCCCAGTAATTAAACTCTTAGCTCAAGGTTCACTTGCTGATGTTGTCTTCACTCGCAATTGCTCCACAGAATCCCTCTGCAAGGTCTCGCAATTTGTACTTGTATATGAATTATTCGACGATTACTTATCTCCTAACTCAATACTAGCAATAGAATGATCGAAAGATTAATCCAATTGTACACTTGAACAATTTATAAATCAATCATCAACCCTAGGTATAGAAAATACAATCGATAATATGATTTAAACTTCAAATAATCTTTGTATAATAATTAAGCTTCACACCCGAAACTTTGAATTCATCCTAACCAACAAGAATTTAGTTACTCATGATTATACACTGTTACCCGGTTTCCCCCTAAAGGGATAAACCCTAAAATATTGATGAAGAACAAAGTATAATATGAGATGTAGAAATATATTAGGTTAAGAAGTGTTTCTTATATAGTTTCCCAAATTGTAGAAGTGTCCATGCTTAATTCCGTGCAAAGTAGGTTGCCAAACTCTAGCCAATTTCCAAAAACAACTCACGCCCAAGTCTTGGTCGTGAAAGAAATACACACAGCCTGAATGGGCCACGTCAAGTGCCAAACAAACCCTGCATCAAGCCAGGCCTACTTAGTCTTTGGCTTGTCAGTTCGCCGGAACTGACAACCTATATTTTTCTTCTTCCATCACGGCCAGGATTTTGTAGACGTAAGTTCTCCCGTAACTTTTCACAATTTTCTTGTTTTCTATCACGGCTAAGACATTCCAGCCGTAAACTTTCAAAAAATTGTTTGCAAACTTGGAATTGAACATTTCAAAATTCAATTTAGATTTCACATGTCCAATTAATTTAAAAGGATGTTGAGCATGAGGATCCAAAGAGACTGTCATAGTGCTACAATTACACATTTTTACACATTTTTTGAGCATGGGGATCCAAGGCTTAAAAACAACTGATCCTTTTTAAAAAAATACTATTACAAAACTCAAAAATTTAGACGACGTAGCTCTTGGAAATGCTGGTCTCATACCTTTTTAGAGTGTCAAGTTTTGCTAGCCGGACGCGTTACTGCAGATCCGCAACTCATTCCTAATATTCTGTTTATTCTTCTTCATTAGCTTCAATGGACGCCATATCTTCTATCCTAACTTGATGCCAAATCCTTGCAAATGTTTTTATAAGACACCACTGGAAAATCCAACCATATAAAATGATTAGCATTGGCACTGTCATCAAATACAATTCAAATGCATACATGAAATGGTCCAAACCAATTTAAAATTTTGTATTCTAAGACCTTCATTAGATATAATGGACGTCGGGAGAGTTATGATCATAGTGGAAATTACCTATATATCAGCTGAAAGACACCAAATAGACTATACGAAAAACCTTGTACGACGGGAAAGACGACAATTAAGTGGTTATAACTTGTAAGGTTACCGTGTTTATTATGTTCATTATGGTTGCGAAGATAAATACTGTCTACAGATATTGTGTTAAACTTGTAACCTCTGGATGCGCTAGCTAGGCTGCTAGCCCTTCCATTGTTACAGGATGTCGGTACATATAGGTTGCTAAAGCACACTCGACTGCCCCACAAGAGCCATGTTTCATGCATATGCTTTCATGATAGGTAGGGGGTTCCCAGTTGACCCGGCCTAGTTGAACCGACCTATCTCACACTCATGGCAACACGAATTAACATTCTAGTATTAGATCAGAAGAAACAATCTAACATAAATTGCAGTCCATTGCTTAAAAAATAACTGGTATTCAAGACCCTTTATGAGATTGTTAGCAGGTTGCATCCCGTAAACAGTAAAAAATAATTGGTATTCTAGCCCAACTAAATTAGTTGATTGTGTATGGCGGCTCGTCAGTGAGTATCAAGAGAACAACTGCAACAAAGACTACAACTTTATTTCATGAAGATATAACTAAAGTAAGTTCTGAAATCCAAATCCTACACACTATTGTTCAGTGCACCCAAATGAACTAAAGAGTGTCCACCTTTATCTCGTGAAATCGCAACCATGCATACTCAATGGCACCATATCATTACCATACATCTATTGAGTGCTAGAATACCTATTTATTTGTTCTAGACGTATTTATTAAATAAAGGGGCTTTTTTATTTATAGAATACCTATTACACCACCCATTTGACAAATTAGGCTGATCATAAATATAGGAATGCCATTCAGTTTATAAACCTAGGTTAAACAAACTTAAAAATATGTAATGTGTACATATATTTTCAGAAAAATGACTACTTACTGCGGAAGGAGGAGAGGTACCATCTTCGGAAGATTTGAGAGCACAGTATTGCCATTTTCATCTTCAACGATCAAAACGTCTTCAGGATTGGCCAAACAACATATCAAAGGCATGGCTGTATAGAGTTGACGTCGTTGTACCATTGAGATCCAAATCATCAACCATGTCGTCGCCAGAATGCATTGGCATCTGTAGAATCGGGATAATTTGAGTTATTTTACATAAGTCTACAACATATGAGACAAAATAAACAATAATAGATTAATAGGTAAGTCACAAATTGCAGCTAAGAGACGATGTAATAGGGTATTCAACCACTTATCCCTTAGAAACCACAACTACAACACAATCTTCCCTGACTTTAGCTCAATCCAGCTCTCTCTCGAAAACATAAAACAAATATTCATAAGTTTAACCGATAGAAAAGAAACCAAGGGAAGCAATATGTAGGTCTTACAAATTGCGGATGTGCTTGGCATAACTCTATAAAACCATGGATAGGAATGAAAAAACTAAATTTCTGAACTAATGATTTGTTTCCTAATGCAAAATCCAGAGCATAACTCAGACCTTTGGATAATATTTAATACGATTATGCAAAATGGTGTTAACCAACACACCTTCTTGTAAGTTGTTTAACTATCTACTTTTAAAAGAAATATACCAAAATTAGTATTCAAATATATATAACGGCATAGCTGAACTTAATAACGCAAAATCCAAAGCATAACTCAGACCTTTGGATAATATGTAACACGATTATGCAAAATGGTGTTAACCAACACACCTTCTTATAAGTTGTTTAACTACCTACTTTTAAAAGTAAATATACCAAAATTAGTATTCAAATATACATAACGGCATAGCTGAACTTAAAAAATATATCACCTGGTGGAGAGAAAAACAGTTTCAAACCTGCACATGGAAAATCTACTGTTTGAACTAATCATAATCTAACTTGTATTTCCATCATTTTCTTACTTGAAAAATATTCAAAGCACAACGACATATCACTATATCAGACACATCTACAATTACCTTTTAACCAAAATAAAATAACCAATTAACAAAGCAATTGAATGAGATACTATGAATCTGCTGAAGCTTTCACTTGGCCATTTTTCACACTATCTAGTTTCACTTAATGCAAAAATAGGAAACCTTATGATATTATAACAATAACACTCTGACAGGAAATTCAATAATATCACGAACCTAATAAATTTTCAATTCTTCAATAAAATCTGTTCTTCAATTATCCAAAACAGAATAATTTCATAAAAATCAAAACCCTAAACTTCAAACCTGTTATAACATAAGAACCTATTAAGCCAAATTAGCATATGAAGAACAAGAAAATCATTAACTTTTCTCAAAAGTAAACTGAAAATAAAATGAAACTACTGATTTATCTTACCAATCAAATCATTTTCTGTTTCTCTCTGACTACTCATAGGCATACACAGATCCAAATTCTTGAATAATCTACTTCATTACTTCAAGAAAAGTTTGTGAAACCCTACAGATCCAAATTCTTGAATAATGATTTTAGGTTATACTGAGTTTTCAACGAAAAAGATGGAATTCCGGTGATTCACAGCCGTTAAATTGAACCAAATTGGTCCTAAGCTTTAAACCCTAAAAACCAAACCTTAAACCCTACCTGCAACCTTCACCACCGCTATTAATGGAATCTTCAAACCTGGTGAGGGATCTGACTGAATTCATATAGATGAAAGAATAAACATTGTTATAATTCACAATATCAAACCGTAAAAACAAGAACCTAAAATCAACACAGGAGAATATGCTTCCCTCCAATTATAACCAATAATATGATGCCGTAAAAAAAGAACCGTAACTGATATTCCCTGTACAATGAAAATCAAGAAGAAACCCTAGCCGAAAACTAATAGTGAAGAAAAGAGAAGGAGAACGGAAAGAGGACTTTTGAGGGTTTTTTTTCTCTCCATTTTTTTTTTGGTTTTTGTTTCCGTGATAAATAAACAAATTTCTTTATTTTGTGAAAAAAACCTTGTTTTTCTCTCATTTGAGGAAAAGTGAAACAGAGCAATTTTGTGAGTGGGTGAGGGTCACCGTTCAACGTGGAGCCTTATGAGCTTACGAGAACAGCAACAGTTCGTCAACATTGTCTCGACTGATTTCTCCCCAAACTCGAGCACCACTGATTTGTGGAAATCAGGCTCTTACCCAAGCTTTGTATCACCTTCAGTAACCCTATGATTCCTTCAGAAGATCGAATACCACTTCTCCAAAATCCATCACAATCGTGATCATCAGCAGCATCTAAAACTCTTCCCTGAACTGGTCTTGATATGGAAGTGAATAAGAAGATGGCATCCTTGAGTAATTAGGCCGGGTACCCTTAACATATTTTGAATTCTGGATCCCCCCAGTAAATGACATGACTCCCTCGATCAATTCCTTTGAAACTTGATTGCCCCTTAACAGAATGACTACCCCTTAACGTACAATTGGGGTGTCAATAACACTTGCCTTTTTATGCTTCCAAGTTCTTGTTTTGATCATAATTTCTTTATACGAACTCGGAATGACTCCATTCTTTCGCCATTTACTTCGTCTTTTCGTCCCCTTCGAGATGATATCAAGGACTCCTAGATATGAACGAGCTCTACTTGGTCTTTGGCCCTTCTCCACTTGTAACTAACTTCTTTTATGGCACAATTATGTGCAAATTCACTTCTTTCGGATGATTCACCTAATGAAACATAAATAAGAGAAAACAAGAGTAATATACAATAATTCGCAAGAATATATAGCAATTACTAGCATGGATTAGACACTAACTATATGCAAAATATGCACTTAACACTGAGTTAGAGAACGAAGATGGCAGAGAGCTGCACAAAATCCTCATTGACAGATCCCACTTGCTGAAATAATCATTTGAGCACATTGCTCTCGAAAAAGCTGGGTCTTTACATAATGGCCTCTTTGTGGAATTCAAAGACGAGGTAGCTATAGGTCATGGTGTCATGCGGGAGTCGCTTTTCTTGTTATGCCAAGCTCTCTTTAGTCCAGAATATTCTCTTTTTGTAGAATGCCCGGAGGAACGTTGCAGATTCTTTCCCAACCCAGCACAAGTCAAATCGAGACGACTTAACTTTTTGCCTTTTGTGGTCCAGTTATTGCTTTAGCATTGATGCATGAAATGGAAGTGGGGATTGCATTTGATCGTGTATTTTTCTTGCACTTACCGAGTTATTCGCTTTAGCATTGATGCATGATCATGGGGATTGCATTTGATCGGTTCCAAGATTCTAAATATGAAAAACGATTTACAAAGAAATAAGATGTCCACATACTTTGAACATGTTTAGTAACTCTTATCTGTTATTGGTCAAAGATATTCCTTAATAACTCAAGGAGATCCCGAAACGAAATAAGTTGAGATCCCGGAACGAAATAAGTTGAGAATCTTTTAATTAAGGTTGTTAATTTTATATGCTTTTAATTACCAGCAATTAAAATGCATATCTCAGGAAAATAAAAATTAGTAATGTGCATTTACTAATTGGATATATTTTAGTAGGATTTCGGTTAATTTTGGACAGAGCATTTCTAGGAATTATGAAAACCGATTTGGGAATTTATTGCATATCTTAAGAATATTCGGTTTTGGAAATTCCTTGGTGTCCAAATTTCCTTGGTCTATAAATACCCAAGTTTGCATTTCGAGCAAACTATCCTAAGAGCCATCTAAACTACCTTGTTGTGTTTTTACTGGTGGAGCCGTCTATTCGGAGAGGAAAATATCCTAATTTGGAGAAATCTCTTACGGACGCTCGTTTAAAGACTTCTGTGGGATTAAGAAGCTCTACGAGTAGCATTGGTGGGAAACTAAATAACTGCAGTATAATTAGTTTTCGATTTGATTTAGAAAAATAGGTTTCAGGTGTTAAAGGAATTAGAAAACTCTTTAGACTCACTCAAATATATCTCAATTTTGGATGTGAGTACGATGATTGAAGTAGGCTCTTCTTCTTCAAATACTGTTGTGAAAATCATTCCAGCTGTGAAGGAGGTATATTGGAAGTTCCAAAGAAATATGAACCTCCAAAAGTCATCACCAGAAAACAGGCAGCAAAAAAAGTATATAATGGAAGGAAGAGTCATACTCTTCGAAAACATCTTTCTAAATGAGAGTCTTCTACTGGAATGTCAGAGGCATAAGGAGACTTAATGCCAAAGAAAAAATCCAAAGTTTAGTTAAAAATTTTAGTCCTTCTTTGGTTTGGTCAGTGGAACCAAAAGTTGAAGTTTCTTCAAAATACAAAAAAAAATCTTAGAGCAACTGGAATGAAATGTCGTATTATTCATAATATTTCTGGTGAGAGAAAAGGCAACACATGGCTGATATGGAATGCTACCAATGCTGATCCACAAGTAGTTTCTTCTACAAGACAAGCAATAACAGTCAATGTGGGAGGGACTTTGATTACTGGTGTTCATGGAGCAAGTCTTACTCTGGATAGAAAATCACTATGGCAAGAATTGAAGGTAATTAGTTCTTATAATCTTGCATGGCTAATACTTGGTGATTTTAATGCAGTTCTATCAATGGATGATAAGAAAGGTGGCAAAACACCATTAAGACAAACAATGATTGATTTCAACAATTGCATTAATCCTTGTGGTTTAATAAATGCCCCAAAAAGTGGCATATAATTCTCATGGTGGAATAACAGAGCAGGAGTTAGGAGAATTCTTTGCAACTTAGATAAAGCTTTTTATAATGATAAGTGGCTATAGTTATATCCAAACTGGGAGTATAAAGTTGGTGCTAGAGGTGTCTCAGATCATGGTTATTTATGTGGTGCTAATAAGAGTTTTCCTAAGCCCCTCAACATTCCATTCAGAGCATTTAAAGCTTGGGATACTCATTCTACCTCCAGACAAGTAATTGAAACAGGTTGGAGTCAAGAAGTAGTAGGTACACCTATCTTTATTTTTATGAAAAAACTTAAAAATCTGAAGACAATTCTACAGAGGTGGAACTGGGAAGTGTTTGGAGATGTGAATACAAAATTACTTCAAGCTGATAAAGCTGTAATGGAAGCTATTATTCAATCAGATAGGCATCCTGAGGATACTTTTTTGCTTAACAAATTAGTCACAACAAGAGGGGTTCAAGAATTATTATCAAAGAAACAAAGGGAAATTCTCCATCAAAAATCTAGAGTAAAGTGGCTGAAGGAAGGACCTTCTAATACTAGATTCTTTCACACTAATATGAAGATAAGAAATGCTCAAAACTCAATTACTGAAATTGAAAATGCAAGTGGTACTCTGGTTGCTACACAAGAAGAAATATCTGAGGTACTTGTTCAATTCTTTAAATATAAATTTACTTTCCAGGATACTCAAATGTCTGAAGAACTAATGAATGTGATTCCTGAAAATTTGAGCAATGGAGACAAGTATTTTATAGAATCAATTCCTTGTGCATCGGAGATTAAAGAAGCAGTGCAAGACTTAGATCCTTATAGCTCTCCCGGTCCAGATGGATTTGTAGGCTGGTTCTATAGAAAATTTTGGGATATATTAGGTAATGATGTAACTCAGGCCATACAATATTGTTGGAGAAGAAATTATATTCCCAATGGACTTAATTCAAGTTTCTTGGTCTTAATCTCTAAGGTGAAGAATGCAAAGCAGCCAAATCAATTCAGACCAATTGGGTTGTCAAATTTCTTTTTAAAACTTCACCAAGATTCTAGCAATGAGAATTAGCGGCATCTTGAATAAAATCATATATCCACAACAAGGTGCATTTATCAAAGGAAAAACTATTCAAGAGCAAATAGTTCTTGCATCTGAGATGATAAATGAAATGAAAACAACTAGAAGAGGAGGTAATGTTGCCATGAAGATAGATATATCTCAAGCTTTTGATTCCCTGAGTTGGGAATTTCTCTTTGAAGTTATGAAAAGAATTGGTTTTCGGATAAAACTTTGTGCTGGTTGAAGACATTATTATCATCTGCAAGAATCTCAGTATTAATCAATGGCGGACCAGAAGGATACTTCCCAGTGAGTAGAGGACTCAGACAAGGAGATCCTCTATCACCAATATTGCTTATTATTGCAGAAAATGTACTAATCATAGAAATCTCTAAAATGTTGGTGGAAAAGAAGCTAACTCCAATGGTAAATAGAAATGGTATATGCCCTACTCATATCTTCTTTGCAGATGATATGTTCCTATTATACAATGGTGATTTGAGGAATATAAGAAGATTGAAGAAGACTTTGGATGCTTATCAACAATCCTCAGGGCAAATAATTAGCTCTGCCAAGAGTAAAGTTTTTGTAGATGGTACTTCACAGACTAGAAAAGAGCCCATTGCAACTGAATGTGATATGAGACTTTCTTCCTTCCCTGACAGATATCTAGGAGTCATGCTATTCACAGGAAGAGTCAAAACTTGTCATGTTTGGAGTGTAGTGGAGCAAATCCAAAATTATCTTGCAGGTTGGAAAGGAAAAATGCTAGCTTTTCAAGAAAGAATTGTGTTGATCAAGACAGTATTGTGCAGCATTCCAGTTTACAATATGTCAATATATAGATGACCAAGAAGAGTGATAAATGAATGTGAAACAATCATAAGAAACATTCTTTGGACAGGTGACCCAAATGCAAGGAAATCTATTACTCTAAAATAGGACAATGTTTGCTCTCCACTAGAAGAGGGAGAATTGGGTATAAGAAGACTTGAAACCATTAGCAGATCCTTACTAATGAAGTTGCTTTGGAAAGTAAAACAAGGTGATGAGGAATGGTCTCTTTTCTTTGAAGCAAAATATAAAAAGAAGAATGGTGAGTGGATATCATACTACAAACAATCATCTATATGGCCTGGTCTGAGGAGTGTACTGTCTGATGTGCAAAACAACACAAGATGGATTGTGGGGAATGGTCAAGACATTGATCTATGGAATCATGTTTAGATTAAGGAAAAATCCCTAAGCAGCATTTTCCCTGATAATGAATACATAAATCATCATCAGCATAAAAAGTCAGTTCAATATTAATTAATGGAGAGTGGCAAATTCCAGCTGAAATGCTACAATTCTTTGATGTTCAAGATCTTCATGTAGTGGATGGTAAAGCTGATAGAAGAATTCTGAGTTGTACAATAACAGGAAACTTCGGTGTGGCCTCAGCTGCTCATTGCATAAGAAGTAAATTTCCCATCTGTAATGACTTAAAAAATATTTGGCAGGCTTGTATTCACCCCACAATTGCAGGAGCAGTGTGGAAAATAGCAAGAGAAATATGTGCCAGTGATGATAAGCTGAAGAAGAAGGGAAGGAATATAACTTCTAGATGTTACATTTGCCAACAATGTGAAGAAACTTTAAATCATGTTCTATGGGAATGTAACTTCAGTACCTCACTCTGGTCTTGGATTGGTAGTATCTTCAGATTCAGAAATCCCAGTTCAATACATGACATCTTGGGACTTGCAAGACATAAAAGTTCTGTGATAAAGGAACTGTGGTTAGTAGCAGCTTTAATCACATTAAAGGAAATTTGGTTTCATAGAAACAACTTGGTGTTTGAGGAAGAGGTGGAATATATAGAAGCAATAAAAAGGAAAATTGTCTTTCTCACTGGGAATGTGAATTTAGGCTGAAGGGGTATATGAAAAATGAGGAATATGATCTCCAAGTTTTAAGATTTTTTGGGATCAAGTACAGGCAGACATACACTGTTAGGGTGAATGAGATTTTCTTCACTTTGCCTTCAGCTCCTAACATTCTAATTTGCTGTGATGGAGCATACAAGGGCAACCCAGGAGCTGCAGGTTATGGATTCATTGCAAGAACTCACTTGGGTGCATTCTTAATAGCTGTGTCATGTGGCATTCGAGTGGCTACAAATTTTCTGGCAGAAGTTTTGGCTGTGGTGTGTGCAGGGGAGTGGGCCATACAAAATAATCACTTGAAGGTATGCTTCAAGACTGACTCACATGATGCAGTCCTAGCAATACAAAGTAATAAATTTCCATGGCCTGTTATCAAAAGGTGGAACAGAGTATGTGATAAGTTACAAGGATATGAGATTATGCACAATTACAGGGAGGTCAACTTTAATGATGACAAATTGGCAAAGGAGGGGAGTGGGCTTGCTAAAAACATTGTCAAAATTTACAATAAAAGTAACATTTTCATTCTAGAATCCCCTTCTCAGTCATACTATAGATTCTATTGAGTTAAAAATAACATTGGTGTAATGCCTTTGGGCTCTTGTAATCATCTCAGTTCTGATAATTGATTAATAAAATTATTTTTGATTGAGCAAAAAAAAAAAAAAAGTTTTCGATTTGATTGACTAACGGTTGTTGAACTTTGATTGCACATAGTTTGTTTATTCTTGAGAATCTTCTCTTCAGATATAAGATTCACTCAAACAAGATCGAAGTGTCGACGGGATCTTTAGAACTGTTTGTAGATCTAAAGGGATCTTGTCATAATCCATTGATAACAGACTCCATTCTTTGTGTGATTGATCACAAGAGATTTCAAGTTGTGGTATGCAGGTGTTTATTGAAGATTCAAGAAGATTTGAAGACAAAGAAGATTTCTTATTGGTTTCATAATCTTTGGTGTGCACAAAACTTGATCGGATGGGATCCAACTATAATCGGTTTATCCTTGATAAAATTTATTGATTAGTTGCGTAGATCGACATCACTATATAGTATCTTGGTAGATCCTATATTTGATTGCAAAATCTAAACTCTGCTACTTTGGTAGTTGCAGGATAGATAGATCTAAACCCGACAAGAAGTTTATTGGGTTCAACAGAAGCGCCTTAGTCTAACTAATATCACTGTTTAGATTTTGCAATCAAATATAGGATCTACCAAGATATTATATAGTGATGTCGATCTACACAACTAATTAATCAAATTTATCAAGGATAAAACGATTATAGTTGGATCCCAGCAAATCAAGTTTTGTGCACACAAAGATTATGAAACCAATAAGAAATCTTCTGTGTCAAATCTTCTTAAATCTTCAATAAACACCTGCACACTACAACTTGAATCTCTTGTGATCAATCACACACAAAATGGAGTCTATTAAAAATGGATTATCACAAGATGTCTTTAGATCTACAAACAATTCTAAAGATCTCGTCGACACTTCGATCTATTTTGAGTGAATCTTATATCAGAAGAGAAGATTCTCAAGAATAAACAAACTAGGTGCAATCAAAGTTCAACAACCATTAGCCAATCAAATCAAATCGAAAACTTTTTTTTACTGCAATTATCTAGTTCCCACCAACGGTACTCGTAGAGCTTCTTCATCCCACATAAGTCTTTAAACGAGCGGTCGTAAGAGATTTCGCCTAATTAGGGTACTTTCCTCTCCGAATAGACGTCTCCACCAGTAACAACACAACAAGGTAGTTTTGCTGGCTCTTATGATAGTTTGCTTGAAATGAAAACTTGGGTATTTATAGACCAAGGAAGTTTGGACACCAAGGAATTTCCAAAACCGATTATTCTTAAGATATGCAATAAATTCCCAAATCGCTTTTCATAATTCCTAGAAATGCTCTGTCCAAAATTAACCGAAATCCTACTAGAAAATCCTCAATTAGTAAATGCACATTACTAATTTTTATTTTCCTGAGATATACATTTTAATTGTTGGTAATTAAAAGCATATAAAATTAACAACCTTAATTAAAAGATTCTCAACTTATTTCGGTCCGGTATCTCCTTGAGTTATTAAGGAATATCTTTGAACAATAAAAGATAAGAGTTACTGAACATGTTCAAAACTATGTGAAAATATTATTTATTTGTAAAAGAACGGTTACAATAGGTCAATTACCAGGACCGGTTACCATATTCTCATGGTATTACTTGTGATCGGTCACACCAGTTACCAGGATCGGTTACACCAATTACCAGGACCGGTTACACCAATTTCAAGGATCGATTAAACACTCTTTTGTGATCGGTCACACCAATTGCAAATATTGATCATACCATCTTAGCTGATTACTTAGGATCGGTTTCACTAATAAAAGTCACACCAATACATAAGTCAGGCATTGTGACTAGTTTTACCAAGATACACTATTTTATACACTGATTCATATATTCAAGGTTTGCAACAAATACAAGTTCGATACCATATATGTGGGAACCGATCCTAGTACCTAGTCAACCGAATTTTGGAAAGCTAGTGTGACTAATTCCAGTACCCACATGGAGGTAGAACCGAAACTTGTTTTTGGTAGAACCGTGAAACCCAGGTTTGGTGATTTGATTGGATAATCAATCACGTAGTGCTTGGAAGTCAGATGAATCAATTCTAAACTTGTTTGGAAGTGTGGAGCGAACTAATCCTTAGAGCTAGCAAAACTACCTAGTTGTGTTGTTACTAGTGGAGCCACCTATTCAGAGAGGAAAGTAACCTACTTAGGCGAAATCTTTTACGGCCGCTCGGTTTAAAGACTTCTTTGGGATTGAGAAGCTCTATTAGTACCGTTGGTGGGAAACTACATAATTACAATTTATTATTAGTTTTCGGTTGATTTGATTGACTAACGGTTGTTGAACTTTGATTGCACCTAGTTTGTTTATGCTTGAGAATCTTCTCTTCTGATATAAGATTCACTCAAACTAGATCAAAGTTTCGACGAGAATCTTTAGACTGTTTGTAGATCTAAAGACGTCTTGTGATAATCCATTGTTAACAGACTTCGTTCCGTGTGTGATTGATCACAAGAGATTCAAATTGATTGTGTGCAGGTGTTTATTGACTGATACCGGTCGGTCTTAGATATAAATTTTAATATAAAAAAATATAGATTCAGATTGGCTGACTGGATCTATCTGGCCTGACTAAATCTGACTAATCTAAATTAAACCCAAATGAAAACTTAAATTAGAATTCAAACAAGAATAAAATCAAATTCGAATGAGAACCAAATACAAATCAAATCAAAATCAGAACCAATTTATACTTACACACAAATAATCATTCAATTTAACATTCATTTATTCATTAGGTTAAAATTACACAAAAAAAGATTAAAATCTTGAGTTCTTAGAGGCATTAACAGTCCCAAAGGCTCGGGGCAGTAAAGCATCAAACTCTGTCATGACTTCTGTTCAAAGGCTCAGGTGCAGTAAAGCTTCAAATTTTGTTATGACTTATGTTTAAGCAAGCGAGAAGTAACGATGCCTCCCAACCTGTTCATAAACCAAATAAATCTTAGAGTACTGAATTCGTGCGAGCATACAGTGGGATAAATATTAGGCAAGTCCAAGAGATGCATGGCGGGTTTATGTAATTGACCTTCTGCAAATACATTAGCCCGCACTTCACTGCATGGGAATTCTGAATTCAGTTTGCGCTTAGGCTAAGAAACAACCAAATCATCTAAACAAAAAATGGATTCTCACATTACAGTTTCTAACTTAGCATTTCTAAAAATAGGTAAACGATACTGCTTTCTTACTTACAATCATGCTGACTAAGCTAATGGACACAAAGCAGCAGTAAAAATCAGCAAAAGTCAGCAAAAGATGAATTGAGCTCCCCTACTCGGAAGTCAGAACTTGCAACTACCTGTAAGAAAAATCAGTGTGGGTATTAGAAGTTTAACTACACAGACATATCCTGATTTGGAAGGAAAGACCATGGTTTAATAACAAAATTTAAATAATATTTTCAACGGCTGAGATGCAGTAAACTAAATTGGCTGTGTTAATAGGCATTTACTATTATGGTTATAGCTGCAAACTAACATAACAAGCAACCCATTATTACGCATCCTATCCTCCCAATCCTGGTAATTTTAACATATAAGAATTATTTGAACGTTACATTTCCTTTAGTTACGTTATAGAAGTCTCTTTATCGCAATTGGGCTCCTCGAACCAACAGTCATACTAATCCACCAAAAGTATATGCTCTTTATCACCCCTAGGGAAGAAAAAGAAAAGAACAACAAAAGCATAAACTTACAGTCTTGGACCGGTTTCTGTTCAGAGACCCACGGTCTAGGATCGCGCAATTAAAAAACGCTTTATCAACGACCCATTCAGAGACCATTAGAACGGATCATTTAACTCTTATATATGACCTGTCCTGACGGTCGCGGAACTTCTATTTTCCACCAGTGAAATGGTGTGCTCTACAAAAGGATTCCCTTAGCTCCAATTTCTACGCATATATTCGATTGAACAACTAAAGAAGTGGAAAATTGATCATGGTGGGATGCCATGTCTTAAGGAGTTGACTTAACTGGCTTAGAGAAATTGAATATGCTTCCCTAAGGTGAGGTTCATCACTACACTAAAGAAATTGAGGATTGATTCAGATATGCCAACGATCACAGAAAGCATTGTAAGAGAAGTGAGAAAAGATTGGTATAAAGTCCAACATATACCATCACTACTTATAGTTGATTCATATTATTGTTACTTCTATTGTAAAATTATGCACATACTCTCTAATACAATATGCTTTTTTCCAATTCCAATAGGTAAATGTTGTCTATATTAAGATTTACGTGCTTAAGAGATGGGAAATCTTTTTATTATCAAGTATTCAGCGGAATAAAGGCTGGCATCGAACTTGCTGAGAAATATAAACGTTCTGATTTTCATGTCGGGTGTAATTCGGTTATGATTCCAGCTCTCTTTAGAGATGGACGTCAATGCTCTCATAATGCATGCTGAGAAACGAGGGATCCTTTCAAAATATGCGAGATGTGTGGGTTTTATTTTTCTGGATATGAGGGTTGGTATTGGCTCTAGTCCTGGAACTTAGATGCAAAAACCTAGTAGAATTGTCACGTTCGCGGGCTACGAATGCAACTAAGAATTATCTGGAAAAAAAGGGAAAAAATAAAATAAGAGAAATAAAGTGGAGAAGAAGGAACAAAGGTTGTTCCTGATGATGATGAGATGGAACCAGATGATTTTCCACAAGAGCTGAGAAATATTATTTGGAGAGATGCTTTTATGCCACACTTTAGAGGGGTTGGCCTACCGGAAAGAAAAGGATTCTTCCGGTACTCTTAGTTTGATTAGTAACCGTGTTTTATGTTTGAATTACATCTATGTAATGTTAAGGTTTGACATCTCTCAATTTCTTGATTCCGCGTTTCCTTGTTAACCTCCTCCCTCTTTTGTATTTATTTCTGGACTGCTAAATTTTCTTTAACCTCCTCTGGCTTGGGTTTCACTAGCCTGTGCACCTCTAAGAATGAATGACTAGATTCTACCAAGGTTGTCCGACATTTCCTCATCACGACACATTTTAGTTACGGATATCGCAGAGTTGTTGAAGCCAAATACACCACCGGGAGGAAAGAAAAACAAACAGTCCTTGAAAGATATCTGAAATTGTTAAAGTCTATGGGAATCCAACTCAAATTTAATTGGCAATGAATAATATTATATTTAAATTAACTAAGGGGATATTATCAATGTGGGACTATTGTCCTTACACACACCCCTCACGTGTAAGCCAGTAACTCGGCCTAACACGTGGACCTACCCACCTAGGTACAAAATGACCAAAGTCGGGTCATGGGTGCAAAAGTGACAAATTCGATCACGGTGGCCAAAATCAGGCCTATACCCCACGTACGAGCCTACTTCTAATACCATATATGTTAAAGTTTGCGGAAATCCGACAATAAGTGAAGCGACTCTTCCATATTATATTTAAGTTAATTAAGGGGATATTAGCAATGTGAGAGTATTGTCCTTCCACGAAAATCAACAAAGAGAAAAATTCATTGAGAAAATCCAGTAAACTCATAGAGATAAAGATTCTCAATTCCGTAAAGTTTACTTTTTTTTTATCCCATAATTTTTTCTTATTTTTCGTAAGTTTTATTCCATAATCTTTTCTTTTCTTTTGTAAATTTTATTTCATAATCTATCCCTCGAAATGTTGTATACTTGTATAGATTATATCCAAGAACACCTTATCGATGTAATTTTATGGCCAATATTGTTTTCATAAGGCTATACAAGGCGTGTGTCTGCACAGATTGATATCGAAAAAATGTGATGTACAATATAACTTCTTTAAAGTAATACTCGATAATATAATATTCTCGTTAAAATAATAAAATTTCCTGATCCTGATTCTGGCCCTTAGTGTTAAAATAATAAATTCGATAAAATCACAAAATAATACATTTAAAAAGTTCCCCTTTATGATTATTAGATCACAAATAATATATAAAATAATAATGCTACTAGAAAAATAAAAAAATTAGTTTCATACATATTAAACTTTCCCAAAATATGAATTAATGTTGGTTTGTTTTTCTTGAAAATTCAAATCAAGTTGTATGTCATCCCCGATAATTCATAACGCAATCAAAGTACTCGGGACCACGTTGTTATACTGCAACTAGAATTAATACTTGGAGTGCTTGTATTTGCATTGGAATTAGTAAATAATATAATACTTTTATGAAATTAGTCAATAATTTGCTTAATCTATAAGTATTATTCAACCTCCAAAACATGAATTACTTTCTAAAATAATTATATACTATTTAATTATAAAATAATAATTTATTATATTATCGATAATATAATATTTTTTTAAAATAATAATTTTTTTTGGTCCCAAGCCTATTATTTTATAGAAGTTATACTATTCTTGTTATTTCAAATCAGTATGCATCGACATTTTACAACCCGGTTTTTTTAGTCTGGCACAATGAGTAGTCTAGGAATTGTATATGGAACGGTAGATTTTCCAGTCGGTCAGTGTCACAACAAAGTTCTAAACTTATGGTACTTTATTAAACTTCCGCTACATATGCTTACATTCCACCAGAAGGATTGAAAGGATAATAATTTAATAAAAAATACAAGGCTTTAGATTAATAATTTATTAAATTGCAGTTGAAGTAAACTCATTATTGACTAATTCATGAATCTAATTCGCATAACTCTGTAGAGAATGAGAGTGACTGATCCATAACATTATACAAAATTCGTTTATTAGCTTATTGCTTTGCTCCTAAAATAAAGGCCGGCCTTTTTTCATCCATCTAGAAAAGGCCTAAGCAAACAGTTTCAATGGATATCATCACAAAATTAGCTTTATAATCTGGAATGACAAAATCGGCTTGTTGGAAATGTAGTGTTACAGAAGGATAGTTAGTAATATCAAATCTCCCACGTAGACGGAAACAAACATCAAAACCTCCTTGGGTCCCAATATATTCAACTCCAAGCTTTCTAAAATGTGCCTTCACTAAATCTGCAACTCTATTAAAATGATTTCTATACATCGCGGATACTGGAGCACCAGAATATATGACGGTACCTCATTCTCCTTGGGAGTTAAGCTTAAAAGTACCTTTACGAAAGCCTATTTTTTTGTTAACTACGCTAATATCTTCTAGATTTAAGTAATAATGATACGTATGAAACTTAGGCACAACAATATGAGTTGTACTTACTTCTTCTGATGCGCCTCCAATTGTTGCATCTGTACCAAACCTTAAATATGTATCTGACCCCTCAATGTTATCGTTAAACGTCTCGAAACAGTAGGAAAATTTTCCTTCTCCAGCAGCACCTAATTGATTTAGAAAAGACCATTGCCCTAGTCCTAAGCCGAGTATTCCTGCAATAGGATCTGGTTTTCCATGTAAATGATTTTTACCAACTAAGAGTTCAAAATTCTCTTGGCGAAAACCACAACCCATGCGTAAATCGATAGTTTCAAGGGCACCAGTACTGGAGCTTAAAGTAAATATTTCTTTATCCATAATACCAGATGCAACAGATCCACTCCCGTAGCGTGCTTTATAGGTGCATTGGCCATCATGATTGCACTTATTTCCTCTGCAAAGAGGATGAGTGTTACAAGGAACGGGACATTATGTAGTTGGCGAATTCCAAGGGTAAAGAGGCATATCTTGATAGAAAGCTTTAGTGGCACCTTCACATTGAAGCCATGTCAGATCACTACCTGAATCAGTTATCAAATACTAATTCTTGAATATTTTTTGGCTACCCGAAAATGTCCCTAAACCAACCATTGCAACGTAAAACTTACTCGGTTCGTAAACTACAGGCAAACGTACAACATCGGGATTGATGGAGCGTGTTGTCATGGAGTAGTATTTGTGACTCGATATAACGTGCTTATAGTATTTGTGACTCGATGTAACGTTCTTGAGCTTTGGATTGTTCTACGAGACTCTGAAGCCTTTCTTATCTTGTTAAATGGTCACCTGGATATAAAGGTGATTCTTTGGAGTCTCTATGAATCATCTTTATGGTAAACCCTTTCTTTAGATATACAGGGATGACTGAGTTTAATAGTATTGAAACATTAGTAATTGATAGAAGAAAAATTAAAAAAGTGCCTCCCATTTTGAGCTGAGAGGAATTTTGATGGAGACACCTATGCACAATTCTGAACTTTAATTTATAAACTGTAAAGTGAAATCTTATTATTGCTTTTAGATTTTAGAATTTAAAACAAAGATCTTTTCTTATTAATACGCATTAAAGGCTGCCAGCTGTTACAACACACAAAATTTCTATCAAATCTTTCTTTGGATATCATATCCTGGCAGAATAGATATTGATTTTTGTTATTAAGGGTGGAAAAAAAGATGATTTGGGCATTAACACCATTAACAATAAGATCAATGCTTATATCATCGGTTCTTCCCAAGTTAACATATTTTTGTTTAGGCTTAGAAGATTTTAATGATGGCGCCTTGCTATTCAAAGCTTCAAAATACAATCTATTACGAGGATTAATCAAACAATAATTAAAATAATGCTGACCAGACAATAAATTGACAACATCTCATGACTAAAACATCACTATATTAGGATTAACAAATGGATGAGAATTTCAATTTTTAGGTTTTTTATTTGTTACTGGTTGGGCATTATTCAACACACTGTTAATCGCAAATTCTTACCTATTCTTACCTATTCCACTATACCCACCGGATCCCAAGAAACTACTAGCATTTTAACTGGATGCATGATTTGCTTTGCTAGTCGACATTCAAGCCAGTAACCGGATAAAGGATGAACAACATTAGCATATCAGTCTGAAAGTAGGAACTTATTATCATTTTATCTAGGGGCGAAATATCGCACAAGACAAATCTACAACTTCGTTCTAATCAAAACAACCTTAAGCACGAAGAGATAACAATTATCAAAAACTAAGACGAAGAGTGACTACGCGATAATTGAGGAGAGGTGCGAAAAGCAGCTGCACGATAAAGACAACGCATGATCATCCCAACAGAAGAAGCACGAAGTATCAAGTAGCAGCGCGACAAATAGAGTTCTCAAAATTCTGACGAATAAGACAAACTGAAATATAATCAGTCATCTGAGACCTTGCATGTGAATCATAGTTGTCTTTTGTTTTTACATTTTTCAATATAAGGGCTCAAAAATGATAGAGAGAGAGATCAACAAAGATAGAAGGGCTAAGGAAATTATCAAGAGAGAAGAGAGAAAAGAAGGAAACCATTAGAACTTAGCTTTCATTTCATATTTCTCCATTGTGGTATACAAACTCGTCTTGTAATTACCGTGAACATCACACAATCAATATAAAGTGTTTGAGAAGATCATATTAGCTTTAAAGTGGTTGATAATATCATTAATGTTTGGGTTCACATGACTTAAATTTTGTGTTATTATCATTACAACGGGTGTAGTGGTGGGATTTTCCGCAACTACATTATCATAATGCATCTTATTGGAAATCCCTCCGCACCAACCAATCTCAGAGGTAAGCAATGCACAGAAGAATATAGCACATGTAGCGTCGATACCGTCCAGTTTCAGGGCTTCCACAATAATGATGTCCTGGCAGCGTTAACTTGCATTTACAAAATCACACGTTTTTACTAGGGAGCAAAATATAATGGTGTGTCAGATGAGAAACAAACCAGATAAAAAAGAATGTTTACCCTGCTTTCAAGAAAGACGAGATGAGCAGAAACATTGTCGTCCCACGAAGCAACGGATAAGTAATCAACTCCTACATCAAGTGTCACAGCACAAAAAAATAAAGTCATAATTTGAATTCATGAACGCATGCACCATTTCATCCATCAGTAGCAAAAGGAGATATCTTAAACCATCTTTATGTCTGTGTGATCTTGCAGTTGGAACAATGCGGAAGTGTGATGGATTTATGAAAATGATTTAATTGAAAGAGGATTGGTTTAAGTAAAGTGAGGCTTTAATTAATTGAAATTGGAAATGTTACAAGAGGTTTGGTGTAGCACCTTTGGCTTACACGTCTGTTTACAAAGGAAACTTTGGCTCACTTGGTTTAGCTCTCACTCTCACTCTTACTTCACTCACTTGTGTTTTCTATGGATTTTGATTGATTCAAAAATGAATCGGAGCTTGCCTATTTACAGGAAGTGAGTGACCGACCACACTCTTTCTAGAATAGTCTAGTATGTATTTAGACTAGAACTTTCTTTCTACTTATCAACTGAGTTCGTACTTTAAGAACTCTCTAGGCATTTGACCGATCAGTCTAGGCTTATTACTGACTAGCCTAGATCATTCTAGACTTACTTTGTCTAGAAGATTATCTTCTCTGAACTGCCTTGAGCAATCTAGATTTTTCTAGATTTACTGTTTGCAAAATCACAAATTAATGTATATTTTTAACACCCCCTCTTAATTTTTGATGTTGAGCTTGTCTCTAAAATGATTTAACTTGTCCACCGTGACTGCTTTTGTGAAAATGTCCGCATTTTGTTCTTGCGTCGGACAAAATTGGAGCTCGATTTCCTGGTTCTCTACCAACTCTCTGATGAAGTGATGTCGTAGCTCTATATGCTTCGTCCGTCCGTGGAACACTGGATTTTTTGTCATTGCAACTGTAGACATATTGTCATAGTAGATAGTTGTTGGTTCTTTTTGCTTTTGTTGTAGGTCGGTCATTATTCTTATTAACCATACTGCTTCACATGATGTACTTGTTGATGCCATGTACTCTGCTTCGGCTGACGATAGTGCCACAATACTTTGTTTTTTAAAACTCCAAGAGATAACTTTTGTTCCCATACAAAAAACATAGTATGAAGTGCTCTTTCGGTCTTCAATAGAACCTGCCCAATCGCTATCTGTGAATCCAATTAAATCATTATATTTTTCTCTTGTATATTTGATGCCAAAATCTTCCCTTGATATATCGAAGAATTCTTTTTGCGGCTGCATAGTGTAATTTGCTTGGCTCGCTCATAAATCGAGAAACAATACTGGTAGCATTGACGATGTATGGCGTTGTATTTGTCAAGTAGATCAGTGAGCCGACTAGACTTATGAATAAGGTTGGATCAACTTTTGTCGCTCCATCATTTTTTACCAATTTCTCATTGGTACCCATTGGAGTTGCAATTGGTTTGCAATCCATCATGTTGAACCTTTTCAGTAAGTCTTCTGCATATTTTTCTTGGGAAATAAATATTTCTTCTGGAGATTGTTTTACTTGAATCCCAAGAAAATATCGCATAAGTCCTAAGTATGTAATCTCATTTCTTTCATCATCTCCTTCTTAAATTTTTCTGCCATCTCTTGTTTTGTACTGGCATAAATTAAATCATCGACGTAGAGACAAACGATTAGAAAATCCGTACCTTTTTTTTTTGATGTAGAGTGATGGCTCACTTGGACTTTTCTCAAATCCATTATCTCGGAAATACTTGTCGATTTTGTTGTTCCATGCACGCGGTGCTTGCTTGAGACCATATAGTGCTTTGCGGAGACGATATACCATTTTTTCTTTTCCTTTGCGGACATATCCTTGAGGCCGTTCGACGTACACCTCTTCTTCAAGTTCTCCGTTTAGGAACGCCGACTTTGCATCCAATTGGTAGACCTTCATTTTTAGTTGAGCTGCCAAAGCTAACACCATTCAGATTGTTTCCATGCGCGCGACTGGGGCGAATGTCTCGTAGTAGTCAATTCCTGGTTGCTGGGAATATCCTTTTGCAAATAGACTTGCCTTATGCTTTTGAATTGAACCGTCTTCATTATACTTTGTCTTGTAGACCCATTTAAGACCAATTATTTCTTTATCAATTGGCTGATTGACAAGCTCCCATGTCTTATTTTTCTCGATCACTCGCATTTCTTCGTCCATGGCATGTCTCCATTTTTCTTCTTTTGCCGCTTCCTCATATTTTTGAGGTTCTAGTGCTATAAATGCACAATTAGATGTATCATAAATATCTCTTAGGGAACGCACTTTTCAAGTGGGGCACTTGCTTCGATGAACTTGGACTTTGTTGTGTTGGACTAGGAGATCACGGGCTTGCTGGTGGAGTACTTTCTTCTTGACGTGGCTGATCTGGCTCGTCTTCGATGAGTAGTGGCAACTCGTAGTTGTCTGCTTCATCATTCCAATCCCATGATTTGAATTCACCAAAAATAACATCTCTTGAAATTACCAGTTCCTTAGTATCTGGCTTTAGTAGTCTATATGCTTTAGACTCTTCGCTATATCCGATGAATATTAGCTTTTCTCCTTTTTTTCATCGAACTTTTATCTATGTTGGGATGGAATATGTGAGTATGCTACGCAACCAAAAATTCTGAAAGAAGTTACCTCGGGATTTTTCTTATGCCAAGCTTCATATGGAGTTTTGTTGAGAACTGCTTTTGTTGGCGAACGATTAAGGATGTAGACCGCGGTGTTGACTGCTTCTGCCCAGTAACTGTTGGGTAGCTTTCTTGCTTTCAACATGTTGCGAGCCATGTCCACGATCGTACGATTTTTTCTTTCCGCGACGCCGTTTTGTTGTGGAGTGTATCGGATGGTAAGCTCCTTCTTAATACCGTTTTATTTGCGTTATTTGATAAACTCATTTGAGGTACATTCTCCACCACGGTCCGTACGGAAAACCTTTAGTTGGTGACCGCGTTGCTTCTCTGCCAACGCCTCGAACTCTAGGAATTTAGGGAATGCCTCGGACTTTTTCTCGAGCATATACACCCACATCATCCTGGTATAATCATCACGAATATGAGAAAATATCTTTTGTTGTTGAGTGAAGTTGTTCTTGTCGGACCACAAATATCGGCGTGCACCAATTCGAGGGGCCTTCTTGCTCTCCACGATATGTTTGTGAATGGAAGTCTATGGAACTTCCCAAGAATACAACCTTCACATATTTTATCTCCACCGTTGATATTAGGAAGACCAATTACCATGTTCTTTGATTTTAGAACCTTCAAGGATCTGTAGTTGAGATGCCCGTATCTCATATGCCATAGCTTGCATTCATCTATATGATTGGTACTCATTGCACAATTTTCAATTGATGGCATAGATAAAGGAAAGAAAAAATTTCCTGACATTTTTACTTTTTCCATCAATTGTTTATTAATTTTATCATAAATTGTGCATTCTCCGTCTTCAAAATTTAGTGAGTACCCTTTTCTTATAAGTTGTCCAAAACTTAATAAATTTTGAGCTAGGCCGGGAACATAAAGAACATCAGATTTGTATCGAGTTTTACCTGAATTTGTACGTACGGATATAACTCCTCTTCCTTCAACATTCTGGAACTTTCCATCTCCGAGCTTGACCGGTGGAATCTCTTGTTCCTCCAATTTTACGAAATATTCTTTGTTTCCTGTCATATGGCTGTTGCATCCGCTATCGACGTACCATATACCTTGTGCTTCTTGTTGCGAGGTGAGGCAGGAATAAAATACTTGATTTTGAGAATCATTTGTCTCGGAATAGTTAGCTTCGTTAAGCCAACAATCTTTTTCCATGTGATTTAATTTATCACATTTGGTGCACTTATATTTACAATTTTCGGTTGCATGGCCAAACTTTTTGCAAACATTGCAACGGAGATTTGAGGAGTAATTTTTTCCGTACCTTTGATTGTTGTTTCTGTAACCTCCTTTTCCTCTGCAACGTCCGCGGTAGAAATTTTTGGGCCCTTGATTTGATGTCGACCCTTTCTCGTGAGGTGATGTTGATGACGATCCCCCTCTGGAGCTTTCTTTTCTGGCTTCCGTATTTTTCTTTTCACTGAAATTTATTTTTGTTTGAAACGCCTGCTCCAACGGTTGCTCTGCGAACCTATTTATGCTTTTCTCGTGCGCCTCGAGTGAACCCATTAATTCGTGTACCGAGAGAGTCGATAAATTTTTGGACTCTTCAATGGCAGCGACGATGTGATCGAATTTGAACGGTAAGCTCCTTAAAATCTTTTCTACAACTCTTTTATTTTCTATGGTATCTCCATAACTAATAATTTGATTTACTATACCAGTAACTCTTGAAAATAAATTCTGGATAGTTTCATTTTCTTTCATAAGTAGATTATCAAAATCTCGCCATAAGTTTTGTAGTTTAATGGAGATTACCTTTTCTGATCCTTGGAATGCTACTTTGAGAATATTCCAGGCCTCCTTCGAAGTTTTCGCCACCGAAATTCGAGGAAAAATAGTTTTGCCCCTTGTTGTTGAAATAGTAGTGCTTTAGCATCCTTCTTCTTGTTTTCCTTGTACTCCTTTTTCTCTGCATCCGTCCATGACGATAGAGCTTCTGCCGACTCGGGTACCTTATAACCATCTTCTACAAAATCCCATAAGTCTTGTGAAATGAATAATGTTTTCATTTGTAAACTCCAATAATCATAACTCTCACCATCAAAAATTGGAATTAGACTTTGGGCATAATTGAAACCTTGAATACTTTGGTTAATTGCCACGGGTAGAGTTTTAGGATTACTAAGTTAGGTTTGCTCTGATACCAAATTTGTTGGCGCAATGCGAAAGTGTGATGGGTTTATGGAAATGATTTAATTGAAAGAGGATTGGTTTAAGTAAAATGAGGCTTTGATTAATTGAAATTGGAAATGTTACAAGAGGTTTGGTGTAGCACCTTTGGCTTACACGTCTGTTTACAAAGGAAACTTTGGCTCACTTGGTTTAGCTCTCACTCTCGCTCTTACTTCACTCACTTGAGTTTTCTATGGATTTTGATTGATTCAAAAATGAACCGGAGCTTGCCTATTTATAGGCAATGAGTGACCGACCACACTCTTTCTAGAATAGTCCAGTATGTATTTAGACTAGAACTTTCTTTCTACTTATCAACCGAGTTCGTACTTTACGAACTCTCTAGACATTTGACCGATCAGTCTAAGCTTATTACTGACTAGCCTAGATCGTTCTAGACTTACTCTGTCTAGAAGATTATCTTCTCTGAACTGCCTTGAGCAATCTAGATTTTTCTAGATTTACTGTTTGCAAAATCACAAATTAATGTATATTCTTAACACTTGCAGCCACTGTGCTCCATCCTGCGTAAAATCAACAAAACTAGTGTCAAACTGGTTTTTGTACATAAACAACCTGTAATAACTGAGTAACAGTAAATTAGTAATTGATAAGCATAAGATACCTATCAGTGTTTAATGTTCTGAATATCACGCGACGCACTCCTCTTGGAATGTTTAAAGACTCCATAGCTTCAGCTGTTAGAACGTAGGCGATCAATAATGGATGTCCACAAACACGTAGCAAAGACACCAAATCAGCAAATACCAAATTTGATTATGAGGTTAGCTAGAACAGAAGTTACTTACCAGTTATGTTCCAGAGCGTGCGCCTTTGTGGGCGCCTTGCTCTCTTTTGACAACAATACAGAACTTATATATTCAAATAGAAAAAAGAAGAAGAAGTATTTATACCATTGAGAAGATCAAGATCGAGTGAATTAACATCAAAACCAGCATCAAAATAGTGATCGTAAAAGTGTCCAGGTGCATCAACATGAGTACCGGTATGGTTATCAACTTCAACTCAGTCAGAGATATTATACAAAGAACCATTTTTCATACTTACTGCAAGCCGCAACAGCTGACCCACGCCTTCTGGTGAACCAAAAATTGGTAAATCAGACCTCATTTCATGAGTGATATCAATTATCCTTCCGTTCTTCCCATAAACTTCTCGCTTTGGTGGTGGGGAACTACTATGTTGCAGTTATCTCCGTAGCTACTGGGATACGCCTCTATAGGTGATGATGCTAAGGAAGAAGAAGAACCCAGAATGAGAACGGTGCATATAATAAGTATACAACTCCATGGAACTTCCATTATCATCGATCTCTTCTCTCTGTCAGTCAAGTGAAGGAGCTCTAATTTCTTAGTGAACGAGTGGATAATAGCTATCACACGTGCATGAAAGAAATAGTTGGGTGGCTCCTGTTGCCGTATGTGTGTTTTATTCCTCACTCCCTGACGGAAAAGCCCAATGGGCTCAAGCACCATATTTTGCAGCCAACTGGCGATTAGAACACGGGGAAGTAGGGGTGAGCATGGGCCGGTGTAGACCGGTTTTCGCCTCATCCGCATCAAATCCATTGCTCTACGGATTTCAAATTTGGCATCCGCATCCAATCCTGATCCTACGGATTTGCATCCAATGGATACACGGATGGACGGATTGGATTCAAATAATCCAATGGATTTGTTTTAGTTAAAATTTATAGTAAAGAAAATAAAGCTAACACAAATGACTCCTTATAAAACTTACATGTCATATATATATATATGTATAGAAATATAAAAATGCCATGTACAACACCCCAAGCAAACACCTTAAAAATTCCTAAATGATCCATAGTATTTTCTAGAACTATATAAATACCTTTAATTTAACAAATATGGATGTCCAACGGATTTTCAAGATTACATCCGGGCCCGATCCGTAATTTGTTGGATTTCAAAAATTTCATCCGCATCCAACCCATTAATGAACGGTCCGGGCATCCATCCGCAAAAGAACGGTTGGTCGCGGTTAAATCCGCGGATTACGGGCCAAATGCTCACCCCTATGGGGAAGTATGTTAAGGTCTTTGAAATTAGGGGTGTGCAACGGACGGACGGATGCGGATTAGGGGAAGTATGTTAAGGTCTTTGAAATTAGGGGTGTGCAACGGACGGACGGATGCGGATTAGGGGTCACCCGTGTTCAATCCGTCAAAATTACGGATTTGGAAAATCCAACCGCGTCCGGTTCAATCACCCGTGAATTTGATATCCGTGAATCAACGGATGATACGAGGCGGATGCGAATTAACCGCGTATTTTATAGTAAAAAAAAAAAACCTAATTCAAAGTTGGTGGGAACAATATTTATACTATGTACACAGGGTGCGCTGCTTTCCATCGCTTCATAATTTATCTCAAACAAATTCGGGAAAGTCAGGAGGTGAAACAAACCCTCATCCCTACATCTACTTAGCACAACCATGTATCACTACTTACTTGGTAATTATATCCATTTGACTACAGGAAGCATCAAATAACTATCGTTCATCACCGAAAACATATAGAAAGGCTAAAGAACAAGTTAAAAAACGGAAAGAAAGAAAAAAAAATGACAAAAGCTTAGATTTCCAAAAACCCATGTGGCTCACTTCACCACTTGTCACTTTGCACTCACAAAAGCTTGATCATGTGATGGTGGTATCAGCAATGAATTAATATAAAGATATGGCATTGATTACATGACCGAACGTTCTGAGAATAAACGTGAACAGTGGTTAAGATTACCATCTTTTGATCTATTTGCTATGGTGTCGATGAATCCGCGGATAACAAAATCCGACCGCAACCAAATCGTTAAAAGGATGGATTTGAGAATCTCACCCGTGTCCGGCCCCTAGATCTTGCAGATTGGATTTCACCCGCAATTTCACGGACAGATACAGGTGAAATCCGCGGTTCCAGACGTTTTGCTCCCCTATTTGAAATCAATATTGAAATTTAGAGTACTTTAGTTCACTTGTTTGGTTGGTTTCCGATTTTCAGTACCGACTTCAAAGCATCGAAGGACCGCAAATTTTGAACTTTTTTTTTTCCGAAACCACCATGCAGAATAGGTTTACGTTCATGGATTCGTAAATCGATTCAGGTTTGGTGTTTTCGAATTCACGAAGAACATGAGGAATCGGTTAACGTATGCATAGATAAAATCTGATTTTTATAGTCGGCTTGGTATTCGTCATATATAAACCAATTGTTTCATTTTCGTAAGAAAAAATAATTCATTCATACTTTCATTCCTTTCAAATTTACTCCTTTCGTAGGAATCACGATTGCACTTAGCACGTGCATCAAGCTTTTGAATCCCTAGGCGATCCTAGTAGATGAGTTATAGTCTCGTCAGGGTTTACATAGAGAGTTCTACCCATAAAATCTACACAAATCTAAAACTATCAATCTTCGTTGGAGGAATCCGAGTCTGATTCACCCACCTCCGGGGCATACTCCAGAATTTTGGATACCATGAAGTGATAGCTTTCATCAAATGTGAATGCTTTTCCTTTTTTCCTCCAACTAGCGCACTTTCATGACTTCATGCTACAAAAACACAACACAAACTTACTTTGTTAGTTACAAATTGATAAAAATAAATTATGTAAAATAAATCATAAAAATACTTACAAATGGTTGAATGGAAAAGCTAAAGTGGCTAGAATTCAAATTCAAAATCCTTTGTTGGATAAACAAAACAGAAAAGATTCAATTTTTGGGTGACGAAGGGAGTACTAAACTTAATCTAACTATAAAAACCTGATTGTTATACCTTACTTTAAATTGTAATGAAGACCGTTAACACATTCTATGATCAGAGTTGACCTCCGCTTTCGGGCTAAATGCATGGCGACTGGTGCGGACGCATCATGTGGTCTTTGTAGATGTAATTCTTCTCTGGGATGTAGTAGGCTTCTTCGAATAATGGAGTTCATTGTTACTTCGAAAATGTTTGCATGTGACAGAACGTGAAAAGAAAATGCATGCAACTTCTAGTTACATGCTAAATTTATAGAAAATGGTTACTTATTGAGTGTAATTATGATTATAACACCACTTGTTCAGTTAAGTAAGGAAACATTTATGTTAAATCTATCCTTAGCTAGCCAATAGGTATTAATCAATTAGTTTCATTCTATCCAATAATGTAAAATTATGATATGTCCTTGAGTCAAGCTACAACCAGTTAAGGAAAAATAGTCATTGATCTATTTTAGCGGTCGGATCATAATTAAATCCAGTTGTTTTAGAATTTAGATTAATTGCAAGATGATTAATATAGTTAATTATTAATTAATCAGACTTAAAAGCTTACTGTGAATGTCATATGGTGTGTCGTGTGCGGCTGTCTTTTCTATGTAGACGACTTCCTCAATTGCTCGGTCGTTTTCTGTGTGACATTTTCTGTCTATAAATAGAAATATGCTCACTAGTTTAACTACTTCCTCAAATTTTCAGTAATAGCTAATAGCTTATTTTTCAGTTATCATGGGAATGGCAGATATTCATTCCAAACGTTCTCTTACTGTTGCAATTTTTGCTATCTTTCTCATCTTCTACGTAAGCAAAGTAGCTGTAGCCGGGAAATTATTTCCTTCCCTAGGGATGGATCCCGTACAACTGGGTTTAAGAAAGGAAAAATTTAGTCATTTTCGTGTATATTGGCACGATAATGCCGGTGTCTCGAATCCGACAACAATTCAAGTAGCAGGTGCAAATTCGACACAGGATTCCATAACTGGGTTTGGTGCTATTTTGGTGTTCGACGACGCTCTAACAGAAGGATCAGATCCAAGTTCCAAACGTCTTGGACGAGCTCAAGGAACTTATACTTTAGCTGGCGTTGATGAACCTGTGGCACTTGTGAATGCCAATATTGTTTTTACAATTGGGAAATATAATGGCAGTACTTTAGGTATAATGGGGAGGAACATGTTGGTACCAGAAGTTAGAGAACTGATTATTATTGGTGGCACTGGACTCCTTCGATTCGCACGTGGTTATGTTGAAGCTCGGACTCATCTTCTTAGTATTATAGCTCGACAAGTTATTGTTGAGTACAACTTGTATGTTTATCATTATTGATGATCATATATTTTGCTTCTCCTTCTGTTATGCTAGTTCACTTCCTTATCTCTGTCATGTAAGGATACGAACGCTATCTATCCTCTTGTCTCAGTGTTCTTCATTTTGTTTATTCTCCAGCTAAATGTATGTTTTTTTTGTGGTGTAACACTTATTTTCCTAAAATTAATATTCTCAGCTGTTCTGCTGGAATTTACAGTTTCTTCACGTTCTAGTCTGTAGTCTGCAAAAATAATACCCCCCACATTGGGGTGAGCATTTGGCCCACGATCGATTTAACCGAAGCCAACTGTATTTTTGCGGATGGATGTACGAACCGTTTGGATGGAATTTTTAAAATCCAACGGATAACGGATTGGGTCCGGATGCAATCTTGAAAATCCATTGGGCATCCATATCCGTTAAATTAAGGGCATTTATATAGTTTTAGAAAATATTATAGATAAATTAGCAATTTTTAATGTGTTTGCTAAGGGTGTTGTCCATGACACTTATATATTGTATACGTATACTACAGTATAACCCGTGCCATAATGGGACGGCTCGATAATAAATAATTTCATTTTTTTTTTGTTTGATCATAAAGATAAATTCATTACCGAAGGAAAAACAGTTACACAGAGTTATCAATCTCTAAAATAGAGTGGATGCATCTAGGTGGTTGCTCTGACCACACTTGATTACAAGCAAATTTCTTGGCATATTTGGCTAGCCCATCTGCCACTTCATTACTAGTCCTTGGAATAAAAGTACATTCAACATTACTAAGAGATTCAACTATTCTACTAATATCCGAAAGAAGGTTATGATCCTACCATAAAACATTTCCAAAATTTGAAGTCACAGCCTCAATGATAGTTTTGCAGTCTCCTTCAATGATGATGTTGCTCCAAGCTTTAGTCTTGATCCATTCTACAGCTTCTAACACTGCTAGACCTTCAGCTTGTTCTGAGTCTCTTGCTTTTGTCACTTTCACCATGGCCTCCAAGCATCTTCCTGCACAATTTCTTAAAATTAGACCAATTCCACAAGTTTTAGTTTCTTTATCAAAAGCATCATCAAAGTTCAGTTTTTTCCACTGAACATGGGTTTTTTTCCCATTTCTTCTTTGGTTTCAACACTCCAACCCTGCAGTTATTGTTAGTGCCATGAGATAAGATATTATACTTCAAACAAAAATTCTTGATGCACATAATAATTTTGTTTGGATGAGTGTCTTTTTTTTCAAAGACTTTTATGCATCTATGTTTCCAGATTTGCCACATTATGACTGTGGCTAGCAATAAACTCTGTTCATTCTTGAAGGAGATGATGCTCTGCTCTAGGGACCAAGATTTGATCCATTCTTGTAAGGAATTGAAATTTTTTTGAGAGTGTGTGGCTTCTGGCAGGATGGAAAACCAAACAGCTTTAGCTAGGTCACATTGCATAAGAAGATGAGCATCTATTTCCATGGTTTGAGCACAGAAGGGACAATTGTAATCATCCAGCTGAGAGTATCTTCCAATTCTACCTCTTGTTTGAAGAATTTCTTTTAGGCATCTCCATAAGAATAGGTTTAGTTTATATGGGAGTTTTAGATGCCATATCTTCAGCCAAAACCTCTGATCCTCCTTGTTGACATTGTTTCCATTAATTTCTTGAGTTAAAGCCTTGTATGTGGATTGAACTGAGAACATACCATTTCTATTTAAGCTCCAATGAATTCCATCTTTTGTTCCTCCAGTAATTCTTATTTCTTGAATGGCATTTCTTTCTTCTTGATTAAAGAATTGATTGATTTTCTGTATATTCCATTGTTTACTATCTTGATGAATCATATCCTCAACCGTTTCATTGCTGTTTAGGTGCTGATTGTATTGAGAGAGCTGAGAAGGCTTCTTGTTTCCAATCCAGTTGTGTTTCCAAACTTTTATGCTTGACCCATCTCCAACACTTCTGATATAGTATTTCTTCATTATTTGTAGTCCTTTGTAGATTCTCTGCCAAATCCAAGTTCCTTTAGAGGTGATGTTTTCACTTAAAGGGTCTTTGTTGTGGAAATATTTTGTTCTAAGAATTCTCCAACACAGATTGTTGTGCTCAATGATCATCCTCCAAGCCAGCTTTGCTAGAAGAGCTTCATTGAATTTACTTGTATTTTTGAATCCCATACCTCCTAGTCTTTTTGGTTTACAAACAGCATTCCAAGCAATTGGGTTTGCACCTCTTTTATTTTCTTTGTTCCACCAGTATCTTCTCTGAGTTTTATCAATATTCTCAATGACATTCTTTGGAATTTTGAAGCATCCCATTTGGTAGTTTGACATAGTACTCAGGACAGATTGCACTTGAGTTTACCTCCCAGCTTGATCAATGATTTTTCCTTTCCAGGTGCTTAGTCTTCCTTGGATTTTATCTTATATGGGTTTAAAACTTTCTTTTTTATTTCTTCCTATGAAGAGTGGGAGACCAAGATATTTCTCATTTAAACCCATACTTTTCATACTTTCAGCTTTGCACAGCATTCTTGATAAACCTTCCATACATAGGATGAAGAGATATGGAGAGATTGGGTCTTCATGTCGAAGACCTCTTGTAGGGATGAATGGTTGAAATGAAGAACCATTAAGAAGCAAAGAAACTGATGTTGTAGAGACACACTGATTAATCATCTGGCACCATTTCTTATTAAATCCCAGCTGCTTCAAGATATCGTGTAAAAAACTTCATTCAATTATGTCGAAATCTTTCGACATGTCAAGCTTTATACCTATTTCACCATATCTATTTTTACTTTTTTTCATATGGTCAACTAACTCATGAGAAATGATTGTATTGTCTGAGATGTTTCTGTTTGGGAAATAGGCTACTTGGAATGGGGAGATAATTTTTTGGAGGATAGGTTTTAGTATATTTTCTAGGATTTTTGAAATGATCTTGTAATTTATGTTGCAAAGACTACTTGGCTTGAAATCAGATGGGGTTTGAGGACATTCAATTTTTGGGATCAAGGTTTGAAATGTGTAATTGAGTTCTTTGAGAAGATATCCAGTTCTAAAAAAGTTTTGAACTACAAGAATGATATCTTTGCTTACAGTATTCCAGCATTGTTGGTAGAAACCTGCTTGAAATCCATCTGGACCTGAAGAAGCCCAAGAGTTCATTTGAAAGACTGTATCTTTTATTTCTTCTTGATCTGGGATGGAAGTTAATCTGACATTGTCTTCATCTGTGATGCATGGGTTGATGAGGCTCATAATTTCTTCATTTCTTTGTGGATTTGAAGTAGAAGTAATGGTATTGAAATGCTTGTGTAGTAATTGTTCTACATTTCTCCTGTCAGAATGCCATATACCCAATTCATCTTTGAGAGAATCAATGTGGTTTCTTCTCCTTCTGTAGTTTGCTTTTGAGTGGAAGTATTTTGTATTTTTGCTTTCTTTATTTATGAGGTTTTCTCTTGAGTTTTGGTACTTCATGTTAGAGTCCATTTTGTACCAGAATTTTAACTCTTTTTGGAGTTCTTCTATCTCTCTGACATTATTTTGTTGATGCTGCTGCTGAACTTCTTGAATATTTTGTTCCACCTCTTTTATATGCTGGTTTACATTGCTAAAGACTTTAAAATTCCACTTTCTGATCTCTTTTTTGGTGACTTTGAGCTTTGTGACCATTTGATATGCTGCTGAGCCATTCTGAGGATGATTCCAAATCCTTGAAATCAGGTCTTTACATCAGTCTTGCTGAAGCCAGTTTTCATATAATCTGAAGGGCTTTTTGTTATCTCTCTCAGAAGGGTTTGTATGAAGGAGAATTGGAGTGTGATGTGAGCCGAAAGGAGTGAGACTGTAGATGGTTCCTGAGTTGAAAGTGTCATGCCATTTAGTATTTTCCAGTGCCCTGTCCAGTTTTGCTAAGACCAATTGACTGCTTTGTCTGTGGTTATTCCAGGTGTATGGATACCCTGAGAATTTGACATCAAGCAGATCAGTTTGTTGAAGCCAATCTCTGATGCACTTGTTGAGAGACGATTGAGGAGTAGCTGCTGTTGAGATCTTTTCTTGGTCTGAGATTGTGATGTTAAGGTCTCCTGCATCCTCGGGATCTGCATGCTTTGGCTTCTGGTTGAGATATTTTCCCAGAGAATATTCTTTTCTTCATACCCTGGGCTTCCATACAGACAAGTTAGTAGCCATTGTGTATTCTGAGGACCAGCAGTAACTAAAGCTTCTATCTGATTTCTTTGTTCATCAACCAATTTCAGATTCATGCCATCCTTTCATATGAGAGCAATGCCTCCAGATAGACCCACAGAAGATTGATCCCAAAAATTAAGAAATCCCAAATGTCTAATGTAAGAGATAGTTTTTGAGTTATTGGTTTTAGTCTCAGACAAAAAAACTATGTCTGGATTATTTTTTTGGATGCAGTGTCTAAGGTGATCTCTAGTGTCTTTTTGGCCAATGCCTTGACAATTCCAAGCAAAAATTTTCATTTTTAAATGTTTATGAGAAGCAAGGTGCTTATGTAATGAAAATATTTTAACAGCTAATTTAGAATTTAATGTGACTTTATAGACTTGCGAAAAAAATTTAGAGAATGGTATGAAATATACCTGATCTTCGTGACCTATATTTCCAATGTACATAGTTGCATTGCAGTGATGGTCCCAGTCACCCCCATGGTTGTAGTCATAGTTTTGTATTTCTTGAGCCGGTTGGTAAACATTATAGCCAGTCACACTGCTTTCTTCTATGTTGACAACATTGTCGAAGTTGATGTTTATGGCAACATTTTCTCTCTCTTTTGTTCCTCCTCATACTCGATCCTTATCCAGCATTTGAATTGCTTCTTTCTTCTTCAGTGTAAGGCGAAACATGGTAGCCATCTGAAGGTCTTTGGAAGACTACTTTGTTTGTTGTTGCAACTTTCTTCTTCGATACTTTCTTGTTAATCTTGATTGGAGAGCCGTCTCCATATTTTGGATTCATAGCAATGACATCTGTTGTAGTATTAATTTTTCGGTAAATAAGAATTCGTTGCTCGGACTTGAAAAGATTTTTAAAACAAAAATATATACAAAATTTGTCACAGGATCAAGAGACACTGGGACTCAGGATTCCACCATTAATCATTCACAGGATTCATATATTTATTCCAAATAGTTATAGCTCAAATAATAAGGACTCTCATTCTTGCCAAGGTAGATTTTTAGAAGATTAACTGTACATCAAAAGCATGGCATATCAAAAGCACTATGACCAAGCATAAACTATCAAATGAAATGACAATCAATTAAGAAAAATCATAAAACGATTAATAAAAAGTGCAAGTAGTCAAAAAGAATTAAATATAATTATCATATGCGTGAAATATGGCTTTCTCCAACATCCCAGTATTGGGATTTAGCTACTCATATTAATCATGTTCTCAAAATACATAATTGATGCTCAAAATTTGATTAAAAGAGTGAAAAAGTATAAAACAGTGAATCTACGACCCACAAAAGGCGTCCAGAAATCAACGATAGAAGTGTACTGCTGTAAAACAACGATACTTAGCTGCTGCTGTTGACACTGTTGAAGAACGACGGTGCTAGGACGTCTGTTCTTCGTCTTCTCCTTCTTCTTCAACAGCAGCAGGACTCTTTCCTGCAGTTCTTCTCTTCGCCTCTGCAACCTCCCTGTGGTCTCCCAATCGACCCCAAACTCTCGACACCCCTTTTCTATCACCTCAACAGCCTATTTATACTCGACAACAACCAAAATATTCTTGGTTTAATCCCACATATCTTTTCTTTATTATCACGGGAATAACCAAGATTTGTTTCCCTGTGAACTCCGATTATGCGTTAATAGAAGATATTTGGTATTTCTATCTTCTAGGATTCGATATATATCCTTCTAGGTACAATATCTTCCCTCTTTACTCGAGTATCTTCCACATATATTCTTTCCAGGATGCTTCAGTCCCTGTTTAGCTTTGATCTTCTCTAACGGATTGTTCAGCCCAAGTTTTTCGATCCAATTCATTGTACCAAGCCTGTTAGGATATATTAGGTCTATCCCAATCATTTCCAGCGATTGAATCTCGCTCAAAGCCCACACAAGATCGAACCCTAAACTGCCAGTGAAGTGTGCATGGCATAAGATTTTCCCGCCATTTTTTGTTTTTTTTTTAATCGTGAAGAAAGGGTGTCCCTTTAGCAACTGGGGTGGAAACATCCTTTTTTGGGGGGGAAATAGTAATTCTTCTGGGTTCCTCCGGGACATTTCTGGGACGTTTCCGGTGCATTTCTGGGGCGCTTCCGGCATACTTTCGGGATACTTCCGGTTCACTGTCTACAGAGGTCCAAATGCCACATTTTCAGTCACTTTCGCCGCAAAACCTTATTTTTCCAAAAATACCTACAACTAAATAAAATACCATAGTAAGTACAAAAGTGGGTACTAACAATATATACAATTGGGCTATATTAGACACATAAGTGCATCTATCAACATCCTCAAGAGAGTAGTTTGTCTGTCCAAACTTGAAGAGCGCCTTATTTTCCAGAGCCATTACAAACTTTGCTTTGTTCTCGCAATCATCTTCATCGTGGTCCAAGACAAAACATGCTGGACATTCTATGTCAATAAACCTCTGATCAAAGGAGTCTTCACATTGATCTTGATGTAGGCAGTGAATGCATTTGTGTCGATCGGGTTTCCATCTTCAGGGTCAATCTCTTACACTTCTCCAAGGATTTTTGCAAACTTGAACATTGTTTCTCTATCAAAAAGTTCAGGAGGTAGGTCATTGAAATAAACTCAGAACTCTTGAATGCTGAAATCCATATTTTGAATCTGGAAAAACGATTTAGAACGCCTCACCATGAAGAGGAAACCATTAACTGACCATGGAGCATTCTCAAGAACTCAGTTAACTTGATCCCAGTTTGTGAGTCTGACAATGAAATGGTTAGGAGATGGATTGAACTTTTTTGACTTTTTTGACCCAAATGTTTTTGAGATGAAATTGTAGAGTATCAGGGTGCATACGATCAGAGGATAACAGTTTTCCTACAATACTGGTAGCCCAATTTGAGATACCTCTGTCAAGGTTGACACTTGAGTACACAAAAGTTTGCCTAACTTCATCTGAACCAGTATTTTGCAGATTGGTAGACATCAATTGCTCCTCCAGATATTTCATGTCTCCCATGATTGAATCCATTGGTTTGAGGACAGGTAATTGAATTGAGTTTGTTATGAATAATGAGAGAATGATTGCGATGATGAAACTGAGCTTGTTGAAGTTGTCATGAAATGTAGGTCCTATATAATGCCTATATAATAAGAGTCATGAAATGTAGGCCGTTTGCATGAAATTTTTTTGAGACGTGTTGAAATTGTCATAAATATATTACCACTTCTCTTCCAACAAGAAAAATTAACAGAAGACAGACCTTTATGTGAGGATTGAGGCTGTGAGAAGCAATTTGTTTTTCTGCCATTGACTACTCAGAAGCTGAACTTTTGAAGACTACAACCTTTGGGAGGATAACCTTTGCAATTACAACTTTGTACATATACAAGGCAACAAAGATCAGGGCAGAAAATTAAAACCTGCAAGCCATAAGAACAAAAAAAATAGGGGTAAACGAGAGATCAGAAATCAGAGAAGATCAAATTTAAGACATGCAAAATCGGAAAGAAGAAAGAGAAAGTAGTTAAAGCATTGCATATGCTTTGGTCTTTGCTGTTTGTTTTTAGTTATAAATAACGTAAAAATTCGTTTTCATATGTTTTAACCGAGATTATTATAACATTAAAATGATCAACCACGTTTTATATTTTTTAATTTTACACGTTTTAGGCATCACATAATTAAAATAGTCGATTATTACTCACCAATACCCGTCACCACCTTAAAACCACCCGATACCTTTTTTTTATCCACAACACCCAGTGGTAGAGCAAAGGGTTGACTAACCCTGGATCGAGCCCATATTAAAATTATAATCCCTATAAATAGTACTTAGTCAACCTGTATTTAGGAAGTTTAGATTGAATGCCATCGCCGCCTCCCATCCTTTGTAGGTTGGGCGCATTTCCAGTTTTCCAATTGCAAATGCCATCTATGAAGTTTAGGTTGAACAAACTTGTATGTCTCCAATTAATATATTCCATTATATTCTTTTTTCTTTTGCATTGCAGTCAATTTTATTTAACATTAAAAACCATGATTTATGCGATCCGTTGCCAAAGATAGCAGGGGTATCATTTTGGGTGGTCTAGCGATCACGATCATTCTGTTCTATTTGATTTGATATCATCCCTGAAATATTTGGTACCTACCTTTATTAATCATGTTAAAAACAATTAAATCCATTTTTCATAATACAATGTTGCATGTGTTGTAATGACACAAAACTAATATTGTCCCCTACAGCTCACCCACACCAACCACTACTTTTCCCACCATCACCAAGTGCGGAGCTAGGTTTTTAAGGAATGGGGTGCAAAAATCCTCGGAGAGTTAGATAGGGTGAAAAATGGACTTAGTAGCCCATTTTATGATAATTAGGCAAAAAATAATACATTAGGCCTGGTTCCCTCCTGACCACCACTTTCTAAGAGCCGCTACCGCTTCCCCCACTCACTACTTCTTCCATTACCATCACTAATGTCTATTGATACTATTTTTATCAAAGTTATATATTAATGAGAATATATATTTATTTAAATTAATTAAGAGAACATTTTTAATATATCATCCATTATGAACAATTAATGAAATATTAATTAATAGAACATTTATAATACTCAAGTTGAACAAACCACGACCGTAAATTTATCTTTCTTCTAGATAAATCTCAGCCGCTCTTTATCTAGCCTAAGTTAGCCAAGCTTTGTTTTGTATCGTAGATACATGATATGTAGGTCCTATAAAAAGTCACTTATGTTGGGTTTATTTCTTTATTATAAAGTTTAACTAAAACAAATTCACTGGATTATCTGTATTCAATCCGCCCATCAGTGCATCCATTGGATGCTAATTCGTTGGATGTTGGATTGGATGCGGATGCTACATTTAAAATCCGTAGTCCATTGGATTGGATGCGGATGAGCTGAAAACCGGTATATACCGGGCCATGCTTGATTAATGATTTTCTGGGGTTGTAGTAAATAGGATTCGTTTCAGACTTGTGAAGGAAATGGAATTTTTAGATTTAATAAAAATATATATACAAAAATATTAACAATGGTAGAGAGGTACTGGGACTAATGATTCGGCCAATCTTCATAACATAGGGCTCAATGATTTATTCTCAACAATAATCGCTCAAAACATATATGGACTCTTATTTTGCCAAAGTAGATTCTCAAAACATTGATTGTAAATGTTAAGCATGGAACATCAAATCACCTAAGCTAAGCATGACCCATCTAATCAAATAACACCCAATTTAATCAAATCATATTTCAATTAATTTTTAATTAAAAAGTCTTAAAAAGAATTAATAAAATTATCCATGTATGAAGCTCGGCCTCCTCCGTCGTCCCAGTGTTGGGGTTTAATTCATCATAGTAAAAATGCTCTCAAAATAATTTATTATGGCTCAAAAATGGTTTACAAATGATGAGAATATGAGAAATACAATAAAACCAGAGAACTACGACCCTCAGTGATAAAATAAGACTGCTGAAGCTCTGTCGCAAACGCTGTGGAAAGTAAGACTGCCCGATTACGACCCACAAGTGTTAGTCGTTACTACTGTAGAAAAACGACTGTTGTTGCAGGTCCGTTCTTCGTGTTCTTCATGTTCATCAGCAGCAGCAGCAGCAGAAACCGAGTTTGGGAAAACTCGAATTTCTTCTTCTCCGGCTCTCCTCAGCCCCCCAGACTCTCGACAACCTTTCTCTGACCTCCAAGGACTCTATTTAAACCCGAATCATGCATCGAATCTCCTCCATAACTCCACAAATCCTCGGCAGTGAAAGAAAATATTTTCGGATATTTTCTTTCCTGTTTTAGCTTTTCACGCGTTTTCTCTGGTCCAGCACGCTCCAATTCGACTTATTCACGCCTCAACACTCTTCCAACGCCAGCAGAACTCCCCCATGCACACAAGAACTTCAATTTTGCTCGTGTTACAGTCCACGTGCTCTGTTTTGGGTGTGTGAATCATACCGAAAATTCCAGCCAAATTTGATCGATCATGTCACCCATACTATGTTCCTTAACCTATATCACATCTCTATACCAAATTTCAGCCATTGAATCGACCCATAAGCCCTTCACTTTGACGATCGAAATTCTGCCAGAACTGTTTAAAAATTTCCCGCCAAAATCGTTTCAAATGGGGAAGAAACTGGTATCCCCCTATCCAGAGTAGGGGTGTGAATAACAGCTTCCTTGGGGGTGACTTGGGGGTGCCCCTTAGTAATTAGGTTACCCCTTATCCAAAAGAGAGAGACCGAATAACACTTGTCCTCCGGGTGCCAAAATCAACTTTTCGAGCCGAATTTTCCAAAAATGTTTATTTCCTAAAAATACATAAAAACACAATATTAGTACAAAAATAGAGTTCCAACAATACGGAATATTTGAGGACAAATTAGACACAAAAATGTGTCTATCAATGCTCACCCCTACCCCTACATTATGAAGGGACCACTAACAAAGAATGATTTTTTAGGGACCATAGTTTTTTGGGGGGACCATGGTCTTATTAGGCCACCTTCCCTATAGTTATAAGGGGTGTCCTAGAACATTGAAATGACTAACCTACCCTTAACCTAATTTAATTTCAAACCAACACAATAACCACGTCTCTCTCTTTGTATATATATATATATATAACCACCACCTCCTCTCACCACCACCTCCTCTCGCCACCACCAACCACCGATTACCACCACCACCATCCACCACCGTCGATTACCACCACCACCATCCACCACCGTCGATTACCACCACCACCACCAACAACCACCGATTACCACCACCGCCCACCACCGCCGATTACCACCACCACCTCCAATTATCACCACCAACAACCATCGATTACCACCACCACCTCCGATTACCACTACCACCACTATATATTTAGGTTAATTTAAAACATTAACAAAGATATTCTCACAAACCCATTACTTGTCATTCGTTTTTGGTTGAATAAATGAGAACTAATCATCAAAATGAGTTGAAAATGGAAGTTGCAGAGAGGTTTAATGGAGTTTTTTTTTCAATAAAAAGTTCGGTTATCACAAATTATTTTTTTCTTAACCGAACTCAAAGTTCGGTTGATTCGCAAAAAAATACTTTTAACCGCACTCCTTGTATTAGAACAATACAAGTCCATAAGTCCGGTTCGCTCGCAAAATTATTAAGTTTTCTTTGTAACCGAACTCTACTTATAAGCCCAGTTCGGTTTGAGTTGCAAAATATGTTGAAGTTTGCGAACCAACCGAATTTCTAACACTAGGTTACTTTTAACCTGAAGTTCAGTTGGGAACTTGGTTGCGTTGAAGTTTGCGAACTAACCAACACACAAGATGTACTCAAATAAATTGTCAAGTTCAAAGTTCGGTTACCTACCATTTTATCCTAGGTAACCGAACATTGCACTGTACGACCAAAACCTCCATTAACGAGCGAGTTCGATAACCTGCGTGTTTGGAAAACGTAACCGAACTACACTTTCAGGTGTGTCCGGTTACATGTTCTTGACATATGGTAACCGAACTACATTTTCAGATGTGTTCGGTTACATGTTGTTGACATATGGTTAACCGAACTGGCCCAAATTTACATAAAAAAATTCATTTTTTTGAAAGTTTGGAGCAATTCAACCAACATTATCTAAGTTTGAAGCATACCTGGGTACCCAAATACCCTTCCTCCGGTTGTGGTTGGTAAATCCATCGTTTTTCATGTTTTCCTTCTTCATCTTCTCTAACTTTACTCTCTCAATAATTCTACTTCTTTTAAAAAAAAACTTATCTGATTTTTTAATCTCACTAATTATCTTTAACTTAATCATCTCAGTAATCATTACACTAACTATTATTAACACTAGCTAATCATCACCCAAAATTAATCAGGAGAGTAATTTAGGTATTAATATAAATATCTAGATAAGGGGTAACTTATATTTATTTCTAATGTCTTTACCCAAAATAAAACCATGGCCCCCCAAAAAAATCCATGATCCCCAAAAAATCGTTCCTAACAAATTCTCAATCTGGCTTACACTGTCAAGCCCATACAGCTGATTGGAATTTTATTCACTAGTAAGGATTGTGAACAAAACCTATATTTTAATATTTTTATCAAAATCTTAAAATTAACATATCAAATAAATCATACGTCCAACCTTTACTAATTTTATCTCTTTGGAAAAGCTTTCGAAATGATGTACGCAACTAGTATAATTAATGGTAGCCAAACTTGAACTTTGAAAAGAATATTGGAAATCATTCTTTTCTCAGGATGCATGACAATCATGAGTCCATTTCTTTCCCAGTAGATGCTAAATACATAATTAGTGAATATATACAAATTTCAATCCTTTAAAACGTTTGAGTTGCTCAAAGCCTTGTAGTTGGATATCTAAAGATTTAAAGGCCTAGACAAATAAAATTTCCACGTTGAACTGTGAGGAAATCCTTACTTCCTATTGGACAAAACAAGTCTTTTTTTGATTTTTGTGAAACGAGAGGACACTTGGCAATGTAAAATTGGTTAGAAAAAATAGGGTAGCAATTGAAGCCGTAAAGAGAAGAAGAAAAAAAAAAAAAAAAACAAATTGATTTGGAATTCAAGCCGTGACAACCTGGAGTTTGATAAAAAAAGTCGTACTAGACTAAAAAAGAGGACACCCAACAAATCTATTTTTAGATAGGTTTCAGAAATTTTACTAGGATGTTAATTCAGTTTCCTTCTCAATAATAAGTTACCTTAATTGTTTGAGCTATTGCAAAACAAGAAGGGGCGGGACTTGGTGTTATCGCATGTCTCCCCTCTTTCTCTTGGTTTAGAGTTTAACAGAAGTCTTATGGATCTTCCCGAGGAACAAAACTATTCCGAACAACTATGCTACTGTCTGCGACGGACTATATGCTATTGCGATTAATGTGTATGAGGGTGAAAGAGTTATAACTAGGGACAATAACTTGCTGGGTAGCTTCATCATAGATAGAATTCCTTGCGAACGTCGTCGTATTCCTAAAATCACAATATGTTTTGATATGGATGCAAACGTTATATTACAGGGAAAAAAATAACATCACAATTACAAATAACAAGGGGAGGTTATCGAAAGCTGAGATTGAGGGGCTAATTTAAGAGGCTGAGTAATTGCAATCAGAGGATAAAGAACATAGGAATTTTTTGTTGATTATGTATGCAACATAAAGAGCACAATGACGGACATAGAATCGAAACAAGTTGCGGATGACAAGGAGAGGATGGAACTTGCAATCGATGATTTAGAACAATGGTTGGATACATATAAGGTATCTGAAGTGGAAGATATCATCAAGAAGGCGAATGAGTTGGAAAATGTATGCAATGTTTCTACAGTCTATACATAAAGATTACAAAATTGTTATTAAGCACTTACGCAGTTAAATTCTTTTACATTGTACAATATGAGAAACTGAGAATACCGTTTGAAGAACTTAAGACTAGACTTTATTTTAGGAATTATCCATCCGCCGGTTATACAACATCATAGCTTAATATTATTTGGTTTTAAATAATTATTACTATGTAATTGTTGGGACAAGATCAAGCTTATTTTTAGGAATTAGCCCTTCGATAGGTTCCTCCCTGTGTTTAATGCATTTTCATAGCTTATTTTTTCCGTGTTCGGTTCCTACAACATTCATAGCTTTAGTCGATAGTGCTTCGAGTGACGGCTAACACAGTTCTATTTAGGACAACGAAAGCTTTGGGAACTTGTAGAATTTCTAATATTCAAATCGGACGAGCTTGGTTATATATAATAACAAAAAGAAATCCGCGTTTAAAAAGAATAGAAAAAATAAAATAAAGGAAACCAAATTCAAATTGGAATTCATAACGTGACAAACGTGACAATATTTAGGTGAGGACACTTGGTAATATAAGATTAGTTTAAAAATTACAAACTCAACATAACGTGTTTGGAATTTCAAGTACCTACCATATTAAGACTCTTTTCTGGGAAAAATATTCACATATTTTCTGCGAAAATAAATAAAATATTCTCCACCTATTTAATATATTTGCCCCGCGACACCAAATCAAAAATACAGTCCTATGAGGCGGGGCAAAGCGCCGCGCTTACCAGATCAAAAATGCATCTCAACGGGGCGGGGCGAAGCCCCGCGCACGCCAAATCAAAAATGCATCGCCACGGAACAGAGCAAGCACCGCGAACACCAAATCAAAAATACATCACCACGGGGCTGGACGAAACCCCGCGCTCACCAGTTTAAAGGAAAAAAAATACCTCGTGCATAGCACAGGCACAAATCTAGTGATCCTAAAAGCCAAATGTCTAGATTTTGGTATAGGAAATGAACATTCACTATTGGGGCTACTCCTCCCTTAAAAAAGGTCTAAGAAACGCCCTACAAAATAGCTGTAATTGCTAATATCTTCCAAGTGTTTTCCGCAGAAGCTAATTTTCAATTTGCGACACCAATGGTATATCTTCATGGTTTTTTTGTTGATGCGGGTGTATCAGGGATTATGACAAAAGAAACCCTCGTTAAACACTTGCAGCATACAACTAAAGTACTACAAAATTCTTCTATGTGATTCAGCATCATGACACTATTCGTAATAACCAGGCGGCAGGTAGAATTGGTGAAGCAGCGGGGTTATTCGTTGAAAATGGAGCATTTGTTGTATGAATTATAGGAAGTAATGATAACGGCTAACTAAATTTCAACTTATGCAATCTTTTGTAATTGCTAATATCTCTGTATAGCCCTACACCCCCTTCTTTTGATATTTCCACAAAAAAAGGAAAAGAAAAGAGTACCCATTCAAAGAAAGAGATGAAAAGAAAAGCAGGACAAAGTAAAATACCGATCTTTACTTGAAGTCCCCGTATTCTTTTGCATTCAACGATTTTCATTTTGGTGGGGCGGAGAGATTGCACCTCCTTTAATAAAAGTAGGACAAAGTAAAGATGGCAAGTGGAAGCATATGATGCTTTAATAAAGAATGTGTGCCTGGCTAGTAATGATCGAGAATCTCACATTGGAATGCTTGTTTTTTTCGTACTTGTTCCGCGAGAATTTCTAAGTAAAGAGGCAACAAATTCCGTTTGAAATTACTGCTTGACATCAAGAGAAGACTCATGTCAGTGACTTCAATCAGTCTATAAACATACATTCTACATTACAAGTTCAAGAGAGGACTTTTTTTTTTCTCTACCTCTTCTTTATCTGTTTGCTGTAATTCTCTATCTTTTACATACCTTCATCATGCCTATGGAAGATATTCTAGTCAACGGTGTAACTGAGATCTTGAAACCGTTGGTCTCTCTAGTTTCTCAGCAGATTACTCTTGCATGGGGTGTAAAAGACGATTTAAGAAAGCTTAAGGATACCTTAGAGTCACGAATTCAAGCTCTAATTACTTCTCTGGAAGAAAAACAAGTTAATGATGCTGCTGTAAGACTTTGGTTGAGAAGGCTTAAAGACATTGTTTATGATGTCGATGATGTTATGGATGAGTTCTCTTACGGAACCATGCGTCCTCGTAAGCACAAGGTACGAGCTCTTGTCTCATCCTCCAACCCACTTTTATTCAAATTCAATATGGCTCGTTAATTCGATCCGTCAATGAGAAGCTGGAGGAAATTAACAGAAACAGTGACAGGTATATGTTGCGAAATATTAGTAATGTCCAAGACAAAATCATACTAGGGAGCAACGTAACCGATTAACCTCGTCTGTTGTGGAAGATTCAAAACTTCTAGGGAGAGATGGTGCAAAATCAGACATAATAAATATATTGATCGATAAGTCGTCGCCATCAACATCGTCATTAGGGATTTCTTCTCGATCAGACAACATTTCCACTTTATCCATAGTGGGTATGGGGGGATTGGGTAAAACTACAGTAGCTCAAATGGTCTATAAGGATGACTCCATCGTGAGAAACTTTGATCTACGAGCTTGGGTATGTGTCTCTGATAATTTTGATATCTATAAGATCTTAAGAGACACCGCAGAGTCCATTACTGGAAACAAATATGAGAATCCATCGAATGTCGACGTACTAGCGAACCAAGTCAAGGAAATGTTGATTGGTAAAAAATATCTGCTGGTGCTCGACGACTTGGGGAATGAGGATGTCGGAGATTGGGAAAAACTGAATAGTTACCTTGTCCATGGCGGCATGGGAAGCAAAATACTAGTCACTACACGCAGTCAAAAGGTTGCATCTGTTGTTGGTGGTAAATCTCATGATCTTGAAAAGTTATCAGATGATATTTGTTGGTCCATTATAGAGGGAAAAATACTATGTCGAGGTGGCAAAGAAAATGAAAAATACTGGAATTGAAATAGCAAGGAAATGTGATGGCTTACCCCTAGCGGCCAACTCACTTGGAAGTTTATTGTGCTCGAGAAAAGACGAAAGCTATTGGTTGTCAATCTTAAACAACATTAATCATTTGAGAGATACGCCTGAACATACAAGAATAATATCAATATTAAAACTTAGCTTTGATAATTTATCTTCCCCTTTAAACGATGTTTCTCATACTGCTGTATTTTCCCGAAAGACTGGGAAATAAACAGAGAAATGTTAATTCGATTATGGATGGCAGAAGGATTCCTTCTTCAAGCTAGTGGAGGAGATGATTTATCTTTTGAAGATACATGAAATGAATATTTTGAGTATTTGGTGTGGAGTTCGTTCTTTCAGGATGTGCAGAAGGATGAAGAAATGGGTAACATTAGGACATGTAAGATGCATGATTTGGTGCACGACCTTGCGATGAGTGTTCAAGATCCTAATGAATTTGGAATCGCAAAGGTAGAAGATGACAAAGTAGAAATTTCACAAGTTCGTCGTTTACAACTGCTATTTGATGAAGGACCTCGTTTGGCATCTCCAAATGTGTTATTGAATGCGATGAAGTTGCGAATTCTTATTGCTGTTGAACCATATAATTTTTCGCATATCAATTCTTTATTTCGTTTGAAGCGTTTGCGAACATTATGTCTATTAGGTGGTGTCTGGCGTGCTTGCTCAGTCTCTCGTGGTTTCGAGTTTCACCTCACTGTACGCGAAGTATGTTTTGCTTCTTCGATTTCTAAGCTCAAGCATCTGAGGTACCTTGACCTGTCATACATTGATTTATTTGGTGCAGCGTCAATAAATCATTCTTACAATTTGCAAACACTTGTACTGCATGGGTGTAGACACGTTCCAAGTTGGTTTCTTAGAGAAATTCGGAATTTTAAGAGTTTGAGGCATCTTGATATCTCGTATTCGGATATTAAACATATACCTGAAAATATTGGGTTCTTAGAACATCTAAGCTTCCTTGATCTTTCATACACACCAATCTCAAAGTTACCAGACTCAATCACTTGCATCAGTTGTTTAAGCACACTAAAGTTCGATTATTGTTGGAACTTAGATGCCTTACCTACAGAGCTAGGAGCACTGACACAATTAAGGCGCCTTAATTTGGAAGGTACTGGGATCGAAGTATTGCCTGAATCATGTATTAAAAACCTCTGCAATTTGGAGATAGTGGAACTAAGATCGTACTGCAAGCTTCCCAGAGAAATTAATAATTGGCCAAAATTAAGAATTCTTACGCACTCTAGAGATGCTGATGTAATGCCTAGAGGTATAGAGAGGCTCACTTGCCTTGAAACATTAGAGGATTACATGGTTAGGAAAGAGAATGAGATCCGCGAAAGTCCTAATAATAGTTTTGGTAGTGGCGTTGAAGAGATGGCAGGGTTATGTCAGGATTTTCTTAGGGAATCACTGACAACCGCGGAATAACGGATCTTGAGATATTATGATGAATAATAAGTAAAGCAAGCACAAGCAACTATAATAATACGAGAAATATAAATCAACTCACAAGACACAAGATTTATAGTGGTTCGACCAATACATACAACTTGTATATATTGTCTACGTCCACTTTGAGCCACACCAACTCAAATCCACTATGAAGGAAAAACGATTACAACGTCGTGTGAATCCCAGCAAACCCTTGGTTACACCGCAACAATTACCCGAGACGATAACCTTGTCTCTTGTTCCTCACCAATATGCTCTCACAACGAAACCCTAGCTTTAGACCTAAAAGCTATACAAGAAATCTCTCACCGACCTCTTAATCGTTTTCTACACAATGCACAGATTCTACAAGGCCTAACTACCTATTTATATAGGTTACAAACTTGGCCACCAAGAATTCTAACCGTTTTAGGAAACCTCTTCCCTAAATAACCACGGCTAACTTTAGGAAATAATTAATTAGTCTTCAATAACTAACAGGTTAAACTCCCTTGAGGTGTTAGGTATAATAAATCTGGAGAATGTGAGAGGTGCAAAAGAAGGCGCAAAAAGAGCAAAGTTAAAAGACAAGCAACACCTTGTACGTTTGGGTCTGTATTGGGGTTACACTGATGATGATAGTAGAAGTGTTAAGGATTGCTGGAGGGTCTCCAGCCTCACTCTAATCGAAGGAGTTTGTATATATATGGATTCTTAGGTGTAAATCTCCCCAACTGGATGGTGGGTTGTTCTTTATTTAATTGCCTTCCGAATTTGGTGACATTAACTTTAACAGACTGCATCAACTGTGAGAAGCTCCCAGCGCTTGGTATTGTCCCATTTCTTCACTATCTTAAAATTGCGAAAATGAAATCAGTCAAGTGTCTGGGCAAAGAGTTTTATCATCAACAAGAAGAAGAAGACATCAGTAGTATTACTACAAAGAGACCCCCCTCAATATTCCCTTCTTTAGTTAAATTGGTTATTAATTTGGAAAACTTAGAAGAATGGGTTTCTCCTCCTATTTCTTCTTCTTTTTTCCCTATCCTAGAGCGTCTGGCTATTGTAAATACCCGATACACAATACAATTATCTGGAGAACTCTATTTCTTTCTGGGAGGAATTCCTCCTTTTATAGGCAAAGCCTGACATGTAAGTGTCGTACACGTGTACTCCACTATCTTTCTTAGTAAGTCTCCTAATATTAGCCGTACACATGTACTATTACAGCTGGGATTATCTAGGCACCCACTGGTTATCTTCTTCGGGACACCCTATCTTTGGGGCATCCCACTTGCATAACATCATCGTCCGTAGTGACCCCGACTCTGGTAATGGTGACCCCGACTCAAGTAAAGGTGACCCCGTCTCATGGTCAAATTCCCATGTTTGCATTAGCCCCCTGACTGTTTTTTCAAGGCTTGTAGACTTGGGAATCATTCATAGCTTGTATTCGGAATGCATCTTTGGATTGTTGGTTTGGTATGTCTTCTTGTCTTCTTGAAGCCCCCTGTTGATCATGACTTCGGGTCTGGATTTGTATCAGCCGAAGCCCCCTATATGAGATCTTGATCTGGTCACTTGGTTTGAAGTCACTTCGGGTTTTCATTTTTTGATGTGCTTCCATTTAGATGATGACTTCGGTTTTACTCGTTATCATTCTTACGCTTTCTACTTGGCATCAGCCCCCAGATTGGTGTCCCATCATGTAGCATTGGTATGATCCTAAGTGGTGTCACTGGCGTTGGTTCCCTCATCTCAACATTGAGTTGATAGTAAACAGAACAATTGTTTCTTTTCCTTCTCGAAGTCCCAGTATAAATTCTTCTTTGCTTAGCCCCAAATATCTTCTCAAGATGATATATTATCGCTTTGTGGTTTGCGCATCAGTTGTCAATCATCAACCATTTCTTTATTCCAATCTTTAGTACTATCGGTAAAGTCCAGTTTCATGATCTGCTCTGTTGTATGATGGTTCCCCCGTGTTGCTGCATATGGTCTCCGAAGTTGTATTTATATTGACATTGGGGATGCAACATGTAGTAAGTTGTATTGATGTCGGTGAAAGTGAGGCTGGTTGTCGAATGTGGGGATGATATTAAGACATTCACATATAAGAACAATAATAAACTGGGTAGCTTTGTGTTTTCTTCCGATGCAGTCTCGTATGCGAGAGTCGCAAGCCCCGAGGAAACATCATAGGAAGTGGTCTTTCACTTGGTTTGTTCCTCATAATTGACTTCTTTATTTCTTCCCCCTCTCTTTTCTTTCGGACTCAGTAATTTATCTCATGCAATCGGTTGACCCTCCAAAATACCACGGATTTATCAATCAAATACTTGTTGCATTCTAGCCTCTTATCGTGATGGATCCGTGATCGCCTTGCTCCGTAGATTTTGTACCTTTCTCGGCTGTTGTTCATGCTTCCAGTGGTATTAGACAATTTTGATGGCATCACGCAAGCTCTGGCATGTTCTTATAGTAGCGAGGGGCGCGTTGTGGAGGCCGGCTTCTGTCATTATTTTTCCTTAATACGAAAAAGAATAGTATTAAAGACCATCGATCGGTTCTTTTTCCCGATGGCGCAGTCGAAAAGAGTAGGAGGTTAGGTTATTTTCGGGAGGCGTCTGCTTGCTTCCTTGATGGTCTTGTTTCAGATTTTTTTTTCTTGTTTCGGATGTAAGACTATGACTAATCATTTTATGTATATTTCTATTATTGATATTGTAGTTGTTTGGATTTCATGTTTCTTGCTGTGTTTTGTGAGTTTCCTCCCCCTTTTTTCTTTTGATTTCGGAAAGTTAGTCTTACGTAACAACGGGTATTACCGAAATAGGGTAGTGTGTGATTGTCGAGTTCGTCCATGTCCGAGAGTGTGTAGGAAAATCTGATGATGGTGCGTTTGATAGAGTTCCCCCTTTGATTAAGTTTTGGAAGATTAATTTGTGTCCGAAATTATTATGCGTGAAAGAAAGGAGAGAGAAAGGGGATTCCTTTTATGAGTTCAGATTTTGTAGGAAAAACCTGCATTCAGCATGTCCGGGATCCAATCCCAGCGCCTTTGATGTAGAATTTGTCCCGAATATGTGGTTGCGTCAATTTAATTGACGAGTTATGGTGTGCTGGAGTAGAAGAAGACTTAGATTAATAGAAGCGGCATTGTTTTATTCAAAAACAAAGGGAGATGGTGGATGTTGTCTTTCATTGGACATTTTAGGTAAGATTCATTCAAGCATGGAATTTCTTTAAGCAATGGATGTTATCGGATTTATGTCCTCAATAGCTGCTCATATCTTTTGTATGAGCTTGGTCTCGGTGGATGTTATCGGATTCAAATCCTCAATACCTGCTTGTATCTTTTGTGTGAGCTTGGTCTCAGTGGATGTTATCGGATTTAAATCCTCAATAGCTGCATATTCGCAGCTAGACGCCGCATGCTAGGAAAATAGAGTTAGTTGGTGCAAATCTTTCGGGGTTTTCTCTCATACCAGATTCAATTTGGGTGATGCCTCTTATCGATTCCGGCAGCTGATTGTATAAGGTAGTAGTCTCCTTGGATGAAATGCTTGTGAAAAGTTAAGGAAGAATAGACTTCAGGTGAAGAAGTGTATATGGTGTTCGTTGGGTATACGCGAGGCTGCTTCTCACCCCTTCCTCCTCCTTTCTCTTTTCAGAAGGAAATTTATCTTATTGGCCTCGACGGGACTTAAAATGCCAGCTTCTATGCGTTATCGGTTAAAATAGTAAGATGATGTCATCGGTTGTCTCCCATGCTTTCTATCTTCGTCATAAGCCATTAAGAGTAAATTGGTATTATCGGTTTCGTCTTCTGCCATATCTTCATTTCCTCCCTCTCTTGAGTGTCATCGACAATGAGTGTTGTCGGCCGTGTATGCTGTTCCTTGAGGTCTTGGAATTATTCATGTCGGATGTCCTAACAAGAATCCAAAGCTGTATCAGCAACATCGACTCTTCATGATATTAAGAAAAGGTGGATCTCGGCTGTGGATTGTACAGGTTGCCGATGAGATGTTGATGGTGGCATCGGTTGAAACCTCAGTTTGTTGTGCAAAGCAATAGCGTCTCTTCATGACTTCGGCTTATTCGTCACCTCTTCAATTCTTCTCTGCTCAATTAAATCAAATGTACTAACACAAATCCAAAGCTGTGTTAGTAGTGGCGTCCCCGGATGGCAGTGGAGTGATGCTTTCGGATGAAGTGGATACAGAAGTGAAAATAGATTGTGCAATTTAGTTTGAGGACCCCGGGTATAAATGAGATGAAGATGAAAGCCGGGGCCGCTATTGAGGTGTTGATATTAGCATGTAGATATAGTTTGGCAAACGCGTGATCGGCCAGATGTGGAGGATATGAGTGGAACGTGTCCACTTTACCACCAAGTTTTTTATTTTTCTTATCTACTCGGAAGTAAATTCTTTGAATTGTCGTCTTCCACTGAGTTTTCACTGAGTTTCCAGAGCCAACTATGCCATTTGGATTGTCGTATTCCACTGTTTCCGTTGGCTTTGATACTGGATAAAGAGCAGCTTCGAGATCCCAAACAAACACTTCCCCACCAAGTCCACCAGAGGCAACAACATTGGTATTTTTTTTAGCTGCAGCAAGACATGTAACATAGTCCGAGTGTTGACGGAGAGTTCTTGTGCAAGTCCCGTCGGATAAGCAATTCCATGCCTTGAGTGTGGTGTCTGAAGAGCATGAAATGAGTGTGTTGTTGCCTGCAAGAACCGCATCATTTACCCAATCGACATGCCACTCGAATGTGGCAGAGCAGGTAGCATCGTCCTCGCCTAATGCCCACCTCTTTAGAGTCCCATCTCTGCTTCCAGTAAATAAGTAGTCGCAGCTATCCGGTACTGCCTATTTTACATCAATTTTTTCCTTGGATTCAACACAAGCCATGCCTCCGGGGTTCACTGCCGCATGCGGAAGTTGTGAAGGATTAACAGCTTGGGTGGTGAAGCTGTACTGGTGTTAGTGGCAATAAGGTCTGGTTGATGATGGAGATAGCGGAATCAAGTTGAAGACGTTGAAGTTCGGGGTAAAAGCTAGAAGGGGTTGCTCAATGTTAAGTGGAAATCATGAAGGTGGTGGAGCTGGTGCTATTCAGTTGATGACCCCGAGTATAAATTAGATGAAGATGAAAGCCGAGGTTACTATTTGGTTTGAAGAATCAGCTAAAACAAATGGAGTAACAAGGATTTTGGTAGCATTTTCCGAGGTAGGGTATGAGATGATACTGGTATTTTCCTCGGTAGGGTATGAGCTGAGAAACCACAGAGCTTAGCTGTGAATTGTTCTCGTACTAAAATGATAGGTTTCAGACGGTCCTTTATTTGGAGTTGTACAACAAACTGAGTTGTACCCCGGGTAATCTTCATTTCTTCTCTATGTTGAGTGTCGTCGAAAATGAGTGTCGTCGGCTGTGTACACTTTTTCTTGAGGTCTTCGTGTCTTAGAGTTGTTCATGTTGGTGTCCACTTTTTTGTCTTTTCTAAACGGGTGCTCCACTACCCCGTAAAATCCTATAAACACTTCAATATATATATATATATATATCATCTGCCGAGGTTGTGGCAGTCACACGGCACAAGGATAGCTGGTTGGAAATGTTGTCATCCACATTGTAATTACCATCCTCTTTATATAATCTCCAGTTGCATATGATTTTGTAATGCTTGGTGACAGGTTCAAACCCAAATCTATAAGTAGGAAAATCATTAATTCCACCAGAAATATCATTATCTCTCGATGTCGGTTTAACCCATGGCGATATCTCTCTCGTACTGATATTGTACACGGATACAGAATCCTCGGGTTTGCTACTAAAACAAATCAAACCATTAACTGCTCCAACTATATCAGTGTAGTGAAACGATTTCAAGGTCCTTATGCTGTGAATGGTTGATATTGCTCCGCCTGTATCTTCAGACAATAAGTCAGCAAGCTTGAAACACACTGGATAACCTTTGCACCTAATACCTGCTACAATCCTCTTTTTTGACCGTCTTTTAGGCGGTGGAATGATGAAAAGAAGACGCCCAAGTAGTTTTGATCTGCTAAAGTGCAAATCTATAAAGTACGGATCCTTGATTAAGGAACACAAGCGTTTCGATACGCACTTGAACCGCATAAGTGACTTCACAGGGAGTCTACTTAGGATATCACACAGTACCATCTCATCAAATGTAGTCTCACGACTAGTAGCAGTACTGTTAGGAATAGCTTCCTTCTTATTATGAACAGTACTTCTCCTCCTCTTCTTCAACGTCAATTTCGGCTTTCCCATGATCCCACTCTAGATTGTCCCTGCCATTTATCCCCAATCAGATAAAATTTCACATTTGTAAGCTAAAAATCCCTAGCTTTTCATTTATTTATTTCCACCAATGATGATTGGGGAACCAGTATGCAGGACCAAAGATATTGATAACTGAAAATGATAAACGGCACAAAACAACAACCTGCAAAAACACCCCCCCACACACAAACACACTAGAAAACCGAAACTACCTATCATCACACAAAAATCACAAAAAAAAACATACGGATCTCATGGAAATACCGAAACAGACCGAATATAAGTGGGATACTTGGTTTAATGATTTTGATAATGAAGAAGGATGGATGCAAAGTTAAATAATTTGTCAATAAATGGATAAACTCTTCAAGAATTAAAACAACATACTAGCATACATTCTGGATCAGACGGACAAAGTTATGTTGGTGGTGTTGGCGCCTTGGCGGTGGCCCTGATGGTGGTGGGCAGATGAAATCAGTCTGCTTAACTTCTGGGAAGAGATTACGAAACGAAAGATTAACCGATGAGGTATATATTAACCCTGATTTGACATGCTGCTTATAGGGTTACCAATTCGTTTGGGGTGTAAATGGTCAAGAGACTTAAAAAGCAAAAACAAATGCAGAGAGAAAAGACGATACAACCGTACAAGTGCCCAATGCATGGGCCTCTAGGCTCTTCTCCTCTTTATACTCTTTTAGTTTTTGTTGGTACAGCAGCACAGCTGCATACAGATGGCTCCATTGCGCTAGATATCATGGCTACCAAGTTGATTAGATTAACAACACATGTCAGCGTTCCCTAAGGATGGATCCAGAAAGGATAAATTTCTTTTTAAGGTTTGGGCTAGAAGCCTTGGTCTAGCATTTTTTTTTTTTTTGGCTTGTGGACGGGAAAGGTTATCCGGGCTAAAGCCCCCTTTAGCACAGCCATAGGTCCGTCAGTGGTGTTCCCTAACAAGTTGACTTTTAGCCAAAATAACAAACGCCAGATTTATGTATTTAATACTCCTTTAATTTTGAAAAAAATCCTTTAATTCGGAAGAAGAATAATTATTAGCTTAAAATCTCTGTTATAAAAAAAAGGTGTACTTTGTCTCCTTGATCAAAGAGTGCACATGATTTGCCGTAAACTGTCATCTGGCGGTCCGGATCATCCGGATGGCGTTTGACTTGGACGGCTAGGAAACTTGCGGCCTTAAGAATTCATAATACCTGTTTGATCTATATACAGAGTTTTTAAGATTTGACGTTTGAGCTACCACTAATTTAGAATCCTCCTTTTAAATTTCCCTTGGGTTTCAGATTTAGACCCTTAAACAACCAACGAAATATTTGTTCTTGCAATATATCTAATGTTTGACTTCAATTTCTAAGGTTTTATGATGACAATCGTGATATTAATACAGGGTACATGTAAAACCCTGTAAGACTTTTCCAGGTAAATCTGTTCGTGAAATTCTAGGGTTTTATCCAGGTAAGATTTTTATGCATCTCAATTCGAGTTTTTCATTCATTTTTTTGTATTTCGATCTAATTGATCAAAGGATAAAAGTCACAGGGATTTTACATGTTTTAGAGAATCAATCATTGACAAAGTTACACTATTAAGGTAAATAAGCTCAACTCTGACTTTTGTAGTTCATGAAGTATGGGTTTTGTCTCTAGATTGATTTATGGCTAGGTTTTTAAGTCAAATATGCCCAATCAATTTTCACCGTCTCAGATGACGTAAGGGTTTGTAATTTCAATTTCTAAAGAATGAGAGAATGTCGCCTTTATTATCTCTTTTCAGAGTTCAGAACTTTTTCATTCTTTCTCTCCCTTGTCTCTTGTTATTTCTTCTTAACTCCTTGTCTGGGAGAAACTCTCCATCTCGCACCTCAAGACGGTATGGTCCCCTAACTTTATTTCTATTTTTGTTTTCTTTTGGTAGTTTTACACCGTTACTCTGTGTGTATGATATATCAACGATTCTTGTCATTGTGTTGTTTTCATTGGGTTATGTGATCATCATGATTGCTTTGATGATTTCCTCCATTGTTCTTTGTCTCAGAGAGTTTTCAAGAACCTCCATTATTTGTTTTCGTCCATCATTCTTGATTTTTGTCTTCTTTACTTGCATATGTGTTCTGACTCCTTCCTTTTGTTTGTTCTTCAGTAATACTGGGAAGGATCTGATGAGGACTCCATGTTCCGACCGATCCTCCGGCATTTCTGATGATGCTTTCCTAGAGTCGGTGAGGGTTAGACATCGCCTCCAAAGGTTTTAGATTTCCTTTGATACTCCTGAGGGTCAGTTTGGTGTTCTTTCGGAGGATCTTTTCTTGAAAAATCCTTGTGGTCCTGACGAGATCATAGTTGCAGTCGGCCAACTCGATGCTGGCCTTCGTATTCCCCTGTAATGTCCGCTAGATCCCTTCCAATACGAGGTATTGTGCAAGATTGAGCCTCAGCGAGCCATATATCAGACCAATGGTAATTTTTACCGGATCGCCCGAGACTCTGCTCGCCGAAGCCACGGTAAGGTTACCGAGCACGAGTTGAATCAGTTCGTTCCTTCTTAGAGGGAGTTGTACAACTCTGATACTTTTATAGAGAACTATTGGTGTCAACAGTCTGATACCTTTGACGGCTTTGGTGTTGGGATTTCTAGGTCTCGGAGAGCTATCCGAGGGCCCCCCCATGACCGATTAATATCCTCATGTTTCTACTCAGCGTTCGCTTCGTAAAATCACGATCCCAAGTGGATTGTTGCTCCTATTCGGAATGTGGGACCTTATATCTTTGGTTGGGATGAATCTGGCAATGTTCTCCCTGGACTTCCTGAGATGCATTCCCATCTTCTCCCCTACAGGCCTTGGGAGCTCAAATGGGTCATTTCTCGTAGGCGTTCTTCTCAGTCTGCTCCAGTTGTTGAGGGTGCTAAGGTAGAAAATATTGTTTTTATTTTAACGTGTATATATATACCTTTCCCTTGTTTGATGCCTTAGCAACTGAAGATTCTGTGTTTTTGGTCAGAGGAGAAGGATCGTCGATGGTTCTGGACCATCTAATGCTCCAGCCAATGTGGCAGAGCCTATCATGGAGGTGGATGTGGAGGCGTTATTTGGAGAGAATGAGGTGTTGGGCCTTACTGATGGGTTCTTTGATGACCTTGACCAAGCCCTGTTGGATGATCCTGGTAATGTCAATAGTGGTGCATTTGGATCGGAGATGAGTTTTCCCCAGGTGAGTGATTTCGCTGACAAGGGTGTTCTTCTCGATACGAGTGTTCGGATTGGTTGTGTGGGGTCCCTCCAGTGGATCCTAACGGGAGTACTCCCGGTGTGCCAAGTAATTTTGCTAGTGGATTTCCTTCGACTCTGGCGAATCCGTCTAGTTCGTGTTCCACCGTGTTTGGAGGGTCCGAGGCGATGAAGATGTTGTGATCGGATCAGTATGCTCGGCTGAGCGAGGACGAACAGGATCGTATCTTGACTTCTTTCCCTAAGTCTGCTCGGCGGCAGCTTGTGCACGCGGTATGTATTGAACGACTTTTCTTAGTGTCCCATTTTTGACTGGTATTGTTGTCCGATATACTAGAGCAACAATTTGAGGACTGGTATGCTGTCCGAGACTCGCGTTTCTAGGCGTCGAGCCAATGCTTTGGAGCAAGAGGTGCAGAATCTTCGTTCTGCCGTGACGATGGCCAAGCAAGAGGATTTATCTGCTCGTCGGGATAAGAAAGAATTGGAAGGTATTTATTTGTTCCTTCATCTAAGTTTTTATGTCATCATGGTAGGTTTTAGACTTCTGAACTAGCCCCTCTATTGGTAGCCATGGTCAAACGGTTGGAGGAGCAGATAGATAATGCTAGTCGTAGGCATGCTAGAGAACGTATCAGTCTTAAACTTGATGTGACTGAGCGTCAGTGCAAGATTTACTCCTTGGAGCAAGATAATGCCAAACTTCAGGAGGATGTGAATGTACATCGGGACCGCATTGTGGAGCTTCGTGGGCTGTTATATAAATCTAAGAAGGTAGTTGTGGAGCGTTCGGATGACATCAAGCTCATCCGAATTCAGAAAGATGAACTTATTGAACGGCAGTCCAATCATTTGCCTCTGTTGGCACAGGCCGAGGATGATATGGAAGCATTGAGGAAACTCAAGCGGAAGTTTGTCGCACTTGAGAAGAAGCGTGATAGTCATATGTTATCATGCCCTTCTGGTGACGCGGCCATAACTCCTGCTGAAGCAAGGATTAGTGCTCCTGATGATAAGGATGAAGATCCAATGAATAAATAGATTCGATTGAAATTCTTCAGGATAACAAAATTGACGGACTTATTAAGGGGACCACGAAAAGACCAATTCCTTTATCCCCGAGCGAAATCAAGTGGACCGCTACGACGTCCTTAACGCTTGTACTTGGAACGAGGATATTCCCGAACAGAACATGGAACTTGTGGACTCCAAATACCTTCAGTTGTTTCAAAAAAACCAATGTCGTTTGAAATTATTCATGGGGCACTGCTTGCTCTGCCTTTTTAGCCAAGAATCTGAGAGAAGCTTCTCGAAAGAAATATCGGCAAATGGGTACAAACATTAATATTTTTTTTGTTTGATCACGAATTCGCAATACAAATATTGTTTCTAACAAATCATCTAACTAACATTTCAAAAAAAATACTTCATGATATTAATAATGTTTCAACAAATCATCTAACCAAATCATTTGTTCAATCATGAGTTTAGAATACCAGAATTATTTTTAACAAATCATCCACTTAGGCTTCAACACATAAATTCACAAAACCAATAATGTTCATTTATCCATCGAATAAGTTCCCACCTCTCGTTATCCGGCACGGATAGCCGTCACCGATGATCAGGAACATAAGTTCCTACATGGGGATCATTACACATTTCACTCTCAGAGATCATAACACATTTTACTCTCGGGAGATCCCCTCTGTTAGCGTGGGACCATGTTCCATAAAACGGTAAAACATGATCTCATTTCAGATTTGTAAATCATTTTCACAAGCAATTGAATGAATTTCCTTTCTCAAAATATATCAAAACATGTCAACCAATCAAACAAAATGTGTACAACAAGAGTATATGGTGCACCTTCAAGGATTTAATTATATTTATGTTTATCAGCTATACTCACAATCTATCAACGTTTATATGCACGAGTATCCTCTGTTCGTACCCCGTCTATCTGTGTATTCTCGGCACGGGACCGCCAACTTCACTTGCACGAGTATCCCTGGGTCGTGCCCCACCTATCCGCGTATCCGTGGTACGGAACCGCCATTCAAAAAAATATATTCATTCATTTATAAATTCACACTACCGCTGCACGAGTATCCTTGGATCGCGCCACACCTATCCGTATATCCTCGATACGGGCACCTCCAACCAAATAAGCATTCCAATTATTTATAAAATAACTTTATCATACAACATACATTTTCATATTCCAAACCACTTCATCAACAAGTCATAAATTCACAACCTAACTAACGATGTAATTATTTCAACCATTTAAGCAAACACACTAACTGCAAAATTTTACTTTATAGTTTCCGTAATGATAACTTTGTCCGATCATGTATAACATATCCAAATTTCACATGAAACTAACATCTCAATCAAAAGATATTAATTTTACAAACGTATTGCAAAATTTAGGCAGATAACATCATTTACCAAATTATTTACCATAAATTCATATTAGTCTCAAATTAAGCAAACCCAAATCACAATAAAAGATAATACATATATCTACAACTTTTGTTAACACCTCAAATCATTTTAACATCATTAAGACTGCCTAACAACATCAAAGCCACATCAAAATGAAACTGTCCAGAATTTCAGAAACTATCCCCCAAATTCAAACAAACATTCGACGGTGAATTTGTGGTATATTGTTCTCAAAATTTAACCATAGATACCTAATCATGTTATCTAACAATCGGAAAATCATGATCATCATTAGGAGATATATATTTATGTGGTTAAATTACTAAAACTTAACCATACAAAATCATACAAAATAAACACCCGAAGAAAACGCCAAAAGATAAAGGGTTTCACATTCTACCTTAATTTCATTTTCATTGAGCCTCTACTGATTTTCTTAAATATTTTTCTCCAAAAGTATCTAGCTCCATCTTTCCTTCCTAGCTTTCTCTCTAATTTATGTTTGTAAATCCTATTTCTTTTCTCAGTCTTTCCTTTAATAATAATAATATATGATATTTATTATTTTCTTATTTGTTTTATTTGTATTTTCATTTTATATTAATCAAAATATTTATTTTATTATTTATTAGCTATTCTATTTCCACCATAACTTGTAGCCTTTCTAGTTCAAACAACCTAGCTATGCTACGGCAAAGGAAACAACCTAAACCGCATGGTTAGCTAATTTGGATATAACCCGAACCGAAACCGAACTTAACTAGAAATACCGGGTATTACAAGGGCATTCAGCATCCATAGGATAGGGTTATAAATATGTATGCCTCCCAAACTATGGGTGGGCAACTGAAAGGTTGATAAGGATTTTGCACCACCCCCATAAAAATGACGGATATTAAAAATGCACCTGCATCCAATCCATTAAGCGACGGGTTTGATATTCGAGGGTGGATGGGAGGATTTCAAAATATAATGACAAAAATATAACTTACAACTAAAGCTTACTGTAGTTGTCGGAAATCCCACAACTAAACCCAAATGATTATTCACACTTAAACTTACCAAAAACTAGTGAACAAAATAAGATTCAAGCCATTTTATTACTTTCTCTCAAGGTTTTACACAAAGATGGAGATATTTCTCAAAGAATACAAACCCTAAATCACTCTTTAAAACTTTTCTCACCAAACTATTACTTGGACTAGAAAAAACCTCATTACCCTCTACATTGCACTCTCCCTCCTTATATAGGTCTTTTACATAATGGATGATAGTTAATAAAGTGATTTCTTCCCCTACAAACTCGGCTAAAACCTTGTTATATTGTCTCGTTATCGTGTAATCTCAGGTCAACGATATTATCACACTGTCATCACGCTTTTCATGTAAACTTTTTCTTCATCACCGAGATGCCCATGATGAGTCCAACTGATCATCGTGGTTTTACCCACATTCTTCCCGTGATCCTTCTTCATCGTTCTTCTTTCATCGTCGATTCTAATTGCTATCCAGTCTTCGTGACACTTTCTATTTGTCGTGCTTTTAACTTTCTTAAATATGGCGAGACGATAATTCGTATCCACACTTACATACCGAAAATTCATTTGTTAATAGATCGTTGGAATACACTTCTCTAGTAGTATATTAGAGTTTGGATTTAAGACTACTCGCAACAACAATATTAATACAGGTAGAGGCGACATAAAATGAAGAATTACAACAATGTTGGTGTATGAATGATGTTCTTCGAGGAAAGGGGACCTTACAAAATAAATTTAATCAGAGACATTCTCCAAGACGTTTCTATCGAGTTTGGGTATCAATACAATGGGTTTGTGTGTAATTCTTTTATAACAGTGTACGGGAAATGCGAGCAGGTTAGTGTATGATCAAATGTATGATAGAAGTTTAAATTCGTGGATTGGGATGATCGGTGCTTATGCACAATCGGGATTTTTCAAAACTATGTATAGGTCACGTATTTCTTATAATATCGTTCATATTTTTGTATTATACCTACCTATTCTTCGGGATGGGTGTCCAACGGATGAATGATGTTCCATCCGTGTCCAACTCGTAAAAACGACCGGTTTTAAAAATACACCCGCATCCAATCCACCAAATTGTGGGTCGGATGTCCACCCGCCAAATTCTAGATTGTGTCGGGTAAAATCCTCGAGTATTAGGGGTGTGCAGAAAAATCGAAACCGCGGGTTTTGTCCGCAACCGTCCCCAAAATTGCGGGTGACAACCAATATGTAAGAGTCTACAGGCCGGACACGGATGAGTTCTCAAATCCGTAAGGTTTAGCGGTTTGGTTGCGGTTGGTTTTGTAAATCCGCGGATTCACCCGCAACCGCAGGCAGTAAGGGAATTTAATAAAATTACCAAGGATAATATTGGAAGTTTTAGTTTTAAAACCTAAATCGATGATTCAAAAGAGAAGCCTCCGATAAAAATGCATATACCTCACTGGCTTTGTAAGATCTTCAAAACGAATTGTATATCCAACTTCATCTCCAAGAGTTACACCCATCTCTTCAGCTACCCTAGCAGCAACAGACTGAATCAAAAATACAATTACAAACATAACCAGTCAAGACCAACAGTTGAATTACAATATTTTGCATTAGGGTAGTAAAAAGACAAACCTGAATGGACAATCATCTTGGTTGTGTACAAGCAATAACCCTTCCACCTTCAGCCCATCCACCTTCGTTAAGAAACTGAGGGATTTGAGTAGTTTTATCACTGCCAGTTTCACCAACAATAATGCTAGTAGCATGATTCGCAACTAGGTAAAGAATGTGAGTACGATATTTGTACACTGGTAGTCTTTGTCTTTGCTTCTCAATACTATTTATGGAAAATCAAAATTCAAACTTAACTAGTAATTTAACCAATTAAAACAAATTAATCAGATAGAAAGAGAATCAACGATACCTATGAGATGGTGTTGATGACACAAGATGACTCCACCTTCTTCATCGTCTATGAGTTGAGGTCTCTCTGTTCCTGGTTGCCAAAACCTAGACATTCCTATTACTTGAAAAAATCTTGACTAGAACCGTGGTTAATCCGCATCCGGCCCATACAATCCGCTGATCCCGCGGGTGATTGGGCCGATCACGGTTCAATTTTCCAAATCCGTAACTTTGACGGTTTCGTTGCGGGTGATCTCTAATCCGCAACCGTCCTCAGTTCCACACCCCCAGAGTATGGACGTTTTGCTCGCCCCTACCCAAAAACATGTAATATCACATTTGATTTGGGAGTGGATCGGAACTCGGAAGAAATGATAAATGTTTTAGGCCCAGTAACATTTTCTTTGATATAGGATTCGTTTGGTAGGAAGCTAGGGTTTTATTTAGATTCAATAGCAGTTTTCACTTCCATAGTTCCACACATCTTCTCAAGCGAAGATTTATGTTTAAATGTTAACTTAGTTGAAGGACACTGGTGTAATTCCCGATATTGAAGGGCATTGTAGCAACTTAACTCACATTTGGGAGTGGATCGGATTCGTTTGGTATGGAGCTAGGGTTTTATAAGGGGTTAGATTCAGTAGCAGTTTTCACTTTCGTCTTCTCAAGCGAAAATGGTGGCTGAAGAGCGAGCCGCAAAGAGATCTAAGTTTGATCCACACATGACCAAGTTAATTGAAGATTTGGTTGATTCGATTTTTGCTCAGCCTCGCCCTCGTGCTCAAGGTAGGATGCGGAACGAACAAGAAATCCATTATCCAGTAACTATAGTAGGTTACACACCGGATTGGGCGTACACAAATGTTATTATGCCGATGAGGCTGCTTGTTTGCATAGAAATTGGAGGGAATGGTAGGGGTCTTAACTATGATTCTCAATTTGAAGCCAATAGAGTCGTACTTAAGAAGGCGATCTGTATCTATTTACCTCACCACTATGCTTCAGTAGTGACCGATTTTGTTATAATGTGGAATGGTGTACCGGTGTCGGCAACCAAGCCGTTTCAGTACAGTAACCCGTATAATCAGGGTAAGAATTCTTGCTTTAGTTTGTTAATTAATTCTCTTGTTTCAAACTTTCAATAGATGATTTGTTAGAATTGGGTGTGTTTTTTTTCCCGATCAGTATTTTAGTTTGTTAATTAAGACCCATCTCCAGAAATCTTCCATTTTACGAAATTATTCTCTGTGTTCAACTCATTGAGCTATCTCATCACGTTTTCTTTCAATGGAATGGAATGGATTCACTTATTTTCTAATAAAACTACCCAAATGTGAAAAATAGATCTAGGAATTAGTAGACATCTTTCGGTTTTTTACATTGATCTTTTTTCATTTATATATATAGTGGCTGCTACAATCATCCCTGGTAGAATTTTAGACTTAGATGATTATGAGGCTTAATTTTTGATTTCCATTGATCACTACTTGATGAAATTACGTCTAGGCTCCAAAACATCTTGGTCAAATAGTACTATATTCTCTCAAGTTCTCATTACATGGATATTGGAATTGGATCATCATTCTCAAAGTAATGTTGTCAATTTTATCTTCCTTCTTCTTTCCTTAGGGTGTCTGATAAGTTCACTGGAACAGGTTCCCATCTAGATTGTGGTTTGAAATCTTCCCCAGAACAAGGCCTATATCACAGTAATGTTCCCTTTTGGCCTAATAAACACACTTACATTGTTGGATAAAAACATGTTGGAACATCTTCAAACCGAATATGGATGAGGTGAGATTCTATACCTTAGAGTCTCATAGAATGAATCTGAAATGCAAAGGTGAAAGGATTATTCTGCAGCATTTACGGTGTTCTGAACGCAGATAGGTTTTTGTCTAGGAAACTCATTCATAAAAGACAGGATATATAGAATAAAAAAACGATCAAGTTAATTAATCTTTTTTTCCGAAACTTGCTTCTAAACGCAGGACAGTTCAGGCTACTACTGCACATCTTATTGCAGCCAAGAGAATGACGCAAATGATGGTTACTTTTAACCGGGGAAATTATAACACGATTAAAATTTGCGATCCTGAATCACATTGTAGATTTAAGATTACCATAGATAGTGAATTCTGAGTCAATTGTACAATTTGGGTCCCATGACATACTTGGGGTTATAGGATAGGTTTTGAGTCACCCAGGACAATGGGATTACGCAATAATTTTTATATGACGAGGGTGTTAGCCAAGCACTCAAGTGTCATGAATGGCACCACACTCAGCCAGCAAATGTGGTGGACACGGTCAGGATTAAGCAATGTGGATCCATCAGTAGCCATCTCATACTGTATTTGCACGAAACTAAAAAACTCACTGAACGATGGGATTTTGGTCTGTGAGTGTTATCTTTGGTAGTGATTTTCGGAAGGTATTTGGGGTTCACAAACATTTGTGAATGATCCTTAGCCACATCCACACAATTTAAAAGAATCAATGGTTTCCGTAGTTAATCGATTTATGTCTGGAGTTCATTCATATGTATATAATTTCATTGATGAAACCCAAGTATCCTGAATTAGAATTCTTCTGATTTTCGTGGTACTTTTTTTGTTTGGAAACAGGGTTAGGGTAAGAATGGAGCTTCGTGTAGGTCTGAGCATATCTTGCCAAGTAGAAGCACTAGCTGACGAGTTTGGTTAAGATACTATTAGTATTGCAGCTTTGGTTTTCTTTCTTTTTTTTCTTTTTTTCTAGGTAGTTGATATTAGTTCCTCCTCAACTCCTGCTCTCAGAAATATTAATGGCTGGTACATGACTTAGCGTCAGAAATATTGTTTTGATGTGTGATACCTTTTGTTGTTTTTGAAGTACCTACAAACCTTGCCAGTGGAGATGAGACATTGCTTGATGTTGTATGGGGAGGTTTTTGACATGGTTCACATGGTATTTTGTAAATGACTAACACGGCGTTGTCAATCTAATTAATCATGAAACTTCTGATGGTGTTTTCTTATCTCACCATTGGTTAGTGTATCTTTGATATGTGTATTATATATGTGGGAGAGTTTGTTTTTCTAACACCGTATGATTACATTTACATACAGCAGCTGTGTATCTGCTTTTTCTCAATTGATGCTCTCTTTATATGCATGTTAACTGACATTTTGCACTTTATCTGGAGCCTTAGCCTTAGCCAAACCCTTGTTACATCCTCGGAAGGCGAGAAGCCCTCCATTCTCACTGATCTCCAGTATTGCTGCAGTTGCACCTCGTAGTTTTATTTTTATATGGTTGAAATAGGGATGTGGATCTCTTGTAATCCTAAGCAGATGGTTCATAAGAAGGGTTCCATGTACCAGTAAGACTATTGAAGATTTGAAATCTTCCCCAGAACAAGGCCTATATAACAGTAACGTTCCATTCCAATCTAATAAACACGATCAAATATGTTGGAACATCTTCAATGCAAATATGGATGAGGTGAGATGCTAAACCTTAGCCATAGAATGAATCCATCTTCAATTCTTCTTCGCCGGCTATTTCTCCCCAGAATAATTTGAATTCAGATGTATGCAAAATCACCAATTGTGGACTGTAATACGGTATCCAGGGGAAGGTTAAGGGGCCCCTTAAGCCTTGACCTATCAAGGAAACTGGATCCGGGTCGGGACTCGATCACCCACCCATGGATTACTGTTAGGTAGAAGAAGACAAGGATGGTCTCGGGTCACATAGGTCCGGATAGGCCTGCCCAAGCCCGAGTCGCTCAGTTTTGCTAGATCAGTTTAGTTTTGGAGGGGGAATCTGATCCATGGTCCAAGGCATCCTCAGTCAGATATAGGCCTGAAAAACAACTCAGACAGTTCTCTTTATCCGGAGAAAAGCAAACAAAGTCTCAGTCTCTTAACTCTGGTGATTTGATTCATCCCGAAATATAGAGCTTCGGAAAATGATGATCTCAAGGTCCAAGCAGTTAGAAATGCAATGCTTTAGTGAGATCTATCTGGGGCAGTAATGACTGTGAGTACACTTATCTAGCATCTGAGGTCAGATCTGGGGATATCAATACATGTGATGTCTTTTTACCGTACCTATTCGCTTCAGAGATGTAACAGATGGCTTTATCTGGACTTTTACTTCAGTTTATGATGCCCCATCGTTTACACAACAAATCTAATTACTTATATTCCACAGAATTAACTAGTAATATAATGGTAATCAGTCACATTGAGTAACTGTAAATATGCATTTGGTTATGATGAAGAGACTGATGATTTTAAGGTTGTAAAAGCTTTGTCGGGTCTGAGGATTATGAAACTTTTTGTGAAGTTCAGGTATCTACACTTAAATCTAATTCATGGAGAAAGCTTGAGAACATACCTTGGGTGCTCTGTGCAAGGAGAACTCTTTATAGTTTAAGTGTTAATGGAGCAACACATTGATTAGCATTAAGTGGCTTTAAGCCCGACAAAGCCATAGCCTATTTTGATCACAAGGATGAGAGATTGGATGAGATGCCCCTACCCAGGTTAAGCGGCCAATACGCTTGTTTTCACTGGTCCCTTTCGTCACATGGTTCCATTGGCGGTGGCGTTGATGTATGGGAGATGATGGAGGAGTATTGAGTGACTGAATCTTGGGCTAAACTCGCCATCTTCAACCAAGATGCTATTGCTCAGTTCTCTATACAGTTGGTTCCGCTTCAGTTTGTCAAGAATTGCGAGTTTTTTAGGGTATGACACTGATGTTGGTTATCATCTGGATTCGTATGACATAAAGCGTGGAACATTAGAGCTCATCCTAAGCGGGATTCTCACTGCGCCACTACCTTTGTCAATGTGGAGAGCCTTGTAAAGCTTAATTCGAGTACTTATGTTGGGCAACCGGAATATAAAGGAAAAGACTACACAGATGGGGTGAATATTTATTGCTATTATGCAAAGTTTGGAACTTATATATATATGTCACATAGTACCTCATATATTTGCTATATTCATTTATTTACGCTATTTCCACAACTGTGTATACTGCAGCTGTTGTGCTTAGTTTTTACATTTTAGGAATAAGCTTCTTGCATAACCAATCCTAAAGTTGGCTTACAACTTGTATGATATTGTTTCTAACTTTTACGATTAAAACAATATGTAGCTTTGTCTGCTTTGTTCATGTCATTGACAGTCTTTCATGTTATTTGTTGGCTAAAAGTATGACTTATAAGAATGTTTTGGAAGCTGCCCTGCAAAAAGGATGCAAAAGTAGTTGAACTCATCCAACAGGGCTGTGCAGCTGAAGCGTCAACTACCTGAAGAACAAAGAATTATCCAACCTTATATCCTTGGCAGTGGAGAAGACACCATTGCTTGCAGCACAAACACTGAATACACAGCAAAAGAAGGGTCTGCTTGGCTTATGAAGCACTTCACAGAGCTGATACCAGCAATTTCAGTTATATATGGAAGAAAAAATTCCCCCAGAAAAGTGCAGCTTTTTACATGGTTCATAGTACAGAATGCAATACCTACTGTGGATAATCTTCTCAAAAGAGGAGTGAACATTGATAATTCACAATGCAGCTTCTGCAACAGCGGGGAAATCAGTGGACCATCGATCTATTTCTCCTCTGCACATTCTCCTAAGGAATGTGGGTTTCACCTTGAGAATGTGCTCTCAGTGGACTCAAAATGGACAAACAAACCAGTTCAAGCAAATGGCAAAAAACTCTGGTTGTTGATTCCTTTTGCAATCTTGTGGGCATTATGGCGTGACAGAAATCAAAAGGTGGTGGCGAAAAGAAGAAATCGTAAGAAGGAAACTATCATCAATGAAGTCAAACGGGGTATTTTTCAATGGAAGGTTTAGAGGTATCTCCTTTAGAGGTTTGATCACTAATTGGGAAGATGCCATGGATTACAGTTACTAGGAATTACCAATAGGTACCATTATAGTGTTCTTAGTTAGTGGCAGGTCCACCCATTAAAGCCCACTAATCAGAGGTCTATAATTAAAAGAAAACATGAAAATGGATCAAATTTTTTAAGCCCAGGTCATGTACACGTGCGGGACCAAAGATGTGTATTTCAAAAATTCCTAAAATAACCTTCATCTAACAAATAACATTTTAAGCTTTCTATATTCTCGATCAAAAAATTCAGATCGGTTTTCTTCTCTCCTTTCTCTTTCTTCTGCTGTTGTTGGTGCTGGTGAATTTAGACGTAAGGTTTCTGAAGGTCGCCCTCTTTTTGCAGGTATGTTATCTAATCTTTTCTATAATGTTTGTTTTTGTTTTCTGTTATGCTTTCAACTGAATCATAAAGATTAGATCGATTTCATGATTTTGGTAACTCGATTATAATGATGTTCTCTATGTTAGTGATTGATTTACTTATCATTGTTTATATTTCTATTTGTGAATTGCTTTTTTTTTGTTTTGTTTTTATAAATCTTCTTTGTGATTGTTCGATTCTGTTGTTTCTCATAGATTCTTAAAAAGTGAGAGATCTATGCTTTCGATTTCATTATCTTTCTGTTTTCGCTTCAAAATCAGGCTTGTTTATACTTTAGATCGTATATCCAGTAGTACATATACGGATTACTCATAGAGATCTGTCGTTTTTGTTCTTTTTTTTATGAATCTTGTTCATTTTTATTCTGTTATTTGGTTAGATTATCATGTTTTTAATGATTTTAGCTATCGGTTTTTATATTTTTCTGTTTTCGATTTGTTTGTACTTTCAGATCGTATTATCCATCAGTACATATATGGAATACTCATAGAAACTGCTCTTAGATCTGGTTCTTTCATAGATCTCTCCATTTTTTTAGTTTGATCCATCAGTACGTATGTGAAATACCGTATTATGTGCTTCGATTCTGTTGTTTCTCATAGATTCTTAATTATTCTTGTCATGAAGTTGATTTGTAGTTCATGAAACTGCAGTACATATATGACATACTCATAGAAACTTCTCTTAGATTTTGTTTCTTTCATAGATCTCTCACTTTTTTAGTTTGATCCATCAGTACATATGTGAAATACCGCATTATGTGTTTCGATTCTGCTGTTTCTCATAGATCCTTAATTATTCTTGTCATGCAGTTGATTTGTAGTTCATGAATCTGCAGTACATATATGGCATACTCATAGAAACTGCTCTTAGATTCTGTTTCTTTCATAGATCTCTCACTTTTTTTGGTTTGATCCATCATTACATATGTCAAATACCATATTATGTGCTTAGATTCTGCTATTTCTGATAGATCCTAAATTATTCTTGTCATGCAGTATGATTTGTAGTTCATGAATCTGCAGTACATATATGGCATACTCATAGAAAATGCTCCTAGATTCTGTTTTTTTCAAAAATCTCTCACTTGTTTTAGTATTGATCCATCAGTACATATGTGAAATATTGTGTATTAATACAGTTACATCTTTGTCATATTTACAGGTTCAAAACATGTCTGATGCTGAGTGATCCAATCCAAATACTTACACTATGCATACATCTATTATAAGCATCATCATTTTGCCTTCCTTCTGGCAACCAGGCTATGTAATGCTGGTATTAATTGATAGTCCCGACAGTTCCTTCATAAATGCCTTTCTACATGGATCAGAGAGTGCACCAGCTCATTGTATACTGATGTCTACTTTCCGAATGATTCATACACAGGTTTGTACTCGCCATTTTCTTTGTGCTTTCTCTTTGTGTTTTCATGAATCTTCAGTACATATGTCACATACTGATAGGAAGTTCTCTTTGTTATGTTTGATTCAGTACATATATGAAATACTGAAATAAATGATCTTTGTTACGTTTGATTCAGTACTGGAATTGGATATGGAGATGATCTGGAGCTGCAGTTCAAAACTTATTGCAAAAAATGACAGATTTTGAATGATAGGAACAAGAGTTGCTATTGGCTCAGATTTGCAAGCTTGTGAAATTGGTTGTGGTCTTGATAAAGTTACAAATTGGTTGTGATGTGTGTTTGAAAGAAGGTGTGCTGAAAATGGATTTGGAGGAACATAGAAGGTTGGGTTGCTGATGTAAACTGAAGATACATATGAGATAGAGGAGGAATTGTATGTGGTGATTATTGTGAACAAAATCAGTGGATGAGATGTTCGTCTCAATGGGTTTATGAAGATGGTAGTGCTGTGTAAACAGGGAAGACGAACAAGTCTGTATTGCAGCTGAATTGAAATGACAATGGTGTTCATGTAGCTGTTGCAGTTGTGGTTTAAGCTAAGAAGATTGTGATGCAGCAAGAGAGAAGATTACTGAGAAATAAAATAGTAGAAGTACTCAAATTTGTAAACAGTGTAGCAGATATGTACTCAAATTTGTAAACAGTGTAGCAGATATGTACTCAAATCTATGGTCCTTTATATGTTTTAATTAAATTTGGACCTCCAGATAAATAAAATCCTGATTTGGTAGAAGTATGTTATTTCACACGTACTTAAACAGTGGGGTATATTAGTCATTTCCATGTTTTCAAATATCTTTGGACCTTAGGATAAGAGTAAAATACAGTTGGACCCTACTATAAATAACCTATGGGCTTAGGACCAAACAAGAAATTTTCCTTGCAGTTAAGATTCTTCGGATGCTGGGCTTGGCCAGCTGGTCTGTTTCCTTGGGTGGGGGATGCTTTTCTTGTAGTATCCCCATTCAATTCCTTTTAATAAAGTTGACCACTTTGGTATTTGTACGGATTGAACCTGAATTTGGTATATGAGCTTGGTACGTAATTGTTTGATGGTGATGCTTAGTGAAAGATTTCGAACTTAGAATGCATTTTGATTGCATGAATTAATAATTGCGCTCATTTGGGTTCCTAAAAACCTCTGGGACAGACTGGAATTAGTAACCAAGTGAAGTTCGTACCACTGTGCTGCAGCTACACTTCGGCTGCAAATGTAGTTTCTGATATGGACCGTGCCATTACACCGTACAGATTCTAGTCTCCGAGTCTGGTGTTTAAGAAAGGATGTTTCCTTCTTTACAAATTATCTTTGTATTTCTCAGAAAATGACAAAAAAAAATGGATCAATTCAACAGAAAGAAGGTGAAATTCATAATGACGTGCTTCTTCAAGGACTGCACAAATTCCCTGTGAGATCTTTGGACTCAACTCCATTGCCACTGGTCAAGGGATCCAACAAATCTCACTTTCAAGAATCTCAAAGAATCCCGGCATTCATCTCAACTCTCTATACACGTACGAATCAAAGTGATGAAAACTTGTTTAAGAAAATTTATGACCAAGTGCAAGAAGGCAGGAAAAATGCATAGGAAGCAAGCTTCAATTGAGAGAAACTGATTTATGTAATCATATAAAGAGTTAGAAAAGCTAAGCTGCTGGTACCTGCACAGAAGAATCCAGAATGTTTTGCCTTTTTTTTAATACAAACAGTGTCACAACCTCAATAGGCATCTGCAAGCCAAAGTGCCTATATTTCCAGAATAATATTTGAAGTCCCACATATAAGGAAAAATTATTGAAGAAACAGATCTAAGATACACTATGCAATATGAGATATGAAAACAACATCAGTAGTTTCATGATTAATTAGATTAACGACTCTGTGTTAGTCATTTGCAAAATACAACGTAAACCATGCAAAACCTCCTAATCCCACATCAAGCAATGTCTCATTTCCACTGGCAAGGTTGGTAAGTACAAGCGGTAAAATATACATGGGATTTCCGCTAAAAAAACAACAAAAGCTATCAGACATCAAAACAGTATTTCTGACACTAAGTCATGTACCAGCCATTGATATTTTTCAGAGCAGGAGTTGAAAAGGGACTAATATCAACTACACGCACAGAAAAGGAAAAACAAAGCTGTAATACTAATAATATCTTAACCAAACTTCTTAGCTACTGCTCGTACTTGGCCAGATATGCCCCATACCTACTGCAGCTCCACTCTTACACTGACCCTGTTTTCAAACAAAAAGAGTACCAGGAGATCAGAACAATCCTAATTCAGAATAAATGGCAACTCCAAACATAAATCGGTTCTTAAGCCTCTGCTTGACAACCTATTTCCATACATGTAACAGCCACCCAAACTAAAGAAGAAGATAAAGTCGAAAAAAATCTACTTTGAGTATGACGATCCAAGTAAGTGAAACCTTGAGACAATTCAGATACTAAGTATATTTGACCAAGATGTTTGAGGGTCCAGACAGAATTTCATAAATCATGCTCATTTTGGAAATCGAATCGTCTAAAGTCTAAAATTCAAGCAGGGAGGATAGTAATGCCACCTTGTCTAGAATCAGACATTTAACACTGAGATATAAGCACCTATGTTTTAAGAAAACTAAAATAAACCACATATAGATAAATCGAGATGTCAAAGACAAATAAGTGAAAAAAGCGAAAAATGTCTGTTTACCAGATTTGGAATGAATTCTTTTTTCAGCATTGGCAAGTTCTCGAGCTATGAGCTGATGATCAAGGTTGATAGCGATGTCTTTGGCCAGGAGTCCTGCTGCGACTTCACCGGTTGCTTTTTCAGTCTTCAAGGTAACATCAGCTCTTTGATTTGCAAGTACTAAAGCAGTGCCTCTCCTACCAAAGAGAATTTATATATCAAAGAATGGAAACAAAAACAAGAACAAGATAAACAAGTAATCGAGTAGATAACTTACTGTTGGGATATTAGTAATTTGTAACGTTTCAATGAATCCAGACAGTTAGTTTGATAAGTGCGAACAAGGTTCAAAAGACTCTAGAGTTAGCTAGAGGTTGTAATGTGAACTGTCTAAGATAGTTTATCTTAAGAACAATCTAGAGCAAACTGGAGTTTACTTAGTTCAGTCGTAAAAGGTTAGTCAAAGTTAAAAATGCTTGTTAAGAAAAAAAAAAAGTCTAGACAAACAAAGGTTGGTCTTGTTATGAGTTTTCTAGAGAATCTTAGAGTGTTTTTATTTTCGGTTATGTACTGCCTATAAATAACTTAAGCAAGAAATGAAATGATAAGAAGAGAGTTTCAGAGATTCTAAGTATGGATATCTACGAGCTCTATACGAGCAACTCTAACTATGCTCGTATATCTCCATTGTATTATTATGGTTGAGAGATTAATTTTCTAAAAATTCAACACTTACCATCCATGATATACTGCCCAATGAAGCGCTGTCCAGCCAGTGCAATCCTTGAAATCAAGCGAGAAACCAAAACGGTTGTACAACATGATTGCCCAACTGTATCCCAACATAGAACAAATGTGAATCACTCCTTGACCCTTTCTATCGAGATTAATACCGTTTCTCTCATTCCCATCAGATCTTCTCTCTTGCAACCATTTCTTCAACCATGTCCTCAAAAAGATCTCGGGACGTGTCTTTTCGATCCTTGATCGACTTAAAGCTAACCTTATACCTTTGAAGCCGAGTAGAAGCCCAAGTCTGGTCTCCAACTTAATCACCTCATCTTAGAGAATCCTAGTATCATCTTCAGCGGTTAGGAGATACTCAAAACAAAAGATTTCACTAATGGGTGTGATCCCATTTTGTGTGACAAAGACGGGAACACGACTAGGAAAGTGTGGAACTGTAAGAGCACGAAACTCATGCTCCTTAACCTTGCTTAACTTGACACAAACATCTCCAATCATAAGACTTAAGTACTCTGGATCAATGGAATTGTTACGAATACGACCTCTAACAGTGATCTGAGAAGAAAACATCAAAACGTTCGGTACAACCTCCAACACAAACTAGAACAAGAAAAGCACAAAGAGAAACCAAGAAAGGAAACTGACCACCATAACGGTCCGTTATGATGGAAAGTACAACTGTTCCATTTTGAAAACAAAACTTTAGTCAAGAATTTCTCAATCACAAAAAGTAAAGAACAAAGTAGCAGTAGTAGTAAATATGTAAATAGCTAGAAGTTCTTACATTTCTGCCTCTCGTCAAATTCAGCTTCCTCTCCTTCCAGTCTAATCTCAAAATTCTCAGCAGTCAATTCGCAATTCTCAGCCATGTTTGCTCAGATTAAGCCCTAACCCTAGACAGAAGAAGAATGAAGAAACAATCATCAATCAGTACAAGAAACAAGATAATAATCTACTCAATTTCAGATATATATACAGTATTAAAAAAATCAGTAGAAGAAGAAAGATGGAATTTTTATTTTTATTTTCAGATTGAATCACCTTCTTTCTTCCGCCTTTCTCCAAATCAGAAACTGAACCCCAGACCTCTTTTTTCACGATTTTTATTTCTTTTCTTTATATGCGGATTTTGGTGCCGCCCGGCCCGTCCCCCGCCCGTCTCCTATCAAATGACCATGTGTCGTGGTTTGAGGGACTTACATTGTAGAACCTAGGAATTACTAGGTAGTCCATGAAACCCAGTACTGGTTACTCTCTAATCCACCCCTAAAATAAAATTATCCGCTGGTCCAAAAACATGTTTTTGGACCAGAATATTTATTCCCTAATCCAAAACGTGCGGGTCACACAAGACAAGTTTTTCAAACGTACCAAAAATACCCTTTCTGCAACTCCACGAACAAATCAAATTCAGTTTCTTTCTCTTTTTATTTCATCTCAGATTGTTTCTCTTTGGTTTTTCTCTGCTCCTGCGTTTTGGTTCATCACAGTATTTTATCTCGTAAATCACAGTTATTATCTCGTAAATCATCTGTGCTTCGAAATCAGATTCGAACAAGGTATTTATCTCGTAAATCATCTTCCTCTGCTGTTGTTCTTGGAATGTTGATGAATAATTAGGTTTATTCTGATCCGATTTCTATCAGAATAGTTGTCTATGATGTACATTGTTATCTTTCTTTTATGATTTCAGTTTTGTGATGATTTATATTGTTCAATTCAGTTTCCGTTCGATTTACATTGTGATTTTTGTGTGTTTCAATTAGGTATCTTAAAATCGAATTAGGTTAATCTCAGATTCGAACAATGTATGTTACTATAATCACCTTTTCTCTGCTGCTGTTCTGTTTTAGTTTCTTTGTAATCTGATATAGGTTTGCTTTACTGTATTTTTTGATATAGGTTTGTTTTGTTAGATAGATCATGTAGTAATTTTGTATTCTCTTTTTGATATAGCTTCATTTCTTCTATTTATATAAGATGAAACTCAAAACATATTGATATGTTGTAAAAAATATTCTACATGTTACATACAAATACATATCAATATGTATAACGTATAGGAATTCAGAGACTTAGTTATTCTACATGTTACATACCAATACGTACTACATATAGCCTGCGCTCTTAGTATGTATCGTGCAATACAGTAGATGCCAATACATATCAATATGTATAACTTATATCCATTCAGAGACTTAGTTAATTTTTGGATCATTTACAGGGTTAACATGTCTGACGTTGGTCCCAAACCAGACTTCTCCATCTATTCTCATGTATACCATAAGCAATATCATTTTGCATATGAGGTTACATCGTTTTCAACTTTAGAGGATTTGAAATTTTGCATCTGTAATATGTGGAGCTGGTTGACTCCATCGACTATTCTGGTTAACTATTTCCAGAATCAAGCGATAGTTCCTATTCTTGCCGATGTAACACTCCAGGGCATCTCTGCATTACATTCTTCAAAGCAATCAGCTTTCTTTGATTTGCACGTGGATGTAATTTCAAATGGCGTCTAGGCGTATGGAAGTTGACAGTAATGCAGACTTAGTTGTCAGTGCAAAGAATAGTTATTTGAAAGAAGGTAAAGAAGCCCCAAGAGTGTTTTTTTCAGATGGTTGGGATAAGATTTTTGATGATACAGATCAATTATTCTATGGTGGTGTTGATGTCGTACGTATAGCATGCCAAAAATACTGCATGAGAACTGGATATGAGGTAATTAAGAAGAAGAATGACCTTGAGAGATTCACCACCGTATGTAGTGTGAAAGGTTGTTCATGGAAGCTTCCATTGGTAGTTCTATTGATGTTTTTAAGATAAAGGAATATGTGGGAAGGCACACCTGTGGAGGTGGTTATATGTTGAAGAATCCAAGAGTTACAAAAAAAACTCATGAACAGTCTAATTCATGAGATGGTCAGGCACAACCCTCGCATAACACCAGCAGAGATCATAAATTATCTTAAAGTTAGTGGTGGCATTGAAATCCAGTATCACCACGCATATCATGCAATTGAGTTGTCGCACAAACAGATTTTTGGTAATGATGTTAAGTCGTACACTGATCTTGCTTGGTGGGTGAATGTTGTTAGAGAAACAAACCCTGGGTCATTTATTGTTTTCGATTTCAATGATGCTACAAAAAGATTCAATAGACTTTTTGTTTGCTTTGGAGCTTGTATAGAGGGATATAAACTATGTCGTCCCATGATTTTCTGTGACTGTACATTTCTCATTGGAACTTTTAAAGGAGGTCTCATGGCAGCAACATGTCTTAATGGTAATCAAGGTAACTGGTTCTTTTTTTTTTTTGATATGTAGTGTCTGGTAGTTAGATCACTCATATTGATCTTACTTCACTATCTGACAATGAGTATTGACCATACTACATACTACATATTGACCTTACTGAGTATGAGATAAACCATACTGCATGTGAAAATGTAGTGTCAATCAGTTGCTTAACATGTTATTATGTAGTGTCAGGTTTTCACATATCAACAAAGAGGTAAACCAATTGCATGTCAATATGTAGTGTCAATATTAGTTGCTTAACATAACTAGTAATTCCTTTTTGCAGGATTTTATCCGCTTGCGTTTGCTTTAGTACCTGGTGAAGACAATATCAGCTGGGAATGGTTTTTCAAGAAACTGAAGGAGGCTTTGAATGATGATCGCCTAATCACTTTTATGACTGACCGAGGTGAAGGGTTGGTTAAATATATTCCCAAAGAGTTCCCTGATTCTCATCAAAGATATTGTTACTTCCATTTGGACAAAAACTTACCTATCGCAAAGTCTGACGAAAAGTATAAGGAAGTGACTGATGCTTTCCGAAAGGCGACATATGCTCTTTCTCCTGCAACATACGAGGAATGTCTTCAAGAAATGGTTAATTTGGGAAGGCCTTGGGTTGCTGACTACTGCCGCAACATTCCAAAAGAAAAGTGGTCCAATGCTTTCTTCAAGGGTTGTAGTTATGGTTACACTTCATCTAGCGTTGCTGAATCGTTCAATAGATGGATTAACAAAGAGAAGAAATTACCTGCGTGTGCGTTCGTTGACTCGATCAGGTTTGTATCAGTTTCCTTAGTCACAGTACAAGCTTATATTAGTTTTCTTTTTGTAACAGTATTAGCATATATGTTCTGTCAATCTACGTATATTTTTAGTATAACAGACTTTGCTATCCCCTTGTCGTGTAGGATACGTATGATGGAAATGATGTCAGAACGTCGTGAAGAGAGTCTCTTGATGGACCCAGAACTGCTAACCCCTACGTATCAAGCCTTGCTTGAACTACACATCCAAATTTGCCGTCCCTGGAAAGTTAGCCAGTCAGATGCTAATCGTTATGAAGTGCATTCTCTAAGGTTAGCGTTTACCCCTAATCTCTATCATCTGAATGTTATTTACTTTCTCTTTCTTTTTTTTAAGTACCATGTTTCTGTGAGAAAATATAAATATGTACTGTGTATATTAGGTGTACTGAAAAATAACACATGAATATGTACTGTGCAGATCTCATATGGTAGATCTAGAGAGAAAAACTTGTACTTGCCAACGATGGCGCGTTTATGGTTTTCCATGCTCGCACGCTACTGCAGCTATTACTAGATATGGAGGAAGGATTCTTTATTACGTTGAAGATTATTTCAAAGTTACCACTTTTCGTAAGCTATATTCAATAGCTATTAGACCCGTTCCTAACCACGACAGGTATGTGTCTTTAATCAGTACATTTTGTCAGCTATTACTAGATCTGGAGGAAACTGTCAACATAAACCTACTTACATATGGATGTTACATACTGATATGTAATGTTAGATACCACTACATTTTTTTATATTTGTTTTTCAGGAACAATATACCGTGTACATATTCATATGTAGTTGTGGTTCATTCCATTTATATGATACTGTTTTTTTCTCACAGGACCGATGAGTATCACGTAGATGATATCGTTCTCCCAGCAGAAGTAATTAGGTCTCCACCAGGCAGGAAAAAGGGGAAACGTTTTAAGTCTGCATTTGAGACTAGTAGAAAATCTGTCAAGTGTTCAAACTGTAATTTGAAGACTCATCACAACAAGGCAACATGCAATCTTATCCGACAGTATGAACTTTCTGAAGAATGATTTTGTGTCAGGTATGTATTTCAGTCAGATACATATTAATGTCTTAATTAAGTAAGTTTGATACAATACAATGTACTTTTAAGCAAGTAGTGTTCTGATTTCTCTTTTTCTTTTATCACAGGCTTGAACGTGCAGCAGAATGTTATATCGATGATGTTGCCAGATTCCTTTTCCACAATTCTTTCCTCTAGCCCTTGTTCTATTCTACCGTTTTTCTTTTTGATTTTGTCAGTACCAACTGAATTTGGTTAATAAGTATTTCATTTACAGTACATACATTACAAGTGTACTGAAAATACTGTTTTTGTTGTTTCTTAGAACATCTTTTGGTTTTTGAAACATTATAAGTCTATCAAAATGTAGTTATTGTAGTTATTTTCGAATAATGAAATATGTTTTTAAGTCTATCAAAATGTCATTATCTATCAGCAGTAGTGAAGTATTTACATACTGAAATTACATGTCAGTATTGTAGTGTTAGTATCTACCACTACATACTGATATGTAGTGGTTGTAGTGTAACCATACTAGATGTTTGTAACAAGAAAACAATTAAATATGTACTGGTTTGTGGTTTAACCATCTTCCACTAAGATTATTTAGAACATCTTTTGGTTTTCCAGCTGATTCACCATCTTCACGGGGGTCGAGGGGGAGCGCCCCCTCGTATCAACAACACAAAATCATGTTTAAGTAACACAATTGAAATATCACTACATTAAAGTTAAACCCAAATTCAAATTAAAAATCACTACATATTAGATATATGTTTTTGAACATTCTTGAACTCATGAAATGAAATGAAACCAAGAATAAAAAGAAAAGAAAATAGTTAAATAGTGATATGTACTGTCAGATTACTTTTAGCAAGTAAGACTATTTTTATGTCATCTGCCAACTGATTTCCGGTGGAGATGCTTTCAGCAATTTGCATGCTAACGGGACCCTTTTGTTACGAATCTTCGCTTGCACTTCTTCATCATCTCCCAAAGGCACTCCCACATATTTTCTTTTTGACATCATCTTCATAAAATGCATCACAAACAGTAGACAGTCTGGCGATCCCCCTTGTTGAGGTGCTTCACATTCATTCACTATTACATTCTTCATTGTTACTTTGTCCTTCTCCATCAAGTACACGTTGATAGGTACGTACATGTAATCTGCCATTTTGCAGGCGTGTGGATAACAAATACCTCCCCATTCAGCCTTAGAAGAATTGTAGTGGTTGAACACCATTTTTTCGCAGTCATACTCAAGTAGCGTCCAATGAAGATTGTGGTGGCACATTGGTACAAGAATCTTCTTGATACTTTCATCCATCGCCAATATTGGTTTGTAAACAGAATCATGTGCTGCTCCTTTGAGGTTATCCGGGAACTCGACATTGTACTGAAAACATGGATGTACTTGAAATAGTTTATATCTAATTTTGTTTATGCAATATTGATATGTAGTATACCTACCCCTACATACTTTTTTAATTTTTGAATATGTGTGTAGTAAATATGCAGTGTAAGATAAAACTTACCCAAGCGGATGGATCCAGATGCAACACAGGCAAGTATTTCCTGTATACTTCGTGCATCGGTTGCTCATTCTGAAATTTGGTGTTAAGCTTGTATTGTGCGTAGTTGAGAAGATCTTGTTCTAATAAATCGTTCTGCACCAAGTCATCAACTGTAGTTCCACTTACACAAAGACCACCTTCTCCCACTCTCCAAGCAATTGAGCTAGAAAATAAACGACGTAAAGGTTAGTATTCTTTGTGTAACAGTACATACTGATATGTCTTTCTCAGTATTTTTTATACAAATATGTATGTATATCAAAAGTACATACACAAACTAATAGTACATATCAATATAAAAGTGTCAATTGAGAACTCACCTAAGATTTTTTGCATTATTGATGTATGTGGAAAGAGTACTCTTTTGTTCATCGTTCATGTCATTATAGAATGGTGATTTAGTCAGTTTCCGGAAATACTTGCGCAATTTAAGCTTTCTCTTTTTGTTTAGTGGTAGTGCTTCTGCAGCTGCAGCTTTCGGTCCTTTATATGATGGTGAGAACTTACTTCCACTCTCATATATATCATCTACCTTCTTTGCAGGATGGGAACGAGTAACAGGTCTGGTGGGTGTTGTTACCTGCTGCTTTTCGGGCTTTGTAGCACGCTTTTTGTTCACTTTTACCATTTTTTGTTTCTGGCTTCTTGTGCTAAACTGTTCCTGCATTTTTAATCAACATAAAAAAATATGTAAATATCTATATTGCATAAAACATAGTTACATCACCTAATCATTTTTGAAAGCATGTAGTGGTATATGATTGTATGGTATAGTGATTTCTAGTGCTACCATACTGATATACATATCAGTATGTAGTGATTTGTAGTGTAATATTAACTACACAAAATGAGATTTTTAGTACATATCATTCACCTGTGATGGAACCTCCAAAACATCTTGCGAGGGGACATCCAGAACATCTTGTGATGAAACATCCAGAACATCTTGTGATGAAACATCCAAAGGATCTTGTGATGCAACCTCCAAATGACTTTTTGAACTGGTTGTAGGTATGTATTCTTGTTGCTTACCTGTAACTTCACCTGCATCTTTCGGTTCAATGGGTTCTTGTTGCTCAGTTGTTTCTTGTGGAATTTGTAAAGGCCGCAAATCTCTTCCAAACAGATTATCAAATTGTTCTCGTAAGTTAATACCAAAAAGACCTTCGTTGTTATCTGGAAGGAGGTCTGCAAACTCTTCGACATAAACACCAATGCCAGAGTTTGCCATTTCTATAAAGTCTGGCATAGACAGCTTTTCAATGTGTTCCAAACTCGACATCATAGTAAACAAAGGTACATCCAGCAAATGAAACTCTTCCGCCGCCAATCCGGCGTTATACTCTGGAAATTTCTGCGAATTAACTACAATTGAAGACTTCGTTTCTAGCATAGTTGTAAGCAACTCCTTTGCTGCTTCCTGCCTAACTTCAAGTTGATCAACCTGCAAAAATCAATTGAAACTGTCAACAAAAACCTACTTAGCTTGAGTTTTTGCTATGTATACCACCACAAGAATGTACTGTTACATATAAATATGTTCCACTACAAGAATGTACTGTTACATATCAATATGTAATGGTAGATACCACTACATATTGATAAGTAACAGATAGATATTGATATGTAACAGATAGATAGTGGTATACAAGAATGTACTGTTACATATCAATATGTAATGGTAGATACCACTACATATTGATATGTCACAGATAGATATTAATATGCTACTTACCTGTGTGTTTTTTTCCCTTTTTCTCTTGTATCTCTTTGACTTTTTCCTCCAAATTAGATTTAGCCCAATTTTTAACCTCAGAACGCGGAACTTCAACATCATGGAACTTCAATACTGAAGTTGTTGACAATTCAACCTCAGAGGTGGCATTAACATGAGTTTGATCTTTCGGTGTTGACAAACCAACTTCAGGAATGTTGACATTAGCATCTGTTTGATCTTCCGGAGAACCTTGCATTTCGTTCTCAACTATTTGGTCCACATTCAACTCTTCATTGGGGTTTCTTGGAGTAGGTGTACATCCCAAGCTAACATAATCTTCCTGGCTGGCTTCCTCTGCAAAGGGAAAGCTTTCCGGTAAATATCATGCAACATGAACTCAAGCTTTGAAGCGTCAACCGGTTCGCCCTCTGCTGCATTGTGTTGAATTCACTCCATTTGGAAGATATTGTATTCCTCAAATCATCGTATTTAATCTTCCAATCTTCTCCCCCCAATACTGAGTCCTCTTCTTCTTTCTCTTCTTCCTTCTCTTCTTCCTCTTCTTCTTTCTCTTCTTCCGATTCGGAATTCTCATCTAAACAAAAAGCATCATCATTTGCTTCCTGTTGAATCCTTCTTGAAATACGATTAAGGATTTGTCTTTCTTCGTGTGTTATCTCATCTTTGAAATCAACATGGAACTGGTACAAATCAAATAAATGTAAAGAAGCAACTACATATTAGATATTACCAAAAAAAAACATGTCGTAGTTCTTTCTCTATTAGATACACAGGGAGAACTACATATTGATATGCTAATAACTACATATCAATATGTATCACCACAAATTGATATGCTAATAACTAATAATCTATGTATCTCTCAGAGATTACATTCTTATCTGAGTAAAAAAAATCATGGGTTTTCTTATAAGCATGATTTAGGTAGAGCGAACTTGATGTAGTTTTGGTTTTCTTTTTTCTAGGAGCCATTTCTATGTAGTATGATGAAGATGAATAGTAAATGTAAAATGAAAACAGATAATATGATCAAAACAGAGCAAATTTAATTGTTTGTATTTAGAAGATTACCTGGATGGCTAGATTAAGATCAGTCGTATGAGGAAACACATATGGAGAAGAGAAGAAAAGGAACTAGGGTTTGTGAGAAGAAAGTAGAAGCCCTAATTGATCATGATTCATGAAATTGAAATGAAGAAAAGAAATGGGAAATTGAAGTTTCTACACTGTACCTAAGCAGCATTGATATGCTAATAACTACTACATATTGATATGCTAATTATTACATATCAATATGTCGAACTACGTGTACTTATCAATATATATTTTTATTATGACAAAATATGTAAGGCAAGTTTACCTGATACTCAGAAAGATCAATATCCTTTAGGAACTCAGCACATATCTTTGTATGATTCCACCTAGACACTCTTGGCACATACATTCCTGCAGGTTCTGTCACTATATCCTCGGGCGCCACCAAATGGGTATGCTCCGAAAAACCATGGCTGCAAAATATTGATATGCAGTATTGATTACTATCAAAATGTAGAAAACACATTAAAACAAAACATTTGAAGTAGAATAAACAAATAAATAGATTCTTACCAACAAATAAATAGCACAACCATTGTGCGTTACGGATTCCAAGTTTTCATTCAGCTCTTTCTCTAAATGAGAATGGATGAGGTCAGGCCATGAAATATTCTTAGCCTTTCAAGATCAAGAACGAAACCATATATTTTTCAGTCAAAGCGTTTGGCATCACTTGTAGCGAAAATAATGAAGTGCACATATACAAGAAGATAAGCCTAACAAGATCTTCGGCATCTTCCTCGTCTTCTTCAGAATCTTCATTTGGATTGATCACCCACGCTTGGAGAGACTCTTCATCAGACTTCTTCTTTTTCATATTAATTGGGTTCGTTTAGGATATTCAAGATTGCCTTCACAATCATTGGCCTAGTCACTTTATCACCAGCTTTCATATCAGTAGGAAAAGTCCTTTTGAAAAATTCTGTTTCACGCCATCCACTTTTTTTATTGACTTGTGTAAGCCTATGATCAAGATATTCCCTATTTGGAATTCTCGGCATCCCATAAATAAGTGCCGTTTCTTCTGGTGTGGATACTAGCTCATTCGGTTGGCCATTGCTTTTTAAAGACAAATCTAAGCTTGTTTGGATCTTGACCCCGAACGTAAAAGCGTAACCATTTTCGTCATTGCATCTTCCAAATCTTCAAACCAATTTTCCAACTCAAATCTTGTGTACCGAACATTAGGAACAGGTTACCGAATGATGCTTCAGAAATCATCTTCAGAGCAACTCACCAACTCAAGGTTTTCGTGGACTTCGCAATAGGACTTCTTAGTGGTCCTAATAGTCTCGCAAGCCCCCACAAGCCCCTGAAACCGCCACGGTATAACTTCGGTTTTCCAGCTCCTTTCTTACACTTATAGCACCTACACAATAATAAGAACCAAAAACTAATACAGTACATATCAATATGGAATATCAAATATGTAGTTACATCATCAATATGTAGTTGTAATATCTACCAAGTCTTCCAAAAACCTTAATACCAAAAAACAAGCACAACAATGCATCATACATACTCATAACATATGTTATTAAGAATTATCTTCAGTTTTAACATCAAACCTTCTTTCAGGAGAGCTTTTGCTTTCCCCCTTTTTTCTTTTCCCTTTCCTTTTGGAGAAGGAGTAGCAGCTCTCAGGACAACTGCTTTGTCCCCTTTGCTGTGTGAAGGAGTAGCAGCCGTTGTCGCTGTTTTTCCTTTTGCTTTAGTAGTTCCGCGTGTTTTCTTTTTCTTTTTGCTTCAGGAGCAGCAGCTGGTGTGCCAATGGAAAACACACAGAAACTTGCAAGTATACAAGGCCAGTTATAGAATAGAAGTAAACAGGGGAAAGTCCACAGGGAGTGGGGCACTAAAGAGAACCTAAGCTAACAATGGAGACAGTGAGCAGACAAAGCAATATGGCATACAAAGTGGCAGAAGTAAAGAACCAAAGCAGCAAGAAAACAGCTAAGAACCAAGGCTTGGAAGCCAAGGGCAGAGGTGAGTTTGTGCACTGACTTCAGTGCACAATAGGCTTCAAATGCAAGAACTAAGCAAAACAGTAAAGGAATGTAACTAAGCAGTGAATAAAAGCAGAGCAGGAATTGTAAATGACTGAAGAAAGGAATTGTGGCTAAGCTAAGGCTTAGATTCCACCTTGTGTCCTAATCAAATAGCATATTCCTAGGTTGAGTTGAGTCCTATGCATACAATAGAAAGGAAAGAAAAACAGCTTGCTAACAGAAATACCCCTAGTATTGACTGTCTTTTGACAGCACAATCAATCACAAGCAATCATAGCACTGCTTTCTTCCCAATGCACAAGAAAAACAAGCATATGGCATCCTATCCTAGCAATTTACCATTTGACAGTGCACCAAGGCTTCATCAAAGCCTCAGCTTGTTGCTAATTAGCTCATACTACACATGATAATAACAACATTCATAATATATATAAATTAACACAATATCAACATTCAAATAAATCAAAACATGCACAAATTCACTGTCAACTGCATAATGATGAAATTGGAAATTGCATAATTTGTTTCAATTTTCTACTGGCTAGTCCAGAGATCATCCCCCTCTACCCCCTACATCACCCCCTATTTATATCACCAAATACCCAATTTTTCCGAAACCCTAGAATTGAAATTAGGGTTTTCAATTTCCGAAATTTACTCACCAAAACTTTGAATTGACGTCGCCCCATGTCTTCTCTGCCTCTCTCGGTTCTTCTCCTGCTCCCAATTGCTACAATTGCTCCCTAATTTGAGGTGTTTTATCAACCCTCACCTAGGTCAGTTGGTGAGAGAGGTTAAAGCGCTTCGAATTAGGGGGATGGGTCGTGTCGGGTAATGATGGAGATGGTGGAGGTGATGGTGGTGACAGGAGATGGATGATGAAGTAGCAGGTGGAGGTGATGGTGGTGGAATGGGTGTTTCTGTTGCAGAGAGGGGGAGAGGAAGAAGAAGGTGGAGGTCGATATGGGTTAGGGTAGGGAGCTGTTTGGCTAGGTCATAGGGTTCGAGTATTAGTGGTTAGGCGGGTGTATCAAGATGTGTGTACCACGAGCTGAAGCCGCTGGATATGGAGATGGTAGGTGGATCGGACGGCTAAGAAAGAAGCAGCTTGTAGCGACCGTAGGATGTAAAATACAACGAAGTCTACGGTGCGAGATTAGGTTAGGTGTTGTAGTGTTTAGCGGAATCATCGGGATTTGATGCACAGGCATAGGAGCGACCGTAGGATGCTGAAATGCTTCGATCTGACGGCTGAAATCCGAGACGGGCTTGGATATAGAAAATGGGTTTGGGTAAGGGTTTTGGGCCTTGGGTATGCCAAGCCCATATCTTCTTTAAGAACAATTCTTCCTCTTCAAGCCCACTTCTAGCTTTTGGTCTTGTGCACGACATTCTTGCGGCTTCCTTGCGTAATTCTCCCGGCTTTTCACTACTTTCTGCTCTTTCCGCTCCGCAATTCATCCAACTTATTTATTACCTAAAAATGCAAAATTAAGTAAGAAAAATATTTATTCTTGAAAACAATGAAAATACAGAATATGGGATAAAATGTAGAATTAATGCACAAAAGATGAGTTAAATGCCAACAAAAAGGGATAAATATATCAATATTTGGCACTCATCAAATACCCCCAAACCTGAATTTTACTTGTCCTCAAGTAAAACAAAACTAAGGAAATCCTAACTATACCACTGTCGCTGGTCTCTCGAATGCATTTAGCGTATGCACTAAGCCTTTTAAACCACTAAGTGTCCCTAGTGGACGAGTTGAAGTCTCGTGAAGGTTTGCTTAGAACGTACCTACAAAGTTCTAGGTCAAAATATAAGCTCAGATTCCATCAAATGTGACATGTGCAAAACAGTTTAAGCTCACAGCAAAATGGAGATGTCAATCTAGCTATCAAAGGCACAATCCTAGCACTGATAACAAAAAAAGACATGTGATAAGAGTGTAAAGTGTATCTACACATGTGTAAAGAAAGATCTGAAGTTATGACTACTAATCACCAAGAGATAGTTTCTCAGGCTAAGAACTGAGGTCGAAATCTAGCTAGCTGTCCGGACTTTACGAGAATTGTGAATGAGTTGGAGGTATTTCACAATTACTCGCGTTGTACATCAATGGCATACACCCTCCTTGCTTATTACAATGAAACAACAAAATGACTCTTTACATGACTCTTATTTACATTGACTACTCTCTTTTATTTTTGGAACAAGAGATGATGGAATTGATAAATACTTGATTTTTTTTTTTGTTTTTTTTTCTGAATATACATCGTTTTTTTTTTTTTTTTTTTTTTTTTTTTTTTTTTTTGATAAGGAAACACTTTTGATACATAACAAAAGGAAACAAAATTACATGACACTTTGCAAGAGGTAGCCCTTTTTGATGCACCCAGTTAAATTCGATGGTTGTCTTTCTTAATGTAACCTCCACCTTCTATCCCAACCAACCAAAGAACAAGCTAGTCAAGTTTCGTTCAGTATTCTAAAGTGATTGGCAATCGTAACTTCCTATCAAACACCTTGAAGATCGAGGCCATACATGTATTGGTAGATCGTGCGCGTGCAAATTTCTTATCACTATGTGAATTGTGCTAGAATCAGGGTGCCTAAATATCTAGACTAAGACTCCTAAAATTACATATTTGCACAAGAGTCAACATTTCAAGGTAAATGAGCTCCATTTTTATGATTTTTTCATTTTTTTAATTTTTTTTTTTTTTTTTTTTTTTTTTTTTCAAAAAGAAGGAGTTCGTTTTCAATTATGGCAATTATCATGGTATCTACTCTATACCCCCAAACCTAAACTAAACATTGTCCTCAATGTTTCAAAATATGGAAAGAATTATAAAACAATATATGAAGAGGAACATGCTGAGTAGAGTAAAAGGAGAGAGAATACCCGATTGTACGGAAGCTCGATTAAAACTCCGTTATTCAAGGCAAAAATCCATCATATTAGGAGTCACAATGGATGAGCACAAAATATATACAAAAGGAAATTTAACTAACACATTATCTACAAGAAAATTTGGTTTTTAATGGGATTGGACTTTTTGGAAAAAATTTGGTTTTGTTGGGAAACATTTGGTTTTGATGGGAAAACGAAAAATTTTGGTTTTTAGGGAAAGATTTGGAAAACTTTTTGGTTATTTAGGGAAAGAGTGGACCAGTTTAGTCCACATAGACTGGGTCCTCCAGGTTGGTTGTTTCAATGTCGGGTGGAAATGGCTCAAGGAATGGCTTTAATCTCTGCCCGTTGACTTTGAAAACGTTCTTGTTGGAGACATCCTCCAGCTCTACAGCTCCATGAGGAAAAACTGTGCGTACTAGGTACGGACCCTTCCATCTGGAACGCAGTTTTCCTGGAAAAAGATGTAATCGGGAGTCATACAGCAAGACTTTCTGACCAGGAGTGAAGGATTTGCGAGAATACGCTTGTCATGAAACATCTTCATCTTCTCTTGCTTATATAACTTGGCACTGTCATAAGCCTCATTTCTCAATTCTTCCAACTCGTTGAGTTGAAGTTTCCTTTGAATTCCAGCTTCGTCCAGAGAGAAGTTCAGCTCTTTGATTGCCCAGTAGGCACGATGTTCTAATTCCACAGGTAGATGGCACGGCTTTCCATACACTAGACGATAGGGGGACATGCCAATTGGTGTCTTATAAGCTGTTCTATAGGCCCACAAAGCATCATTCAATCTCAATGACCAATCTTTCCTGGACGGGTTGACCGTCTTCTCCAGAATGTGCTTAATTTCCCTATTAGAAACTTCCACTTGTCCACTAGTCTGAGGGTGGTACGGAGTAGCAACCTTGTGAGTTATGCCATACTTGCGTACAAAACTCAAAGTACTTGTTACGAAAATGTGAACCGCCGTCACTGATGATAGCTCTAGGGGTACCAAAACGTGCAAATATGTTTTCCTTTAGAAATGAAAGTACCACCTTGTGGTCATTTGTTCTGGTTGCTATGGCTTCTACCCACTTAGAAACGTAATCAACTGCGACTAGGATGTACAACTTGCTGTCAGACATGGGAAATGGACCCATGAAGTCTATCCCCCAAACATCAAAAATCTCCACAATCAAAATGGGGTTCAATGGCATCATGTTTCTCCTCGAAATGCTTCCTAGCTTTTGACAGCGTTCACAAGCAACACAATAATCATGGCAATCCTTGAACAATGATGGCCAATAGAATCCACACTGCAAGATCTTTGCAGCGGTTTTCTTGGCACTGAAATGGCCTCCACATGCTTGGTCATGACAGAAAGATATCACATCTTTCTGTTCAGTGTTGGGGACACATCTCCTAATGATTTGGTCGGGCAGTACTTAAACAAATATGGGTCATCCCAAAGGAAATGTTTGACTTCAGCCAGGAATTTAGAGCGGTCTTGTCTCGACCAACGTGAGGGCATCCTACCTGTAGCGAGGTAGTTAACAATATCAGCAAACCAAGGAAGGTCTGAGATAGACATCAGCTGTTCATCTGGGAATGATTCTCTAATCAGCTCAATTCATCAATAGACTCTAAAGTTAATCTAGACAAATGATCAGCAACCACATTCTCACAACCTTTCTTATCACGGATTTCGAGATCGAATTCCTGTAATAAGAGTATCCATCGAATAAGGCGAGCTTTAGCATCCTTCTTGGAAAGAAGATACTTCAAAGCCGCATGGTCTGTGTATATGATGATCTTAGACCCTATCAGATAAGATCTAAACTTGTCTAATGCGAAAACGACGGCAAGCAATTCCTTCTCGGTAGTTGAATAATTGAGTTGGGCATCATTAAGGGTTTTGCTAGCATAGTATATCACATATGGTAGTCTATCAACTCGCTGTCCTAAAACAGCACCAACAGCATAATCAGAGGCATCACACATAAGTTCGAACGGAAGCTTCCAATCGGGTGGTCGGACTATAGGAGCGGTGGTGAGAAGGGTTTTTAATTCCTCCCATGCCTTCACACAAGCAGCATCGAAATTGAAGGCAACATCTTTGGAGAGAAGACTGCACAGAGGTCTGGAGATTTTGCTGAAATCTTTGATGAATCGCCGGTAAAAACCAGCATGACCTAGAAATGATCTGATCTCCTTCACAGAGCAAGGTTGTGGTAGATGTTGAATGAGGTCAACTTTAGCTTTATCCACTTCAATTCCTTTTTCTGAGATGATGTGTCCTAGAACTATTCCTGAATTCACCATAAAATGGCATTTTTCCCAATTTAGAACAAGGTTCTTTTCTTTACATCTGGATATCACGAGGGCAAGATGCTTCAAACATTCGTCAAACGAGGAACCAAAAACAGAGAAATCATCCATAAAGATCTCGAGAAAACTATCTATCATGTCAGAAAAAATGCTCATCATGCAACGCTGAAAAGTAGCAGGTGCATTACACAACCCGAAGGGCATACGTCTATAAGCAAACGTCCCAAATGGACACGTGAATGTAGTTTTTTCCTGATCTTCTGGAGCAATGTGAATTTGGTTATAACCGGAAAAGCCATCTAGAAAACAGTAGTGACTGTGTCCAGACACACGTTCTAGCATTTGGTCAATGAAAGGGAGCGGGAAGTGATCCTTCCTTGTTACTGTGTTCAACTTCCTGTAGTCGATGCATACTCGCCATCCTGTGGTTGTACGAGTAGGGACTAATTCATTCTTGTCGTTCTGAACTACAGTAATGCCTGACTTCTTAGGCACAACTTGAATGGGACTAACCCATTTGCTATCGGGAATTGGGTATATGATACCCGCATCAAGTAGTTTCAGGATCTCTCCTTTGACTACATCTCTCATGTTAGGATTAAGTCTCCTTTGCATTTCCCTAGATGGTTTGGCATTCTCTTCAAGGTTAATGTGGTGCATGCAAATGGTGGGACTAATTCCTTTGAGATCTGAGATGGTCCATCCTAAGGCCTCTTTGTGTTCCTTAAGTACTTCTAAAAGCTTACTTTCCTGTTCCGTGTCTAAACATGATGAAATAATGACAGGTAAAGTATCAGAAGAACCTAGGAATGCGTACTTCAACGTACTAGGCAATGTTTTCAATTCAAGCTTGGGTGGCTCAACAATGGATGGAATAAGCTTGGAATCAGAGAGTAAGGGTGGTTCCACTTCATATTTCCTTTCAGTGACGTCCATTTGAGGTACAGATTCGAGCAGAGATAGGACGTCACTACAGTATGCATCATCATAGGAATCTGGTTAAAGTTCTCCATACATGCTTGAAAGGGGTCGACGGATAGAATGTTAGTCAACGAATCTTGCATTAATCCTTCAATCATATTAACTTCATGCACATCATCATCATCAAGATTCACAGGTTGTTGACTAATATCGAACACATTCAATTCTACCGTCATGTTACCAAAAGACAGTTTCAACACTCCATTACGACATTAATGATCGCGTTGGACGTAGCCAAGAAAGGACGTCCTAAGATGACAGGAATGTGACAGTCTGGGTTTTGTACAGGTTGAGTGTCTAAGACAATGAAGTCTACGGGAAAATAGAATTTGTCAACCTTGATCAAAACGTCTTCGACCACTCCACGAGGAATCTTGACAGATCGGTCTGCCAGTTGTAGAGTGATAGATGTTGGTTTCAACTCCCCAAGACCTAACTGCTCATAAACAGAATATGGCAGTAGGTTAACACTTGCACCTAGGTCTAATAACGCTTTATTGACCGTGTGTTCTCCTATAGTGCAAGAAATTGTTGGACATCCTGGATCCCTAAACTTGGGTGGAGTTTTGTTCAGAATGATGGAACTCACCTGCTCAGCTAAGAAAGCACGTTTTTGCACATTGAGCTTGCGCTTTTGAGTACACAAGTCTTTGAGGAATTTGGCATAAGCAGGGATTTGCTTGATTGCTTCAAGAAAAGGAATGTTGATGTTGACTCTCTTGAACAGATCTAACATCTCATTGTAATGGGTACTTTTCTGTTGATAGATCAATCTTTGAGGAAATGGGGCAACAGGAGAATGAGTTGGCAAAGGGACATTCACAGCAGTAGAATTGTCAGATTTTCCAACTTGCTCAGTTCTTTGGTTTTCTGGGGTTGTGGAGACAGCGTGGAATTTGTATCAGATTCATTAGGTTCGCCCACGTTGTTCTCGATGACTTTACCACTTCGGAGGGTGGTAATGGCATGGATTTGATCGGGTGAGGTTTCAGTGCAGGATGTTGTGCCTGTTTGAAATATCCTCTTTGGATTTTGTTGGGGTTGGCTCGGAAGTTTACCCTTTTCTCTCTCACATTTGATCCATCTTTTGATCTAGATTTTTCTGACTTTGCATCAAACTCTGGAACATTTCCTCTAGGGTGGATAATCTCTTGTCGGTATTGTGTTGAGGATATGATTGTTGTTGAGAGTTTGATTGTTGTTGAGGGTTTCTCGGGTGTTGATAACCTTGATTGTTCTGATATCCCTGATTGTTTTGATAGCTCTGATTGGGTTGAGATGGTCCTCCCTGAGTGGGTCCTTTTGACCATGAAAAGTTAGGGTGGTTTCTCCATCCTGGATTGTAGGTCTGTGAATAAGGGTTATGCTCTGGTTTTTGAAACATGGCATGTGCCTGTTCAAGCCTAGATTCCTGGACTGCAAGCAAATCGGGACAATTTTGGAATTGATGGTTGGGGTCGTTACAAGCGGCACAAACAGACGAAGCGACATGTTCTCGGAGAGTAGTGGTGGAAGGTTTTGAATTTTTATGTAGTTCTAACTCTTCTAATCTCCTAACTATTGATGCCATGTTTGCTCTTCCCTCGAAATCCGCTTCAATCCTAAAAGCCTTTGCTTCGGATGTAGTCTTTCTGGTTTCACGGATGGATTCCCACTGTTGCGTCTTTTCAGCTACTTCAATCAAGAAGTCCCAAGACGCATCAGCAGTTTTATCTACGAATAGACCATTACACATCGACTCAACCGTTGTTCGGGTGGACACATCTAGACCTTCATACAAAATTTGCACAAGTCTCCATTTTTCAAAACCATGATGGGGACATTGGAGCAATAATTCATTGAATCTCTCCAGTATCTAGCTAAGGTCTCACCTTCTAATTGCACAAAGCTATTCAGACTTTGACGAATTGTCGCAGTCTTGTGGTTCGGGAAAAACTTTTTGAAAAACTCCTTTATGAGGTCATCCCATGTCATGATGGATTGAGGCTGTAAAGCATAGAGCCAGGCCTTTGCCTTATCTTTCAGGGAGAAAGGAAAAAGCCTTAACTTAGGGTTTCGTCGGACATTTGAGTGAAACGCAGAGTTCCACAAATTTCCTCGAATTCTCTCACGTGGTGGTACGGGTTTTCATTCTCAACACCTCTAAAAATAGGAAGCATCTGTATTGTGCTTGATTTCAGCTCATAATGGCCATTAGCCCCGGGTAGCACAATACAAGAAGGTTGACTGGCTCTAGTTGGGTACATATAATCCTTGAGGGTACGGGGTTCTCCCATTGTTTCTGGTTGATCTGGACTGTCTCCCTCAGAACTTAGAATTTCGATAGGTTCGTCTGGGTTAATTCTAACAAGTCTGTTTGTTTGGTCTCTGTAGGTCACAATCATGTCCTAGTAGGTACCTTAACTAACATTTTAGTCAGAGCAATCGGAAACAGTTTTGGCCCACAAGGGTTATGAAGATTTGGTTTTGAATGGGTGTTGGACTAACAAGGGATTTTGGTTTTTGGTTTAAAATTGGGCTTTGGAAAATTTTTTGAACTAAACCTAGCATAAATTAGCACAACTCATAAAAGAAAATAAAAACAATAATAATAATTAAGACAAGCCCATAAAAGAAAAAGAAAAAGAAAAATAAAAAAAAAAAACAAAAAAAATAATTACAGTCCCAAATATAAAAAAAAAAAGAAAAAGAAAATAAATAAAAATTATTACAATCCCAAATAAATAATTAAATTAATTATTACAAGCCCGAATTTGAATTTAAATGAGGCCCAAGTGGGTTAACTCATGGGTTAGGCTTACTTGGTTTTTGGAGGGAAGCCCAAAAATAGGCTTTTAGTCCCCTTTTAGTTGCACAGCCCAGTTGGGCTTTAGGATCGTCCTAAGCAGCTCACGTTCAAGCCCAGCAGTAATTGAAGTGACTCAGCAACACAGGCCCAGCAGAATCTGCAGCGAAGCCCAGCAGAAAAGGACAAGCCCAGGAGCAGAAGTTGCAAGCCCAGCGAAATTGAGATTACTAAGCCCAGCTCAGTTGGTTCAAGCCCAGAAACAAAGGTTGGAACAGAGCCCAGCAGCAGAGGGTGCACAAGCCCGGCAGCAACAGAAATAGGCGAGCCCAGTTGACAGCTTCAGTTGGCAGCCCAGTTGGCAGCAGCAGGCTTTGGCTTGGCAGCAGCAGCACAGCCAAGGTGGTACCTGCAATGATCACAGAGTGCAAAGATAGTCAGGCCAACCCTGCAATGATCACAGTGCAATCATTGCAGTGCAATGATTGCAGGAAAGTATGCAATGATCTGCTGCAATGATTGCAAGCAGAGGGTTGCAATGATAGTGAAGCAGGCCTGCAATGATTGCAAGGCAGAGATGCTAATGGAACTCAGCAGTGGCAACACCACTCCCCGGCAGCGGCGCCAAAAACTTGGTGTGCCAATGGAAAACACACAGAAACTTGCAAGTATACAAGGCCAAGTTTATAGAATAGAAGGAAAGCAGGGGAAAGTCCATAGGGAGTGGGAGCACTATAAGAGAAACCTAAGCTAACAATGGAGACAGTGAGCAAGACAAAGCAATATGGCATACAAAGTGGCAGAAGTAAAGAACCAAAGCAGCAAGGAAAACAGCTAAGAACCAAGGCTTGGAAGCCAAGGGCAGAGGTGAGTTTGTGCACTGACTTCAGTGCACGATAGGCTTCAAAATGCAAGAACTAAGCAAAACAGTAAAGGAATGTAACTAAGCAGTGAATAAAAGCAGAGCAGGAATTGTAAATGACTGAAGAAAGGAATTGTGGCTAAGCTAAGGCTTAGATTCCACCTTGTGTCCTAATCAAATAGCATATTCCTAGGTTGAGTTGAGTCCTATGCATACAATAGAAAGGAAAGAAAAACAGCTTGCTAACAGAAATACCCTTAGTATTGACTGTCTTTTGACACCACAATCAATCACAAGCAATCATAGCACTGCTTTCTTCCCAATGCACAAGAAAAACAAGCATATGGCATCCTATCCTAGCAATTTACCATTTGACAGTGCACCAAGGCTTCATCAAAGCCTCAGCTTGTTGCTAATTAGCTCATACTACACATGATAATAACAATAACATTCATAATATATGATAAATTAAACACAATAATCAACATTCAAAATAAATCAAAACAAGCACAACTTTCACTGTTAACTGCATAGATGAACTGAAATTTGGAATTGCATGAATTTTGTTTCAATTTTCTACTGGCTAGTCCAGAGATCATCCCCCTCTACCCCTCTACATCACCCCCTATTTATATCACCAAATACCCAATTTTTCCGAAACCCTAGAATTGAAATTAGGGTTTTCAATTTCCGAAATTTACTCACCAAAACTTTGAATTGACGTCGCCCCATGTCTTCTCTGCCTCTCTCGGTTCTTCTCCTGCTCCCAATTGCTACAATTGCTCCCTAATTTGAGGTGTTTTATCAACCCTCACCTAGTTCAGTTGGTGAGAGAGGTTAAAGCGCTTCGAATTAGGGGGATGGGTCGTGTCGGGTAATGATGGAGATGGTGGAGGTGATGGTGGTGACAGGAGCGATGGATGATGGAAGTAACAGGTGGAGGTGATGGTGGTGGAATGGGTGTTTCTGTTGCAGAGAGGGGGAGAGGAAAAAGAAGGTGGAGATCGAAATGGGTTAGGGTAGGGAGCTGTTTGGCTAGGTCATAGGGTTCGAGTATTAGTGTGTTAGGCGGGTGTATCAAGATGTGTCTACCACGAGCTGAAGCCGCTGGATATGGAGATGGTAGGTGGATCGGACGGCTAAGAAAGAAGCATCTTGTAGCGACCGTAGGATGTAAAACAAAACGAAGTCTACGGTGCGAGATTAGGTTAGGTGTTGTAGTGTTTAGCGGAATCATCGGGATTTGATGCACAGGCATAGGAGCGACCGTAGGATGCTGAAATGCTTCGATCTGACGGCTGAAATCCGAGACGGGCTTGGATATAGAAAATGGGTTTGGGTGAGGGTTTTGGGCCTTGGGTATGCCAGGCCCATATCTTCTTTAAGAACAATTCTTCCTCTTCAAGCCCACTTCTAGCCTTTTGGTCTTGTGCACGACATTCTTCGCGGCTTCCTTGTGTAATTCCTCCCGACTTTTCATTACTTTTCTGCTCTATTCCGCTCCGCAATTCATCCAAACTTTATTTATTACCTAAAAATATAAAATTAAGTAAGAAAAATATTTATTCTTGAAAACAATGAAAATACAGAATATGGGATAAAATGTAGAATTAATGCACAAAAGATGAGTTAAATGCCAACAAAAAGGGATAAATATATGCAATATTTGGCACTCATCAGCAGCTGCTTTCTTTCCTTTGGTTTTTGCTGTTTTTGTAAACCAAAAGTTTTGTACACATTACATATTACAGGCAGATAATAATATGTAGCACACATATCAATTTGAGATGATATCATTACATATCAATAACTACAAATTGAAGACAACATATTGATATGTAGTACAGATATAAAACATATGAATCACACACTGCATGTCAATATGTTGTGTCAAATTACATACACAACAGATGAAAAACATGTAAAACATATGACTCACAGAGATGTTGTGTTTCTATTGAACAAAAAACATATGAATCACACATTGCATGTCAATATGTTGTCTCAAGTTACATATACAACATATGAAAACATGTATACCAGACACTACATACAAATATTTAGTGATTCCATTGAAAACATGTAAAACAAACACTACATACAGAGATGTAGTGATTCTATTGCACATATGTAGTATATTAGTTGAACATTACTACATATCTACAGTTTTTCATCAGCGTTAAATATTTATATGTATTGCATGTCAATATGAAATTCAACAATAGTTTTCTAAGTATTGCATGTCAATATGAAGTACAAAATTAGGCTTTACTTTCTTCTGATTTTTGCTTACCTTCTACCTGAGGAACATTTGTTCGTGACGGAGTACCAACTTTACTCATACTCCTTGTTGTCGGAGATTTAGCCGCAGGGGAGGATTGTGTTGGTGAATCATCAACATTTTTTCTTCTTCTTTTTACATGGGTTTCTTCTACAATTTCTTCTGTAATTGTCCGCTTGATAGTTCTAACCATTTTTTCTCTTTAATTGAATGAATAAAAATTAAGTTAGGAACTGATGATTATGTAATTGATTAGGTCAGGAACTGATGATTTATGTAATTGATTAGGTCAGGAACTGATGATTTATGTAATTGATTAGGTCAGGAACTGATGATTTTTCTGTAATTAATGATTTCCGAAATCGTTTTTCAGATGAAGGAGCTGCAGTCGGTTTTTTCAGATGAAGGAGTTGCAGTCGGTTTTCAGATGAAGGAGTTGCAGTCGGTTTTTTCTTCAAGGCAGAAGAAGAAGAAGTGGGAGGAGACAGTTTTAACCCACGCATGAATGTTGAGGGTAGGCTAGTAATTTTCTAGGATTTTAAACCTTTTTGGACTAGCGGATAATTGTTCTATCCCGCTGGACTAGACACTACTCCCGGGTCGGATCTTTGGACCAAACAGGAAATTTCTCTTGTAGAACTCTTCTCTAAAGAGTCCAAACCATGGGCGGACCTATCACCGGGATAAAGAGGGCTTTAGTACGGATAGCCTTCCCAGTCTACAAGTTGAAGAAAAAAAAAAATCTGCTCGACTTCTAGTTCGGGCCGAAAATTTATTTTTTCTGAGTCTGTCCCTGGTCCAAACCTGACAAGTTTATTGTAGTTGGAATCTGCATAATGGAGAAATTTCTATTCATGAGGTGTGTTGCAATGGCTTGACTATCAATACCATGGAAACACCATCAATTTTTATTTTCTCAAAATGTAACACCCCAAATTTCGGGCCTGGATTTCAACCCAAATCCAAAACCCAAAATCCAAAATGCTACCTTAAATATCAGGCCCTGACTTCCATACTTGGCCCAAGTCCAAACGACTAAATCTTTGTTTAATCTTTAATTATGTTTAATTCAGAAATTCTGTTGCAGCGGATACATAAAAATTCTTTTCGGAACATCTAACCGTTAATTTGACGTGATTTTTAATTTACATGAACCCTAAAGAAATATACTTTATCAGAAAAATCAATTTCACCGTTAAAAGTTCCAGATTAAATCCAAAATAATTACGTTTTTAAGAAAGATTCATAAAACAGAGGTCACTCAAATAATTTTACTGAGTACAATACGAATCCATAAATTATTATAATTATATATTCTGAATCCTAACTTATCGCCTTTCCAGTAATAAAATTTCTAGGATTTTTAGTTTATCTTAAATACCTTTTGACCATAGTCAAACGAGTAGTTGACCAGTACTGCAGAAACGTACAACAGTGACGATTCATTTTAGAAAAAAATCATATCAATTCACTCACAACTTCAAATTTTCTTTGGTCGATCATTATGAAAAGATAAAAGAACCATCTTTGAGTTTTCAGTAGACTCTAAAGGCTAAAACATGACATAGAATATTTTAAAAAAATAGACAACTTCAGTAAAATTGAATCTGACAGAAAACGTCTGATCCTTGTACAGTGAAAACAATTGATTTAAAAATACTTATGGAACTCCGAAAATTATGAAATTTTTATATGTACATATTGAGAGATTTTTACATGTAACATAAAAAAATGAGACAAAAACGTATTATATAATAATTATGATAGACAGTCAAACTGACATGATCCAGAAATTTCCATTATTCAATCAAATAGAGTAGTCTAAACAAAGCATTGTTTTCTTTGGTTATACATTAACCCAATAATCTTTAAAGATTTAATAACCAATAAATAACTAACTAAATCATCTAAAAGAGTTGATGATATTTTATTACAATCCCAATCATAAATCCTATGCAAACTACTAATAATAGCACCAAAACCGACCTCTACGCTTTTCCGCCATTAACTCCTTGTGGTGCCATAAAATCTGGAATTTTTTGTCATTAAACGACGTGAGTTGTGACACCCAGTAGGAAAAGAAGCAACAAAATATTTTATCAAACATTTTTAATTCTTTTTAAAACAACTAGCATGGTTAATAGCATCACAAATACATGGAAACACCACATCCATAAGAACAATCAAATCAATCACATCAAATCAAATCCGCTCACCCCAGGGAGCCCCACGTGGGTTTAGGGAACAAAACCGTTCCCAAGGATATCTCGTATCCCATCATAGTTGTTTTTAAGAATCACAATCTATGGACCGCAGCCCAACATACATAATCATACTCACAACATCGATTATCATTCATATATGAATCAAAACTTACAAAATAAAATTAATTAAAAGAAACTTAAATAAAAAGAAGGTTTTTGATTGTGTTGCGCCTACCTCAATCGCTAGTAAATAATCCTAAGGAAGAACAATAGCAAACAAACTAGCAACTCCTCTTGCAAGAACCAAAACCAAAAGTTAAGTAGTGCTGTCACCAAGGTCTCAAATCTTCTCTGTTCTCTATGTTTCTGTTTTGTGCGGCTAGGGAAGAAGTGAACATAAAAAGTTATCTAACCCTAAAACAATACAAGTATGGTATATATACCGTCCGTGGTCTTAGTCTTAGTCAGGCTTAATCTCACATATGTAGTTAGCCATGTGGTTCGGTTTCACACGAGTTACACAAGTAGCCTGAGATGATAACAAATCCTGTTGACCGATCAACAAACAGAATCTCAAGGTTAATTCAAGTTCTCTTAATTTCTTAACTAAACTAAGCCAAGAACCAATCATATCAAAACATGCAGCAAGATGATAAGCTAAAACAAAATCAAGTACCACATATAACAACACGTTTCTAACCGTTTAAATTACATTACTCAATCACTTTGACTGTGGAGTAAAACATTTCCTTTATTTTATGCTTTTGTGCTACCCACCAAGGAATCAAGTCCACCAACTAGAATTTGTTCAACTATGCCCAAATCAAAGAGAATATAGCACCCAATCGAAACAAGACAACTAGCCAAAATGTATAACATTAAAATAATATATGTAACAAAAAAATGACATAAATAAATAAATATGCTAGCTAAAGAAAAAGAATGTTCCAATTTTGTTTTCCATTATGCACTGTAATCACCAAATGTCTATAACGAGCATCTTACTAAAATTAACCAACTCTGACTTATAGGGCATCAGCTTAATATACTAATCAAAATTAATTCACGCACATTATTTAACCCGTTGATATATCATTTTAAAGCACAATTGCCAGAATACCCTTCTTAAGCCAAAATGACTATTTTAGCCTCGAGAGTAAAATGACACAAGTACCCTAAAAAAATTGGGACGGCCTTACACAAAATGTCAAAATGAATTTAGAATTTTCGACGCTTCAAAAATCCACACACATGAAACACGACTCCCTGCTGAACTATGTGGGCATGAGGCCTACTAATTTTATTTTGTTAGTGTTGCTTTTTAATGTGTCAAAATTCTCGGTTGGTGTAGAATTATTTATTTATTTTTACTACGATTTAATGTTTTTCTCAAAATGTTCGAGCTTGCAACTGTTTTGTTACAGACCTTTGAAAGAAAATATCATAATGGTGACATAAGCTACATAAAAATATTAAATTCTTTTGGATGTCTGTAAGAGCAAGTCTTATGATGGGATTTAAGCTTGGAAAAAGTGTAGAATGTCAAGTCTAATGACTTTCAAGTTGGGTTATTCACATTTTTTCGAAGCCGTGTTACATGGTTTCGTGGAATGATACGCGGAATCCAAGTGAAAACGGAAATCCAAACATAATAGCGTTGAACGTAATTCCAAATTGCGTGCTGGGTGACAGAAAATGCCATTCTGTTTCGCGTTTTGTGCAATTCGAAATAATGTTTTTCATTAATTTATTTTATCCAGTAATAAACATTGATTCTTTTTTTTAAGAAAATGAATACACATGTTCACAAGAAGTTGGGAAAAAAAGGTTTTACCTATTTTCTGCCCATACTTTTCCTATTTGCCACCCTCATTAATTTCCACCCCTTATTATCCTAATTACCACCAAAATATATTTTATATTATTTTAGATACTACCTTCGTATATTTAGACTTTTTCTTATCCACCCTACATCTAAAAACCCTAAAATTTTGATCAAAAGAAGAAGAAAAAAGAAAAGCAAACCCTAAAACCCATTTCCCCCACCGTCAACTGATAGGTTTCGGAAGATACCTATATGAATAAACCGCAATCGCACGGCGTCTACAATGTAGACATCGGCAAGAACGGGTCGAACACACATGGAGCAGTAAAAAATACCGAAATGATTAATCTAATGGCCCAATTTTGATTAATCTCGATGCATGATGATAATGTTTTTGAGTAGAAATCAATTGGCAGAGAAAGAAAAAAAAAAGAGAAAGAATTCATTGAATTAGATTATAGGTGAAGAGATGAGTACAAAATTGAGTTTTATTGAATGTGGCAAATCATCACGGAGAGTCACAAAATCTCAAACATGAAAGATTAGCCAACTAGGTTAGTAAGTGAAGACGGACAAGAAGATATAGAAAGAATAGTTTGACAGAAAAAATTTAAATCAGGAAAAGAATATTTGTGTTGGTATAATGGGTGTTTTTTATCAGTATGTACAACAAATCCTACGAGCATTAGCGATTAATATAGGAAAATAATATTTAACAATCATTAATGAGTAAGTATAGACTCGGAATTTTCGTCTCATTCGTATATATGAGACCAGAATCCATATAGACCAGAATCCCTTATTAGTGTTTGGACATTTTCACATTCCTTAGACACGACTTGGTTTCAGCAAACATGCACAGCCTTCTTATGATCCTCCAATTAGGAGATAATACGATTAAGAAATTTTACATATGTACAAAACAATACATATGCACAAGATAAAAATTTCTTGCATAGGTTTGATAGATAATACGAGCCCACGTGTCCTTATAACCAAATAGCATTCTCGGATCGTCAGCTTCACCCCAAATTCACGATCAAGGTCAAGTATCATGTCATCAGGATGAGGAAGGTGTGAACCTTTAACTTTTACTTTGCCTTTGCCTTTCACTACACCAAAAATGACATTCGCAACTTTTTCCCGCTGTTGCAAATCGGGCTTGCAACAACGCCGGCTGTTACGAAACGTGGTGTAACAAATATTCGCAACGAAGATGTAGTTGTTGCAAATTTGTGGTCGCAACAGTTTTCGCAACAGCTTGCAATTGTTGCGATCCTTTTGAGTCGCAACGGCTTATAAACAGTTGCGAATTTTTTACTATTAGTTGCAAAAGATTGACTAAGTCAATGAAGACCGACCCAAATAGTTATGGTAAAAAATTAACAACAGGGGGAACCTGTTGCGAAATTTTTACTGCAGTTTCTAAAGTTCTTGACTTAGTCAATGGAGACTGACTTTTATTTTGGTACAAATTTCGCAACAGAAATTGGTTGTTTCTAAATTTTGGCAACATAAAAAAAAGGTCGATCTTTATTGACCTAGTCAAAATTCCCCCACACAATCCTATTTTATCCTGCAAATACCCCATGACCCTGATTCAATCAACCAAGCAACCCAAGTATCAAACCAATCGCATTCTTCACCATTTATATTGATAATGATACGTTCAATGATACATGAAAGAAAAGAGAAGGAAACAACTTATCATGTAGTTTCGGAAAGCCTCTAACTTAGTTTTCTGTAGATTTCACAAAAACACTAAATTAGTTTTCTCTAGATTTCACGAAAACTCTAACTTAGTTTCATAAGCACAGTGAGTGTCTAAGATACACTTTTCCTCGTTAAGCTACAACCTACATTTCAAGAAGAAACTCATATTTGTAACCTAAATGAAGCACCTGATATCAATGCATGGTCAGTTCAACTCCTATGCATTATGCAACAACCCTGTAACGTAAGTACAAATTAGATATGGAAGATGAAGAAATCCATTATAGTAAATGATATATGATCAATTTGTCAACGATACATGTTTTCATATAAGACAGAACCAAAATCTGGTACAAAGTGTGATACAAATTTCTGTAAGTTTTGGCTTATACTTGATATATCTAGTAAGTAACATGAGCATGATTACAGGAATAAGAAGATCATAAATAGTGTTTTTGGACAACTTTATCTCTTAAGCATAATTACAGGAAAAAGATGATTATACTTGCCTTTGATGATAATGAGCATACTGAGGACGCAATTTTCATCAACTGCTGAACCAAAAAAATTTGAGTGATTTATTTCCAAATGTACCCACTCCTCTAAATCTGTAAAATTATTTCAGAAAAAATGTTACTTTCAGGACTAGTAAACATAACTATAAATTAAAATATTGGGAAAATCTGAGAGAACCAACTTACCATGTTGTTTCGATATTGTGAATTGGTTCCTAGAATGGCTGCATTTAGGTTTCTGACTGCAACAGTGTAGCTTCATTGAAGACTTGGTACAGATTCAGCATTATAATCTTAAGTCCCAACCTCCCACTACCAACTCCAACCTAACAGATTTCAAAACACAATTCAAGTCATACTTACTTATACCGGGAAGTTTCATTATAATGCATGAATAACAATGAAAATGATGAAATAGATTTTACAACAGAAACTTACCAGAGAAAGGTCATCAACAGAAACATCTTGTAACAACACCTCGCAAGAAAGTGTAATTGAAGGTTAATATCCACAAATTTATGGAGACTACATCCAAGCGTAGTCAAATGTACTTACCAGGGATTGGTTTTCCCCGTGTAGCTACTAGTGCTTCAATTGACCTTATAGTCACCTGTACAACTATAAACATATACAAGTACAGAACCCACACTTACACACAAAGTAAAATCGATTCATACCAGAATGGTTAGGATCACATAGATAAATAACATTCAAAGTTTTTTTCAGTTAAACCAAAATACTTCTTTATGCACAATTGCGTAAGAAACTAGCGTCTACTGCATTATAGTCTTCTTAAGCAAAACTGCATAAGGTACGCAGAAGTGTGAACATTAACATCTTCTTACGTACAAGTGCATAAAGGTACATACAAAAGTAAGAACATTAGCAAAAAACAGATTGAACCTTCAATCATATGTGATGCATATCTTTGGATGAACCACAAATCCCCCAATCCCAACATCTTGAAAGGTCTGCACGTAAGCTTCCAAAGCCTTCGAGAAGAACCTCCATCTTGGAACCCAAATACTTCATCTGATGCTTAAGCTCTCCATCCTTACTCATTTCAGCAACTTTGGCACATGCAGAAGAAGAATAATCGTATGGTGTACGAGAAACATAATAAACCGTCCCCTTATATCCTTCCCAAAAGTTTTAATCATAGTATCAACTTCATCTACAGGAGTACCTGCATCTTGCTTTTCCTTGATCTCTTGTTGATCCTGCTTAAGATCATCATGTAATGTCGAGCATAACATTCTGTAAACATAAAATTACCTAACTAGTGTATAGTTCAAGAATAAATTGATATCTATGAGAAATAATATCTCACATAGTATTTATGCGCACAAGGTAAAATCTTGTCACCCTCTTGTGTATGAGTCTTAATCCACACATCAGAGGTAGTGATTCCCACTCCAGGATGCTCCATCACCTAAATTTACCCATACAATGAGTCGATTAATATTAATCAGTTAACTACATATACACCCTTGTCGGAAAGTGTTGAAATTTATAAATCAGTTAACTATAATGACATAAAATTGTCGATATAAACATATATACCATGTCAGATTCGCCAAAATATGAGGTTTGCGATCGGAGGTGTTCCTCTTATAATCCAATCTACTTTTCTGCACCTTTTCATTGTTCTCGTTGTTACAGAATTTTATCCAGTCATCTTCTTTTACATTTAGAGGAACATGTAAAATCCTTTCTTCATGTGTATCATATGGATCATAATATGCTTTTCGTAATTCATTCTTATGTCTCCTCCATGGATCAGACATCCCCTTTATCACAGTTAACTTTGAAGTCTCAGGTAATTGATATGATCTCTGAAATACAATGCTTTTGGCTTAATGACTCAAATAAGGTCAACAAAAGTATACACGTAAATCAAATTGAGGTAAGTTTAAACATGTAGTTCACTCTAGACATCATCTATGTAATTTTCTAGCACATGCTTCCAGGTTTTGTAGGAGATAGGGATATGAGTACGAATTATGGCGCCCTTCATATGACAAAGTTGAGTTGTCTTGGAAGAAATGACAATTCCATTTTCATCTACCACCACCTCTGCCATAATAACCTGTAAAACAACAATTAACAAATATCTATATGTTAATAACCTATATGTAAAAGATACAAAACCTATCAACCTTGTCACCATCCACATAAACAGACCAATCCAATTTCTCAAGCGAGCACACTTTATCACAATCATAAAAAGAGCACATATCGCAATGATGGCAGGCATCAGTTTAGGCAAAGATCTCGTTTACTAAGTTTTTCATTTCTAAGCAAGTCTATGCATACAACAATATAATACATGTGCAAGAACGTGTTAGTCAGATAAGAGAAACGACTCATATCACCAGTTTAGGTAGAGATCTCTCTTTTACTAAGTTTTATGTGCTTTGCCTTTACAGGGACTCCTAAAGGGGAACCATTGAGACCCTTTCTACTGACTTCATATGTAAAATATTTAAGGATGAACTCATAATATCAACTGTAATTGAATGAAAATTTCCCCTCTAACAGGTTGGATTTTAACCATCAGTAAGGTATAGGTCACTCAAAAACAAAAATAAAACCGAAATGAATTTAAATACATTGCAGACACCAAGCAACGATGAATACAAGATGAGCAAGAAAAATATAAAAAAATAGAAATCACTTATTTCAGTTCCGTCAAGATTAAAGAAAATATAATCTCCTAGAAACCCAAAAGTAAGTTCATCATTCATTTTCGTTCCATAGATATTATGATTAGCAACAATCCACATTGGAATATTTAGAGTCTACTTAAGAGAATAATGAAGCATCGGAGTATTGGACCACTTCATCAAATATTACAAAGTTCGCATGCGTGAAACAATGGTAAAAAGAAGTGTTTCCTGGCACACACGATTTTGGCATGCGTGAAATCATACAGTTGCGAGTAGCAATAGCAAATTGGCAGTTCCGAAATTTGCACCGCAATAGGCTGTTGCGAAAATTTAGCAACAACAATTCGCAACAGCTACATTTCTGTTGTGAATCTGAGTTGCTAAAACCTGAAATTGGTGTAGTGTTTGCCTTGTCTTGGTTTTTGACTTGGCCCACCATCTTCCTCTAAAACTTGTCTTTGGGTTTCTAATTGACTTGGCCCACCATCTTTCTCATTATCTTCCTCCTCATTTTCCTCCCCACTTTCCTCTTCATCTTGTTTATCGTGCTCAACTGTTCCAGTAGGTTCACGGATTACAAGTCGACTAATATCACCACCACTCTCCCATTTTTTCCCTCTTGTAGATGCCCCAAAACGCTTGTTGTGATCTTGTTCTCTCCCTCGAGGAGGCAGAGACTGAGGAGTACCAAGATCGTTCTTCTTTCTTTTCTTAAGCCCAGCATCTTTAGCTTTTACTTTCTTAGTTTCCTTGGCTTTAGGCCTATATCAAAAAAAACACGAAATAAATATAAGACAACTCACTTTCATATGTGATGCCGACATAGATATACTGAATAACAGAATGGAATCATCATCCATAACCGTGTGAGAGGGTTGAGGTCTCACTGTGTCGCGAATTAAAATATCAACCCCATTGCCATTGAAAGGGCTAGCAATAACCTCATGTGAATGGCTGGAACCATGACGAGATTTCTTCCATGCAAGTATATATATGCAAGCATTTAATGCAGAGCCATGATTGCATGCAATTCAAGGTATGTTCCCAAGCCATTAAACAATCAGCATTATTTTTAATCCTTTGTCTACAAACATCCTTGTCACCGTCAGTAGGAAAGTGTCGATCGATCAAATGCCTGTAAATCGCGCTTCTAGCATATCCTTTGCCTCCAACACCACCATGACATCCATCAAAACCATTAAAAGGACATTGTATCTTGTCCATCTATGATATTGGGGTGAATATCGTCTGAGATGAAGGAGAAGGCAATAGTGACGAGTCACGAAGAACTCTAGAGGTTGAGGATTAAGAATAACGAATTCTGGGATAATGATCCCAACAAAGGCATAACGATTATTATTGTTATATTATTGGATAACGATTATTACATGAAACTACTTGGAAGTCCAACAAGCTACGTCCCAACGACTAGGGGTGTGCAACGGACGGTTGCGGATTAGGAGTCACCCGCAACCAAACCGTCAAAGTTCCGGATTTGAAAAATTGAACCGTGAACGGCCCAATCACCCGCGGATTTCACGTCGCGGATCAGTGGATAATGCGGACCGGATGTGGTTTAATCGCGGATTTAGTCGGAAGAAAAAAAAAGTAAACAAACAAAACTGGTGAGGGAATTTTTGGACATGCTATGCTAGGAATTTCATCAAACAACTTGCGTGCATAATAATAAAAAACAAAGTAATTGATTTGGTGTAGAATCACTATTCAGGGACTAATAAGCCGAAAGGAGAATTCCATAATGTAGATATGAACACCATTCAAAAGATATTTGGACTGAAACTAACATGAAATTGAGCGAAGGGGAACTTCAGTTCGTTTCATTTCAAAGCAAACTCCGTTGGGTTAAATAGCAGAATACATGGCACCGACGGGAGGCTAATAAGCTTTTTTTTGCCGGGCTTTATTTAACTGGCCTTTATTTTTTTTGTTATAACCTACGGTGCGAGTGAACCCGCGGATTTACAAAACCAACCGCAACCAAACTGCTAAACCTTGCGGATTTGAAAACTCACCCGTGTCCTGCCCAAAGACTCTTGCGGATTGGTTTTCACCCGCAATTTTGCGGACGGTTGCGGATGAAATTTGCGGTTGCGGATTTTATGCACACCCCTACCAACGACGTACTATTACATTAATTGAACAGGTGGTTGTGCTAGCCTACCAGCGAGCCTCATGAGGAACCAACCAAGGGAGCCGAAATGGATAGTGGGGCTGATTGTGTCGCAAGGGGGGCAATTTAACTCTACCTTTCATGTAAAATACTGCAATATTGCGCCACCGGAGACTCGAACCTGGAACCTCTTGGAGCGCAACGGGGATGACCAACTGAGCTAGCTACCCATATTTTTATTATTATTTTTCTAAATTTTTTTGGTCAATATATTATTATTGGATAATAGAATTATTACATTATCTAGTTGGAAGCCTTACAAGTTAAGCTCCAACGGCATAATACTACATTAGTTGAACAAGTTGTTGTGATAGCCTACCAGCGAGCTCATGAGGAACCAAGCCAAGGAAGCCGAAGCGGATAGGGGGTTGTGATTATGTCGCAAGGGGCAAGCTAACCCTACATTCCATGTCAAACTCTTTAATAGTGCGCCATCACATCAGGGACTCAAATCTAGGACCTCCCGAGGAGCATGAAAACTCGGTAATATTTTATTATTATTTTTTATCTTTTTAAAGCATGCATTTTAAAATCAGAAGCTAAAAAGGAGGGTCAAGATGTATCTATAAAGTAGGTAAGTCGAGTCCAGTCAAGAGACTGGAACGTTGGGAGATATACGGCGGTGCTCTTCATTATTTAAGAAAACTAGCCGTTACTCTCTCTCTCTATCTCCTATTTCTAAATCTGAACATTTTCCTTTCTCTGTTCTCTTTACAAATTTCAGGGGGATTAATGGCAGTTCTTTCTTTAGATACTCCATCTTTCAGTTCTCAACTTAATGGTAGTATCTCAATGGAATCTTCTTCACCATTATTATCACCAAGTCCTTCAGTTTTATCAGAGAAAGAAGATTATTGGAGCACACTGAGAAATCGAGTTGATACCCTTCTCGAGAATCGACAATCAATTAACCAAAATTCTGAATTCCCAGTTTCATCATCGAGAAAAGAAGAAGATGATTGTTTGCTTCTACTGCGAGGATTTGATTCAATTTCTTCTTCTTTGATTCAACTTAAAGGCAATTTACATAAGGCCCTGGAGGTAATTACTAATTAATCTTCAATTTCTGTTTTACAATCTTCAAGTGATTCAATTTAGGTTTTTCTAATTTTATGATTTGGGTGTGTGTATTAATCTATTGTGAATTCTGGGTTATTGACAATTTTGGGTTTGTACTTGCATCCTCTAATCTTCAATTTCTCTCTTTTACAAACTTAAAATGATGATTCAATTTAGGGTTTTTTATCACTTAATTTTATAAGTTTACATTTTGGGTTTGTTTATCAATCTATTGTGAATTCTGGGTTATTGCCAATTTTGGGTTTGTACTTGCATCCTCTAATTTGTATGATTGATAGGGAGCAAGAGATCTGTCAAAACCTTCATTAACTGAAATATTGCAAAATGATGCTGAAAAGTCAGAAGAGGGCAGCAAAAATTTGAAGAAGAGAAGGCATGATGACGAGTCTGAAGAACAATCAATTGAGAATCAGAAAGGAGGTGACGAATTGAAGAATGGGAAGCTCAAGAAAGCTAAAAATGTTGGTTAATTTCTTTGTTTTTTTAAAGTTACTTTGTGTGATCTGCCGAATGTGCTTTGTTTTGTAGGAGATAATTTGTGCGTTTGCTTGTCCTTTTGTAGCTTGCAATTTCGATGGCAGCAAATGCAGCTTCACTTGCTAGACAAGTGAAATTGATTAGATCGGATTTGTCATTTATGCAAGAGAGATGCGATATGCTTGAGGAAGAGAACATGAGACTTCGCAATGGATCTGACAAGCCTGAAGAAGATGATCTGGTAATCAATTTTACCCTGAATGAACTATCTCAAACATATTGTGTGTATGCGACTTGGGACTATATATGGAAACAGATTGTGAATTTGTTTTGTTTTGTTTTGTGTTTCAAAGGTGAGACTTCAATTGGAAGCTTTGCTTGCAGAGAAGTCTCGATTAGCTACTGAGAATGCCAACCTAATACGAGAGAACCAGTGTCTTCACCAGCTCGTTGAATACCATCAACTCACCTGCTCCTCGGAAGATATCGATCAAACGTACGAACAAGTTGTGGGAGGAATGTGCTTGGATTTTTCTTCTCCTTCTTCAGATAGTGATGACTCAAACAGTAGTGAAATTGATGCTCCAAGCACACCGAGAAGTGATATTGTTGGGTTCTCCGCTTGCCTTGATCAGTGCTATGAAGAGCACAAGTAGTAGTAGTGGTAGTGCTGGATGGAGCTTGCAATTCAGCCTGTGTTTGCAGTTTACAGTTCTGGTCAGTTTTCTGATCAATTGTGTAAAATATTTAGCATTTAATCTGTCTAGGATGAATTTTCAGTTCTCCATTTCTAATGCAGATTATTATAGTGTTCAATTCTGAGCTGGTGTGTTGCATTATTTTTGGCCGGCCCGACATGTCATCAGATTGGCACGTACCTGCTAGATCAAATTGAGCGGGCTTCTTTTAGTCCATCTAAACAGTAAAACAACCCCACTTTTTCTTATCCCAGCCGCTGCTATAAAACCAAAGAGAGAGTGCAGATGAGTTCTTTTCTAAACCCTAATTTTTCCCCGCCGCTAACTCTGTACTAGCAGCAAATCATATCTGAAGCAGGTGATATTGAAATTCCATCATCAATCTGTAAGTGTTTCTGAAATATGTAATCTGGTTCTAATTTGAAGCCTAAGATTTATGATTCATTTCTTCATCTTCTGTGGTATTAGAAATGATTGAATTAGAAAATCATGTCGTTGAAATTATAGATTTTACATCTGAATCTCTATCTCTAGGTTGTGCTGTTCATATGTGTGGTTCTATTTGTAATGGTTACTTATGGTTTTATATTTCTAAGAATATGAGGTTTCTTTGTTTATGGAACCCATCCACTAAAGAATACAATCAACTTACAAGACAAATCAATAGGCTCTTCACATGTCTAAATGCTTTTCTAGTCAAACCCAAATTTACCAAATATGTCATAACTGATATAGGGTTCTGAAAAAGCATGACTTCTGTGGTAAACTCTTCAAGTTAAATGTTGCAATCATGAAGAGACTAGACGATCTGTGGAACGAAGATTCGATGTCAGTAACTTGTGGTGTGGAAAATTCTGACGAAGTGTTAAGGATATACACAGAGTGGCATTGAAGATTAATTCGATTTGGGTTGTGGTATCTAAAGATATTCAAAACCAGATTGGAAAGATGTTGGGATGAAAATTCAACAATGAGATGTGTTGTTTCGAATTTGGAGAGCATAATCCTGAGGAGTGGAAAGGAAAGTTCAATATTCGCATGTGTAGAATTGCATAATTCTGAAAAGATAGAATCCGAAGCGCGGGGTTTGCAGAATGAAGTTACTCAAAGTGGTGAAAAGCAAAGAGATAAAAATAACATGAGCAAACCTAATGCTGAAACCAGCAGCGGAAGGAGGAAGGATTCTCCTATGTATGATGTTGGCGTCAATAAACATCATGAATTGGTGGAGTCTGGAAGTTTGAGGCTGATATGCTTTCTTCATTTGAAGAGGAAAAACATTGAAATTCTATTGTTGCATTCTGATCTAGTAGTGAAAGCAACTTCTTCTTTTTGTAAGGAAAAAAAAGCAGAAGAAGAAGTTGTATTCACTATTCCATGAGAATGCATTGGTGGGATAATGAAAGCTGGTAAGGAAATTGAAATTGGAAGAAGCGTGGAGTCTGGTTCAGTAAAAGTGAGTCAATAAGCTCTAAGTTGGCATCAAGATATACCTGAGGTTTGCCTAAAATGTCATGAAAAGAATGTTGCAGCAAAGACTGTTAAAGTAGCAAAGAATGTTCATCAGTATTGGTTGAGCTATTGGTAGCACAAAGACTGTGAAAGTAGCAACACACAGCTTGTTTCAGGTATAAGCTTGATTTCCCTTTTAGCTTTAGTTCCTTGTAAATTGTCTTGATGTTTAGTTCTTTGTCATGAATCATGATAGATGTTACTCTTGTTGTGTTCTGTATTCGTAGTATGATCTCGCCGGTGCTACCTGTAAGTTTTTAAAGTTTTTTAGATAAGTTCTCTGCCATGATAGATTATACTCTTTCTGTAGGAACGGTTATTTTTTGCATTCGTCACTTTAAAACCTTTATTAAGTCCATTTCATTGATTTAAATTTGGTCAAATAAATGCATTCAAATAGGTTTTGTAAACCATATCATCCCTGGTTATCATAATCAGTTGCAGATGTTTCTGGATATTCTGATAAACATTTCGCTGTCAACCCCTGTTTGTTGACTGTTTCTGCTTTCAGTAATGCTGCAAACTATGCTTGTTTTGCTAATTTGTTAAGTTGCACCATCATTCCAGTGTTTGGCTTTGTCAGCTGGTCTTCCTGGAGCAATGGCGCAAATTGCAATCTTGGTTTCTTAAAGAGAAGCATTTTATCGAGCAAGAAGCTGCTCGTCCTGATGCAATTTGGAATTGTGAGCCTCCAGGTTCTCTTTGATAGAATAATAGTTTCTGTCGGAATTGTCAGCCTCAACAAAAAATTATCCTATAAGAGTTGGTCAGCAAATTGTGGTTCCCATACAGCGTGGCATATGCAGTTTGGAGCTTGTGACTGCAGAACACTGTTTTTCACTCCTCTCTCACAACCCAAACCTGGGTCCAGTTACCTCCAAAATAGGACGACGGTTTCTGTTCAAGTGCTTGGCATTTTTATACTCAGTGGAAATTTGCAGGCCTTGTGGAATTGAATAAATCCGTGCAATTGGTAAAAGAAACCAGCCCAAAAGATGTTGGTTGTCTACATGGAAGCTCTGGAGTTTACAATGAGTGCACCTGCAGGCAGTTTTGTAACATCTGAAACCACTAAGTGGTTTAGGAATTGTACAAATGGTTTAATAGTTAGAGATTTGAGCACTTGTCTCTCAAAAGCACACTGACAATAGTCTGTTCAGTGGACAAGATTTATATAAAATGGTTACCAAACCTTGCCGAATAACATGCTGTGCCGGTCTCCACTCGACTTGCTTTTACCACAATTCTGCTACTTGAACATCAAAATAACAAAACATTTTAAAGAAAATCACGCCAAACATTCTAAACTAAGTTCAAAAGTGACAGAGAATACACCGCTTCCTCGCCATTTGAGACATTTTCAACCATTCAACTCCTTCATATTGAGCGCGCATTCAGCCTGACAACTTCTTAATTTTTAAGCAAACCATTCACTCCCCCCATATTGAGCCTGGCAATTTCCTATTCAAGGAGACTCAATATGGTGTCACGTAGAGGCATATATGCTCCTATCGCATCTCAAACTAGTTTTGTAATTGTATGCGTATAATTCAGTCTTCCTGGATCCCGGAAAATAGCTGTTATCACATCGACAATGTCAATTATTCAACATTCCTCAAGGCCCAAACATAAAGTCATTTAACTGGGCCAAGTATACATAATTTGGCCCAATATAGGTTCAATCGGCAAAGTCCATTTTACGAGAACAACAAAAATCTATGGTAGATTGGTAGTGTCACTCCTTCGAAATGAAGCCGAGCCAGCCCAATCTTCACAATGGAGGGTGTTCATTTTAGACTATTTTAACCAAGTTGACTAACGGGTCAACGACCCAAATTCCCTTTTAAGTGTTAAGAGCAATTCCTATGGGATGGACAAACTCAGAGTTTGTTCATTTTGCTCCCTTTATGGAATGAACAAACCAAGAAAATGGATGTTCAAATGAACATATCTGTTCATTTGAACATCGAGTCGCAACAACAGACGCGCGTCTATTGTAATGACGCGCGCTATCCCTAATAATGCTGGCATCAACAACAATGACACCCGCGTTGGAAGAAGAAACGCCCAGTGCTTTTCTCTCTCCAAAACCCGTTTAAGATATTTAGGGTTTATTTTTTAATATTTATTTTTATTAGTTAAGTATTTCATGGGACCCAACTTTTAATAATTTATATAAATAAAATCACTAGCGGGACCCAACTCTTATTAGTTTATATTAATAAAAATGAAAACTACAGCAACACCCATTTTTAAGATTTTCTACACTGTAAATGTAACACCCCGAGTTCCGGACCAGGGTCAAACCCATATGGAGATCCGAACTCGAAGCGTTACGGGTCGGAAAGAGACTTATGCATACATATTTTTGCTAATTTACTTTTTGCATAAAACATAGGTGAAACTTTATAAAACATAAACTGAAGCATATAAATTCACTTATTATCTTAACAACGATTTCAACTATACATATTATTTCAAATTACATTTCAAGCAATACAATTAAGCAATTCAATCACTAAGCTACTCATTCCTAGCTTTCGCTGCGCCACTCTGATAAATCTGCAAGGATATCAATTGGGATGAGATGACAGCTCAATAGAATGCATTCCCAATTCTCCAAAGATGCGCAAAACATAATCATTTTATCAAGCAAAAACATTTACCAAGAAACACATTACGACTTCAATGAATCAATGTTATATTCGACAATCACCTTACCAATAATGTTTCTAATAAATTATCTTATTTAGATTCCAATCATGAATTCACAAAGCCAATAATATTTCCAACAAATCATCTAAATTCATATTCAAGACATGAGTTCATAACATCAATAACATTCCCAACAATTCATGCAATTAGATTCCACACATGAGTTCATAACACTAATAATATTTATATTATCACAACAAACCATGAGTTTACAACACCAAGATAATTGTCAACAAATCATTCATCAATGATTCAACACATATATTCACGCATTAATATAGTCACATAGAAACCATGAGTTCACTAATCGTCCATTTGGGATTTAACGCATCAATTCAGAATTCATCCATTTAAGGTTTTTACACGTCATTCACATATTAACTAACAAACCATGAATTTACAATACCAAAATAATTGTCAACAAGTCATTCATCAACGATTCATCATTTATTCACGCATTATCATAGTCACAGACAAACCATGAGTCCACAATAGCGTTGTTATTGTCAACTAATCATCCTTATAAGTTCACACTTGAGTTCAACCATTCATTGAATTAGATTTTCCACATGAGTTCATAACACCAATTATGTATTCCAACAAATCATATATTCTATATTTCAACACATGATTAATGCATTAATATTGTCATCACAACAAGTAACCATGAGTTCACGATACGAAAACCTTGGTTCGTACACCCACCTATCGTTTATCGGCACGGAAAGCCTCCATCGATAGTCAGAAACAAAAGCTCCTATGGGGATCATACCCATTTGCTCTCGGGGATCATTACCCGTTTCATTCAAAATGAAGGAATGACTATCAATTAGAGCTAATTTGATGATCCTATTAAAAGGGTTTTGCAACACTTCTTCGCCCCAAAGTTTTTCATACACTTCTTCATACCAATGAATAATCAGTAGTGGGCAATGCACCCCAAGCAGTTTGTGGTGTGGAAAAAAAAGGCTACGCACCAAACAGTTAGTCGTCCTCACAAAGTTAAGACTTTTTTTTACAAAAATTCTTGTTGAACCGACAATTTAAACAACATAAAAACAACATACACATGGGACCCCTGTTTTTCCTTGGTGGCGGATCCCACCAGTTTATGCGTGTAAACGATTTTTATGTTGTTTGAAATGGCGTCTGTTTAGAACTGGTGTTTTTTTAATACGTTTCAAACTTAAAGTTTCCCTCTTTTTATTTCTATATTTTATATTTCTTTATTTTATTATACACGCCTCGTTATTTGTTGTCCAACTGTGGCTTTCCCATTTTCCCCATAGCAGGAAAATGGGAAAGTCACAAAATGAAGGAGTTGGTCTCACAATGGGATAACCCACAAGTGATGCTCTAATAAAACAACATAGGGACACTAAAAAATAATACATTCAAATACCTTTATCTGTGTATTTTTATAATGGATATATTATCTTTAACTAATCAGTGTTAATTAGTTTTTAGGACTAATTGGGTTGGTTATATTATTTGTAAATTAGAGTTTTACTTTCCAAAAAAGAAATATTTTTTATTGAAGAAGAAGAAGTTGGGGAAACCATTGAAGCGAAACTAGGTTTTGGTGAATTCAATATCGAAAATAGGTGGTATGAAGAAGAAGAATTATATTCACATCGTAAACAGATAATGTTACCAGTTCGATGCTTAGAGATAAGGATTTGGATATTTGCTTGATGATCCAAATCTTTGAGGAAAAACCCTAGATGATGATCTAATGAAACAAAAGGAAGAATCACATCAAAATGAAAATAAAAATGCTTCAAACAAACATATATCGTGTTAAAGAAACTCAAATACCCACGTTATATGTTATCAGTAGCATATAGACTCTAGTTTTACATGCATTTAATGCCATTGGCATCCTAGAATTGGTAGGTAGTGAATTATGATATCTACCGGTTATACATTTCTGTTCCAAAATTTCGATAGATCGATTACAACCAATTTCGAATTCTCTTTCTTTCATAATTGGTAGTTTATTGAAATTTGATATCTACTTATTATGAATATAGCCACGGATACAAAAAAAAATCTGAAGTTAGAGAGTTTCGAATTCTTATACTTGCATGATAGGTAGTGTTGGATGATTATCTACCGATTATGAAGGTAGCTCAAAATATAGCTTTTTCTCAAACTTAGAAATTTTTCAAATTTTTCTACTTTCACAATTGGTAGTTTTGACGAATTAAATATTTACTGATTTGTGAAGGTAGCCCCAAATATAAAATTTTCAAAACTTAAAATATTTTGAATTTTTCTACTTTCGTAATAGGTAGGATCGGTAGTTACATGAAACAGAACATGATGATTTACATGAAGATATCCCTCTTAGATAATAAACAACTTGTTTAACATGGTATTTTAGGTAAATGTTTTTTTTTTCTGAGAAGGTTACCCAAAATGGTTGATAGAAAAATATCTATTTAATTCACGTCCATTCAAACAATATTAAACTTTACATGTCTTTTTCACCCAAAAAAGTGTTGTTCCAAGGCTAATTGAGCAATTTTGCTTTTACCATACAGTCATTAGTACAAAACAAAGCTAGGATAAGTTAGCTTGTGTTAGTGGTGGTCAGGATTTGTCCAGACAAAGATAAATCAAGGGTTGTGGTTCTCCTGATCACCCCCTACAACTCGCACGCGTGGCATTAATTCCAATATTATGAATGAAAAATAAATACTCAAGTTAAGATATGGATTTTCAAAAATTATAACGGGGAGGTTCGAACTCATGACCTATTGTGTCATAAGAGTGGCCTCTAACCAGTGTTCCACCTTGGTTGGAATTAATAGCAAAGATAAATCAACGGTAGTGGTTTGTTCAACTTAAATATCATAATTGTTTTATTAATTAGTGTTTCACTAATTGCACATAATAAATAATCTATTCATTATAAAGTGTTTTATTAATATGTGTTTCACTAATTGCTCATAATAAATGACTAATCATTTTTTAATTATAAATGTTTTCTTAATTAATTATAATATGTATTTCTATTAATAAGTAATTTTGATAAATAATATCAATAGACATTTTTGGCGACAATGAGTAGTAGAAGAGGTGGAGACCGAAAGATTAGTGGTGGTTAAGGGCGGCGCCAAGCACAATTATATTTATTTTTGTTCTTTTATCATAAAGTAGGATACGAAGTCCATTTTTCACATGTATCCAACTTGCCAAGAGTTTTTTCTTCCTCTTTCCTCAAGATCATGACTTCGCCCCTGGTTTGTGGCGGAAGAAGTAGTGACGGTGAGTGCTGGTGAGTAGCGATGGACAATATTAATTTTATGTTGTCGTTACAACATCGATAACATCGTAGAGTGGAAGATGTGGTTGGTTTTTTTTAACACTTTTGATAAAGGAAGGTACCATATATTTCCGGGAAGATATCATACAAGATATTATTTTCATAATCGTAGTTGGATCACCCAAATGGTACCCCTGTTATCTTTGGTATTATATCGTATAAATCATGATTTTTTAATGTTAAAATAAAATTGATTGCAATACAAAAAAGAATATATATACGGAAAAAAATAATGAAACCAATCAATTGACGACATTTTGTTCAATCTAAACCTCATACATGGCATTTGTGATTGAAAATTAGAATTGCGTCCAACAACTTACATGGGTTGGGCGGCCGTGATGGTGGCAGTGGTGGAGTCAAAAATTTACATTGAGGAGGCCTACTTTTTTAAAAAAAAAAAAAAAAACATGTAAACTTTGGGGGACTAAACCATAAATATATATGGACAAAGTACTATTTATAAAATAAACTAAAAAATTCATGTAGTTATTAGAAATTTAAAAGGTTAAAGCCAGGTTAGTCAACCCTTGGCTCTGCCACTAGGTGGTGGTGGATAAAAAAAATGGATTCATATGGTTTTATGGTGGTGGCGGGTATTGGTGAACAAAAACATATTATGCTAATTGTGTAATGCAAAATATGTAACGTTATATTATAAAGTATAAAACGTGGATGATCATTCTAATGTTAAAATAAACTCGATAAAACACATGTCCATTTTAAAAAATTGGTGCAATCAATTGTCATATTATGTAATAACTAAACGAACGACACGAATCAAGATCAGAACATATGAAATTATTTTTATCGATTTGTCTATGTAAGGAGTGGTCAGGATTTGTCCCTGGCAAAGATAAATTTATCGCTGGGGTTTGTTTAACTTAACCATTTTTAAATACTTTATTAATTAGAGTCTCATTGATTATTCATAATGATTAATTAAATTTCTATTATAAATGTCTCTTTAATAATCTAACATAAATACATAAATTTATTAATAAATAATTGTACTAAAAGCTATATTAATTCTAATGGTGGTAGTGGAAGTAGGGTTAGTATAAACGGTGGCGGGTGTTTGTGAATGGTGGAGGCGGTAACATTACTATTGGTGGAAGAATTAGTGGAAGTGGATGGTTTTTATGGTGGTGGGTGTTGGTAATAGTAGTGGATAATAATAGTTTTTGCTTTTTAGTGAGTTTTATTGACCGAGTAAAAAAAAATCTTCACAGAACATGCAACATTGTATTGTGAAAGATGTAATTGGTTGTTTTTAGCACCATTGATAAGGACAAAAATCAAATATTTCGAGGATGATACCGGAACGTATAAAACAATATGATGATGAATGTTGGATCACCGAAACGGTATCCGTATTATATAAAGGCAATTGGTGTGCCCGCGTAAGAGAACATTATCGCTCTCTCAAGTACTATTACATTTTTTTCCTGAAAGACCATCAATGTCGAGTTGTTTCGCGACAACTACCTATAAAAACAACAATTGTTTGAAAATATTTGTTTGTTCATCAAAATCATCATAAAAAACTCTAAATCATAAATCTAAATTTCTCCTCCGATGTTTATAGAATATTTTTTATATTTTACATTCTCAAATCATGCGACCTCTTTATTACAATATCAAATTACGGATCAATATGTATAGGTTTCATTCACTAGATTAGAAGGTAGAGTAGACACAGATGGGTAGATCACACAAAGCAAAACATGAGTAAGAATACTTCAATAATTTGGTCAAGAAATAAGGTCAAAAATTTAATATTAACTTTCTATAGGACTAATTAGATCGGCTTCGATAGGAGCCGACTAAAATATGGATTAATAATAATTTCCACATAAGACAATTTCAAAACATAGTTTGGCTAACTCTGCCTATGTAAAGAGTGGTCAAGATTTGTCCTTCCTCAATTGTTATGTTATGTGAGAAGAAGGTGATATCTAAGATTGAGGTACAATTCAAATCCATTTGATTCATACCATTTACAACTGGACGCCTTGAAAAAAATTGACGTGTTGTTATTATTGTTACAGGTAAGGGATACATTGACCACACTTGCGCAAATATCTCACTTCACAAATGATTGGTGTTTCATGTACTGTCTAGAATGCAATGATGAATATGAGGAAACAAGGCACCAGAAGCAGTGTCCGGAGTATTTTGGATATAGTAACTTAGACCCGATGAAATACTTATGTTCTTTTTTTTTTAGTTTTTCCACAATCTATTTATTTAAGAAAAATGAACATTGCAAATACATAACATCAACAAAATTTAGACAGATTGTGTTTGATAATAATGGCTACCGATGGTCCGGAAACGGCAAAAGAAAGGAATTGTTGAAGAAGAATTGTTGGGATGTACGATGGATTCCTTGATACGAATGAAAGAGGTATAACTATTTCGATTCTGAAATCACATAAAGTTCACAGTAGAAGATGACATCAAGTTTAAAGTTAGTGACAAACATAATATGGCTAACTAAAATGTTAAAAACAAACAAGATATATAAACTTAGAAAGCCGTGGGACTTGAAGAGACCAATTTTGAAAACTACAATCTTAGAAAGCAACAATCCACAATACCATAATTTTTTCTATAAATATTCAATGTAGAAGATGTCAACTTTTGGTAAAGGATCTATTGACAACCTATAAATTTGAAATAGGATCAGGGAGTACAATATGTGTTCAAGGTTCTTTATGAGGTAATGTGTCGCCAGATTGTATTCCAAGTGAAGGTAGGAACATATGGAAGTGACAAAATTTCCAAGACTTTTGAAGTTACCAAAGCCTTCGTTAAGACGAACTGTTGGGCACAATACTTTGTTGAAGATTTAATGGCAGAGGTTTGCATATATACAATACCTTCGAAAAGGTAATTGGTACACATTTTAAACATTGTCATCTGATGGGTGTTGAAAAATTACAGGAAAATCATGTCACATTGGAGAGTTTGTATCATCCGTTCGATGCAAAAAAATATTATTCTCTGCCTATTTGGAGGATCGACAACATGACCATAATAAATGAGTCAGCTGGAGCTAAATAGGAGCATGGGGAGACTTTTATGGACGATATTGATTAGTTGATTTCACTGAGATGAGCGCTGCTGACGACATATTTCCAAAAAATATTTAAACTTCCATGTTCATGTAGAGCAATGAGCCTAAATATTTATCTCATTGTAAGCAATGAACCTAAATAAAAAATTGTCTGGAAGTTAAAATTATATTTCTTTCGTTTGAGCAAATCTCCGGCGGTAAAATATTAAAGGAAAAAGCAAGAAAAAAAAAGAGAGGAAAATCCCGACTATTTTTATGACAAACACATATTAAATCATAAGAAGTTGATAAGTATTCGGGACACAAATTATACGATATATTAAAAATGAACCAACATCATGGCCCGTACCGTTACGGCACGGGTTATGAGCTAGTAAAGTATAAAGTATGGAATATTTTTAGAGTTGCTAAATGGTCGTCATAACCACCAAGATCCATGAATCTTGTTGGACACGTAATGATTTCCAAGTTAAAATTGCATCAAATTGGACACGTAATGATTTCCAAGTTAAAGTTGCATCAAATGGAGACGGTTAATATGAAATTAAGTAAAGCGAGTGCGATCCTAACTAAAGTTAAGTCTATGAAATTGCGTAAAGCGAATGTGATCCTAGCTAAGATAGAGGCGGACGACCTCAAGAACTTTTTCCTTGTCTACAATTGGCTGTGTCCTAGCGACAATCAAGAGGACAGAATGGGAATGTAGATTGGTTAGGCAACAATTTGTAGGGAGAACCCAACAACACAACTACAAGATAAAAGCCGAAGAAAAAAATGGTAAAGTGATTCGCATTTTCTTGCCACATCCGAAGATGATCCAATTGGCTCTAAGTGCAATCTCTATAGATATAATCCTAGTCAGAGTTGTATTGTGTAATGATAACTATCATAAAACTGCTGAACACACAATTCTCAATTGTAAATTTGGTCAGGGACTCGGGGATGTATTATTCCCCATGGTCATTTGGCTCAAACATTAGCGACTACTCGGTTCTGGCTAGTTAAATATTGAAAAGTTCAATAAAGTCAAAGGATTACATAAAGGAAAGAAATAAGAATCGCGAAGAAAGAGGAGGTTTATAGTTTCTGGTTTGGAGAAAGAGCGAGAGAGAAAGGGGGAAGAAAGAAGGTGATTCAATCTGAAAAGAAAAATAAAAATTCGTTCTTTCTTCTCCTACTGATTTTTTGAACTATTGTATGTATATATGAAAATCAATATATCTTGTTTCTTGCACTGACTGATGATTGTTTCTTCATTCTTCTTCTGTCTAGGGTTAGGGCTTAATCTGAGCAAACATGGATGAGCATTGCGAATTGACTGCTGAGACTTTTGAGATTAGATTGGAAGGAGAGGACTCTGAATTTGACGAGAGGCAGAAATGTAAGAACTTCTAGCTATTTACATACTTACTACTACTGCTACTTTGTTCTTTACTTTTTGTGATTGAGAAATTCTTGACTAAAGTTTTGTTTTCAAAATGGAACAGTTGTGCTTTCCATCATAACGGACCGTTATGGTGGTGAGCTTCCTTTCTTGGTTGCAGATTGTTATCCTTTTAAGCTCGTTTGTACGGAGACCAAATGGGTAAGTGTTTCTGTTTGTGCTTTTCTTGTTCTAGTTTGTGTTGGAGGTTGTACCGAACGTTTTGATGTTTTCTTCTCAGATCACAGTTAGAGGTCGTATTCGTGATGATTCCATTGATCCAGAGTACTTAGGTCTTATGTTGGGAGATGTTTATGTGAAGTTGAGCAAGGTTAAGGAGCATGAGTTTCATGCTCTTGCACTTCCACACTTTCCTAGTCGTATTCCCGTCTTTGTCACACTAAATGGGATCACTCCAATTAGTGAAATCTTTTGTTTTGAGTATCTCCCGTCTGCTGAAGATGATACTAGGATTCTCAAAGATGAAGTGATTCAGTTGGAGGCGAGACTTGGTCGTCTACTTGGCTTCAACGACATAAGGTTAGCTTTAGATAAAGCAAGGGCCGAAAAGACACGTCCCGAGATCGTTTTGAGGATTTGATTAAAGAAATGGCTGTTAGAGAGGAAACATGATGGGAGTGAGAACAACGGTATTGTTCTTGATGCTGACGGTCAAGGAGTTATTCACCTTTGTGCTAAGTTAGGATACAATTGGGCTATCATGTTGTACAACCGTTTTGGTTTCTCTCTTGATTTCAAGGATTGCAATGGCTGGACAGCACTTCATTGGGCAGCGTATCATGGATGGTAAGTTATTAGTTATCTACTCCTTACTTGTTTTATCTTGTGTTTTTTTTTTCGTTTTCATTCTTTGGTATATAAATTCTCTTTTGTAGGAGAGGTACTGCTTTGGTATATCTCAGTGTTAAATGTCTGGTTCTTTCTAAACAAACTGCCTACTGCTATCCTCCCTGCTAAAATTTTAGACTTTAAATGATTCAGTTTCCAAAATGAGCATGATCGCTACTTGATGAAATTCTGTCTGGACTCTAAAACATCTTGGTCAAGACTCAAGTACACTTGACAACTTAATTCTCTCAAGTTTTCAGTTACATGGATTGTCATACTCAATGTAGATGTTGTCAATTTTATCTCCTTCTTTCGTTTGGGTGGCTATTAAGTGTACGGGAACAGGTTGTCATCTAAGAGTGAATTGGTGCAGTAATGTGAAACATTCCCCGTTTCATGAGTGAATAGGATTTCTTGCTCCCTTAATTAATGACACCAGGCTTTATACACAATTACTCAAAAAACTAATTCTAATTCGATGTTTTGTCTTGCCAGAAACTTATTCCGAAACTTGGTCATTTGTCCAAATATTTTTAAAACATGGTTCTAATAGACGAGTAAAAATTAGTATGGGTGAAATGGACACGAAAAAAATAGCAAGAATGAAACTGGATTCATCCCCGTTTAAACTTAAAAGAGAACGAGGATGAAACTGGATGCATCCTGATGTAAATTAAAAATAAGAAAAAATATTTGAAAATGTGCAGGATGCAACTGTTTACATCCTGACTATTTTTACATTTTCGTCCATTTAAACAGTATCAAATTTTATGTCTTTTTCACCCAGCAATTGTCATTATTGGATTAATTGACCAATTTTGTGAAACTTATTGTGGTTTTTTATTTTCGTGCCAGAGGATGTGAATCTGCTGCGGGCGATAGGGTCAACAGACGCATACGAAAAATCAACTATTGATGCCTTGTACTTCTTTTCTTTCTTTTTTGGATTATATAGAATATGTAATTGAGGATAGTAAAACTAATTGGGGGATATAGGGAAAGGACAAAAACGGGATCCAAATATCAAATCAGGGTCACCCCTTATCTAAGTATTTTACTTAATACCTAATCTACCCCTCACTAATCAGGATTAGTGATTAATAATAATTAGTAAAATCATAAGATTTTTGATAAATGATCAATGTGTGTTTTTATTTGAATTTGGGTGAGTGAGATGAGAGTAGAAAGAGGGAAAAAAATTGAGAGGGAACTTTTTTTGGTGAAAATGGAGGATGATTGTAAAGAGAGAATTGCTGCTAAGAGGTTGAAAATTTGATTTTTTTTCTTTGAATCCACCATTTTTGCAGCTGAAAAAGCTCGGTTCCGGCATGGACATGGTATGAATACAATGACGAAAGTAGGCATACCGGCATGGTATTCATACCACGTCCATGCCGGCACCGAGCTTATCCCCCATATTGAAATTCAAGCCGGCATAGTATTCAACCCAAAAACTATGCCGGTACAGAAGTCATTTTTTTCAGAACGCTAGGCAGGGGGACTGGGGGAGGGGGGTCCGGGGGGGCATAGCCCCTCCCGACTGTGTTCGACCTGAGAGATCAAGTCTTGGGGTCTAGGGGGCAGCATCCCCTAGCAGAGTGCGAGACAGCGTCTCGTAGAAATTTTGTTTGGTTTTGAAATTCAAAACCTATTCCGTTTTGAATTTTTTCTGGTTTTAATCAGTCCACTGCCGTCATAGTTAGTTAGTTCTCGATCATGCCGGCACCGTTTCCGGCATAGTATGTTGCTTTAATTTCTATGCCGACATATGATGTAAAGTATCCAGAAAGTTGATTTTTTTTTTCACTTGACTACCGGCATTGATAGATTTCTATCGAGCATGCCGGCACTTAGTTACGGCATTGAATGTTAATTACCAAGCATGTCGGCACCATTTTCCGGCATGGTCTTCATCAATTCCGGCAATATAAAAAAAATATTTTCGGCATGGTCTTCATCACTGTCGGCATGGTCTTCATCACTACCGACATATCTTCATCATTTCCAGCATGTCTTCATCAGTTCCGACATGATCTTCATCACTTCCGGCATGGTCTTCATCACTACCGGCATGGTCTTCATCACTTCCAAATATAAAAAAAAAAAAATCGTTTCCAAAGTGAGGAGCCGGCAGAGAAGGAGAAGAGAACTTGAAAGGGAGTGGGGAGAGTTTGGATTTGAAAGGGAATCGGAAATATTTGTGTTTCAAAACTCTAACCGTAAAAGAGATTAATAAGAAGTGGAGATGGAAATGGGGATATGATTTTGTTTTTTGTTTTTTTATTTTAAGTTTTTTGTTTTTATTTTGAGGGAAGGGTATTTTAGTATTTTTACCCCCCCAGAAAAAACACCCCTTAGCAGACACTATTGGTTGGGGGAAGTAATTTATATCCCCAATTAGTTTTTATATCCCCCAATTAATTATTCATTATATACAAATTTAGGCCTGATTTATTACCCGATAGACAACCATAGGCCTGTCTTTCTCAAGTTTACAAATCTAGGCTTCTCATCCATGTTTTCACCCTTTTTTTTTCTTTTTTTTTTTGCCTTGTACTTCTTAGGGAAGTAAGTCGTGACACTGTATCTATCATGTATCTTTCTTTCGGCAACTGCAGCTCAATATCTTTCTAGGCTTTATTGTTATAAGACAATTCGTTTGGTAAACATAATTGGTGTTGAAAAATCGGAGGTACAACAACCACACCCAACAATTCGATTAGCAATTTGTATGGACAAAGTCCAATATACTTTCTAGAGAATCAACTAGACAGTCAGACTCAATCTAGAGAAAAGTATATCAAAGAGTTTAATATCTCAATCTCTCAATTTGATCTTTACTCAAGCAAATAGAAATCTGCGAGTCTTTATCAAAGAGATATAACTTGGATGGTACAAAAGACCAATATCCAAGTGTCAATCTATTTAAATCAACAACCAAAAGGTCGGATATTCTAATTGATTGAACAACGCACAACCTGTGATATTTCAATTATATAAACAAATATAATGCGGAATAGAAATAACACAGACACCAGAATTTTGTTAACGAGGAAAACGCAAATGCAGAAAAACCCCGGGACCTAGTCCAGATTGATCACACACTGTATTAAGCCGATACAGACACTAGCCTAATCCAAACTAACTTCGGTATGGACTGTAGTTGAACCCCAATCAATCTCACACTGATCCAAGGTACAATTATCCTCCTACGCCTCTCATCCCAGCAGGATGCTACGTACTTGATTCCCTTAGCTGATCTCACCCACAACTAAGAGTTGCTACGACCCAAAGTCGAAGACTTTAATAAAAAAATCTGTATCACACAGAAAAGTCTACGGTAATACATAAATCTGTCTCCCACGAATATACCTATGAGTTTTTTGTTCCGTCTTTTGATAAATCAAGGTGAACATGAACCAATCAATAACCCGGATTTATATTCCCCAAGAACAGCCTAGTATTATTGATCACCTCACAATAATCTTAATCGACGCATCGAAAAAAGATATTGCGGAATCACAAACGATGAGACGAAGATGTTTGTGACTTGTTTTCTATCTTTCCTATCGGAGATATAAAATCTCGAGCCAATTATTTTAATTGTACTCGTAACGATAAAAACAGCAAGATCAGATCACACAACTTCACAATCCCAATGAAGTCTTTAAGTCGTTAACCTGGTTTAGAAGAAGAAACCAAAGGTTAAAGGAGAATCGACTCTAGCTTAGTACAACTAGTATCACACAGAATGTGTAGAGATTAGGTTTCCCAGTTGTTAGAGTTCTCCCTTATATAGTCTTTCAAATCAAGGTTTGCAATCAATGTCAGCTTGGTAACAATGTATTGAATATTCACCATTAGATGAAAACCTGATTAGATTTAAGCTAATATTTCTCAACCGTTGGATCGAAAACTTAGCTTGTTACACACAAATGAAATGTCCAATTTTGGGTTTATGAACCGTACCCAAACATTAACATTTGTTGGTTCAACAATAGTTAACCAAAGGTTAGCCATATGATCACTTTCATATCAACCATCTTCTTCTTCTTCACCATAACTAGTCCAAATGACTCAAAGGAACTAGTTAGAGAGTTGTTCAATTGCAAGGAAATCTTATGTAACTACACAAGACACAATCGAAGCAAAATCGATTTGATTCACTCGAATCGGTTCATGAACTTTATAGCCACGGTTTGCAAAAGCATTCCTTAGTTTATTTAAACATTAGTTCAAGAACAACCGGTTTTAGATGTAACCTTCTCAAGTTCGCGGATGGTCACCCATCCCTGGAGTACTCCCGCCCGAGCACGCTTAACTGCAGATTTTTTTCCCAAATCTGAAGCCATTTGTGCTGAAAAGGCCTCAGTGTTAGGAAAGGAAAAACCATTACTTATATTCCATTCGGCCAACCACTGCCGAATAGCGGGGTATTACAATACCACCACCTTAAATTGGAGTCGTCCTCGGCTCCGGAATATATTCGGAATCCCAGATCTCCGACGTTCCCTGCCCCTCATGAGAAGCACCTGTACCAATCCCGCCAGCGTACCTTCTCATCCTCGGCAGGTGACCCGTCGTCGGCTCTGATACCATTTGCAATGACCCGTCCCTCCACCTATATTGTCCCCACTTATCCACTGCAGATATTCGGCATTGTGGGGTTTTCAACGGGCTTCGCTGCGGTAATCCAGCAGAAACTTCTCGGATGGTCACCCATCCCTGGATTACTCCCGCCCGAGCACGCTTAACTGCAGAGTTTTCTGGCAACTCTTGAGCCAATTGTGTTGAAAAAGCCTCGCTGTTAGGAAAGGACAAACCATTACTTATATTCCATTCGGCCAACCACTGCCGAATATCGGGGTATTATAGTCTTGGATGTCTTCATACCTTAATTACTCTAATTGGGTAATCTTTGTTGATGTAGTCAACAAGTCTTGGTACACCAAAGTTGGAAAATGTATACCACCAAAACTAAAGTAAACAACATACCAAAGAAAGTAAACAATATTTAGTTTAACTTGCTAAAAAGCTGATGTAAGCCAAAAGAAATTGTTATCCTATTTAGCTCAAGGAGGCCCCATAGAGATTTGATGATGGACGAACAAAGCATTCGATATCAAGAAAAATGTACAACTTTGGTTATTCTAGAAGATCCTCAATCATATCTGACAACCTTTTTTTATATCTCGCGACGCCTCCAAACATCCTACTTGAGTACTTGTGGTTGAATTTGGGAAAAAACATGAAACAAAAAACCATAACATTAATACCTTGGCAATTCCTGTATCTTTATCAGGGTCATATGTTGACGAATTAGGATCATGCCTTTAAACCGAAATTTGCAAACCCACCACTTCTTGAATTCCTCCAATTCTGATATGTTGTTATGACAAAGTATAACGATAATTCCTATGCCGCTTTATTTTTGTAGACAGATGACCTTGAGTTGTGGCTATAATTCTCGACGACAAAGTAGATCGTGTTTGTTTTCTGTATCCGGACCTTCAGTCCCCGGTAGAGGTTGACCATGTTTATTCCTACGTGGTTTTCTATTTCTTGTTCGCCTAAGATTAAGATATATATGGTAGCTTTCAAAAGAATGTAGAGAACTAAAATAAAAATTAAAATGAGGTTTTTTGTGGAGAGAATATGTAGAAGAAGATTGAATTTGATGTGTATTGAATTTGTGGAGAAAATACGTAGAGAAGATTAAATTTGATGCGAGTAAAGTAGCAAAAATGAGTATTGATTTTATAAAGTTTGAAAAAAAAAGTTCTTTTAACGTTACAAATTTGACCATCATCTTACACTAAGACGCGCATAGGCTCAACTTGAGATCGAGTGTCCCCGACCGTCCAAACCAGCAACGATCATCTCAGGTTCTCTCGGTATACTATTTTTCCACTGTCCTAAAATTGATTTCCCCGTTCACCTAACATAGCAAATCAACTGATTTGCAGTTGCCCACTAGAGTTGCTCTTAAAGCATCTCAAATGTAAGGGGTCAATATATATCTTAAAATAGCATGATACATATGTTTAAGATTTTTCCACTCAATTTTCATCTCAAATATAAGGGTCAAGGTCATATAAAACGATGACATGACCAAATGAGGGTAAACGAGAAAATATAAATTAGACTTTCTTGGTGATTTTGAGTCTCATGTCCACCTCATTTTTTGTCTCTAAAAATTTATATAAAAATGTTAGATAAGACTGCCATCCGCCACTCAAAATCTTGTTCGCAAGAGGTAAGCCACTCGGAATCTTGTTGGAAAATCTGGTCAAGAAAAGTAAACAAAAGGAGACTGGGACCCCACATCAGAATAACGAAAAACTGACCATCCATTTAAGAATAACATCTGTCCCGCCGTCAGATCCCGGTCATCAAAACAAATTGGGTAATTTTAGTAATTCTTTCCACAAAGGATGTCTCGTCTCGTATCGTATATGCTGGTTCCACAAAAGCGTAGAATGAACGCATTAGCCTTTAGGGTTAAATTTCTAACGACCGTTATCTTCTCAAAAAATTTCAAATTCATCAAACCAACGAATTTGACGGCGTTAATTTAACAGTTTTTTCTATAAATAAACCCTTAATTTTCTTCAGAATCTCGTGGTTCAGACGGTTCCATTTTAACAAACCAGAACCAGAAGAAGAAGAAGAAGAAGAAGAAGAAGAAGAAAGAAGATCCCTGTCTTGCCCTGTAAGCCATCTCTGCTCCCACAATCCTTCAATTTTTTTTAATTTTTTCCTTTTTTTTGATTTTTTTTAGATCTTATTTTGATTTATGAAGTTGAATTTATAGATTCGAGGCTGTGATAATACTAGATCTATGCGATTTTGAATCGATTGATTGTATCTAGAGTAGTGATTTGAATCCAGGTGATTGATTGATTTGGATCTAGTATGTTGATTTTTGTAATTTTTAGAATGATTTTTTGAATCGATTGGATATATCTGGATTAATGATTTGAATCCAGGTGATTTAGGATTTGTGAATGAATTGAAAACAATGTTGTGTGTTGGTTTAGGTAATGGGATTTGGGTTTTGATATTTTATTTGTGTTGTGTGTTGATTTGATATAGACAAAGATGGGGCTGTCATTCACCAAGTTATTTAGTAGGCTATTTGCCAAGAAGGAGATGAGAATTCTTATGGTAGGTCTAGATGCGGCTGGTAAGACTACAATTTTGTATAAGCTCAAGTTGGGAGAGATTGTTACCACCATTCCTACTATTGGTAAGCATTTGATATCCATGTCCATTTTTATTTATGTTTTATTTCAATTTCGATACGTGTTGATTAGGTCGTGTTGCTGATGTGTTGTCGGTGTGTGCTTTGGTATAGGATTTAATGTGGAGACTGTTGAGTACAAGAACATCAGTTTCACTGTGTGGGATGTTGGAGGTCAAGACAAGGTATGGATTTGAGATAGCTAGTGCTTATTTGAATAGATTCATGTTATTATGCTTATTTGACATTCTGGTGTTGATTTATTTTTGACATTGATACTCAGACATATACTCATAAGCTAGATTAACTGAAGCCACCTTGTCTTTCAGTCTCTTTTTTTGTTGAATAAAAGGATGACATCCACGCTGTGGCTGACATAGGATTATTGTACGAAATGTGCATGATGCTGTGCATTCGTCTTGACCGAAAAGATGTGCTAGTCTGTTATTGCATTTGTCTGTGCTTACTTATGGAATAGTGCTCATGCTGGTTAAACTTTTCTTTTGGAGGTAGTTGACACAAAATAAGATGGACATCTCAAATAATCATCCTTAGCATCATTTATTGTGTTCTTCTGCATGCTCAAGTTTATAGTGAATTTTATTGAGTATGTGAATTGGCTGTGCTTATTGACGGTCCGATGCTGATTAGATATCTCCTCCATCAGCACCTAACTTTTTCATAAGCTAGAGTTTATATGGCCACTTTGTCTTTCTATCTTCCCTTTGATTGTCAGGGGAGAAACTCAACTTGGCTTACATTTCACAAAATAATTATAACTAGAAGCTCATTTATGATTTAAAAATGATTTTATAATCTACCAAAACCCCCACCTGACAATCTTCTGTTCCCTTTGTAAAACTTTTGTACCAGTGGGACCTCATGAATACCCAAAAGGGTCAAGTGGGTTCTTGGGTGGGCTGTGTAGAGCCACTGTTTATTAATTTGCAAATGGTTGTGCTTATTGACAGTCCGGTACTGATTAGATCTTCGCCTCCAGCACCTAACATATTCATATGCCACAGTTTATGTAGCCACCTTGTTCCCAGCCTTTCCTGCTATTGATTTGGGAGGACTCTGACATCGTGTGCTTACATACATGACAACATAAATTTGTATTTATTTATGTTTCTTTATTACTTATAGGTGTTACTAGTTTACATATGATGTGCTTATTGACGGTCCGGTGCTGATCAGATTTTCACCATCATCACCTAACATATTCATAAGCTAGAGTTTATGTAGCCACCTTGTTTGTTAGTCTTTCCTGCTATTAACCGGGAAAGGCACACATATCGTGTGCTTACATTACATAAAGGGATTCGTAACTTTGAATTGTTCATGTTTTGTTTACATAATCTAGATTTGGTTACTTAATTGTGCATTTTTGTAGCTTGCAATTCATGTGCTTATTGACGGTCTAGTGTTGATTAGCATCTTTACCATCAAGACTTAACATATTCATAAGCTAGAGTTTATGTAGCCGCCTTGTTTATCAGTTATCCCTTTGGTTGATAGGGAAACAACACAACTTAGCTTACATTTCAAAGATTTCAATATGCAGTTATTCTTTGTATTTATTCATTCTGGTTTCCTTTGCCATTAAGTTGTCAAAAATTTGGTATCATAAAACTGTTATTAACGTGGTTTTGTCCTTCTGTTGAAAAATCCAGATCCGACCCTTGTGGAGACATTACTTCCAAAACACCCAAGGTCTTATCTTTGTGGTTGACAGCAACGATCGTGATCGTGTGGTTGAAGCTAGAGATGAACTGCATAGGATGTTGAATGAGGTAGGATCTTGACCAAAGGAAGATTATCAGTAGTGCAATGCTTGACAGAATGATTTTTAAACATTGTTGTGTTCATTTTTGTGGCGGGCAGGATGAGTTGAGAGATGCTGTGCTTCTAGTGTTCGCTAACAAACAGGATCTTCCAAATGCAATGAATGCTGCTGAGATCACTGATAAGCTTGGTCTTCATTCTCTTCGTCAACGACACTGGTAAAAAAGCCTTTTAATCTGTTTTATAAAGATCTATGTGACTGCGGTGTTTCATTGTACGATGTAAAGAAAATTCTAGAAGTTGTTGTACAATGTGCTTACTCTGTTTATGTTGCATCTGCAGGTACATCCAGAGTACATGTGCAACTTCAGGAGAAGGGTTGTATGAAGGTCTTGACTGGCTCTCCAACAACATTGCTAACAAGGCATAGATGTCTCAACATTGATATTTTGGCCTATGTTGGTTGGATGTTGAATTATTTAGTATTTTCATCATCATAATTGTTGTTACTGTATGTGTCTTCTTGTTCGTATATTTCTCTCCCCCCTGTTAATTGTTGAGAAAGGAATTGTTCTTAAAACCTTTCTTATGTGAATGATTTCTATGTTACAGACTACATTTGTTTCTTTTTAGATCCATAATAATTGCAGAGCATATTAATCTTCTAATTCTCTTGTGCCATTTTTCCTTCTATGTTATCCAAATAGAGATATTGTGGCACCAAATACGAGATGGGTTGATTGATTACCTTTCGATGAACAATTTTTACTATCATTATCTATGTAAAGTTATAGTTGGGTTTGGCAATATTAAGAGGAAATACAATGTCTCAATGTGAATGAACTGTGTCGTTTTCCATTTATCCAATTTGTAAAATCCTTGGCTTAAAACAGTCTTTGATCCCCAGTTGCAAAATATAAGAAATGCAACCTCAGAGGCTGCCCCCCACCAGATGCTTGGATGGCTAAATTTTTAGCAGTATTCTAAATTTTGTATAATGCAGATGAAGAGAGGAAACTGCTTTATAAAACCACTGAACTGCCTTTTCTCGGAACAATTTGGATTTCATTTCAGAATTACATTTAGTTGCGCCATTTACAAGGCTACGCCTATCGGCATTGCTATAACAAAGTAAGAAAAATAAACAAAGAAATCAAATACAACAAGCAAATTAATCAAAGACGTATCAGAAGCTGAAAAAGCCTAAAACCCGTTCTATGTTGCTGGCTAACTCGAACAGAATCATGACCTTCACCTTTTATTTTAAAAACGGTGGACACTGACACAAGCAAGCCTAAAAAAATTTGAATGTATATTCTCTTTTACTATATAGACCCTCATGTTTGGAAGTTTCGTATCAGATAATCCTGTTTGATCAGTTACGCAAAACTCTGTTGGAACTGAAAACAAAATTTCCTTCACCTTTGATGGTGGAGTGAAGCGTTCCACCTGCCCAACCATTGTTCAGGGGACGAGCAGCACTGCCGGCTGGTGCCCCAACCACATTACTGCCCACAACACGCTGTTCAAATTCTGGAAGGCCCATTGCCTTCCTCTCTTTCCTTCTCTTTCTGTCCTCGTCCCTTTCTTTTCTTAGCCAACTCTCTACTGTTCTCTGCCGACCAAGTGGAAGGAGATATGGTGAGTGTCAAATAACAAACAGAAAGAAAATGGAAACAGGACTACTGAAGACAAACAAAAGAGGTCCACTTATATGGTTTCATGATTAGCAAGACTTTTGTTTGGTCTCATGATTGAAAGTTTATGTGAAGTCAAGAGGAGAGCTAACCAACAGGGACAGCTTGGAAGTCTCTTTTACTTTCTCCATTGGCATTGCAAGTTGCAATTTTCCGCGGGCAACATAAACCTGAAATCATACAACCATTGCCATAAGAAAAGGACGAATAACATATGAAGTTTTAATAGAAATCGAAAGACAGGAAGAGTCGGTTCATACAATATGTGAAGGCCAATCCTCTAGACCATCAAATATGTGGGTCGCATATATAATTGTAGCTCCTCTCTCCTCACACTCTTTTCGAAGAAACTTTAAAAGGTCAGCCCTTGCTAGCACATCAAGGTCCACCGTTATCTCATCAAGAAGAAGAACCTACAAAAAACAGTGAACAACGGAATGCACATCTTTTAGCTGTCTATCACATAAAGTTGCACCGGAATAACAAAATGAACTGATGGATAAAGAGGATACCTTAAATGGCTTTAGGAGACCCATACAGACTTGCACACGTCTTCTCTGACCATCAGACACCTTATGCAATCTCCATGATAGATCTATATCTAACACCTACACCAAAACCAGACTCAACGGTCACATAAATACTGTCATAAAATCATAATTTAAACTTCCGACTTTGAAAAATTTATTAACAATTAGGATTGACCAAATTACAGTTGTCCCAGTCAATAGAAGAAATTTACCAGTAGAAGTTCACAATTCTAGAGAAATAGGGACTGTATTATACCTTAATGAGTTCAGATCTCCTTTCAGGATCAACTCCTGCAACCCCGAATATCATTTTCTCAGCCGACACATCCATTTGAATTGAAACCTCAAACCCAGCAAAAGCAACATCTCGCTTCCACTACAGTACAAAACACAACACATTCAGTTACACATCCTTCCTAAAGTCCCAAGTGCTGCAATACAAATGAGATGCACTCAGACTTAACAACATCAACAGGCATGGATACCATTAGTACTGATACACCATACAAGTAAGCAACATAGGCCAATGGGTGGCAACTGCAGTTTAAGTGTACTCTTCACATTTCGACTTAATTATGCTAAAACATAAAATCCCTCTCATCCCAATGCAAATGGGATACCATTTGGCAGTCATAACCCATGAGGGCAAATGCCCCCATAACTCAATACTTGCAAATTATAACATAATGTAGAGAAAAACAAACCTCTCCACCAAGATAACAAAGATCACCGGAAGATGTCAAAGCAGTATCATGAAAAGCTGATCTCCCAAGAACCCTAACCATAGATTGCTCCACCATATGTTTCCCACCTAATATCTTCAAAATTGTTGTTTTCCCTATAAGCAAACAAAACATCAAATTTCGATCAAACCCCACAATTCCAAACACCCTAAATCACAAACCCAAACTACAAATTCAAACAAAAGTGTGATAAAAATTCTTACCAGCTCCATTAGATCCAACAAGAAGGCAGCGTTCGCCAGATTTCAAAGAGAGATTGAAATCTTCAATCAATGGAGTTGAATTTGGTGGTGGATGCCCATCGATACCTGGATATGTGAATTTCAGATTGTTGATTTCAATTGTTGTTGCTGCTGCTGCCATTGTTGAATTACAGGGCGAGATGTGAGAAAAGAGAGGAAGTGAAGAGAGAATTTTATAAGAGAAAAAAAGGTTGTCGTCATCAGAAGACCGACAAGAGAAATGAAAGGCGTGGCCTTTTCTTATCCATCATAATCTCTTTACCTGCTTTCTAGTTTGGAAGACTCATCGGGTACTTCTTGGTGTTGGCTAGTTTTATGCGCCTCTTTCATGTGAGCCGTGAGATCATATTGTGAGTCCGTGACTGGCTATGTGGAAGTTTTTAGTTGCTACAATTTTGGAAATATATATGGCCGTTAGATTTTGGGTATGGGGAGAGAGTTGGACGGGGGTAACTACGTGCGACAATGGATAAAGATTTTTTTATTTATTTTAATTTTAGTTGCTACAATTTTAGAAATATTTATGGCCGTTAGATTTGGGTAGGGGAGAGAGTTGGACGGGCGTAACTACGTGCGGCAATGGATAATTTTTTTCTATTTTATTTTAAAGTTGGGTTAAAACCCAATGGTTCAATCCCCACCATCGTCGTTAAGGCTAAATCTTATGGGGTGCTAATCTAGCAGCTAGATTAACAATCCACGTCAGCTAGGACAATCATCTAAGTCTTATGGGAGTGCTAATCTAGCAGCTAGATTAGCAGTCTACGTCATCTGGGACCACTTTATAGCGTTGTTTGGTTCAGTGCTTTAAATTTCAGTCGTCAGATCAAATTTTGTGATCCGTGTGATTTTTGTGAGCGCTGAACCATTCAGCGTAAAGGTGATCTTTGTGGCGCTGAACCATTCAGCGTAACTATCTAGCTGCTAGTTCACATGCTAGCAACTGATAGGAGAGAGAACTAGTGTTAACAAATAGACAACACTTTTTTTTTTGAATTGCAACGCATGGGGTGCTAATCTAGCCCATAAGACTTAGCCTAAAGGTTTGTATTTGGTGGAGTTGGGTCCGGCAGCAGGACTAGTCCAACTGGCTGGATTTGGGTACGGTTCGGGTCGGGATCTGGTTTTAGCCCATCCCCCCAAAAAAAAAGCCTAATGCTATATTAAAGTTTAAACTTCAAAGAGGTTTATTAGTTACAAGCCCACATAGTTTGGAAAAGAAAGAAAGAAAAATCCTCGTACCCAGATTTTGAAAAGTTTCAAACTCAGATCACTGATATCATCACTTAACAATTTTATTACACAACGATATCTGCAATGATAAAGATTTTAACACCCAAAAATTTCGAACTCAAGTCAGTGTAACCGAATGAGAAATCAAAATAGGAAAACAAGGATATGGAAAAAATACCCATAATTTCGAGGATACTTCAAAACTATCTCTAAAGGGTATATGATTGATTGGATCGATGATCTTTCACCTACAAGATTCTTTGGTTCATCTAAAATGTTACATTAATCCGAACAGTTCTAAAAGATGGGAAGCTCCTCCATTAAATCAGTACACGATCAATTTTGATGCTTATTGTATTGATGATTTTTCACCTATATGATACGGACTAACACTTCGATCTAATACAGGTTCAGATGTCCAAGCTAGATCTGGGACCATCAATGTTTCCATCTCCGAAGTGGTAGAAGCTCTGTCTTTTGTAGAAACAGTTCAGTGGGTAGAAAGCATGAATATTCTAACATTTTTGAATTGAAGGAGATTACAAGAGAGTTATTGAATTTGCGTAGGCTCAAGCAAATGTAATTAAATGGAGAAATAAAGGCATTATCTCTGAATCTCAAAGATATTGATGACATGTGAATTTTTTTTAGGTATTTTGTTCAATCATAAAAGTAATAACAAGGTGGCAAACATTTTAGCAAAGAATCAGTTCTGTTATCTAAGAACGAAACTCTGTTGGAAAAGACCAATATTTCAACACTTCATATTGAAATAAGGGTAGGCGGTAGCCCACTGTTTAGATAGCCTCTTGGAATCTTTTTGGGTGTTTTAATACACTTTAACTTTCAAGAAAAACATGTGGTCGGCTAACGTTTTCATACGTCAAGAAGTATTAGCTCATTTTCATGTTTCTAAAAATACTGGTTAATTTCTAATAAAACTTAAAACATATACACCATAGGGATATTTGTAAACAAATTAAGAAGGCATAATTGAGGATACTCTCACAAATTAGAGTATACTCAAAAAAATAAATATATATAGAAAAAATAATAATTATGAAGTACTTTGAAGAACCCCTTGTCCAAATAATTTTTGTAATGGATATATTACCTTTAAGTATCCCACGAGTATTTTAGATTGAACTTTAAATTTTGATTTTATTTTTTTAAATGTTAGTCATAGAATAGAGAGTGGAAGAAGAAGAAGAATTTTGGGAGATTTGAGTGATGTGAGAGATTCTATGGTCAATTTCAAGGAAGGTACATCAATTCTCACATAATTGTGCGAAGAACAATCGACATTGGTAGATTACCAGTCGGCATTGGGAAGTGTTACTCGACAATGCCAACTGTTCCAATTTCAAAGTAGAGAGTTTAATTTTAAAAAAATTGTGGAAATAACAGTCGTCATTGAATTCAACCTACAAAAAATACCGACCAACACAGTCGGTTTAGTTTCATCAACAAAATAATACCGACCAACACAGTCGGTATTGCATTCAAACTAATATCAGTGCCGACAATGACTATGTAATCCTAGTTTTGACATATTATTTGATTTAAATTAAACCAAAATAATTCCATCAAAGTTAATGGAAATCACTCATCTTCTCACTAGGATTCCCATACCGGGATCAGGGCATTGTCTAAAACATTGTTTCAATTTAGGGTCCATTTTTATAGGAGAAAAGAATAAGTTATGGAAGAAGAGGTGCGGTCGGTTTTTAGTGTTGTAGGGCTTACAACCCACGGATGTGCGGCCCAACTAGAAATCTAGGGTTTCCCTTTACATATATATATAAAGGATATTGTATCCATGTAACTCTATTATCCTGATCAATAGAAACCTCTCTTTGTCTCTTTACTTTCTCCATATTTTCCACTGCAACACGTTATCATGCACGACTCTACCAACTGATTAGCGTGGGTCTGATCCTATTTGTTTATCATCATGGATCCGTTACCAGGTATTTCTTTTGAACAAAGAAATTTCATTTTCGTAGTATATATTAGGGTTCCACAAACGTATGATTATAAAACATAGATATTTTACCGTTAGATTTTCATGATATTTTAATACGTTCAACCCAATCTATCATTACGTATTATGTTAAAATTTCAATCAAATCGGAATATGCTGCAATCTCCAAAACCTGCGTTTAATAAAACTGTGTACGTTCTAGAAAAACCCTAATATTTAACAGCGTCGAAAAACCTAAGTTTTGATAATCTCAACCGTTGGATTATACTATAATTTTGGTATGTTTTGTACTCCCTCCGTCCTAGTTTACTTGCTTAAAATGGTTTTTGCACACCGATTAAGGAAAATAGAGAGAGCATTTTTTTTTCCAAAATTACCCTAAACTAGTATTTAAGATACATATCTAGTTTTTTGGTCTAGTATTTAAGATAAGTTTGTTTTAGTTGGAGAAGAAGGGAATAAAGGATATATAGATAGATGAGTATTTAAGATGTGCATGAGAAATAAAATTACATAATTCTCGATACTATGACCTGATTCCACCATAGGGGTAAATTAGGATAAAATGTGGGAAAATATGAAATTTAGCAACTAAATTAGGACAAAAAAAGCTCAATTTAAGCAAGTAAACTAGGACGGAGGGAGTATATTGTTCTTGGTGAGATACTGTAAAAATTTCATAAAGATCCAACCATGGAAATACTCAAAAGTACGTGATAATTCCAACTGTGTCCACATAAACGCTAATTAGAACAGTCATACGGAGTCATGGATAAGTTTTTATCTAGCCATTGGATTGAGTTGAAATTCTATTATGTCTGTCGAAACATTATTATGAAGTTACTGCAAAAATTTCATAATCATTGGAGATGTTTACAATTGTTTTTGGATCACTAAAGTTGGATGATGAAATTTCCAATTTTGGGGTTAACAATATGTTTTGGGCTCATAAGCTAATAGTTTCAAGGTTATTACCAATGGGCCTGAGCACTTCACATATAATGGAACATATATGTGGACTTTTTTTAACCATGACATAGTCAACCCAATGGACCAGGCATGGACCAATCTGTTGACTGGGTTCTGATTAAACCAACTCGAATAAAATTTGACCTTTTGGACTCAGAAGTACTTGAGTGCTATTAAAGAGGCTCTGATACAGAAGTCAATTGTGTCTACAAGGTATTTACTTCCATCATGAAAACCTTCAATCAATGACGATGCATTGTTCAAAATATGAAGGCATAACTTCTACGTTTTAAGGCGACATATTGATTTCAGACGATGGAATCCTCTGAAGGAAGCTTTTGAAACATTCATGAATTTTTTCTCCCGAAAATTTAAATGTTCGTTGGAATTTAAAACACTTATAATATTGGCTCAAGTAGTAACAATACAAAGTAAATGTATTTACTGAGCATGAGACAGAGACGTAATTCTGATTCATTGGAAAGAGAGTTGGACGCTTGGTATAAACATTTACTGAGTATGGTACAAGTGATGGAATATACGTATCATATAATAGCAGCCAACTACAAGATATATACAGAGTTCAAATGACAACAAACTCATTATATGTTAAAAAGAAGGCCATACCCCCGCTTGTCAACTTCAGTGGCAATAAGAAACTTTCCCAATTAATATACTTACATTTTGTTAAGTTTTTATTAATTATCTTTATTCAACTGAATTTTGTATGATTTGATCCCGGACTATTGGTTGTATGGTAGTTTAGTAAACATTTTTTTTTCAAGTTAAAATAAGGAACTTTTTTATGCGAAGAACTAAATTCATAGTTTGTACTTATGAAATGAAAAGTATTTCCATGAGACTGAAATACTCTAAAGCACCTGAGATATACTCATAAGTACTTGAGTTAAAAGGATCATTCATACATTATGATGAAAAGTATATCATCCTCATGAATTGTAACACTCTAAAGTAAATGAGATAAATTTTCTTTTGTTACGTAATAAGGCCACACCACTTATTACACAAAGCTCTTAAGGAAATATATTAAACTGCTTATTGAATTGTTTCCTTATGTAATACCATGCGATGATTGGATCATTACAGATAATAGCCGAACGAAAAAAATGCTCAATCTTTGTTGCATAATTAGTAAAAGTTACATGAGCTCTATAAGAACCAAGAGCTAGTCACACTTTCTTAAGTTTCTACGAAGTCTGTGCAAACGGTTACTGAACGAAAACTAACTGTGAGAATGGGAATGCATCTACAAATTACCTCCAATGAATGTGAAATGAATCACACTTTAGAGAAAATAATGAGTCAATTAGTCTAGTGAACTGTAAATCACAAATACTTGGATAATTGACAATGTAATGTTGGGAATTGACTCACTCAGGTTTTGACATAACCATAAAGACACTTTGGTTGTGATATGATGTTTTGTTTTGGAAGAACTCAAATAGACATCCTTTTATCTCAGTTAACAAGAAAATGAGAATCACAAAGATTCAAAGAATGCAAATGGCATCTCTCACAATCAACTCTTTTTAAAGTACCAGAAACACCACCTCCCTCTCATTATGCTTTTAAAGTAATAAAGCATGTAACTTATTTTACAAAGTCATTCTTTAGTAAAAAGGATTGATACCATCCTAAGATGCAAATGGTAAACAACCCATTTTTTCAAAAGAAACAAGGTTATATTTGTGGACATATCCATACAAAATGCGGTCCATTCAAGTGATTTATGGCTCTGGTGGATAATTCGAAGTGTTGAATTAATTATTGTTCACAGGAAATTATGCGTTTTTGAAACAATTCTAACACATATTATACAATTTAAGGTCTCACCAGCCTTGTTATTGCTAGATATTTTACATCAAAAGGACTTGATGGATATTGTATGTTTAATAGGATCGTTGTAGAGTATCATATACCCCATGGTCTCGCAGAGGCTACCATCATAGGTTATATATGGTGTCTAACGATAGGTTATGCGTAACAACCTTCCTACAAATGCTTGGGGGATATGCAATATTATACGCATATTCACTTATTCGTTTTAGAACCCACAATTAGTCAACCATTTTTGCGTACCAGTTGGTAACTGGTTATAAGCCTGACATTTGTGTTCTTATCCATTTTTGGTTGCACTACATATGTGCCATTACGAGTCCACATCGTACTATGATGGGTCACGAAAATGATTAAGTAATTTTGTTGGATATTTATTCTTAACAATCATCCGCATTTTAAAACCTTTGGAAGAAGATCCCTTACTGCTAGATTTGCGGGTTATCACTTTAATGAGACAGTCTTCCCATCGTTGGGGGGAGATAAGAAAAAATATTTTCTAAGGGAACGATAAGAATTGTCGTGGTGTGTTCCCACTATGTCTCATACTTATTTTTATACTCCACAAATGTAAATGGGAAGTGAAAGAATAATCAATTTTCAGAATGTACATTGATGTCGCTAAAGTGATGAGATCACACATACCAGCTGCAAACCTACCTGCAAGGTTACAAATACTCAATAAGGGATATACACCATAGACTAAGGTGTTGCAACGCTCCGGCTAGGATGTGGTCGGGCCACATCAAACAAGTATGTGGCCCCTTTTCCCTTCTCAACACATATTGGAAAGTTAGTTTTAAAGTAAAAAGTATCCTACTTTTTCTCATAAAAAACAATTTTATAGATGTGTCAAAAAAATAAGAGGGGCCACATACTTGATTGATGTGGCCCGACCACATCGTAGCCACTTCCGTGTTGCAACTACACTTAGTGGAAGTGTGGTTGAGGTCGTGGCTGCATAAAGGAAGTTGGAGAGACCACTTGGTTTGATCAATCCTCACCTAGAAATCAAATAGGTGAGGAAGGCACAACTTATTTATATCATCAGAAATCATCTCATAAGATTGTCTCTGAATATATCCATGAATCAAATTGGAGTACGCTCCAAAGTTTAATGATTCCAGAGAACAATGACATCCCAAGTGGATTATGAGGATGCGCACGAGTCAATGGAAAGATCATGCGAGCATATTGATGATTAATTTCATATACAATTGCTTAAGTAAATAGAGCAAAATGAGATCGAACCAAGATCCTCGTTGCTTATTTGCAACGAAGAGCATATTTGGCCTATACAATATAGGTAGAACTTGGTTCTTTGACAAATATACAGGTATTTGGTGTGGTAGTGCTAACCAACCAAGTGTAAATCCTATTGGACATACATGATTAATTTGTCACAAAGCATAATGAGAAGAAAGTAGTCTTAAAGGATAAAGGCTCTCCTTGTGGCGCGAGGTTTCTCACAAAGCCCTGGAATTGTTCTCTAGTAATGAACTTCATAGTATTCCGCTACTCAGTTAGCTTGGTAATTTCAAAAGGACTTGAAATGCAGCATATGTATGTGGTTGTTACGTATCTATGAAATAATCAAAAGATATAAGATGTTTACAAAAGTACTTGATAGCCTTTTTTACCCAAATAAAGTGACTCTAAACCAAAGAGTATGTTTACAGTTATATAGAACACTCACTTATAAATAGAAACAATCAAGCGGATGCAGTATCCCGTTCAAGTGACTATTTGATTTGGAGGGGATAGACAAGTAAGTTATTTTCATTGCGTATTCACAAGAATGTTCCTGATTTGGAATTGTAGCTATCTATGTCGATGGTACAGACATGATGGGCACTCTTGATGTAATAAGAGACCTTAAAAGCTATTTGAAATTTGAATTTGAGATGAAAAATCTGGGGAAAGCTCGACCGAATACTAAGATTGTGGTATATTATTCCACCAGTTTGCATTTGTCTAAAGTTGTCAGGCAATTTAATAAATACATGCATCCTGATAGCACTCCCATGATTATTCGAGGTTCAAATGTAAGTAAGTAACCATTTCGTCTAAAGGAAGATAACGAAGATGTTTTTGGAGATGAAATCCCATATCTAATTACAACATACGCATTGTTGTACTTACTATAGTAATATACTCGATTAAATTTTACATCCTCGGGGAACTTGTTAGCTAGATATAGCTCAGCGCCAACGCAACGTCTTTGGAATGGTACAGTGAATGTAATCATGTACTTAAAAGTAACCATTGACATGAGTTTCTTTTATCCCTGCAAAGACATAAAAATGAATGCTAAAGGAACTGCAATCCAAAGGTTTTTGATTATGAAGGAACAATAATCTCTTCTCCAACGAAAGTAATCACGGGGAGATATGGTAGACTATTTTCTAAGTCATTACCGATATTCAGTTTCGAAAAGTACATGACTAAAGGAACTGTCTGGAACAACTCTGAAATTAATCAGGAGGAGATGCCAACATCAGGGGAGGATCCAAGGATATGATGTCGACATGTTTTACTTCGAAATTGAAGATGTGTTGTACTCTTTTTCCCTTCGATCGAGAATAGTTTTTCTCAAAGGGTTTTGTTACTCGACAAGGTTTTTAGCGAGACAATACTAAAAACATCAAGTATGTTGAACGTTGAAGACACAGAGATCACGTTGATATTACTGAAAATATCTGAATCAAAGAAATGAAACACGATATTCTCTTAAGCAACGTAACTTCCAGAATCAACAACATGGTCTTATAAACATTCAAGTCACCAAAGTAAAGTGTGATAAACTCCTTTTGAATGCATTAGACTAATGAAAATTATCTGACATCAGGGGGGGATCTAATGGTATGTTGAACTATTTTCCTTCACCGAGGTAGCTTTTTCCTACAGGGTTTTTTTACTCGGCAAGGTTTTTAATGAGACAACAACAAACAACGGGAATGTAATTTCCCTGCTAAGGCTATTGTATTTCCCACGAGGATCTTCTGCCTTAGGAGTTGTGAAGCAACTAGTCAACTTCAACGGAGCAAAGTGATCATCTGCAACGGGTCACCTTTACTTGCATCTGTCACGTTGTACTCTTTTCCCTTTATCAAGGTTTTAATGAGGCAACATATATGCATCCAACTATGTTCTAAGTTTTACTTAATATTGTACTCTTTTTCTTTAATTCAGGTTTTGTCCCTCTGGGTTAGCCTGACAAAGTTTTAACGAGACAATTAACTTACACTCTTCCATCTTTGAAGATCGTATTGCATGCGATGAACTACATGTAAAGTACGAGACAACATGTGAAGTACTACATGTGAAGAGTTGCACCAAGGTTTTCCCCACTGGGATTTTCCTTATCAAAGTTTTTATAAGGCAACTGATTTCGGCACAAGTCACCTAGGAGAAGACAACATTTGAAGAACTATATTCGAAGAATTTTATGTGAAGCACTGTATACACAGTTCTATTGGACCGCACAAGGGGGAGTGTTGTAGGGTTTACAGCCCACAGATGTGCGTCCCAACTCCCTTTACATATATATAAAGGATATTGTATCCATGTAACTCTATTATCCTGATCAATAGAAACCTCTCTTTGTCTCTTTACTTTCTCCATATTTTCCACTACGACAAATTTAGGTTTTATTTTTTAGTTTTTATTATGGGATATCCCCAAAGCCAAAATTCAGCCCCATATAACCGTGAGTATCCCCCAATTTGTGAGAGTATCCTCCAATTGTGGGTTCTAAAAAAGGAAAAAAGAAATGAAAAAGGTATTTTACCAATGCTCCCAGAAGAAAAATAGTAGCATGCAGCTTCTCCGAAAATATGTGTGCAACGTTATCATTCAAAGTTAAGAGTTGTAGCACGATGGTGAATGAGGCATTTTTGTTCCGAAAGGAACATATGTGAAAGCATCTCCTAGTAGTCGAGTGGCGAAGCCAACCCACAACAAGGGTGGGGACAGAGTTGCCTATCCTGCTGGGCTGACACAATCCTAATTTTTCCTAAATTTCATGGAAAATAATATCCATAGCCCCTTTTGCCTTGTTGCCTACCCTTTATTATCACGTGCCCGATTCAACATGTGATAGTAATCTAAAATATGTGATATTACCAAATGTGACCCGAGATCTAAAATATATTAAGAAATAACGCGATTTCCAAGTATTTCCATTACGTTTCGCTTTCTTAATTCGTGCACGTCACCGTTTACCAATTGCTTATAAATAGAGACCTCAATTCCTCTTCCTGTCCATCTCGCGTTTCCCCAAAGCACTCTCTCAAGACTCGATTGATTCACGATTCCATAACAAAAAGCTTTCCGATTCTTCAACCCCGCCCTAGCCTTCTCTGTCACAAGGTAAGATTTTAGCTTCCAGTTATCAATTCTTGCTGTTGATTCTCAATTTGGGTTTTTGATGACCATATGATCTCAATTTTATATGTATTTGCATCTTGTATCGTTTGATTTGATTGTGTCTTTTGAATTTCTATAAGGTTGATTGGTCTGATGTTGATGATTCAGTCTGTTTTATTCACTGATGGATATCGAAATCGAATCTAGGGATTCATCTTTAATTTTTAGGTCTTCAATTTGCTATTGTGATCATGCTAGATTCTGATTCAAGGTTACAAGGTTAAAGTTAGGAGGGTATTCTGTTTTTGTGCATGTAATATTATAATCTTTGTAAAGCAGTATGGTTCTGGTTAGTTCATATGGATCACTTTTGACTGGATGGGGTCTAACTTAGCTCAGATTATTAGAAGAATGGAACTACTACTTTATATTAGAACATAGAGCTGGTTTCAGAGCTAATGTTATTGTTATTTCTTTGATTTAAAGGATTACATTCTGATTGAAGATTGTTAGGTTTTCGACCTTTCTTTTGATTTAATGAATAGGGTATTCAGGTTTTGTGCATAGGTATTAATCACCTTGACACGATGGTTTGCAACTTAGGTTACATTAGAGTGGTAGTTCGATTATATTAGAAAATAGACGTAGCTGGCTTTTCTTTTGATTCAATGGATTACATTCTGATTGAAGATTTTATTCGGTTTTGGATGTGCTGTTTTTTAGTAGCTGACACTACTTCGAAATCTTCTCTCCTATGCCATCAACATAGACTTAGGTTTAGACTGTTTCTGCACATGGATTGCGTAGTGTGGTTTTGGAACCGAACTTCTTATGGATTACTAACACTGAATGGTTATTGGTAATTTGTAGATGCCGATGCAAATATTTGTGAGAAGTTTAACTGAGAAGACCAATACTCTTGTGGTGGAGAGCTCCGACACCATCGACAATGTTAAAGCCAAGATCCAGGATCAGGAAGGAATTCCCACAGAGCAGCAGAGATTGATCTTTGCTGGTAAGATGCTTGAAGATGGCAGGACTCTAGCTGATTACAACATCCAGAAAGAGTCTACCCTCCATCTTACTCTGCGTATTCGTGGTGGAATGCAGATATTTGTTAAGACATTGACCGGTAAGACCATCACTCTTGAGGTTGAGAGCTCCGACACTATTGACAATGTAAAGGCTAAGATTCAGGACAAGGAAGGAATTCCCCCTGATCAACAGAGATTAATTTTCGCTGGTAAACAGCTCGAAGATGGTAGGACTCTAGCTGATTACAACATCCAGAAAGAGTCTACTCTCCATCTTGTCCTTCGACTTCGTGGTGGTATGCAGATATTTGTCAAGACCCTAACTGGAAAAACTATTACTCTTGAGGTTGAGAGCTCCGACACTATCGACAACGTCAAGGCAAAGATCCAGGATAAGGAGGGAATCCCTCCAGATCAGCAGAGGTTGATTTTCGCTGGTAAACAGCTTGAAGATGGTAGGACTCTAGCTGATTACAACATCCAGAAAGAGTCTACTCTCCATCTTGTCCTTCGACTTCGTGGTGGTATGCAGATATTTGTCAAGACCCTAACTGGGAAAACTATTACACTTGAGGTTGAGAGCTCCGACACTATCGACAACGTCAAGGCAAAGATCCAAGATAAGGAGGGAATCCCTCCAGATCAGCAGAGGTTGATTTTTGCTGGTAAACAGTTCGAAGATGGTCGTACCCTTGCAGACTACAACATTCAGAAGGAATCAACCCTTCACCTTGTTCTTCGTCTGCGTGGTGGTATGCAGATTTTTGTCAAGACCCTTACTGGCAAAACCATTACCCTTGAAGTTGAAAGCTCTGATACAATTGATAACGTGAAGGCAAAAATTCAAGATAAGGAAGGAATTCCCCCAGATCAGCAGAGATTGATTTTTGCAGGCAAGCAACTTGAAGATGGCCACACACTTGCTGATTACAATATCCAAAAGGAGTCTACACTTCACTTGGTGTTGCGTCTCAGGGGAGGAATGCAAATTTTTGTTAAGACATTGACTGGAAAGACTATCACTTTAGAGGTGGAGAGTTCGGACACAATTGATAATGTGAAGGCTAAGATTCAGGATAAGGAGGGTATTCCTCCAGACCAGCAGAGATTGATTTTCGCAGGGAAGCAATTGGAAGATGGACGAACCTTAGCTGATTACAATATTCAAAAGGAGTCGACACTTCACTTGGTTCTTCGTCTACGTGGTGGTATGCAGATTTTTGTGAAGACCCTTACTGGTAAGACTATCACATTGGAGGTTGAGAGTTCTGATACCATTGACAATGTGAAGGCAAAGATTCAAGATAAGGAGGGGATTCCACCTGATCAGCAGAGGTTGATTTTTGCTGGAAAGCAATTGGAAGATGGAAGGACTCTTGCTGATTATAACATTCAGAAAGAATCCACTCTTCACCTTGTCCTTCGTCTTCGTGGTGGTGATTATTGAGTAGGTGCTTACGGTGTTCCTCCAGTATGCCCAGGAACATGTTTGGTTGTCTAGGTGGTTTTAGTTATTTTCTGCCTCGTTTTGAAACTATATTGTGCTTGCTGTTTATCTTCTGGTTAGCACTTGTACTGTATGGTTTAAGGTTTCGTGAACCTTTAGTATTTTATCTTTCTTTTTTGCGTTTTTGGATGAACAGCTCTTTTTTTTTTTTAATTTTTAGAGCACTGTCTGTTTAGTCAGCAAGGCGAGGGTACATTTCTTTCGCCTGAGCAATCTATCCTGCAGTTGCTCAAGGAAACAGAACCGTCTGTTTAGCCAGGGCACTTCTTCTGCTTGGACAGTCTATGCCGCAGTTGCTCAAGCAAAGCAAAAGGCAGCTGGCAAGTCCTGCCAGCTTAGGCACAGGCCTTTCCACATACCAATAGGAAATACCATATTTTTCCCTTTATCATGTCTCTTTAGGGTACTACACCCCTTAATATGGGCAAACTTTAACCCTTTATCATTAATTATCTTATTATTATGTTTGGTTACCCTAAGGTTATAACGCAATGAAAATACAAAAAATGTAAAGAAATTTGAAGTTGGAGTCGAAATAAATTTATTTTATTTGATTATTCAAAAGTTCCTTCACACAAAACACGATCTAACATGTAAGGAGGAGCTTAGCTTTTGCACTTGTCAACGTAGTAAGAGTTAACACAACGTTCTACTTCTTCTTCATGAGGATCCTGGGGAGTGCTCTTTCCGAGGCACTCTTAATGCAGGACAACCAAATTCGCAATAGTGACTGCGAGAGTGATCTCGTTAGGAGGAGGCCCTTTTTATAACATTTCTTCAAACAAACAAGTGAACAATCAAGCATCGGCTCGCCGAAATGAGAAACCATAAGACACTGCATCAAACATCCTCTGAGCACTCCTTCTCGCCAGATGAAGAACTTTTTCCTACGAAGATTCCCAATATTACGATCACCACTAGAGAAATCATCTTCACCTTTTTCCTTTCCATTTTTGTCTCATTTTTTCACATTTTCCCTACTAGCTTCCCAATATTACTAACTTCTGCTCCTAACTTGTACTTCGCAAAAGCACTCTGGTATCCAAATGCGTTATAAGCCATCTTAACACGAAAGACAACTTTTGGACCGTGTGTGCTTTGGGTAATTACTGACCACTTCAAATTCCAAACTACAATTTTTTTTGTAGTATTGTTACAATATTTCAGATCTTGGGTCACAATTCAAATATTTGGTAATATCACATATTTTAGATCACCATTACTATAGTTTAAAACATTAAATCATTATATTAAAATTAAGATTTGATGGAATTTCGAAAGTGTAACATAAGCCAAGATTATTGAAGGAAGCGTATATCTAATTACAAAATTGATTCTGTTATAGGGCCTACGGCCCATGGATGCGCGGTCCATTAGATGAATAGGTCTTCTCTTTCACGTATATAAGAGAACATTATATGTATGTAATAGTTTGATGTCTCTTTATCAATATCAAGTTCTTCTCCTTCTCTATCTCTTACTTTTCCCTATTATTTCCACTGCAAAACGTTATCATGCACGAGCTCAACCACAATTTTTTTCTTCTTCTTCTTTTTGGGTTATTATCAAATCACTGAAGGAAGCACTACTTTTAGTTGGATCCGTATTTCTGATTTTTTTTTCTCAATCAAGCAATACGTTGAGGTATACCTAAACTTTTTATCAATTTTCTTATCAATTAACATGTGATCTTGTCTTCCAGTTCTCATGTTGTATGTATGTAATTTTTTTTTCTTTCTTCACATGTATATTTATATCACATGTGTCGATCATGTTCTGATTGATTGAATGCATTTTTTAATTTATGATTGCGTATATATATATATTATTCTAATGATCCCTCCATGTACTAATATATGATCTACCCATATATAAATTATTCTAATGTTTGTTGTGAGATGTTTGTTTGTTGTACACAATTTGTTTGTTCCTATTCATTTCTCGAGATTATTATGATTATTATAATATAGTATTGTATTGTTTGTTGTTCAATCAACTGTATAACATGTTTAAATTTGTTTGTGAATATCTAATAGATATAAGTGATACATGTTTGATGTCATTTTATTTATTCATACTAAAATCATGTTAATGATCTCTATGTGATAAAGTTTGATTTTAATATGCCTGATGTTGTGTAAATTTAATATTTTCATAAAATATTATGTCATCATATGTTATTAAATGTTTTCATATGCCATCATCAAATAGAAAATTTTGGACTGTTTCGTATTTCTGTTTATTCTTTTCGCTTGGTGATCTTCACATGTTTTATTTTATAAGATTTTTTTTTATTATTTATGTCGAAGAGTTGTATGTCCTTTTTCAACCAGTAATTTATTTTTATTTTTGAAAAGTTTCTGATCATGAGTGTCTGTACTGTATGTGTGTGATATTGTCTTGATTGATTTGAAAAGTAATAATAAAGTAATTAATATTTTTTTTAAGTGCTCTGTGAATGTAACCTTTGTTTTAATTATTTGTTTAATTAGTTGTAACGTCTGCTTTTATTATTTATTTAATTAGTCGCAACATTTTTAATTAGTTGTAACGTCTGTTTTAATTATTTGTAACGTCTGCTTTTATTATTTGTTTAATTAGTTGCAACGTTTGTTTTTATTATTTGTTTAATTAGTTGTAACGTCTGCTTTTATTATTTGTTTAATTAATTATAACGTACGTTTTTATTATTTTTTCATTCATTTTGTTTGTATTAAATCAATAAATAAATTATAACTTATGTACCATTCCATGTTCCGTGTTATTTTTCACATTGTTTTTTTTTGTAATGTCTGCACTATTATAATATTATGACGTTATTGTTGGCAAATGACTAAGTATTGTCAATCATTAACGGGGTTATTATCATTGGTTGGTTGTTGACTATCAACTTTGACTGTTAACTGAATTATGATTATTGGCTGGATTTCTGACTTAACCGATTGACCTTTAGAACCATCAAGAAATTTGGTCTATAAAAATTCATTTTGACCATAAAGAAATTTGGTTTGGGGATTATAATACTGAAATTATTTATTTTAGTGTCCTTTATCATGGCACTTTACGGTTGGTCCCAACTCGACTCAAAAATAAGATTTTGGATCCAAAAGTACTCGAGAACCATTATTATGTTTTTTGATGTGGAAATCAGTTTTTGTGAGAAATGAATATATTCCTTCATACAAGCTTCTTCCAATGAAAAAGCACCGTCTAGGTGGAGCTAAATACACCTTATGTTTATAAGCACATGCATTCCAATTTTTGTGGAAGCACTTACAAAGGGCGATATGAGTCGGAAATTATTTTTTTCCACTTCATTCATGGTACTAACAAACCAGTCTATCTTGAAGTATGCGAACAAGAGATTCAATATCTTCAGTAATACATTCAACCTAAAGTAAGTGGTTGACATGCGAAGTGAGATTCTTTTGTCCTGTTGAGATAAAGAAATTTCTCAACTAAGCTAATCGTAGCAACATTGAAAATGAGAAACCCCAAAGTAATGTGGGTTAGGCATACTGATTCATGTGAAGCATGTGAAAACGAACATATACATATATGAGATAAATATGTATTATTGTCCCAGGTAGTAATAACACCAAAGTACAGGTATCAACCGAACATGGGATCGATAAGATGTCATTCTAGCTCACATCAAAAGGAAAGAGTTGTGAATGAATATTTCTACTGGTATTGGTACAAATGCGGGTACCATAGTAACAAACGATTTCCAGAGGGAGGTCATACTTTAAACATCAAATTTATTGGCAAGAAGAACTATGCCTAGCCAATGACTATCTTATTCAGTTGAATTTTATACATTGTCTGCACTTATGGAATTAAAAGTACATCATTTCCAAGAGACATTAATTTTCTAATAAACTTGAGATATATTTGGATGAAATATATATCATCCCCTCGGAAACGTAACATATATTCACTCTAAAGTACTTGAGTTAAATCCAACTTTTGTTATGAATAAGGCCACACCACTTATTAAATCTCTCAAGATTCGACGTTTAACTGATAATGGTTTTTCTCCCGCTAATTTAAGGAATATACACTAGTTTTTGAACTAATTCTTTGTAATGTGACTACGATATTCGATCATCAAGCGAATCAATGCTCAAATTTTGTTTCCAATATGGAACAAAGATTAAAAGTCACAAAAGCTCTATATGTACCGAGAGCTAATTACCTTGTTAAATTCCAAAGATACCCATGCAAGTGGATATCATATGAAAATTCACAATGATGAGAATGTAACTGATTGCATCTTTTATAGTCTCTAATGTATTTGGAAGGAAATATATCTTAGAGAAACTAATGAGTCATTCTAGTGAAATGTAAATCACTATAGTATTTGGATTATTAAATCCATATTGACTCCAACGATGAAATGTTGGGAATTGATTCATACAGGCTTTGACATAACCATAAAGGCACTTTGGTTGTGACATGATGTTTCATTTTGAAAGGAATCATACGTATATCACTGTGTTTTAGTGGACGAGACAATGGGAAAAAGTTTGACATAATGCGAAGTGACGGCATATCTCTTAATAAGTGTTTTCTAAAGTACTAGATGCACAACCCCATTCCTATTATGCTTTTAGGTAAGAAAGCATATCACTCATTTTTTCAAAGTCTTCAGTAAAACAGGATCGAGACCATCATAAGATACAAATGGTAAAATTTAAAAGAAAACAAGGTGAAATTCAGAAAAATATTCATGCAGAATGCGGACCATTAAAGTGACTTATGGCTCTGGTGAATGTTTTGACATTTTGGACTAATTATAGTTCCCAAGAAATTTGCGTTTGGAAAACTACTAGAACATGTTTTACATGTAAGGACTCACCACCCCTTGTAAATGCTAGAGAGTATACATCAAAAGGACTTGATGGTTACTCCATGTTTAATAGGATCAATGTAGAGCATCCTATACCCCATGGTATCACAAAGGCTATCATGAAAGGTTACAGATGTTGCCTAAGGCATGGTTATGCGTACAAACCTACCTTTAACTTCTTGGGGAATATGCAATATTACACGCATCTTTACTTAATTCGTTTTAGAACCCAATGTTAGTCAACCTTTTTTGCGTACCAGTTGGTAACTGGATTTAAGCCTGACATTCGTGTTCTTACGCATTTTTGGTTGCACTATATATGTGCCATTACGACTCCACATCGTACTATGATGAGTCTTCAAAACTGTTAAGTAGTTATGTTGGAAATGAGTTCCCAATAATTATCCTCATTTTAAACCTTTTTTGCGGGAAATCTCTTACCGCTAGATTTGCAGGTTGTCATTTTAATGAGACAGTTTTCCCGTCGTTAGGGGGAGATAAGAAAAAGTATTTTCTAAGGGAACGACAGGAATTGTCGTGGTGTGTTCGCACTGTGTCTCATATTGATTCTTGTACTCCACAAATGTAAATGTGAAGTGACAAAGAATAATCGATTTCAGAAAGTGCACTGATATCGACAACGTGACAAGATTACACTTACCAGCTGCAAATTTTCTTGCAAGGTTATAAATTCTTAGTATGGGGTACACCATAGACTAGGGTGTTGTAACTATTACACTTGGTGGAAGTGTAGTTAAGGCTGTGGCTCCACAAAGGAAGATGGAGAGACGACCAGGTTCGATCAATACTCACCTGGAAAGGAAGTAGATGAGTAAGACACAAACTAATTTGTATCATTAATGAAATCATCTCATTTGATTGTCTCTGACTATGTCCATGAATCAATATTGGAGGACGCTCCGAAGTTTAATGATTCCAGAGAACAATGAAATCCTAAAGGATTATGAGAACACACACAAGTCAATGGAAAGATCGTGCGAACATATTAATGATTATTTTTATATATAGTTTCTCAATAAAATAGAGCATGACGAGATCGAACCATGCTTCTTATTGCTTAATGTCAGCGAAGAGCATATTTGGCCTATACAATCCAGGTATAACTTGGTTCTTTGACAAATATACAGGTATTTAGTGTGGTAGTGCTAACCAACCAAGTGTAAATCCTATTGTACATACATGATTAATTTGTCACAAAGCATAATGAGAAGAAAACAGTCTTAAAGTACAAAGACTAGTCTTGTGGCGCGAGGTTTCTCACAAAACCCTGGAATTGTTCTCTTGTAATGAACTTTATAGTGTTTCGCTACCTAGTTATCTTGGTAATTTCAAAAGGACTTGAAATGCAGAATATGTATGTGGTTGTTACGTATCTCTGAAAGAATAAAGAGATAGAAGATATTTACAAAAGTACTTGATAGCCTTTTGTTACCCAAATTAAGTGACTCTAAAACACATAGTGCGTTTACAGTTAGATATAACGCTCACTTATAGATTGAAGCAATCAGGTGGATGTGGTTTACCCGTATAAGTGACTATTTGATTTGGAGGGGATAGACAAGTAAGTTATTTTTCCTTGCGTATTCACAAGAAAGTTCCTGATTTGGAATTGTAGCTATCTATGTCGATGGTACAGACATGATGGGTACTCTCGATGTAATAAGAGACCTTAAAATCTATTTGAAATCCGAATTTGAGATGAAAAGTCTGGGGAAAGCTCGACCGAATACTGAGCTTGTGTCATATTATTCCACCATTTTTCATATGTCTAAAGTTGTCAGGAAATTTAACAAAGACGTTCATCCTGATAGCACTCCCATGATTAGTCGAGGTTCAAATGTAAGTAAGATATCATTTCGTCTAAAGGAAGATGACAAAGATGTGTTGGGATATGAAATTCCCATATCTAAGTACAGTAGAGGCATTTTTGTACTTAGTATAATAATGTATTCGATTAAATTTTACATCCTCAGGGAACTTGTTAGCTAGATATAACTCAGCGCCAACGCAACGTCATTGGAATGGTATAGTGAATGTAATCATGTAATCAAAAGTAACCATTGACATAATTTTATTTTATCCCTACAAGGACATAAAAAGGAATGCTAATGAAAGTGCAATCCAAAAGTTGTTGATTATGAAGGAACAATAATATCTTCTCCAAAAGTAATCAGGGGGAGATATGATAGACTATTTTCTAAGTCATTATCGATATTTAGTTTCGAAAAATACATGACTAAAAGAACTGTCTGGAACAACTCTGAAAGTAATCAGGGGGGAGATACCGACATCATGGGGAGGATCCAAGGATATGATGTCGACATAATTTACTTCGAAATTGAAGTTGTGTTGTACTCTTTTTCCCTTCGATCGAGAATAGTTTTTCCCAAAGGGTTTTGTTACTCGACAAGGTTTTTAGCGATATAACACGAAAAACATCAAGTATGTTGAACGTTGAAGACATAACGATCGCGTTGATATTACCGAAAATATATGAATCAAAGAAATGAAACGCGATATTCTCTTAAGCAACGAAACTTCCAGAATTAACAACAGGGTCTTATAAACATTCAAGTCACCAAAGTAAATTGTGATAAACTCCTTTTGATTGCATTAGACTAATGAAAATTGTCTGACATCAGGGGGAGCATCTAATGATGTGTTGAATTATTTTCCTTCACCGAGGTTGCTTTTTTCCACAGGGTTTTAATACTCGGTAAGGTTTTTAATGATAAAACAACAAACACCAGGAAGTAATTTCCTAACTAAGGCTATTGTCTTTCCCACAAGGATTTTCTGCCTTATGAGTTGTGAAGAAACTAATCAACCTCAACGGAGCAAAGTGATCATCTGCAACGGATCACCTTTACTTAAATCTATCACGTTGTACTCTTTTCCCTTCGTCAAGGTTTTTTCCCACTGGGTTTTCCCTTGTCAAGGTTTTAATGAGGCAACGTATACGCATCCAACTATGTTCTAAGTTTTCTTAATATTATACTCTTTCTTTAGTTCAGGTTTTGTCTATCTGAATTCTCCTAAAGAAGTTTTAACGAGGCAATTAACTTAGACATGTCGGTCTTTGAAGATTATATTGCATGTGATGAACTACATGTAAAGTACGAGGCAACATGTGAAGTACTACATGTGAAGAGTTTTAATAAGGTTTTTTCCCACTGGTTTTTTCCCTTGTCAAGGTTTTAATGAGGCAACTGATTTCAGCACAAGGTATCAAGCAGAGAACAACATTTGAAGAACTACATTTAAAGAACTATATGTGAAACACTATGTATAAAGCTTTGTTATTGAGCCGCACAAGGGGGAGTGTTATAGGGCCTATGGCCCATGGATGTGCGGTCCGTTAGATGAATAGGTCTTCCCTTTCACGTATATAAGAGAAAATTATATGTATGTAATAGTTTAATGCCTCTTTATCAATATCAAGTTCTTCTCCTTCTCTATCTCTTACTTTTCCCTATTATTTCCACCGCAAAAGATTCAGATAAAGTCAATAAATAAGTAACTAATCCAACGTGTAATGACATGAATGACATTGTTAAAGTATACAAATATGATAGAATATGTGTCCATTTGAGTAAGGAACTGTCATACTGACCGTGGTCAAATCTCGCGTGTCGACAGATACAACAGGGGAAGGTTTGGGCAGGAATCCCACCCTATTGTGTTGGCCAACAAATATTGGGGGTCAGTTTACCATTTTTGTCTGAGTAATCCACGTTTTATAAGAACCTGCTGTTGATTCTGGAAGTTATGCTTAACAGACTATCGCGTTTCATTTCTTTGATCCATATATTTTCGGAAATACCAACGCGATCTTTATGTCTTCAATGTTCAACATACTTGATGTTTTTAATGTTGTCTCGCTAGAAACCTTGTCGAGTAACAAAACCCTTTAGGAAAAACTATTCTTGATCGAAAGGAAAAAGAGTACAACACAACTTCAATTTCGAAGTAAAATATGTCGACATCATATCCTTGGATCCTCCCCATGATGTCGGCATCTACCCCTGATTACTTTCAGAGTTGTTCCATATATTTACTTTTAGTCGTGTACTTTTTGAACTGAATATCGGTAATGACTTAGAAAATAGTCTACCATTTCTCCCCGTGATTATTTTCGTTGAAGAATAGATCATTGTTCTTTCATAATCAACAAATTTTGGATTGCACTTTCATTAACATTATTTTTTATATATTTGCAGGGATAAAACAAACTTATGTCAATGGTTACTTTTAAGTATATATGCATGATTACATTCACTATACCATTCCAATGATGTAGCGTCAGCGCCTGAGGATGAAAAATTTGATCGAGTAGAACACTATACAAAATACAACGATGCGTTTATTGTACTTAGATATGAGAAGTTCATCTCCCAACACATCTTCGTCATCTTCCTTTAGACAAAATGGCCACTTACTTACAGTTGAACCTCAACTAATCATGGAGTGCTATCAGGATGCAAGTCTTTGTTAAATTTTGCTGATAACTTTAGACATATTCAAACTGGTGGAATAATATACCACAAGCTCGGTTTTCGGTCGAGCTTTCCACAGATTTTTCATCTCAAATTTGGATTTCAAATAACCTCTTATTAAATCAAGAGTACCCATTATGTATGTACCATCGACGTAGATAACTACAATTCCAAATAAGGAACTTTCTTGTGAATACGTATGGAAAAATGGCTTACTTGTCTAACGCCTACAAATCAAATATCCACTTAGACAGGTATACCACATCCTTCTGGTTGCTTCAATCTATAAGTAAACATTCCTATCTAACTGTAAACGCACTCTGTGGTTTAGAGTTAGTTGATTTGGGCAACAAAAGGCTATCCGTTGCTTTTGTAAATATATATCTTGATTCTTTCAGATATACGTAAAAACCACATACATATGTTGCATTTCAAATCCTTTTGAAATTACCAATTAAGCTAACTAAGTAGCGGAACACTATAACGTTCATTACATGAGAACAATTCCAGGGCTTTGTGAGAAACCTCGCGCCACAAGGTGAGTCTTTATATTTTTAGAGTACTTTTTCTCATTATGGTTTGTGAAAAATTAATTATGTATGCCGAATAGGCTTTAAACTTGGTTAGTTAACACTACCACACTAAATACCTGTATATTTTTCAAAGAACCATGTTCTACCTGGATTGTATAGGTCAAATATGCTCTTCGTTGACATAAAGCAACAAGGATCTTGGTTCGATCTCATCTTTCTCTATTTATTTAAGCAAATGTATACGAAATTAATCATCAAAGTGCCGCATGATTTTTCCATTGACTCGTGTGCATTCTCAAAATCCACTGAGATGTCATTTTTCTCTGGAATCATTAAACTTCGGGGTGTCCTTCAGTTTATTCATGGACATATTCATAGACAGTCTTATGAGATGATTTCTTATGATATAACTACGTTGTGCCTTACTCATATACGTTCTTTTTAGGTGAGGATTGATCCAACCAAGTGGTCTCTCCAAGTTCCTTTATGGAGCCACGACCTGAACCACACTTCCACTAAGTATAGTTTCAACATCTTAGTTTATGGTGTATATCCCTTATTGAGGATTTGTAACCTTGCAGGTAGGTTTGCAGCTGGCATGTGTGATCTCATTACTTTGGCGACATCATTGTACATTCTGAAAATCGATTATTCTTTGTCACTTAACATTTACATTTGTGGAGTACAAGAATCAGTATGAGACACAGTGGGAACACACCATGACAATTCATGTTGTTCCCTTAGAAAATACGTTTTCTTATCTTCTCCTAACGATGAGAAGACTGTCTCATTAAAGTGATAACCCGTAAATCTAGCGGTAAGAGATTTCCTGCCAAAAGTTTTAAAATGCGGATAATTATTGGAAACTCATTTCCAACATAATTACTTAATAATTTTGAAGATCCATCATAGTACGATGTAGAGTCGTAATGAGACATATATAGTGCAACCAAAAATGCGTAAGAACACGAATGAAAGGCTTAAATCCAGTTACCAACTAGTGCGCAGAAAAGGTTGACTAATATTGGAATCTAAAATGAATTAAGTAAAGATGCGTGTAATATTGTATATCCCCAAAAAAATAAAAGATATGTTGGTACGCATAACTTATTCCTTAGACATCATATGTAACCTTTGATGATAGCCTCTACGAGACCATTGGGTATAAGATGCTTTATATTTATCCTATTAAACATGCAATATTCATCAAGTCCTTTTGATGTAAATCCTCTAGCATTAACAAGGGTGGTGAGCCTTTGCACTTTGCATTGTGTAATATGTGCTAGGATTTCTACAAAAATTAAACGCATCGTTTTTTGTTAGCAGTAACTGATTCAATGCGTCGAATAGTCCACCGGAGCCATAAATCACTTGAACGGTCCGCATTCTACATGGATATATGTTCACTAACAAGATTTTATTTCTTTGAAGAATGAGTTATTCACCATATGCATTTAAGTAAAACAGGATGGTCTCAATCATGTTTTACTAAAGAAAGACTTTTTAAGATGAGTGACGTACTTTCTTACTCTAAATCATAATAAGGAGAGCTAGTGCAAATCTAGTAACTTTATAAATCACTAATTATGACAGATGTTGTAACTTCGCATTCTATTAGTTAATTGTATAGTACACTCATATGAAGTGATTCCCGTGTTAGTACTTTCAAAACGGAACATCGTGTCACAACAAATGTGCCTTATGGTTCTGTAAAATTATTTATGAAATCAATCCCCATAAGTTTAGTATTGGGGTTAATATGGATTCAGTAATTCAAGTTCCAGTGATTTACAATTCACTAGATTGACACATTAATTTTCTAATAATATGCTTCCTTCCACATTCATTAAAAATATTTTGTAGATGCAACCAACTCCATTTTCGTTGTAAGTTTCCAAAAAGGTAGGTAATAGTTCACGCATGAACATGCTTTGCACTTAACAAGGTGTGATTGTCCCTTAGTATCTTATGTGATTTTTAGTCTTTTGTTCCATCTTGGAAACAAATTTTTGAGCAGCAATTCGCTTGATGATCCAATCATCGTAGTCACATCATTACGTAACAAAAGTCGGATTCAATGAAGTTGCATCTTTTCTGATGACTATACCCAAGTAAATTTAAAGGCTATAAACTACTCAAACATTCAAGATTCATGATGAACAAGATGTAAAGAATATGAAAAGTAAAGATTGACACAAGCATATAACGTGGTTCGGACATGAAGACCTACGTCCGCGGGAAATAAGATGTTTTCTGTATTGATTATAAGGTCTTACCCTTTAAATAACTACAAATGTCACTTAGACTTCTTATTCTCTCTATCTCTAGATCTCTCTCAGGAATTCTCTATAGAAAGACCATCTAAATGTTACATAAGTTGTCCATCTCCTTATACATGGACTGGTATTTATAGGAAAATTAGACTCGTGAAGGTATGGTCTCGCCGAGTTGGTGAAGCTGTCGTACATCGTCTTCATTGCTTCGAACGGGTTCTATACTATCCCTCGTGATTTCTTGTTTGGTTCTCCTCCCGAGTCGTCTCGCTCTGCTCGCCATCGTGTAGATCTTCCTTGGAGAACCTCGTGTTGTATCACCTCTAGGTCGTAATACATATCTCCCGAGCCTTCTGTTACGATGTAGATTCGTCAACGTATCTTCTTATCCTTCATTAAATGCAGTCCTTATTTTTAGACTTGACCGTCTGAGAAGATTACACCACTCCTTACACGCGTCATTCATGTGATGTTGTAGCAGGCGTCTCGATTCATACGAACTCACCTTTTTAGAGTATGATTCGATGTTCTTATCTCATCATCTTATCATGGATTCATCCATCGGGTAATTTACCCTGTATATTTTTCTCCTTTTCTTTGCAACTTGCCAAGGGAATGATGGGAAGAAACCTTCGTAACCACCTCATCTTTATCGCCACGTCCGAGATTTTCGCCACGTCTGCACTTTTAGTGCGTTCTTATCTGTTGGATCTGAGGTGTTAGTTGGTTGTCCCAAGAGTGTTTCTCTAGGTAAAGAGTTTTTTGTGTCCCCTTTTATGGACTTCTCCCGTGATTTTCGTCGTTTTGTTTATCGTGCCTTGACTATTTTTGTTTTGGAAATGCTGGTTATTTTCTCGAGGACTTTTATTCCTATTAAAATCCTCTCGAAGTAGAGAATTGAGTTTCATTATCTTCTTCTCTTCTGTAGAGCTTAGAGTTTTTTCCATAAAATCTTTCTATGTGCAGTGAGCGTTTCCCTCCTCGTCCTCCATGGTAGCAAGATGTTTATTCATGTTTTCTCCAACATGTTGGTATGTCCTCTCATTTTCCTGATGTTTCGGTTTTTCTTGATCTGATTTCTAGATCATCACCGATGTCTTCTCGGAAAGACCTATCTTTTCCCGTATTGTTTTTATCTCATTGATGGCCTAAGGGGATTGGTTTGTCTTCTAGTGCATTGAACTTTTTGCTGGAAGATTTCGTGTTCGCCATTATACTTCTTTTCACAAACAAGCTTAGAAACACTTCATGTAGTGCGCTTCCTCTTGCGATTGGCCCTGGGAACACTTTGTGATTATTACGGGAGTTGTTACTTAGTTTGTAACAAATGTTCTTCGTTTGCGCAATCTTTCCTTCTTTTATTTTATGAGAGGTGGATATGCATTATCCGAGCTGCTGAAGATGCTAATGTATAAAATACTGTCTTCACATTTAAAGGTATATATATATACCTTGCCCCTGTTTTATTCCTTAGTTTCAGATGCCATTGTTGGATGTTAAGTGAGAATGTCTTGGTTCATTGATAGTATCCGGCTATTGCTCCTGTCCAAGTTGTCAAAGAGGCGTCGTTACTGACTACGTCTGTGTGGTGGTTTTTGATGTGCCGAGGGTGGGATCGTTTGTGACCCAATCAGATGATACAACTGCTTCTCATGTTGTCAAGGGCGAGGCTCGGATGGACATCGGGCAGGATGTTCCAGGAGAGGCATAGTCGTGGTGCTCATTTGTTTTAGTTTGAAGAGTTTCTTGTTGTACTTATATTATACCTTCGCGTTCTATCCGAGGTGAAAATATATGTAACTGAAGCATTTTGCTGGAACGAATTATAATTTGTTCTTTCCACCTAGTACCTTTATATTGATGGCTCTGAGGAGTTTTTATGTATAATGTTGTTCCGACCATGGGTGACAAAGCCAAGGAGTGATCAGTTCCATAATTGGATAGGGAATCTCTTACAATGTTGGAGTTTGAGTATAAAATATTTCATTCTCGCCTTGCGCTGTCATGGGCTTGATTTTCTAATAGTGTCTGGTTTAGGTTACACTTGACCTTTGGTTGAGTAATCAGATGTATGAATCACTTTCTATTTAACCATGTTTTGGAGGGCAATATCTCGCTCAAGTGATTCTTTCCTTAGCCAAAGGTTAGTACCTTGATTCTAGATATCTCCTGTTATGGAAGGACATCATCCAGTTTCATGATCGTGATGGTATTACCTTAGGTCTGTGTCCGTCTTAGGTATCTTAGGGTGTCCCCCGCTTCATCTTGCTTTATCTGGCTAGATGGCATTTCCTTAGATTTTTGACCGTCTCGGGCAGCTTAGGTATCTTACCCGCATCATTCGTTGTAGAATGGAAGGTGTCTCTAGCACCGTGCCATAGCCTTGATGGGCTTTGTGGTAATGCAATTATGAAGCGATTATTCTATATGCAAGAAAAAGTTAAAGTGAAAAAACTGCAAAAACAAAAACAAAAATAAGCAAACATAAATCAAAGCGAATGGAGATAAGTACATAAAAGGAGCAATTTTATTATTCTCAAAAGAGGGCTTGTGAACCCCTAGTACATTTGAAGAAGGTTTCATGACCTTTTACAAGTAGGGATTGAACCCGATTCTCATATTTTAGCTTTATAATTTAAGCATTGTATGCTTTTAGATATTTGATATTCCATGGGCGTACAAGCTCCTCGCCATTGGATTAGAGCAATCTGTGTGCTCCGCCGCCCGCCTTGGCTATGACTGTTAGTGGGCCTTCCTATGTGGGTGCAAACTTTCCTGACTCACACTGATATTGCAGAATCTCGCGCCATACTTTATCGCCTGGGCTAAATTATCTCTGGTGAACATGCTTGTTGTATTTTCGGTCTATCCTCCGATGATAGTTTTTTATCCTTTGAAGAGCTATTTCTCCTCCGGATCGTCTAGTTTGGAGAGTATCATGTCCGAGGTTAGGTTTTTCTCCTATTCCTCGGTCTTGGTTGTAGGCATCATTGCTTCGGTTGGTATGATCGCTTCCGTGCCATATGTGAGAGCGAAGGGGGTCATCCCTGTTGCTTCTCTCCGAGTAGTCCGGTAGGCCCATGGAAAATTGTGTAATTGCTCACACCAGCTAGCGCCATGTCCGTCTAGATTCTTTTTGAGCATGTCAGCGATGGTTTTGTTAGTCGCCTCTGCCTGACCATTGCTTTCTGGGTAGATGGGTGTGGATTTATTTTTCCTGATCTTAAAACAGTTAAAGAGGAGATCGATGTTTTTTCTTCTGAGTTAGGCCCCATTATTTGATACGATGGCGGCTGGGATACCGAAACGACATATGATATGTTCGAAGAGAAATTTAAATACATGGTGGTCTCTGATGTGCCTCAAGGCTGAGGCTTCTACCCATTTTGTGAAGTTGTCCGTGGAAACGATTAAATATTTCCGTTGTCCTGTTCCAGCTCGTAGGGGACCAACGATGTCGACGCCCCACTTGGCGAATGTCCAAGGTCTTAGGGTATACTTTAAATCCATGAGGGGGCGTGCCTTCTTTTGGTAAATTTTTGGCATTCTAAGCATGACTTTTCCATTTTCTTTGAGTCCTCGTTCATGCGAGGCCAAAATTATCCATGTAGTCTCGCTTTGTGGTCTAGAGATCTTCCTCCACTATGGTTTCCTGCGTAACCGTAGTGTATTTCCCTTAATATTTCTTGGCCTTCAGCAAAGGAAAGGCATCTGAATAAAGGTCCTAGGTACGAATGTATGTATAGAATGCCGTCCCTGAGCTGGTAGTTCCCAGATCGTGATATTGCTTTGTGCGCGAGATTCTTTTCGCTTGGGAGATCGCCATTGGCTAGATATTTCATGTTTGGTGTTCTCCAATCGTCTTCAAGTAGGGATTCTTCTTGGCTTGTCGAGTGTACATTGAGGATCTCCATATCTCCTTCTATGGGTATTAATGGGAGCATGACCCTTTCGATTCTAACATGTGTAGCCTCTGGATCTATTGTCATAGAGGCTATGAATGCTAAGGCATCTGCATGCCTATTTTTTTTCCTCTTTAGATGTTGGAACGTGATGTTTGGTATCTTCTCAATATAGTGTTTGGCGAGATAGAGATATCGCTGCAAACATGGGTCAGAGGCCTGATATTTTTCGTCGATCTGTCTAACAATGAGTTGTGAGTCGCTCGTAAGCCTTACTTAGGTGATGCCGAGTGAAATTATTATTCGGAGGGCATGTATGACTGCCTCGTATTCGATTATGTTATTAGTAGCGGGGAATTCTAGACTTAGGCTGTAAACGATCCTGCGACCTGCCGGGGTTGTAAAAACCATCCCGATGCCAGATCCTTCCAAATTACATGACCCGTTCACAAAGACTTCCAACATCCTTGGGTTTTCCGAGCGAAGTATCTCGCTAGGATCTTCTACCTCGTCCTCCATTCATGGGATCTCCTCAATCTCATCGGCATCATATAAAGGAAAATCTTCTAAGAAATCCGCAACCACTAGGGTTTTAATTGTTTTCTGGGCTTGATATTTCACCCCAAATTGTTTGATTTGTGCTCCCCATTGAGAGATTCTTCCTGCTCTGTCGGCATGGTCTAGTACAGACTCTATTGGAGCCTTTGTGATGACTATCACGGTGTGTGCGTGAAAATATGTTTGCAACTTTTGTGTTGCATAAACCAAGGATAATACTATCTTCTGGATCTTAGAGTAGTTCTTCTCTGCTGATGTCAGAGTCTTGCTTATAAAGTAAATGGGTTTCTCTACTTCTTTATCTATACGAGTTAGCACCGCACTGATCGAAGTGTTAGTCACTGACAGGTAGATGTAAAGGTTCTCTCCTGGATCGGGCTTCTGAAGAATTGGCAAAGCATGCCAGATATGTTCTTTAATTTTTTGAAAATCTTCTTCGCACTCAACACTCCATGAAATTCTCGCCCCTTTTCAAGGTATTCAAGAAATCCTTACATTTATCGGACGACCTAGATATGAAACTTCCGAGGGATGCTAGCCGACCATTTAGTCTCTGCACGTCTTTAACTGTTGCGGGTGAAGACATTTCTAGTATGGCTCGTACTTTTTCCGGGTCTACCTCGATTCCTCGTTTGGTGACCAGGTACCCCAAGAATTTTCCTGAGGTTACCCCAAAAGCGCATTTTGCAGGATTAATTTTCATGTTAAATTTCTTCATCTTCTCGAAAATCTCCTTGAGATCGTTTGCGTGGTCTTGTGGAAGATTGCTATTAACAAGCATATCATCCACATATACCTCTAGGGTTTTGTGTATCCAACCATGAAACAATTTTTCAACCATTCTTCGGTAAGTAGCACTTGCGTTTTTTAACCCAAATGCCATTTTAGTATAACAGTATAGACCTCGGGGAGTGAAGAAGACAGTGTGCTCTTGATCTTCCTCGGTGAGGGGGATCTGGTTATAACCCGAGTATCCGTCCATGAAGGATAGAAATCCGTATCCTGAGGTCACTTCGACGAGATGATCGATGCTGGGGAGTGGGAAGTTGTCTTTTGGATAGGCCTTATTAAGGTCGCTGAAGTCGATGCATATCCCCACTCCTCCATTTTTGTTAGGCACTATCACCATATTAGATATCCATATTGGATACTGTACTTCTCGTATGACTCCCAATGCCTCAATTTTCTTCAGTTCCTCTTGAATGGCTTCGTGGTATTCTGGTGACACCTTTCGCATCTTTTGCCGCATAGGCTTGTGTCTTAGGTTGATGTTCAAGTGGTGAAAACAGACTTCTGGGTCTATCCCAGGCATGTCTTCCATGCGCTATACGAAGACATCGGAATATTCCCTTAGCACTTGTACTAATTTTTCTTTTTCCTCTCTGTCGAGGAGAGTTCCAATTCTAACAATATCCGGATTTCAAGAGTTCTGATGTTTACTTATTTGGTCGGCTCTGAGGCCGAGAAGTTTGACTTAAGTTTGTAGTTGCATCTTTTCTGACTACTACACCCAAGTGAAATTAAAGACTACAAACTACTTAAACATACAAGATTCAATATGAACAAGATGTAAAGAGCATGAAATGTAAAGATTGACACAAGCATATACGTGGTTCGGCCTTGAAGACCTACGTCCACAGAGAAGAAGATGTTTTCTTATTGATTATAAGGTCTTACCCTTGAAAGGTTACAAATATCTTCTTGATTCCCCACTTTCTCTCTATATCTAGATCTCTCTCTGGAATTCTCTGTAGAAAGACCATCTAATGTTACATAAGTTATCCATCTCCTTGTACATGGACTAGTATTTATAGCCTAAATAAACTCGTCATGGCTTGATCTTCCGAGTTGGGTGAGATGTCTTACATGGTGCTGGTTCCCTCGGGCTGGTTCTATGCTATCCCTCGTGATGGATTGCTTGGTTCTCCCTCCGAGTTATCTCGCTCTCCCTTAGATCGTGTTGGCCTTCTGTGGAGAACCTCGCGCTCTATCGCCTCGGGGTCGTAGTATAGATCGTCCGAGTCTTCCGTCCCGATGTGCAACTACCCCTGTCATGTTCTTATCCTTGATTAAATGCGGTCTTGCTTTTTAGACTTGACCGTCTGAGCGGATTAGACCTTTACCTACACGCGTCATTCATGTGGCGCCTGTGCAGTTTCCTCGACTGAGACAAATCCTTCTTATTAGAGAATGATTCGGTGCTCCTACCTTATCATCTCATCATGTATTCATCCCTTGGGATGTTGACACGTGGTCAACGGGTATTTTACCCACACATTTTGCTCCTTTTCTTTGCAACTTGCCAAGGGAATGATGGGAAGAAAACTATGTAACCGTACCACCTTTTCAGCCACGTCCCTAATTTACGCCATGTCAGAATTTTTAATGCACTTTTACCTGTTGGACTTGAGGCGCCGGTTGGTGGTCCTTTGGTTTCTTATAAAATCTTTTGGGAGGAGAGAATGTCTCCTTTAATATCTCTTTTCAGAGTTCAGAACTTTTTCATTCTCTGTTTCCTTTGTCTCTTACTGTTTCTTCTTAACTCCTTTCTCCTATAAAGAGATTTATAATGTCTGGAAGGAACTCCCCATCTCGCTCCTCGAGACGGTATGTCCCTTCTCTTTATTTCTATTTTTGTTTTTTCCGATGATTACCATCGATTTATTTGTAATTACTCAGTGTTGTTGGTATCAATGATTCTTATCATTGTTCCCTTTCCTTTTTTAGGTTTTACGATTGTTACAGTCACTTTGACTGATAACTTTTCTCTTTTTGCTCCGGCTGTGAGGTATTTCCGCCATTGTTTCCGGCTGTTCTTGCCGGTGTATGTCTGTTAGTCTGGCTTTTCTTTACTTTGTTAGCCATTGTCCTAACTTATTTTTCTCTATTTTGCTTTTTTATCAGCCCTGTAAAAGCTCCGATGAGAAATCCCAGTTCTGAGCGTATCTCCGGCCTGTCTGATGAGGCATTTTTGGAATCGGCGAGGGTCATACATCGCCTCCATCGATTTGATATTTATTTTGCTACTCCAGAGAAGCAGTTTGGTGTTATTTCCAAGGACCTTTTCGAGAAGTACCCATGTGGTCCTAATGAGGTCATAGTTTCAGTGGGTCAACTTGACGCCGGCCTTCGTCTTCCTCTGTACTGTCCGTTGAATCCTTTACAGTACGAGATTTTATGCAAGCTTAATCTTCAGCGAGCCATTTATCATCCCAATGGTAACTTTTATCGGATCGCCCGAGAGTGTAATCGCCGAAGCCAAGGAAAGGTTACCCAGCAAGAGTTGAATCAGTTCGTTCCTGCTCAAAAGGAATTATACTCTTCTGATACTTTCGTGGAGAACTATCGGTGTCACAAGTCCGATACCTATGATGGCTTTGGAGTTGGGATTTCTAGGTCTCGGAAGAGCGCCCGAGATTCTTCGTATATGTCCGACTTGGACCCCCTTGTTGCTAACCAGCGTACGCTTCGCAAGACTCATGATTCCAAGTGTCCTGTTGCTCCTATTCGAATTATAGGTCCTTATACTTATGGTTGGGATGAGATTGGTAACGTTCTTCCTTGCATTCCTGAGATGGATGCTCACCTGCCTGCTTATAGGCCCTAGGAGCTTAGATGGGTTATCCCTCGTAGGCGTTTGTCTCAATCTTCTCGGACTTCCGAGGATGCTAAGGTAATAAATAATGTCTTAATGTTTTGCCGTATATGTGTATACCTTTCCCCTGTTTGTTGCCTTAACATCCAAAGTTTTTATGTTTTTGGCAGAGGAGGAGATTGTCTGATGGTGCTGGGCCGTCAAATGCTCTAGCGGGTGCGATCGAACATGTCGTGGAGGTGGATGTTGATGCTTTATTTGGTGAGAATGAAGTGTTGGATGATACTAATTCATTCTTTGAGGATCTTGATCAAGATCTGTTGGCTGATCCCACCGATCCTGGTGGTGCCTTTGGATCAGACATAACTCTGCCCAGGAGAGAGGTATCGCTGACAGGGGTGTGGGTGTTGGTGGCGAGGAAGTAAGCAAAGGTCTCATTGTGGCTTCTAATAGTGGTGGTGTTCCGAGTGTACCAAGTAACCTTGCTAATGGGTTTACTTCTTATCATGTGGGTCCGTCAGGTGCTTCCTCGTCGATTTTCTGGTTTATTGGTGGTTCCGAGTCAATGAAGGCTATATGCTCAGAGGGATATGCTCAATTGAGCGAGGACGAGCAAGATCGTCTCTTGACTTCTTTGAATAGGTTTGCATAGCAGCAACTTGTGCTATCGGTATGTGATGAACAACTTAGTTTTTTTTTTTTTTTTTTTGCTCTAGTCTTGACTGGGAATGTATGTTTGTGTTTAGAGCAACAATATGAGGATTGATATGCTAGCTGAGGCTCGGGCTGCTAGGAGGAAAGCCAAGGCGGCTGAGCAGGAGACTCAACTGCTTCGAACTGCATTGCAGTTGGCTAAGGATGAAGCATTGGCCTTTCACCAAGATAAGAAGGAACTAGAAGGTATACATCTGATCCATTTTCTTAATATTATGTCTCCATGGTAGGGAATTAGACTTCTGAATTAGTCCCTGTATTGGTAGTTATGGTCAAACGATTGGAGGAGCAGTTAGACACTGTTGGTTATAGACATGCTAGGGAGCGGAGTGGTCTTAAACTCGATGTGAGTGCTCGTCAGTGCAAGATTGACTCCTTAGAGCAAGAAAATACCATGTTGCGGGTGGATGTGGAGGTACATCAGAATCGTACTGTGGAGCTTCGTGATTTACTGGATAAGGCTAAGAAGGTAGTCGTAGAGCGTGCAGATGATATTAAGATGCTTCGAGCCCAAAAGGATCAGCTTATTAATTGGCAGTGTGATCATATGCTTATCTTAGCACAAGCTGAAGATAATAGGGAGGCACTGAGAAGACTTAAGCATGATTACATTGCTTTGGAGAGGGAACGTGATAGGCATATGCTAGCCTCTCCTCATGGTGATATGGTTGTAACTCCTGCAGAAGCAAGGCTTAATGCTCTAAACACCGAAAAGATCCGTTTAGAACAGAATTTAGCCGCCATGATAGGCTTAGTGCTCTAGGCTTATTGATGCATCAATTTGTGTGTTGTTTTGCCTTACTATGTTTCGTAAGTTAATCATTTGTGCTTTCGGTCTTGCAGAGACTTGCAAGCAAAAGGCTGAGTTGGAAAAGCAATTGGAGAAAGAGAGAGCGGCTAGACGGGGCCTTGATCAGGAGCTTAATGAACTGGTGAGCATCCATGAAAAGGAATTGGATGATGCTCATGCAGAGACGGAGGAGAAGTTAAGTAATCTCCACGCCGAGTATAAGGTTTTGATGACCAAGGCCTGTAAGGCTGCTGTTATTCGGGAGCGCCAACGAGTTGTCGCCGCTGCTGCTGCGAACATCGTGGTCCCGCCACCGAGCGTTGAGCCCGAGCCCGTGCAGAATGTCATTAATGTTGAGGACGAGGCAGGTGAGGAGAAAGAGGCTCCTGATGACGGACATGCCTGAGCTTTCCTATCTCTTGGCGGAATCTCTTGTTTTGGCTTCCTTCTTTTGGTTTCTTATGTTTGAACATAAGTTTATAGGTTTAGTTGCTCCTTTGTGGAAACATTTTCATCGCTACTGGAAAGTCCTCAGTTGCGGGAGGCATAAATTTATTATTTTGTGGTAAGTCCTCGTATGTGGGAGGCACTTTAACTTGTTGCTAACTGTTATTAACATTGCTATATGGCGACTGCCTTTTTTTGATCGTATGATAGTTTATCATGATCTGACTATGAAAGAGTTTTGACTGTACGTTGTTGGTCCAACCTTGGGTAACATATTCGAGGAGTGATCAGTTCCTTAGATGTATATGCTATCTCTTATGTTGTTGGACCTAGATTGTAGCAACTTTCGTTTAGCCTTTATTTGTTTTGGGTAACGCTCGTTGTTGGGGCATTTGTTCCTTGAGGTAGCTGTAGAAGCGTGCTCTCAAGGGTGATACCTTGGTTGAGCAATTCTTACTTTGGCGTGAAGTAGATATGTCAAAGCTGGGTATCTCCTGTTGGAACAGGGCATCGTCTGATATCATGATCGTGACGATGTTACCTTAGGTCTGTAGTCCGTGTAAGGTAACTGAGGGTTGTTTTACTCGTATCGTTTTGTAGGATGGGGTGTGTGGCCAGCACCCTGCCATAGTTGTTGATGGATTCATCTGTTTGGTGTGTTTGTTAGAAGTGCAAATATGATATGATTAGTCTAAATGCATATACAGAGTAAAGGAAAAATATACATATGTAATAAAGATGATATAATCTAAAAAAAAGAATCTACATGCAGAAAAGTACTACACAAAATGAGTAGTTTTATTAATTTCAAAAGAGGGTGTGAACCCTTAGTACATTACGAGGGAGGTTTGATGACCTTCTTACAAGTAGGGGCCTAGGGCCATAGCCTCAAATATGAAGCTTTTAGACATCAGCCTTCATGGTCCGTGTGATACTCTTAGCAAAATATATGCTGTGGGTTTGCTAATGCTTCTCATTAGCTTTCGATATCGGTTGGGCTTTGTCTGCATCCCAACTTGTGAAGTGAAGTTTTCTGTTAATTGGTTGTTTTGCCATAGCCTGATTGGGCTTGGGAGCCTTTGTTGCCTTCTTGATGAGACGCCAGGGGTTTAGTGTAGAGCCTTCTTGGGTGGTCATCCTTGTTTTTCTCAAGGTATGTTCTTGGTCGAAAATGATGTTGCATGCTAGCCTTGCTAATGCAGTGGTTGTAACCTGAGTAACTATCTAGGAAAGATAGTAGGGCACCTGTAGGTGCAGTATCCATACCAGCAAATTTCTGTGAGCTGTCGTAGAGGGAATCCTCCAAGGTTTTTTGGGTGCCGGTATAGGCTGCTTTGTTCTTAAGAGTACTTTCGATCTTGGTGTGAGTACGAGGTCTGACTTCTCCCTCATTGGGGAGGTCATGTAATTGCTATAAGGGTCGTGTAGTCGGTCCAGAGGTTATGGTGTTGCACAAGGCTGGAGCGTTAGATAAGTGTCTTGGTGTATCGCTTATTGCCATGTAGTCATGGGATTAAATTGAATTATCTATGCCTCTAGCTCTCCTTGCTTGTGCTTTTGGTGAGTTTATGTTATTCTCGCCGTTTTGGACCTCTATCTTGTAGCAATATTTTGCCTCGCCAGAGTCTCCAATGATTTCTGCTACTCCTTCAGGCGTTGGGAATCTTAGCCTTTGATGGTAAGTGGAGGCCACTCCCTTGATTCCATGGACCCAAGATCGTCCGACAATGGCTGTGTAGGGTGATATCACGTCTACCACACAAAAAGTGGTTATGGTAAGGATTCTTCCCACCCGGATTTCTAATGTTATCTCCCCTCTTGGACGAGTCGATGACCCATTAAAGCCAAATATGTTGTAAGTAGAGGGCATGAGGCATTCTTCTTTGACGCCCATTTGTTTGAATGTTTCATAGAACAATATCTCCACAGAGCTGCCACCATCAATTAGGATTTTGGGAATTTCCCATGGCAGTGCTTTGTTTTTTGCTTCCTCGTCCTCATGTTCGGGGAGTGCAATGGTCATCGTGACCACTAGAGTATCGTTGTGGTTGTATCCTCCTTCTGGTGCCTCCGAGGCTGAAAAGCTTATGGGGAGTTTCATCCACTCCTCCATTGGGGGTTCTTTAGCCACGCTGAAGACTTCATCGCCTTTGAAGTTGCGCTTGTGGAGTCTCCCCGTGATGCTCCCTTCTCGCGCAGGGGAAGTAATCACCGAGTGTGATATGGTGTTACAACCTAAGTATTGCGCCTCACGAGGAATTTCCACACTATGTATGGGTGCCCCGGTGTTTGGTGGGACTGTTGGTTGTGTAATGTATTCTTGGAGCTTTCCCTCGTTGATCATATCTTGCAGTACCTTCTTTAAGTCCCTACACGAGTCTGTCGTGTGTCTGTGCTATTGGTGGAACTCACAGAAATCAGTCCTGGTTTTAGTTCGTTCTGGTTGCTGACCCCTGTTCCATGGGTAGGTGATCGTATGCTGTCCGTCGATCTTCTTAAGGATATCGGATATTGGGGTGTTTAGTTTTGTATAAACTGGGTCTACGAATTTTCCTTTCTTTTGATGGGTCTGTTCTCGACCTTTCCATCCTCCAGTCCGATGTTTATCAAACTGGGTTGATCCATTGTTGGATCGCCCCGCTCCTTGGGCTGGCACTGGAAGGTTCTGTGGCTCTACCACATTTGCTCCTCTGCTAGTTCCTTTTGCCATTTTGTCGTAGGTTCCGTCCTGGAGTTCTTACAAGGCTATATAGTCCTCTTTGACTTCTCTTAATTTACCCATATTCTTTGGCATGACCTCAGACATGCGGACAAAGACAGGGTCTGTCTTTCTAAGAATGTTTTTAAAACCCAAGATTGTATAGTCCTCAGGGACCTTTCCAATCTCGGCACATAACTTTATCCATCGTGTTACCAGGGAACGGAGTGACTCGTTTGGTCCTCTCGATATTTGGAACAGTGCATCAACTTCGGGTCGAATTCGATTATTGTGAATGTATATTTCTAAGAACAACTCGGATAGGTAAGCAAACGATTTGACTGAGCCCTTAGGCAGATTATTGTACCATAGTAGGGCTTCATCCCTTAGAATGGCAGGGAAGAATTTACATAACACCACATCATAATGGTCCCATTGGGTCATTGCCATGCGATAGGTTCTAAGGTGCTCAATTGCATCTCCTGCTCCAGTAAATGGGGACGTGAACGTCGGTAAAGAGCATTTCCTTGAAAATGGCAATCTTAGTAGATTTTCAGATAAGGGTGATTGTTCTGCCTTTAGCATGACTACTGTTAATTTCTTGTTTTCCTGCCTCCCGGTGGCTTCTTTGTACATTGCCTATAGCCGGTCGACTCGGGCTTGCAGCTCGTCGTCGTTCCGCATCGTTTCTGCCTTCTTTCTTCTTCCCGGAGCTCTCTCGGGCGAGAAAGATGGTTCATAGTGGTGATGCCTAGATCGCCCTGAGTCATCGTCCGACTGTTCAACGAATGGAACAACCTTGGAACGAGTTGACCTCGAGTTCTCCCCTCGTCTTGGGTTTGTGGCTGCGAGATTCTCGGTCTCGCCGTTAACTTCGTCGATTTGATTTTTCTCCCTTCTGTGTTTGGGATCAATATCTGATGACCCCTCGGATGGACCATCCTCGTGGTCGAGCACGCCTATGCTTCCCTTAGGAAACCTATCCGCTGTCCCCTCGTTGGAGGTGTCAGGGATGTTAATATGTTCGTCATCATGTAGATGTTCAAAGGGACTTTCCTCCTCTGGGGTTTCGTCGATAGTGGTTAGTGGCACCTTATTCTTCGCCTTGCGTTTTATCCGGCGGTTCCTTCGTTCTATCCTCCTGTTACGCCTTTCGGGTTTTACCATTTTCTCACCCTGAGCTTCTTGGGCTTTCAGGATGGTTGCTATTGCAGTATTAGCATCAGCGAGATCTGAAGTGTTTCCCTTCTTGACCTCAGTGTTTACTACTTTCCTTAGAAAGCGATTCAACCCTCCTGGTTGAGTAAGATGGATGTCATCATGCTTCTCGAAGGGGTTTCCCTCGCCTTAGGAGCTAGAATTGTCAGTTAGTCCTTCCCGATACTGGTCATCGGTTTGTCCCTCGCCTGGGACCAGAGCTTCTTCTAGCTCCATATCGTCGAGTCCTTCTGTTTGGGATCCACCATTTTCACATTGGCTCATGCGAGAAGATCGTCGTGTAACCATTACCTTCCCTGCAACATATGCAATAATACTTAATTTGTCTTTTCTTCAGAAAAGTGGGACCCTAAGTTTGCAGGTCACATGCAATTACTAATCCATAGTTCAGAGTGGACAATTTAGTACATGATGACTTTGCAGTAAGTTTTGGAGACATGTGAAGATGTCAAAACATTCCCTCTTTGCATGAGGTGTTGATGATGGAGAAAAAGGTGTTTTTCCAGTCCCCTTTTTTCGAGGTAATATCTCCTTCAACACACCATACCCTTATAGGGAAAGAATCTAATTATGAAGATTGAGTACGTTTTCCCATTCTAAGAAATATATCTCATCATCTTTTAACTTTTGATTTCAAACAAACTTTGAGATTTATGAATGATTATATACTCATTAATTCCTCCCATTGACTTAAACTTAGACTTTTAAGAAGGAGATCGGAGATTATGTTGAGTTTGATGATGAACATCATGAAAAATTTGTCTTTTCAACTCTCATAAGGTGATTTCTTCCTTATGTAACTTACTGACTAGCATCTCTTCCCATATATTTTATGGAGGAGATCGTTTGAGCACTGAAGCGTTTGAAGCTCCATATTTGATCCGATCTGCAACTCTCCTGAGCTACTTGAGGAAGGCTTAAAAGACTTGAAAATAACAAGAAATCTTAAAGAAAAACGGAAGAAAATTTTAGATCTGTTGATTTTGAGGTTTTACTAGACTTCTTAGATCGTGAAGATCATTTTTGAGTACGAGCTCAACTCATTCATCTCAACAGAAATCTACTTTGTAGTGTGAAAACACTTCTCTTACAAAGATTATGAAAAACAATATAGTGTTGTTGTTAGGGAGGTAGATTAGATCTTCATACCTCCCTGTTTCTAACGCCAAAATGTAGTTGCATCTTTTCTGACTACTACACCCAATAAATTAAAGACTACAAACTACTTAAACATACAAGATTTAATATGAACAAGATGTAAAGAGCATGAAATGTAAATATTGACACAAGCATATAACATGGTTCGGCCTTGAAGACCTATGTCCACAGAGAAGAAGATGTTTTCTTATTGATTATAAGATCTTACCCTTGAAAGTGTTACAAATATCTTCTAGATTCCTCACTTTCTCTCTGTATCTAGACCTCTCTCTGGAATTCTCTGTAGAAAGACCATCTAATGTTACATAAGTTGTCCATATCCTTGTACATGGACTGGTATTTATAGCCTAAATAAATTCGTGATGGCTTGATCGTCCGAGTTGGGTGAGATGTCTTCCATCGTGCTGGTTCCCTCGGGCTGGTCCTATACTATCCCTCGTGATGGCTTGCTTAGTTCTCCCTCCGAGTTATCTCGCTCTCCCTTAGATCGTGTTGGCCTTCTGTGGAGAACCTCGTGCTCTATCGCCTCGGGGTCGTAGTATAGATCGTCCGAGTCTTCCGTCACGATGTGCAACTACCCCTGTCCTGTTCTTATCCTTCATTAAATGCGGTCTTGCTTTTTATACTTGACCGTCTGAGCGGATTAGACCTTTACCTACACGCGTCATTCATGTGGCGCCTGTGCAGTTGCCTCGACTGAGACAAATCCTCCTTTTTAGAGAATGATTCGGTGCTCCTACCTTATCATCTCATCATGTATTCATCCCTTGGGAAGTTGACACGTGGTCATCGGGTATTTTACCCACACAAAGTTCTCCAATATCGGAGAGGTTTTGTATGGGCTCCATGGGTGAGTCCGATATTAGAATATTATCCGAAGCTGGTACATCATTCAAGCGCCTTGCTTCGTTTGTTACCGCTATGTAGGCATCGATTTCAGCCTGGATCTTAGCATTCTTGGCCCTTTTCTTCTTTGTTTTTGAGGAATTCACCTTGTTTTCGCCATTCTGTACGTCCATGTTGTAACAGTATTTGGCCTCTCCTGAGTCTCCGATAATCTCTGCGGTTCCATTGGGTGTTGGAAATCTTAGCCTCTGATGGTAAGTCGAGGCCACTCCTTTGATCCCGTGGACCCAGGATCGCCCAACAATAGCTGTGTACAGTGAAAGTACATCCACTATACAGAAAGTGATCAGGGTGAGGATTTTTCCTACCTGAATTTCTAGTGTCACCTCACCTCTTGGGAGGGTTGACGAGCCATTGAAGCCAAATATGTTGTAAGTAGAGGGTATTAGACACTCGTCTCTAAGACCAATTTTCTTGAATATTTCATAATAATATTTCGATGGAACTTCCTCCATCGATTAGAATTTTATGCACGGCCCATGGCAATGCCTTAGGTTTTTCTTCATCGCCTTCGTGTTCGGGAAGTGCAATGGCCATCGTGACCACTAGTGGCTCATCTGGTGCCTCCGAGGCTGAAAAGCTGATAGGAAATTCCATCCACTCCTTAATAGGGGGTTCTCTAGATACACTGAAGACTTCATCACCTTCAAAGTTTCGTTTGTGAATTCGTCCTGTAATATTTCCTTCAGGTGTGGGAGCAATGACAACTGAGTGCGATATTGCATTGCATCCTAAATACTTTGTCTCACGAGGGATTTCCGCACGATGTATGGGTTCCCCCGTGGGTGGTTGAATCTCTGGTTGCGCGATGTACTCCTGGAGCTTTCCTTCATCGATCATGTCTAGTACCATTTTCTTCAAGTCTCTGCACGAGTATGTCGTGTGACTATAGAATTGGTGGAATTTGCAAAATCTTTTCTAGTTTTAGCCCACTCGGGCTGGTGGCCTCTGTTCCATGGGTAAGTAATTTTTTACTTTCCGTCGATCTTCTTGAGGATCTCGGTTATGGGGGTGTTCAGCTTCGTATAGACCGGGTCTACGAACTTAATTTCCCTTCTTTTGCTGGGCTTGGTCTCTCCCTTTCTATCCTCCACATCGATGTTTATCGAATTGAGTGGACCCGTTGTTGGGTCACCCTGCTCCTTGGGATGGCACCTGAGGGTTCTGTGGTTCTACCACCTTTTCCCCATATTGGTTCCTTTGACCAGTTTTTCATAAGTTCCGTCTTGGAGTTCTTCAAGGGCTATGTAGTCCTCCTGAATTTCTCTCAATTTTCCTAGACATGGTGGCATGGTTTTGTACATGCGGACGATTATGGGGTCTGTTTTTCTCAGGATTTTTTTGAATCCAAAGATCGCGTAGGCCTCAAGGACTCTTCCGATATCGACGCTCAATTTTGTCCAGCGATTTACCAGAGAGAGGAGTGAATCATTTGGTCATCGAGCTAACTGAAACAACATATGGATTTCTGGTTTGACTCTGCTGTTACGAATGTATGTTTCTAAGAAAAATTCTGATAGGTGAGCGAATGACTTGACCGATCCTTTCGGTAAATTATTAAACCATATTAAGGCCTCGTCTTTTAGACTAGCTGGGAAAAACTCACACAACACAACATCGTAGTGATCCCACTGAGCTAGCGTCATACAGTAAGTTCTAAGGTGTTTGATTGCGTTTCCGATTCTAGTGAATGGAGGTGAACGTCGGGAGCGAAAATTTCCTTGGAAATGGTTGTGTTAATAGATTCTCGGACAGGGGAGATTGCCCTGCCTCCTGCATTACTTCCGCCAACTTGTTGCTTTCTTGTTTTCCTGTAGCTTCTCTACACTTAGATTCGAGATGATAGAGTCTGGCCTGTAACCAATCGTCAATGTGCCTATTTTCGGACTTCTTTTTCCTTCGCGCTCTCTCGGGTGAGAAAGAAATTTCTTGACGGCGATATATTGATCGCCCTGAGTATTCATCTGATTGTTTGGTGTACGATACAATTTTAGAACGAGTTAAATTCGAGGTCTCTCCTCGTTTGGGATTAGCGGTGGCGAGATTCTCGACCACGCACTCGCCTGTGCTTGGGATCGACATCGGACGACCCCTCGGACGGACTGTCCTCCTCGGGTAGGACTCCTCTGCTTCCCTTGGGAAAGTGATCCGCTGTTTCCTCGTTCGAGGTGTCAGGGATATGGAATCGCTCATCGTCTTGCAAGTTTTCAAAACGATTAAACTCCTCGGGGGTCTCCTCTATGGAAGCGAGTGGCACCTTCTTCATTGCTTTGCGTTTCAGCCTGCGGTTTCTCCGTTCTAGCCTCCTGTTACGTCTTTCTAGCTTTTTCATTCTCTCATCCTGTGCCTGTTGTGCTTTCAGGATGGCTGCGATGGTCACAGTGATGTTACCAAGGTCGGAAGGATCGTCCTTCTTTTTCTCTTGGTTACTGTTTTCCTTGAAAAACCATTCAACCCTACTGGTTGAGTTATATGGATATCGTTGTAACACCCCGTGTTTTGAGCATGGCGCATGTTAAAAGATGCGCCATTGCTCGAGATGTAGCTTCATCCAAAGCTTCCGTTGTATGTGAGATGCATTTGTCCCAGGTCCAATATCCGGTGCCAAGTAAGGCACATCGCGTATGCATATTGGCTAAGGACAATATGGGATTAGTTGGAGGCTACATTGGCCAAGAGCCAATCTTGCATCAAATGATGCATTAGGCCAGTTGAGTAGATGGCCTTGAATATGTACAACCAACATGGATGGACATCGGGTGGAAAATGTACAACCAACATGGCTGGACATCGAGTTGGCAGTGGACATCCAACATGGCTGGGCATAGGAGTGGCCTACGGTCCAAAGCTATAATACATCCATCCTGGCTGAACATCGAGTTGACATTTGAATGGCCGACTAGCATCCCACTTACGAGTGGCAACCTGGATGACCGTCAGGGACGGTGGGCAACTGGAAACTGTTCCACACAGTACTGCGCTAAAATCTTGTCATTGCGATGACATCTTCAACCTTGTGAACTTTAGGGATTCTTGGGTGGTGGTATGGGACGCCATTCAGGATACCTAGTCGAGATATCCTCTTGGCACTGGCCAATTGCGATTCTTGGTAATATTGTGGGAACTTTTGGATTCCTGGGCAGGTGGTATGGGACATGTGCTCAGAAGGTCTAAATTGTTGTTCATGACAACTTGAAGAAACCCGTGATTTCTGAGCATCTGGTATGTGAATTTTGCTCAGGAAATCCAAACCGAAGAGATTGTCCACAATAGTTTTGGTTTTGAATTTCGGGGACAAAATTCTTTGAAGGGGTGAAGAGTGTAACACCCCGTGTTTTTAGCATGGAGCATGCTAAAAGATGCGCCATTGCTCGAGATGAAGCTTCATCCAAAGCTTCCGTTGCATGTGAGATGCATTTGGCCCAGGGACAATATCCGGTGCCAAGTAAGGCACATCGTGTATGCATATTGGCTAAGGACAATATGTCATTAGTTGGAGGCTACATTGTCCAAGAGCCAATCTTGCATAAAATGATGCATTAGGCTAGTTGGGTAGATGGCCTTGAATATGTACATCCAACATGGCTGGACATCGGGTGGAAAATGTACAACCAACATGGATGGACATCGAGTTGGAAGTGGACAACCAACATGGCTGGGCATAGGAGTGGCCTACGGGCCAAAGCTATAATACATCCATCTTGGCTGAACATCGAGTTGACATTTGAATGGACTATGGGACAAAGTCGGAAATACAGCCATCACGGCCCTTCATCGGGTTTGTCCCAAGAAGTTTTCACGCATCCTGGCCGGGCATAGGAACTGGCATGTGAGCCAGAACTGAATGTACAACCATCTTGGCCGGTTATTCAGGAAAATACATGGCAATGGCCATGAATAATAAAAGTCGGGAGTTGATGAATGATTTTTCCTCCCCCAATTTAAGTTCTAAAAATGTCAAATTAACATATATATGGAGGGATAGTTGGTTGAAGGTGCATATGCGGACCATGTACCAAGTAAGCTTCACAGCTTAGCCGGAACGCTACGAATGAAGCCTAAGGCTCATTCTAAGTTGCGTAGTCTTACGAATGGAGCATATGATACTGAGGCATCACTATGTCATTCCACGGACTCGATGATGCATCACTTGGATGTATTTGTTGGAACGGCCTATACGGACTAGGCCATTACCACTATTGATTGGCCACGGACTAGCAAACGAGTTGGGTTAAGTTTCTGTCCCTTCGAGGATGAACTACGGTCTGTGCTTGATTCCTTTAGAGTAGGGAAGGATACGTAGGAAGCCGCAATGAGTTGCAGCATTGACGGTCCAGCACGTTGGCCCCTCATATCATCTAAGCTCGATAACTCGATGAAGAGATGATTGCGGCCAGACTTGATGAGGAATGTTGCATGCCAGCAATTGGATGCTCATACTTTCTATCAAGATACGAAGAGTCGGTAAAGAGGAGTAAAAGAATGACAATAGGCTTAGAGCGGCCTATGCCTAAGTCCACGGCTTATACCTTAAGTCTGGATATGACTCGGGAGCTAACGGTTGCTCATCTAGATAGGAAATTCAGTGATGAATCCCTATGTTGAGGCACATCCACTGATGCGTGCAATACACATTGGCCATAGCTTCTATGGCTTGAACTCTTGGCAACGTCCTTATGGCCTTATACCCTTCTGCGGACAAGGGTGACTTTGGAACGGTGTGGAAGCTAATTTTGCCGCATCATGCTCCACGAGCATGCTTGCAAGGGAAAATGGACGTGCATTTTCCCAGCCTTAAGGCCCGGATCTTAGCTTCATCATGGCGCGTCGGGGAAGTTACGACCTACAGGGAAACGCGCCAAAGGCGTAATTTTCCGGTCCGTCACAATGGTCTCGCCCTTCGAAGGGATTTCCCTCTTCGTCAGAGATGAAATTACCTGTTAACCCCTCCCGATGTTGGCTATCAGGCTGTCCCTCTCCTGGGAGTACACCGTTGTGCATCGTCTCGCCTAGCTCCATTTTGTCAAGACCTTCTTGGTGGATTCACCAGTTTCTCCTTGGCATGCACGAGTAGCTCGTCTCGTCACCATCGCCCTTACCTGCGATATAGAAAAGTGGGACCCTATATTTGCAGGTCATGTGCAATTACTAAGTCATAGTTCAAACTGGACAAATTTTGTACAGGAAGACTTTTTAGCACATTTTGGAGACATGCGAAGATGTCAAAACATTCCCTACTTGCATGAGGTTTCAATGATGGATAAAAGGTGTTTTTTTTGTCTCTCTCTTTGAGAAAAAGACCTCCTTCTACACGTCATACCTTTACTGGGGAAAAAACCAAATTATAACGATTGAATATATCTTCCCATTTTAGGAAATATTTCTCATTATCTTTAAACTTTTGATTTTGAACAAACTTTGAGTTTGATGAATGATTATGTACTCATTAACCCTTCCCCTTGACTTAGAGTTAGATTTTTCAGAAGGAGGTTATGGATTATCTTGAGTTTGATGAAGAACATCATGGAAAATCTGTCATTTTCAACTTTCATAGGATGATATTTTCCTTATAAAGTTTACTGACTAGAATTTCTCCTCAGCTCTTTCATGGAGAGAATCGTTTGAGCGCTGAAGTGTTGAAAACTCCATTTTCACTCCGATGTACAAATCTCCTGAGCATCTTGAGGAAGATATGAGAAATCATAAAATAATGAAAATATTAAAGAAAATCGGTGAAAAAGATGTAGATCTGTTGATTTTGAGGATCTACAGAACTTCAAGGATCGCATGGATTGTGTTTGAGTCCGAGATCTATTCATAAATTCTAACAAAGTTCTACACAGTGGTATGAAATCCACTTCTCTCATGGAGATTATGAAAACAATATAGAGCTATTACCAGGGAGGTAGAATAGATTTTCATACCTCCATGTTTTTAACGCCAAAAAGTAGTTGCATCTTTTCTGATGACTACATCCAAGTAAATTTAGAGGCTATAAACTACTCAAACATTCAAGATTCATGATGAACAAGACGTAAAGAATATGAAAAGTAAAGATTGACACAAGCATATAACGTGGTTTGTCCATGAACACCTACGTCCACAGTAAAGAAGATGTTTCCTTTATTGATTATAAGGTCTTATGCTTGAAAGAACTACAAATGTCATTTAGACTTCTTATTCTCTTTATCTCCAGATCTCTCTCAGGAATTCTCTGTAAAAAGACCATCTAAATGGACTTTATAGGCAAATTAGACTCGTGAAGGTATGGTCTTGCCGAGTTGGTGAAGCTGTCGTACATCGTCATCATTGCTCCTCCCGAGTCATCTCGCTCTGCTCGCCATCGTGTAGCTCTTCCTTGGAGAACCTCGTGTTGTATCACCTCTGGGTCGTAGTATAGATCGCACGATCCTTCTGTTACGATGTAGATTCGTACACGTTTCTTCTTATCCTTCATTAAATACAGTCCTTCTTTTTAGACTTGACCGTCTGAGCGGATTAGACCAGTCCTTACACGCGTCATTCATGTGACGTTGTAGCAGGCGTCTCGATTCAGACGAACTCACCTTTTTAGAGTATGATTCGATGTTCCTATCTCATCATCTTATCATGGATTCATCCCTTGGGATGTTGACACGTGGACATCGGGTAATTTACCCACACATTCAACTCAATTACTTTAAAGTGAATATATGTTACGTTTCATCTAGGTATATCTCAAGTGCTTTAGAGAATATATGTCTACTGGGAATGATGTACTTTTCACTCCATAAGCACATACATTGGATCTGATTCAATTAAATAGTCAATTGGGAAAGGGAAGTTATTCTTGTCATTAAAGTTGATGTCTAAAGCATGACCTCCTCTAGAAATTGGTTGCTACTATGATACACACATTACATTGTATATACCAACACATATGACCAGGTGCATTTCCAACTCTTTCATTTTGAGAGCTAGAATTGCATTTTAGCTGATCCTATGTTTGGTTGATACTTGTGTGTTGGTGTTATTACTACCGAAGACAAGAGTACATCTTCCTCTCATGATACATATGTATCTTTGCACATATTTCACAATGCCAGCAAGTGGATTACATCCATAGAACATTCAAATTTGGGGCAAAATATCAAATATCTAATAATGGTGCTCAAGTACTTCTAAACCCCAAATGAATACATTGGAATCTAGTTGGTACAATCAATTGAACAAAAGACATCAATGAACTATACCCAATATCATATTCAAGAGAACAAAAACCATTAAAACCAAAATTCTTAATCATCGAGATCAACAATCATATTTAATTTGACATTTTATATGATATGGACTTATCTTAAGTAAAAAAAAAACAGAACTATGCATGTTCGAAAAATAAATACATAAGCCCAATAAGTATTCAAAGTTCAATACCTCAAACTTTGGTTCCTGTTGTATATACTCAAAACTAGAACAACCTTAGTCGCGTAAGGCACAAAACCAGATAGGAACAAAAAACAAGAAAGCTGGAATCGCAAACAGATTTTCCACTTTTCCTTCATTTTCATCCGACCGACCGCTAAATAGAAGATTTCGTTTTTTCCTTTTTCTTCGTTTCCAACCGACCTAACTAAGAAGAAAATCTAGATCGGTGATCCCTATACATATGGCATAAACTTTCATTTCCAAGCTTTTTACGAAATATCTCCTTCTTAACGGAAGATTTAAAAGGGGAAAAAATAGAAACACTGAGATCAGTCTATAATATGGTTTCCAAAATACCGATTTATGAGAACCCGGAAAAAAAATATTTCTTCAGCAACAGGGAAGAGCTAGTACAGATAACACGATTAAGGAGAATTTAGATGAAGGAGAGATAAGAGGAAGGAGAAGAATAATCTTTATTAGGAGATTAAGATAGAAGTATTACTTAGTTTCCTTTACATACACACACAAAAAAAGGTCCTATCAATCTAGTTGAACCGTATATTCGTTGGCCGTACGCCCTGTAACATTGTTCCTATTTTTTTTTCTTCGTTTTTTATGCAACACAGCGTAGTAAAAAAGTAAAATATAAAAGAAATGTTATTTAATGTAGTCGCTCGGTTTGTCAATGAATTCACTCGGCGCTCAGTTCGTTAGTGAGCTATACATTAATGAAAAATCGACCAGCGCATGTACAATGCTACAATTCGCACATATCGACGAGTCGACGACCTTGACCATAACAATTGGAGCGGCTTCATAAATATCATCATCTTGTTTCTTTTTCGACACTGGGATTATAACACAAGGGAAAATCTACAAAACTTAAAAGAAATTTTAAGTTGGAGTAAAATCATTGGATCACATCACATTCCCCAAATAACTAAAATCCAATATAATTCGAGGAATGATGGATCACATTCATATTTTCTCTTATTTGATTAAAAAAAGATCCTTCATACATCACATAATCCAACATACATAGAAGTGCTTATTTTTTGCACTTGTCACCGCAGTAAGAGTTAACACAATGTTCTACTTCGTCTCCACGAGGATCCTTAGGAGTGCTTTTCTTGAGGCACTCTGAGATAGCACAACCATATTGGCAGTAGAAATTGTAAGAGTTAGGAGAAGTACCACTGGTCCAACATTTTGGCACACAAATAAAGGGGCATTCATAAATTTCGTCGCCAGTACGATTCCAAGCACACCCCGCCACACATATTGCATAGCAGGTCTTGTCGAAATCCCATGCATAGCTTTCTTCTACGAACATTCCCAACATTACTATCACTATCAAAGAAACCATCTTCACATTTTTCCCTTCCATTTTCGTCTCATGGACTAAACTCTTATTTTAGTCGTCTCTTATCTCTCCCGATTTGGTTTTCTTGAAGTTTTGGTGAATGGTGTTTCTCTAGAGGAGCTATCTATAGAGTTTGAACTGCCTACTACCTATCTCATGACACATCCAAAAGTCATAATTTTTGAAGGTATTTTAAAAGGGATATACCCTGTGAGAGCTATAAATGAAAATGAATCTTTGCGATAAATGCCACTGATCCTGTGTACTAGAAAACCCTTTGTTCCACTGTTCTCGCCAATTGAAAGATGCCATGTGCATGTCAACCATAAGCATTTTCAGAAAAGATTCTTTAGTTAATCAAATATCTATTAATTACGTAACAAAGCTAGGCTAAGTTTGCCTGTGTTAGTGGTGGTCGGGATTTGTCCAGACAAAGATAAATCTATGCTATTGGATGTGGTTCTCCTGACCACACCCTCATCTCACATGTGTAATTGGTGGCCAAGATTTCATCTCCCAATTGATAAATCTATGGTTGTAACTGTCCCATAAAACTAACATTTAATGCCCATTAATGAAAATCTAATATAATAAATATAGTAAATGATTAATATAATAAATACCTAACTAATTAGTGTTCCGCACTAATTGATGATATTAAATGATTTATTAATTTCTCATAATAATGTTTGTTCACTTCTCATAATAAATAATTTATTATTTTTTTTCGTTATAAAATTCTCTTAGTTAAATTAATAAATTTGTATTTCTATTAATACATAATTTTGATTAAATCAGAAACAATATCAATATATATTAGTTGCTATAGTAGGTTATTGAGGAAGCGGTGGCGGAGGTTGAATGAATCACTAATCTAATAATATCAGTAGATATTAGTTACGGCATGGGTTAAGCTCTATAAACACAGAAATAACCACTAATCTAAGGAACAAGTAAAAAAGACCTGGATCTTCTGGTAACTCATATAATGGAACATTTTATGTTTTGTTTATGCAATCCCATTAAACAAAATCAATACTAATACTTTGTTACTTCATTTTTGTTGTAGGGCCTACGGCCTATAGATGTGCGGCCCATCTATATAGTTAGGATTTACCTTTCCATGTATATAAAGGATACTATGGCTTTGTAATAAGGTTGATGCTAATCAATAGAAACCCTCTGTCGCTTTGCCTTCCCTACATTTTCCACTATAAAATGTTATCATGCACGAACTCTAATCCCGTGGCTATGGATTTTTTTTTTGGTTCGCATCAAAACGTTCAATATTATCTCCGGAAGCTCCATTAAAGTCTGGATTTGGTACTTGTGATTTTTTTTTCTCTTTTCTTCTTTTGGACTTGGTACTTCTGTTTTATTATGTCTTTCAATCGTCCACTGAAAAGATCATTGGTAGGCAGACATGGTCTATGTTCTATATGTTATGTATGAGCCATTTTATCAATCCATGTTCACATGATTTAAATTTCTGTTTGTGTACAATTCTGTCTTATTTGGCTTACATAATATGTTTCCGTATAACATGATGTTAATTTATCTTATATGATCCCATGAATATAAAAATAATAACTTGAGATGGTGAGAAAGAGTACACGAATTTTTATAAAATCAAGACTCCGTAGTGATTGATGTTGTACTGCTCGTCTCTTATTTTAATTTTGATTGATCTATGTAAAAGATAATAATAACAATAGATACATCGATCAGTTCCATCACCGGCTGTCTGTTAAATTTTCATTGATTGCAAAGTTGTAACGTATGTAACGCCTAGTTAGCAATTCGGGATTCGACAAACGTACAGAACGGCAAACGTACAAGTATTATACGGTTTTGTAAAATCCAGATTCGGTCCAAAATTCGGTCAAAGGGACGTGATTCGTCAGTAATTCGGAACGGCATACGTACGTGTATAATTCGATTTATAAATGTGAGTTCGGCTCTGAAAATTCGGTATCTATATATAACAAATAATTTGTATTTATAAGGTCATAGACCAATTTTTAATGCATATGTGTGAGTTATTTAAAGAAAAAATAAACTTAATATGATGATATTAATAATATATACAACATTAGTTATCCAAGAGGACGTCGTATGGTGGTTTAGATGCTTGGTTAGTGAGTTTGAGATCTCTCTCACCTTCACCTTCAAATCTCTTCAGTCGTTTTTGTTTCATAAAAATTACAACACGTCTAATATTCGGTCGTGTATGCTCGGAAGGCAGTAAAGCCCAAAAAGTGGAGTCTTTGAAAAGTAAAAGCTAAAGAATTTATGGAGAATTAAGCGGACGTATCATTCGGAATACGTAAAATTCGTGAACGGTTCGCGAATAATCCGGGAATGCCACATAATACGTGACTTGGGTTCGGAGTTGCAAACGTACGCGAATAAGACGGTAAAATTCGTGATACGGAAAAATTCGCGAATGATTCACGAACTTACTAACTAGGATGTAACGTATCGCCAAACAATGATACTATTTTTTTTTTAATTTGCTTTACAGAAATCGTATGATGATTATAATGATTGTAAAGTGTTTCTGTTAAGTATTATTTAATATATTTGTTTTCTCGATAGGTCCAATAGTACTGTACTAATACATTTTTTTATAATATTATTATATTACTATGCTCCGGTTCGGTGGGAGATCTGGAAACCTTCTGTTCGGAAAAGAGGAGAAACAAATCCGTCAAAGAAAGCGTCTGTTCCGATGTGGGAGAAGACAATCCGTTCCGGACCCATCCGGTTCAGTCCGACTCGGCAATCAGTCCGGTCTAACTCGACCAAGTCCACCCAACCTGGACCGGTCCAGGCGAACCAATCCAACCCGGTCCTGTTTCTGGGACGTGCGTGATTAAATCTGTTCCGGATCTGTCTATGTATGGCGGGAACCAAATCTTAAGGTATGTACCTAATGAAACATCTATTGGGCTTATTTATTTGTTTTCGTAACATTCTTTTATCTTAGATAAGTCCATATTATATAAATGGTCAATTTCAATCTTGAATTTGATAGTGGTTATAGTTGAATGATTTTTGTTTTTGTTTGTTCAATTGGTTGTACCAACTCGATTCCAATGTATATTCATTTGAAATTTATAAATATTTGAGCACCATTATTTTTTCCCTAAATTTGAATGTTTTGTGGGATGTAATGCATTTGCTCGACTATTAAAGAGTCGGTATTTTCAAAATATACGTTGGAAAAATCACATGTATTCTAATTTTTGTGGAAGTACTTACAAAGGGCGGTATGAGTCGGAAATTATTTTTTCCATTTTTCTACTTCTTTCATGGTACTAACAAACCAGTGTATCTTGAAGTATGCCAACAAGAGATTCACTATCTTCAGTAATATATTCAACCTAAAGTAAGTGGTTGACATGCGAAGTGAGATTCTTTTGTCCTGTTGAGATAAAGAAATTTCTCAAACTAAGCTAATCGTAGCAACAAAAAATGAAAAATCCCAAAGTAATGAGGGTTACACGTACCGACTCATATAAAGCATGTGAAAAGGAAAATATATATCATGAGACAAAGATGTATTTTCCCCAGTAGTAATGATACCAAAGTACAGGTATCAACAGAATATGGGATGAAGCTAAAATGTAACTCTAGCTCCCATCATAAATGAAAGAGTTGGAAATGCACCCGGTCATAGATGTTGGTATATACAATGTAATGTGTGTATCATAATCAACCAATTTTCACATCAACTTTAATGGCAACAAGAATTTTGTCTAGACAATTGACTATTTATTTGAACTAGATCCAATGTTTGTACTTATGGAATGAAAAGTTCATTATTCCCACGAGACATAAATTCTCTAAAACACTTGAGACATGTACGGATGAAAAATATAGCATCCCCCCTGAAACGTAACATATATTCAATCTAGAGTACTTGAGTTGAATCTCCCTTTTGTTACTAATAAGGACACACCACTTATTTAATGTCTTAAGACTCAATGTCGAACAGATAGTGGATTCCCTCCCACCAACTTGAGGAATTTAAACTAGTTGTTGAACTATTTCCTTATAATGTGACTACGAGGATTGGATCATCGACCGCAGCACTGCTCAAAATTTATTTTCAAGATAGAACAAAGACGTCACAAAATCTCTATATGTACCGAGAGATAATCACACCTTGTTAAATTCCAAAGAAACCATGCAAAAGGAAATCATGTGGAACCTCACAGTGATGAGAATGTAATTGATTGCATCTTTTATAATATTTAATGAATGTGGAAGGAAACATATTCTTAGAGAAATTTATGAGTCAATTTGAAATGTAAATCACTAGTATTTGGATTGAATCCATATTGACCCCGAAAATGAAATATTGAGTATTGACTCATACAGACTTTGGAATAACCATACAACCACTTTGGTTGTCACATGATGATCGTTTTGAAAGGACTCATACATACATCACTTTATTTGAGTGAACGAGACAACGAGAAAAAGATTCACAGAATGCGAAGTAACGACATATCTCTCAATAAGTGTTTTCTAAAGTACTAGATGTACTACCCCCTTCCCATTATGTTTTTAGGTAAGAAAGCATATCACTCATTTTTACAAAGTTTTCAGTAAAACAGGATCGATACCATCCTAAGATTCAAATGGTAAACAATCCATATTACAAAGATAACAAGGTGATATTTAGAAAAATATCCATGCATAATGCGGACCATTAAAGTGACTTATGGCTCTCGTGGATTTTTTTTTGACATTTTGGACTAGTTATAGTTCCCATGTAATGTTGCGTTTGGAAAACTACTAGCACAAATTATACATGTAAGGAATCACCACCCCTTGTAAATGCTAGAGAATATACATCAAAAGGACTTGATGGTTATTGCATGTTTAATAGGATCAATGTAGAGCATCCTATACCCTATGGTCTCGCAAAGGCTATCATCAAAGGTTACATATGATGCCTAAGGCATGGTTATGCGTACAAACCTACCTTTAACTGCTTGGGGAATATGCAATATTACACGCAACTTCACTTATTCGTTTTAGACCCACAATTGGTCAACCATTCTTTGCGTACCAGTTGGTAACTGGATATAAGCCTGACATTTTGTGTTCTTACGCATTTTTGGTTGCACTATATATGTGCCCTTACGACTCCACATCGTACTATGATGGGTCATCAAAATGATTAAGTGATTATGTTGGACAAGAATTTCCAACAATTATCCGCATTTTAAAATCTTTGGCAGGAGATCTCTTACCACTAGATTTGCGGGTTATCAATTTAATAAGACAGTCTTCCCGTCGTTAGCGGGAGATAAGAAAAAGTATTTTCTAAGGAAACGATAGAAATTGTCGTGGTGTGTTCCCACTGTGTCTCATATTGATTCTTGTACTCCACAAATGTAAATGGAGTGATAAAGAATATTCGATTTTTCAGAATGTACACTGATGTTGCAAATTAAAGTGATGAGATCACACATACCGGATGCAAACCTACCTGCAAAGTTACAAATCCTCAATACGGGATATACACCATAGACTTAGGTGTTGCAACTACACTTAGTGGAAGTGTGGTTGAGGTCGTGGCTCCAAAGGAAGTTGGAGAGACCACTTGGTTCGATCAATACTCACCTAGAAAGGAAGTAGGTGAGTAAGGAATAACTTATTTATATCATCAAAAATCATTTTATAATATTGTCTCTGAATATGTCCATGAATAAAATTGGAGGACGCTCCGAAGTTTAATGATTCCAGATAACAATGACATCCCAAGTGGATTATGAGAATGCGCACGAGTCAATGGAAAGATCATGCGAGCATATTGATGATTAATTTTATATATACTTGCTTAAGGAAATAGAGTAATATGAGATCGAACCAAACTCCTTGTTTCTTAATGTCAATGAAGAGCATATTTGGCCTATACAATCCAGGTAGAACTTGGTTCTTTGACAAATATATAAGTATTTGGTGCGGTAGTGCTAACCAACCAAGTGTAAAGCCTATTGGACATACATGATTAATTTGTCACAAAGCATAAAGAGAAGAAAGCAGTCTTAAAGTATAAAGAGTCGCCTTGTGGCGCGAGGTTTATCACAAAGCTCTGGAATTGTTCTCTTATAATCAACTTCATAATGTTCCGCTACTCAGTTAGCTTGGTAATTTCTAAAGGAATTAAAATGCAGAATATGTATGTGGTTGTTACGTATCTCTGAAAGAATCAAGAGATAGAAGATATTTACAAAAATACTTGATAGCATTTTGTTATCCAAATCAAGTGACTCTAAACCACAGAGTGCATTTACAGTTAGATCGAATGCTCACTTATAGATCGAAGCAATCAGGCGGATGTGGTATACCCGTCTAAGTGGCTATTTGATTTGGAGGGGATAGACAAGTAAGTTATTTTTCCTTGCGTATTCACAAGCAAGTTCCTGATTTGGAATTCTAGCTACCTATGTTGATGTTACAGACATGATGAGTACTCTTGACGTAATAAGAGAGCCTACAAGATACTCTAAATCCAAATTTGAGATGAGAAATCTAGGGAAAGCTCGATCGGAAATTGAGCTTGTGGTATATTATTCCACCAGTTTGCATATGTCTAAAGTTGTCAGGAAATTTAACAAGGACATGCATCCTGCTAGCACTCCCATGATTAGTCGAGGTTCAAATGTAAGTAAATGACCAATTCGTCTAAAGGAACATGACGAATATGTGTCGGGAAATGAATTTCCCTTATCTAAGTACAATAGACGCATTATTGTACTTAACATAATGTACTCGACCAAATGCTACATCCTCAGTGAACTTGTTAGCTAGATATATCTCAGCGCCAACCCAACGTCATTGGAATAATATAATGAACGTAATCATATATATACTTAAAAGTAACCATTGACATGAATTTATTTTATCCCTGCAAAGACATAAAAAGGAATGCTAATGAAAGTGAAATCCAAAAGTTGTTGATTATGAAGGAACAATAATCTCTTCTCCGACGAAAGTAATCAAAGGGAGATATGGTAGATTATTTTATAGGTTATTACCGATATTCAGTTTTGAAAAGTACATGACTAAAGGAACTGTCTGGAAAAACTCTGAAAGTAATCAGAGGGAGATGCCGACATCAGGGGAAGGATCCAAGGATATGATGTCGACATATTTTACTTCGAAATTGAAGTTATGTTGTACTCTTTTTCCCTTCGATTGAGAATAGTTTTTCCCAAAGGGTTTTGTTACTCGACAAGGTTTTTAGCGAGACAACACTAAAACATCAAGTATGTTGAACGTTGAAGACATAAAGATCGCATTGATATTAGTGAAAACATCTGAATCAAAGAAATGAAACGCCATAGTCTGTTAAGCAACATAACTTACAGAATCAACAACATGGTCTTATAAGCTTTCAAGTCACCAAGGTAAAGTGTGATAAAATCCTTTTGACTGCATTAGAAAAAAATTGTCTGACATCAGGGGGAGCATCTAATGGTGTGTTATACTCTTTTCCCTTCGTCAAGGTTTTGTCCCAATGGGTTTCCTTGTTAAGGTTTTAATGAGGCAACATATTTTAGTCCAACTATGTCTAAGTTTTCTTAGTATTGTACTCTTTTTCTTTAGTTCAGGTTTTGTCCCTCTGGGTTTCCCTGGCGAGGTTTTAACGAGGCAATTAACTTAGACTCGTCGATCTTTGAAGATCATATTGCATATGACTACATGTAAAGAACGAGATAACATGTGAAGTATTACATGTGAAGAGTTGTACCAAGGTTTTGTCCCACTGTGTTTTTCCTTGTCAAACTTTTAATGAGGCAATCGATTTTGGCACAAGTCATCAAGGAGAGAACGGCAGTTGAAGAACTATATTCGAAGCACTATATGTGAAGCACTGCATATGAAGTTTTATTGGACCGCACAAGGGGGAGTGTTGTAGGGCCTACGACCCATCTACGTAGTTAGGGTTTACCTTTCCATGTATATAAAGGATACTATAGATTTGTAATAAGGTTGATGCTAATCAATACAAACCCTCTGTCTCTTTGCCTTCCCTACATTTTCCACTACAAAAATTTTCTTATTATTATCTTCAAGAATATAAAGCACAGGTTTGGATAACTTTTCCTATGTAAGCGGCGGTTCATATTTTTCCTCACAAGAGATAAATCTAGGGATGTAATCGTTTGTCATAAGTGATGGTTGTTATTGAGATTAGAAATGCATCTAATGGACAAAAGTTATCATGTCATTAAGGTTTCATAATTCTTCATAATAAGTAGTCTGTTAATTAGCCATGATAATATTTTGTTAAATGTCAAATTAAAAAAAATAATATATAAATTATTCTATTAATGGTGATAATAAATATATTTTTATCTAATACTTAGAATTAGTTTAGTATTGCTGCCAGCTTTACCACATTGCTTTTTAGATGTACGTTATTGTGCAGAGCTATGTAAAAAAAGCAATTGTTTTGCCGATGTACATTACTGTGCCGAGCTTTGTAAAAAAAACAATTGAATGGTTGCAAATTATAAACTAAAGCTAAAGCTATTTAAAAAAACAGACATATCTCTGAAAATATCAGGTTCAACTATAGTTAGTGAGAAAATGACAAAGCAAACATATCTCTGAAAATTGTTTATTCTATTTTATTGTGCATAAAATAAGTAAATTTTCTACTATTATAGTACATACACATGTAATATTAAATTTACTAATTAGTATTGTTATTTTTTTTAACCACTTTTTAAAAATCCATAATTTCTTAATATTTATTGTTGAAAATAAAAGTAAATTTCAGTAATACGTTTAACATAAAATGTAGTTTGAAAATAACATATGAAACTAGGGTGAACTATAGCATTTGATTTTGAAGGTTTTAAAAGCTCATTCTCCCCATTTTTAAAATTGATAGATTTTGGAAGTGTACACTTTATGAAATCTTTAACAAACACTAAGATTAAAAATATTGTTATAAATATGTTTTAAAAGTACTTTTTTTTTTGAATGAAAAAAAGCAGTACCAAACTTAGTTAAATTGGCTAACAATTACATAAGTGAACTATAGTGGCGGTGACAAGTATTAGTGTCCATCGAGTAATTTCGCATCGCCTCACGTATTTCTTGATAAACGGTTTAACGTTATTTTTGTTCAATGATGATGGATAATAGAGTTTCTTTTTATTAGGTTAATTACTTAATGATTTGACTTACTAACTAATTAGGTTTTATTATTTTATGCAACGAATAACCTCACATTTGGAAGCATAGTGTCGTAGAATGTAATGGCCTGGCCCTCTACCGATAATGTCCTCACTAAGCCATTGCGGTCATCTGACAGTATTGGATTTTCAATGGTTACTGTTGCGGTCATCTAGCAGCATCTTCTTAGGAGGTCACCCATCCCAAGATTACTCAATACCAAGAATGCTTAACTATAGAGATTTTTCGCAAACTACGAAGCCAATTATGCTGAAAAGGTCTCGGTGTTAGGAAAGGACAAATCATTAACTATATTCCAACTTAATTTGGAGTTGTCCTCGGGTACGGAATATGTTCAATCCTAGACTCTGGCATTTTTTATCACTCATGACACTCTTTCTCCCTCGACATGTAACCTGTGGTCGAATCTAATACCATTTGTAAGGACCTGATCCTCCACCAATATTGTCCCCACATTATTCACTGTGGTTATCCGACAGTGTGGTATTTTCAACAAAACTGATGTGGTCATCCATCAGCATTTTTATGGGAGGTAGCCCATCCCTAGATTACTCTCGCCCGAGAACGCATAAATTCAGTGATTTTTACCAACTCTGGATCCAACTATGTTGAAAATGCCACAATGTTACGAAAGGACAAGCCATTACCTATATTCCATTCGGTGAACTCTTCCTGTTGAATTGAATTAGATACATAATAGATATGGGAATTTTGGAAAACTAGAACTACATCTTATGTGAGTAAAATGGTTGCCATCGAAAATGACTTAACATTTAAAAATATAATATCTTAAGTAAATGAATTAGCTTTTAATTATTTCATTGAAATAGTAAGAACATACAATAAGATTGGGCATCTTCATACATAACATCGAGGATCATTAGTTAAAAAACCCCACACCTCTTATCCCAAGGTGGTCAAGTGGGGTTTGGTGTTATGTGGTCGGGCCCTGAGTAGTGTCTGATGGTCCATGCCACTGCCCTTACATTAAAGTGAGCCTGGTTTGAAGGGAAGTAGCATAAAAAATATAAGCTAAGGGCTGGTCAAGTATAGTGGCAATAACCAAGGTGGGATATTCGCCTCGATTCAGAGTTAGTAGTGAATCCTAACAATTGGTATCAGAGCCTATGGCTGGGGCTACTGTCCGAACGTAGAAGTGGTTGTGGATGTCACCCGATTTAGGGCGCAAGTGGAATCAGATTCAAGGTGAAGAAGGAAAGGCCCAAAGTTGAACTGGCGCTCAAGTTGGAGTGAGTGTCTCACCCATTAACTCAGGTGGAGCCGGGTTCTAGATCTTCAAGGCAATGCTCAAGGTGGAGTTAGTGTCTCACACATTAACTCTCACGTATCAGGGTTCTATGTGGGCAAGGAAATGCTTAAGCTGGAGTTGGTGCTTGCCTTCTCATTAACTCAAGGTGGAGTAGGATTGTAGGGTGCATAGTAACAATAATCATGATCGATGGGTAGCATATGCAGATGGTAATCATATGGTGAAGTATAACTGGACTGGTAAAGTGGTTTAATATCGCCAAGGTGGAGGTTGTTGGAGTATGTGGCGTGATAAAGCACTTAAGTATAGTTAGGGATAGTCCCACATGGAAGAAAGAGGAGTACATGCGGAGCTTAATAAGCTTGGGAATCTCCTTACGTAGCAATGAGTCCTTTTAGATTAAAACTGCACACCTCTTATCCAAAGGTGGCCAAGTAGGGACATCATCGGTGCTATGTTGTCGGGCCCATAGTAGGTTCCTATTGTCCATGAAAATCCTAACATCATTCACTAGAATAAGAAAGATGCAGAAAGGTAATATCATTTCAAAAGATCGATGAGATATCTTTTTAAGCTAAAAAACATATCAAATAATTTTTTTTTTAGACAAAATATATAAAAATTAATTTCGATATAATTTCATTGCTGGCTTGAGGATACAACTCGGAAAAGGAGAGACATAGTATGGAAGGATGTCAAGGCGAAAAATGCTAGAAAGGATTTGTGAAGTGAAGAATAAAATATCTATCGGGTTTCCCTTTACATTTGTAACGATAATAAGGGTAAACTTGATATTAATACATACTATATTTAATATTCATATGTCAGAAAATGCATAACTAAATAAAACTTATGCCCATGCCGTTACGACACGGGTTAAGCCCTAGTAAAGTATAAAAAAACGCCCTTGTGTTCAAAGTTTAGTATTATTTTCAAAATTAATGGTGAATAATACTAAACTCAATCCTCACGAGATTGACATCACTCAATTAAAATTTCGAAGCATCCTCCAGTTTGGTTCATGGACATATTTAGAGACAATTTTATGAAATGATTTCTTATGATATAAATAAATTATGTGTTACTCATATACTTCCTTTAACGGTGAGGATTGATCGAACTAATTGGTCTCTCCAACTTCCTTTATGGAGCCACAGCCTCAACCACATTCAGTATCGGCCCTGAGGGAAGGTCAAGGAAGGTTGACTTCGGGGCAGCACTGAACAAGGGAAGCAAAATCAGTGTTTTGTCCAGGGGCTATTTTGTGTTTAATAAAAAATTGAAGGTTCAAATTGTGATTGCAAAAACAGAAAAAATGTATTCCTAAGAGATTTAGGGGCATACTGCAAATAAGAAGTTACCTTCATGGCTTATTGCTAAATATACAAGTCTTATATATTTCAGAGGATGATCAAAGAACAATTTTTTGCTCTCGGACCCTAATTCCCGTGGTTGGCTCTTCTCGACTTCTCCATGGAATAAGTTGCTGAGTTTCGTTCGTTTCTTTGTTGAACCCAAGTTTTCCACCAGGTAACCATGCATCACTTGGATAATCGAAACTCTGCTAATCATGATTTTTGTCTATTTAACATTTTAATTTTCCAGGGCAGAAGCTTAAAATCCTAAAATTGTATTATTATGAGAAGAAATTGGAATCCCCAATTCAATCAAATGTTCTGAAATGAATAATCTAAAGACCATACGTTTGTTTTAGAGAAATACCTTAAATCTTTGCTTTTGGGTAGTTTTGTGTTATCTTTATAATTAGTCATCATATGAAGCTTTAGAGTTTAGATTAAATTAGTCGCTTAACATCCCTCTATTGGTACTGTAATACAGTGGAAAGGGTTGTTGTTATTATTTCTAGTACTTTCTACCGTTATTGTTTTCAGGAATCCGATTCAACCTTTGAATACTCTTGGTCCGGCGATTGTTGTCTTTTGAAATTTCTTGTAGTCTCAAGCAACATCCGAATGAGCAAAAGAAATTCATCGTTTCCTTTTGTCTAGACGAATAAGAATACAATTGAATTTTGGTGTATTTTTCTGTTTCTTATTACTGGCCTCGACACTAAGGACAAGGAATATGTCTTTATTTGTTCCATTAACACTTATTCTTAATTATAAATTACTCCTTTGATCTATTAGTATGAGCTCAGTAGTGCATTTCGTCACCAACGATTGATCTTGATATCGATATCATGAATTCTGTTTCGGTTGTTGCGATATGCCTATTTTCACTTTGAAGTTTATGATTTCTAATTGAACTGTAGGACACGGATAGATTGGAAAATTGGATTATTGTAACGTTCTACAAATATGAATATTACCGGTCTTGAAAATGCTTTATGTACTGTAAAATGGGGCAACAATTTTACTGCCGTTTTGGGGCAGCAAAATCTCAGGGCCGGTCCTGAGCACACTTCCACTAAGTGTAGTTGCAACACCGTAGTTTATGGTGTATATCCCTTATTTAGGATTTGTAGCAATTGCAGGTAGGTTTGCGGCTGGTATGTGTGATCTCATCACTTCAGCGACATCAACGTACATTCTGAAAATCGATTATTCTTTGTCACTTCACATTTACATTTATGGAGTACAAGAATAAATACGAGACACATTGGGAACACATCACGATAATTTCTGTCGTTCCCTTAGAAAATACGTTTTCTTCTCTTCCCCTAACGATGGGAAGATTGTCTCATTAAAGTGATAACCCGCAAATCTAGCGGTAAGAGATCTCCTGCCGAAAATTTAAAATGCGGATAATTTTTGGGAACTCATTTCCAACATAACTTATTAACAATTTTGTAGACCCATCATAGTACGATGTGGAGTCGTAATGACACATATATAGTGCAAGCAAAAATGCGTAAGAACACGAATCTCAGGATTAAATCCAGTTACCAGCTAGTGCGCAGAAAAGGTTGACTAATATTGGATTCTAAAACGAATTAACTAAAATGCCTGAAATATTGCATATCCTCAAAGCAATAAAAGGTACGTTGGTACGCATATCTTATTCCTTAAACATCATCGGTATCCTTTGATGATAGCTTCTGCGAGACCATTGGGTACAAGATGCTCTATATTGATCATATTAAACATGCAATATTCATCAAGTCCTTTTGATGTAAATTCTCTAGCATTAACAACGGCGGTGAGCCTTTGCACTTTGCATTGTGTAATATGTGATAGGAGTTCTACAAAAATTAAACACATCGTTTGTTGTTAGAAATAACTGATTCAATGCGTCGAATCGTCCACCAGATCCATAAATCACTTGAAAGGTACGCATTCTGCATGTATATATTCACTAGTAACACTTTATTTCTTTGAAGAATGAGTTATTCACCATTTTCATCTAAGTAAAAATGAATGATCTCAATCATGTTTTACAAAAAAAAGACTTTGTAAGATGGGTGACGTGCTTTGTCACTCTAACGCATAATGGGGAGAGGCAGTGCAAATCTAGTAACTTTAGAAATCACTGATTGTGATTGATGTCGTAACTTCGAATTCTATTAGTTCATTTTCTTGTACACTCAAATGAAGTAATTGTCGTTTTAGTACTTTCAAAACGAAACATCGTGTCATAACCATTGTGCCTTATGGTTATATCAAATTCTTTATGAATCAATCCCAATCAGTCCATTGTTGGGGTTAATATGGATTCAGTAATTCAAGTTCCTCTGATTTACAATTTACTAGATTGACACATTAATTTTCTAAGGATGTGCTTCCTTCCACATTCATTAAAAATTATTTATATATGCAATCAACTCCATTCTCACTGTAAGTTTCCGAAAAGGTAGGTAACAGTTCGCGCATGCACACCCTTTGCACTTATCAAGGTGTGATTATTCCTTAGTAGCTTATGTGATTTTTAGTCTTTTGTTCCATCTTGGCAACAAAAATTTTGAGCAGTGGTTCGCTCGATGATCCAATCATCATATTTACATCATTACGTAACAAAAGTCAGATTCAATTCAATTACTTTAGAGTGCATATATGTTACGTTTTGTCCAGATATATCTCAAGTGATTTATATAGTATATGTCTCGTGGGAATTATGTACTTTTCACTCCATAAGCGCAGACATTGGATTTGGTTCAATTTAGTAGTCAATTGGGCGAGCAAATTTCTTTTTGTCATTAAAGTTGATGTCTAAAGCATGACCTCCTCTAAAAATTGGTTACTACCATAATACATACATTACATTGTATATACCAACACCTATGACCAGGTGCATTTGCAACTCTTTCATTTATGATAGGAGCTAGAATTGCATTTTAGCTGATCCCATGTTTGGTTGATACTTGTGTGCTAGTATTATTACTACCGAAGACAAAAGCACATCTTTGTCTCATGATACATATGTCCCTATGCACATATATTTCGTTATGCCAGCAAGTGGATTAGATCCACAGAACATTCAAATTTGGGGATAAATATCAAGTATCCAATAATGGTGTTCAAGTGCTTCTAAACTCCAAATGAATACATTGGAATCGAGTCGGTACAACTAATTGAACAAAAGACATCATTCAACTATAGCCAATATCATATTCAAGAGAACAAAATAACATTAAAACCAAAATTCTTAATGATCGAGATCAGCAGTCATAATTTAAGTTGACCATTTTGATAAAAGAAAACAATCATATTCAACAATCATGTGGACTCATCTTAAGTAAAAAGAAAAAAACAGAACTAAGCATGTTCAAAAAATAAATACATAAGACCGATAAGTATTCAAAGTTACATACCTCAAACTTTGGTTCCCGCTGTATATACTCAAAAACGGAACATCCTTAGTCGCACACATCCGAAAACCAAATCGGAACAGAAAACGAGACAGCTGGAACATGGTTGGGTCGGGTTTCCTTCTTCCTTTTTTTTCCCTAGGATTACATCACCGACTGAACACGAACATATTTTCCACTTTTCCTTCGTTTTCATCAGACCGACCGCGAAAAAAAAGATTTAGTTTTTTTTTTCTTTTCTTTTCCTTCGTTTCCAACCGACCTAACTAAGAAGAAAATCTAGATCGGTGATCCCTAATTACATATGGCCTAAACTTCAATTTCCAAGCTTTTACGAAATATCTCCTTCTTAACAGAAGATTTAAAAGGGGAAAAAAACAGAAATACTCAAATCAGTCTATAACACGATTAAGGAGAATTTAGATGAAGCAAAGAGAGATAAGAGGAAGGAGAAGAAATATCTCATTAGGAGATTATGGTAGAAGTATTGCATAGTTTTCTTTGTATACATACAAAAGGGGAATCTGAACAATCTAATTGGACTGCACATCCATGGGCCGTAGACCGTGGAACTCTATTCCTATTTTCTTTTCTTCTCTTTTTATGCAACACAACGGAGTAAACTATGAAACAATTGTTATTTGATCTACTCGTTCGGTTTGTTAATGAATTCACTCGGCACTAGGTTTGTTAGTGAGTGATACATTAATGAAAAATCGACCAGCGCATGTACAATGCTACAATTCGTAGATACCGATGAGCTTGACCATAACTGAGCGGCTTGATAAATATCATCATCTTGTTTGGTCTTTGAACTACCTGGAAGAAATTTTGATCAGTTTTATAGATATATTTCGGTGGTTATAATCGCTATAGTTATTTGTCTTGATCGTCTTCAGCTAGCATGTTTTCTGAGTGGATACTTTATCCTTCCTAGATGAGTTTTGTAACATGTATTCTTTAGGCAGCTTTGCCGTCCTTCATCAATAAAACTTCATTTTACTGATCAAAGAAAATAAAATATATCATCATCTAGTTTGTTTTTCTACACTGGGATTATAACACAAGGGAAAATATTAAAAACGAAAAGAAATTTTAAGTCGGAGTAAAATCATTGAATCACATAACATCCCCAAAATAACTGAAATCCAATATAAATCGAGCAACGATGGATCACATTCATATTTTCTCTTATTTGATTAAAAAAAGATCCTTCATACATCACATAATCCAACGTATTAAGAAGTGCTTATTTTTTGCATTTGTCACCGCAGTAAGAGTTAACACAATGTTCTACGTCTTCAGCACGAGGATCCTTAGGAGTGCTTTTCTTGAGGCACTCTGAGATAGCACAACCATATTGGCAGTAGAAATTGTAAGAGTTAGGAGAAGTACCACTGATCCAACATTTTGGCAAACAAGTAAAGGGGCATTGGTAAATTTCGTCGCCCTTATGATTCCAAGCACACCCCGCCACACATATTGCATAGCAGGTCTTGTCGAAGTCCCATGCAGAGCTTTCTTCTACGAACATTCCCAACATTACTGTCACTATCAAATAAATCGTCTTCACATTTTTCCCTTCCATTTTCGTCTCACGGACTAAACTCTTATTTTAGTGGTCTCTTATCTCTCCCGATTTGGTTTTCTTGAAGTTTTGTTGAATGGTGTTTCTCTAGAGGAGCTATTTATAGAGTTTGAACTGACTACCTATCTCATGACACCTCCAAAAGTCATAAATTTTTGAAGGTATTTTAAAAGGGATATACCCTGTGAGATCTATAACTGAAAATGAATCTTTGCAATAAATGCCACTGATCCTGTGTAGTAGAAAACCCTTTATCCCACTGTTCTCGCCAATTAAAAGATGCTGTGTGTATGTCAACGATAAGCATTTTCAGAAAAGTTTCTTTTATCAAATGTAAAGTAAAACAAACAAATTCTTAAAAAAAAACAAAAAAAGTAGCTGGTGAATCAAATTCTTCTGTTCAATGTAAAAAGTAAAACAAATTCTTCTGTCCAAAGTTTAGTATTATTTTCAAAGTCAATGGTGAATCTTAATATTTTTTCTTTCTTTTGTTATTAGTGATGAATCTTGATAGTTTACTAAGAGTTAATAGTTTATTAAGAGTTTCTTTAATAATGCACAACTGAGGATGTGATAATAGGATAAAATAGGAGTTTAAAGCAGAGTCATCCCTTGTCAAGAGATACCAAAACTAGTTGGTGGACATTTATTGGGTACCAAATGGTAAACATATCTTTACATAATTCTTAATTTACCCCTTACTAATTATGTCTAGTTGTTAATTATAATTAGTTAAGTTAACAGACTAGTTTAATAATGATTAATATAATGGGGGTATGTTCAATGGCATGGTTATATTGATATAATCATGACATAGTTTGATGTTTTTTTTAAAAAAAAAATCCAAGTGACAACGTACTTGAAGTTAATTTTTGGTTCTTATATAGTTCTACATTCCTACAAAAAATGAGCGCATTTCGAAACCTATATAGTTCTGCATTCCTACCATTTTGAATATCAACCGTTGAAGATTAACAGTTGAAATTAAATATTGTGGATGGTGAAGTTTCGTATATCGAAATATTCTCATTTTTGGCAGGAATGTAGAGCTACATAAGTGGAACATGTCACCATAAAATTAATTTCAAACTCGTTGTCGCTTGGATTTTATAGAAAAAATGGCCAAACAATGTTATGATTATGTCAATATAACCATGTCATTGGATCCTTATTATCATTTGGGTGAGACTTGAGAGTACGTTCAGGGAAATTTTTCCGAGAGAAAAGGTTGTGGGTGAAAATGGTCGATTAATGATAGTGAAGAAAAAAGTTGAATCTTTAGCTCAACTACAACAAGGGATCTGTCTTGAATCTTCGACTAATGATAAAGATTTGCGACTAAAACTTTTTGTATATCAAACACCCTTAAATCATGATATTTATGAGCATGGAGATTCCCATGAAGAACCAACCCAAAAAAGTAAACATGCTCAACATACAAGCACCCCCAATACTCACGTACAAGTGTTAACGTAATGCAGAAAAAAAATTCTTGAATTCTCCATGTTTACAGCTGAAAAAGCTTATTGCGGCATTGATGTAGTATAAATACAATGCCGGCAAATCCCTTAGCGGCATAGTATTCATACTATAGTCATGCCGACAAACCATCATAGTCATATACAAAACTTACGATGCCACAGACTTTAAAAAATATAAAGTAGACAATAACTTTCGCAGTTAAATGTAACTGCAGTTTATTTATCGATCATGTCGGCACCCATTCCCATCTATTTATTGAGAATGCCGGCATATTGTACCGGCATGTCCTATGTTCAATGTCGCATTGTTTCTAATCTGCTCATAATTTTCAGTTCATTGGGCTGACCCTTTTTTGTAAGGGTGGGAGTCCCTTTTATGGCCATTTTTTTTGTAAAATGAAGTATCACGCAAATGCGCAATTTGATAAAAAGATTGGAAATTTTCGCTGTTCATGGTTACTTTTTCACTTGACACAATTATCTCTCCCTTTTAGTCCAATTACTATGACTCTTTACGTGTCCTATATTTTCAGGGGTATAATTGGTAGAAAAATTAGAATATAACATTTCTAGAAATCCATGCTCTGGAATTTTAAAAATTTTATCTCGTTGGAAAGCTTTTAAAGAGATATACACAACAAGTACAAACAACAAATCAAATTTAGAGTTTTTACGAAAAATTCAGAGGTGTTTATCCTCTTAGACACAATTTTAGAAAATTGAATACATAGTCATTACGCAAACCACCACAAAGGATTCATAACACATTATGCAAACATATTTTAGTTTATGCATCAACTAATTTTCGATTGAAACTAATAAAACGATGTACCCTCGCCGTTTCAAAAAAAATGATACTTTCATCTTTTTTTTGTATTTAGCCTATTTGTCTTCTATCCGGTTGGCCCTCCCCACCTTAGTAGCAATGTTCTAGTCTACACAAATGGTTGTTAGTGGTATTTTATTTAACCATTCTCTATACATGCATTTGCAATTGGTAGTTAATTTGTCAATTCTGAAAATATGACATCATTTTGTATATCTTGGTCTTTTTAGGAATTATTTAGTGCAGCACAGAAACAAGTGTATCTACAATAAAATGGCGTTAACGGAGCTCACAATTTTCTTTTCAAGCAGCCAATAAGCGATTAGTATTATTCTCTATGGTAGGTCAGAGGGTAGTCGAGGAATTCTACATACCCAACCTTCCCATATCTTCAAGCTTTTGTTAATAAAACCCTTGAGCTTTTTTCAAAACAGCAGCCAAGCCTTGCCTAGACCAATTGTAAAGGGCCTAAATATGGGTTTCCATCAGTTTTTCCTCAACAACTCAAATCATCGTCCTCAAGGAACTGGAATGATTCATACTTTTAGTGCAATTTTTGACTGATAAATTCTCCTGGATTTGAGGATTTCATCTTCTGGATTGTAAATTTTTTGATTTACTGCTGTGCAATTGGTGGCTTGCTTTGGATGCCACCAGTGCAAAGGCACCCTCAAGGTAATATAAACGCACACGCATTATGATCTTCAATTGACAGGCATGTTTGGCCTTAAGGTATTACTGATTTGTTATCCTGCCATTGATTTTACGGGATTGTAGGACATTTGATTTATATCAGTAAAGAGAGCGCATCCTAAGATAACTTACAATATTTTCTTCTCTTTTGGAATTCAATGATATTATTAGTTTTGTGAATTGAACCCGGTAGGTGCAATATTCGACTAAGCATAACTAATTTTAATCATCAAGTTGTCTCATTTTGTTCCAATTTTGATCTGAATTGTTTCTTTTGTGTTATATGCAGCTTGACAACTTCAATTCCTTTGAATAAGTGCTTTACTGTAGTCCTCACTTTGATCAAACATTCAAACCAACTGGTAATCTCGACAAGAGTTTCGAAGGTAAAGAAACTGTATTGACCTTATACAGTATATATTCCCATATCCTATGTCGCAATTCCCATCCTATTCATTTATTTTTTCCACAATCTCTTTCAGGAACTCCAAAAGTAGTGAAATGAGACCAGAGAATACTGTTGACAGTGAGGTAACCTCCTGAAGGAGTTGGCGGGAAACCTGGTGGTCTTTGTTGCTCTGGCACAACAAGGCAGGTAATTGTTTGATTTTTTACTCTCTTTTTTTTCCACTGGTTGGTTCCTTCTATCAGTTCTTGAAACCATAGATGATAGTTCTTGAGTTGGTTCCTTATTTTGTTTATCCTTCCATAGTATGAATGAAGGAGGATGGATCAATTTTGTCGTTGATGTTGTCATGTTGTTGCATGCTTGTGATGTCATTCCTTACCGTGATCCATCCTATAGTGTGTTATTATACATGGTTTGCTAAGGGAAGACAGAATAGATGACTGGATGAAATCCTAGAATAAGCCTTGTTGTATGAGTTATGTCTAACACCATAAGGGATCTACATCCTGGATGTTGTTTTTAGCTCAATGCCTGTGATATGAATAGGAAGATTGATGTCAGGTTTCATATGTTGATAAATTTTTAGTTCTTATAATTGTGGTGTTACTTGATTATGGATTGTGTCTATTGAATTCTAATTGCCAATGTGCACTTGTTTGATTCTTATCGTTGGAGAGTAAGATGGAGCATTTGGAATGGTTGTCTTATTTGTGTTTAATTACATTGCAGATACACCCATGGCTATAACACACTGGATGAGCTGAAGCTGAATGGCATTGATCCTTCCACAATTCATTCACCTGTTGACGGGACTTTCAGTTCAATTGAAGGTATCTTCAAATTGCTTATGTTTTATGACAATTGGATCCTTCTTAGTGGGCTGCAGGCACCTATATATTTTATTAGCATTATTCAATTTTATCACAATGCTTTCTTTTATCGATTCATAGGGACAACAAATAAATTTTAATTTTTACATTTGCTGTCATACTTTGCAGGTTGATTTCTGGAAGCTTTCATCCTTGGGGAGGGAATTCGGTCCAGTTTTGTTTGGTGAACTTTGCATTGCTGGTTGCTGCTGAAGGTTGGGAAATAATTATAGATCAAGAAGGTTGTTGGTTGTATTTTCCCAAATGTTTCAGTTTTGTACTGTGAATTTAGAATGGTTGCAATGTAAATTGTTTCTTTTGGGATCAAATAGTACTGGATATGAATACGAATTATAGTTTCACCAACATTTTTGTTATAAATTTGCACTTGAATTTGAATCTGAGTACATGCATGAGATGAAATGCAGCATATTTTCAGGTCACCGGAACCTGACATTTTCAGGTAGCCGGAACCTCAGGTCACCGGAACCTGACATTTTCAGGTAGCCGGAACCTCAGGTCACCGGAACCTGACATTTTCAAGTAACCGGAACCTGGCCGGGGTCACCTAAATGTACCCTGTAAACATTAGACACATGGTGTTTCTTCATTGGTCAGAAAATAAGACACATGTCACCATTTTATTAGTCACTTGAACAGTTATAGAAACAGTTAGTAAAGATTATAACACAATTACTACATTACAAAGTAAATGTAAAGTGTAAAATGTCAACAGTTAGGATATTTATTGCAATGAAGATGAAGTGTTGGCCTATTTAATTCCCCTAATGGACTAAAACAGTTAGATAAAATACTAATGTTCAAGAGGAATTTAGGAGAAGATGAAGAGTATCAGAAAATGGCAAGAGGGTTCTTATTGATAGCAACAACAACCATATTACATAGCATAGTATGCTTTATATACAAGTAGGAAGAGAATCCTAGATACTGTATTGGGCCGCACATACATGGGCTATAAGCCATACAACACTCCCCCTTGTGCGGTTCAATGACAAAACTTTATACATAGTGCTTCACATATAGTGCTTTAAATGTAGTTCTTAAAATGTCGTTCTCTCCTTGATGACTTGTGCCGAAATCAATTTCCTAACTAAAACTTTGACAAGGGAAAACCCAGTGGGATAAAACCTTGGTACAGCGTTTCACATGTGGTACTTCACATGTTGTCTCGTACTTTACATGTAGTTCATCACATGCAATACGATCTTTAAAGATCGATGAGTCTAAGTTAATTGCCTCGTTAAAACATCGTCAAGAAAATCCAGAGAACCTGAAATAAATAAAAAGAATATAATATTAAGTAAACTTAGAACATAATTGGATGTGTATACGTTGCCTCATTAAAACCTTGACAAGGAAAACTCAGTGGGACAAAACCTTGACGAAGGGGAAAGCGTACAACGTGACAAATGCAAGTAAAGGTGATCTATTGCAGATGATCACTTTGCTTCGTTGCTTCACAACTCCTAAGGCAGAAATTCCTCATGGGAAAGACAATAGCCTTAGTTGGGAAATTAATTCCCGGTGTTTGTTGTTGTCTCATTAAAAACCTTGTCGAGCAACAAAACCCTGTGGAGAAAAGTAACCTCGGTGAAGGAAAAGAGTTCAACACACCATTAGATGCTCCCCCTGATGTCAGACAATTTTCATTAGTCTAATGCTGTCAAAAGGAGTTTATCACACATTACTTTGGTGATTTGAATGTTTATAAGACCATGTTGTTGATTTTGGAAGTTACATTGCTTAACAGACTATCGCGTTTCATTTCTTTGATTCCGATATTTTCAGTAATATCAACGGCGATCTTTATGTCTTCAACGTTCAACGTACTTGATGTTTTTAGTATTGTCTCGCTAAAAACCTTGTCGAGTAACAAAACCCTTTAGGAAAAACTATTCTCGATCGAAGGGAAAGAGGAGTACAATGCAGCTTCAATTTCGAAGTAGAATATGTCGACATCATATCCTTGGATCCTCCCCCTGATGTCGGCATCTCCCCCTGATTACTTTCAGAGTTGTTCCACACAGTTCCTTTAGTCATGTACTTTTCGAAACTGAATATCGGTAATGACTTAGAAAATAGTCTACCATATCTCCCCCTAATTACTTTCGTTGGAGAAGATATTATTGTTCTTTCATAATCAACAACCTTTGGATTTCACTTTCGTTAGCATTCCTTTTTATGTCTTTGCAGGGATAAAACAAATTTATGTCAATGGTTACTTTTAAATACATGATTACATTCACTATACCATTCCAATGACGTTGCGTTGGCGCTGAGCTATATCTAGCTAACAAATTCCCTGAGGATGTAAAATTTAATCGAGTACATTATTATACTAAGTACAACAATGCGTCTATTATACTTAGAAATGGGAATTTCATCTCCCAACACATATTCGTCATCTTCCTTTAGAAGAAATGGTCACATACTTACATTTGAACCTCGACTTATCATGGGAGTCCAATCAGAATGCATGTCTTTGTTAAATTTCCTGACAACTTTAGACATATGCAAACTAGTGGAATAATATATCAAAATCTCAGTATTCGGTTGAGCTTTTCCCAGATTTTTCATCTTAAATTCGGATTTCAAATAGCTTTTAAGGTCTCTTATTACATCAAGAGTACCCATCATATCTGTACCATCGACATAGATAGCTACAATTCTAAATCAAGAACTTTCTTGTGAATACGCAAGGAAAAATAACTTACTTGTCTATCCCCTCCAAATCAAATAGCCACTTAGACGGGTATACCACTTCCGCCTGATTGCTTCAATCTATAAGTGAACGTTCCATCTAATTGTAAACACACTCTGTGGTTTAGAGTTACTTGATTTCGGCAACAAAAGTCTAACAAGTACTTTTGTAAATATCTTTTATCTCTTGATTCTTTCAGCGATACGTAACAACCACATACATATGCTGCATTTCAAGTCCTTTTGAAATTAACAAGCTAATTAAGTAGCGGAATTCTATAACGTTCATTAAAAGAGAACAATTCCAGGGCTTTGTGAGAAACCTCGCGCCACAAGGCGAGTCTTTGTACTTTAAGACTACTTTCTTCTCATTATGCTTTATGAAAAATTAATTATGTATGTCCAATAGGCTTTACACTTGGTTGGTTAGCACTACCACACCAAATACCTGTATATTTGCCAAAGAAATAAGTTTTACCTGGATTGTGTAGGCCGAATATGCTATTTATTTGAAATTAATCAAAATAAAGCATGGTTCGATCTCATTGTGCTCTATTTCTGGAGCAACTATTTATGGATTATATCATCATTGTGCACGCATGATCCTTCCATTGACTCATGTGCATTCTCATAATCCGTCGGGATTTCATTGTTCTCTAGAATCATTTAAAACTTCGGAGCGTCCTCCAATATTGATTCATGGACATAGTCAGAGACAATCAAATGAGATGATTTCATTAATGATACAAATTAGGTTGTGCCTTACTCATCTACTTCCTTTCTAGGTGAGCATTGATCGAACCTGGTGGTTTCTCCATCTTCCTTTATGGATCCACGACCTCAACTGCACTTCCACCAAGTGTAGTTGCAACATCTTAGTCTATGGTGTACCCCATACTGAGGATTTATAACCTTGCATGAATATTTGCAGCTAGTATGTGTGATCTTGTGACTTTAGGGACATCAGTGTACATTCTGAAAATTGATTATTCTTTGTCACTTCACATTTACATTTGTGGAGTACAATAATCAATATGAGACTCAGTGGGAACACACCACGAAAATTCATGTCGTTCCCTTAGAAAATACTTTTTCTTATCTCCCCCTAACGACGAGGAAGACTGTCTCATTAAAGTGATAACCTGCAAATCTAGCAGTAAGAGATCTCCTGCCAAAGGTTTTAAAATGCGGATAATTGTTGAGAGTAAATATCCAACACAATTACTTAATCATTTTCGTGACCCATCATAGTACGTTTTGGACTCATAATGGCACATATATAGTGCAACCAAAAATGCATAAGAACACAAATGTCAGGCTTAAATTCTGTTACCAACTGGTACGCAGAAAAGGTTGACTAATATTGGGTTCTAAAACGAATTAAGTAAAGATGCGCGTAATATTGCATATCCCCAAAGCAATAAAAGGTAGGTTGGTACGCATAACCTATTCCTTAGACACCATCTGTAACCTTTGATGGTAGCCTCTGCGAGACCATTGGGTATAAGATGCTCTATATTGATCCTATTAAACATGCAATATTCATCATCAAGTCCTTTTGATGTAAATTCTCTAGCATTAACAAGGGTGGTTAGACTTTGCACTTTGCATTGTGTAATATGTGCTAGGAGTTCTCAAACGCAAATGTCTTGGGAACTATAACTAGTCCAAAAATGTCAAAACATTCACCAGATCCATCATTCATTTTAATGGTTCGCATTCTGCATGAATATTTTTTCTAAATTTCACCTTGTTTTCTTTGTAATATGGAATATTTACTATTTTCATCTTAGGATGATCTCGATCCTGTTTTACTGAAGACTTTGTAAAAATGAGTGGTATGCTTTCTTACCTAAAAGCGTAATGGGAAGGGGGGTTGTGCATCTAGTACTTTAGAGAACACTTATTGAGAGATATATCGTTACTTCGCATTCTGCCAATGTTTTTCCCATTGTCTTGTCCACTCAAACACAGTGATGTACGTATGATTCCTTTCAAAATGAAACATCATGTCACAAACAAAGTGCCTTTATGGTTATGTCAAAGCCGGTTTGAGTCAATTCCCAATATTTCATCGTCGGAATCAATATGGATTCAATAATCCAAATACTATAGTGATTTACATTTCACTAGATTGACTCATTAGTTTCTCTAAGATATATTTCCTTCCAAATATATTAGAGACTATAAAAAATGCAATCAATTATATTCTCATCATTCTGAATTTCCATATGATATCCACTTGCATGGGTCTCTTTGGAATTTGACAAGGTGATTATCTCTCGGTACATGTAGATATTTTGTGACGTCTTTGTTCTATCTTGAAAACAAATTTTAAGCAATGTTGCGGTCGATGATCCAATCCTCGTAGTCACATTATAAGGAAATAGTTCAACAACTAGTTTACATTCCTTAAGCTAGTGGAAGAAAAAAGAACTATGAGTTAGACACTTGGGTCTTGAGATTTTTAATAAGAGGTGTGGCCTTATTACGTAATAAAAGTGGGATTCAACTCAAGTACTTTAGAGTGAATATATATTACGTGTCACCAAATATATCTCAAGTGCTTTAGAGAATTTATGTCTCGTGTTTTCATTCCATAAGTGCAGACATTGGATCTCGTTCAACTTAATAAAAGATAGTCGATTGGCCCGGCAAAGTTCTTGTTGCCATTAAAGTTGATGTGAAAATTGGTTGCTACTATGATACACACATTACATTGTATATACCAATACCTATGACCAGGTGCATTTCCAACTCTTTCATTTATGATAGAAGTTAGAATTACATTTTAGCTTCATCCCATGATATATATATATGTCCCTTTTCTCGTGCTTTATATGAGTCATTACGTCTAACCCTTATTACTTCGGGGTTTTTTCCATTTTCAATTTTGCTACATTTAGCGAGAAATTTCTTTATCTCAATAGGCCAAGGGAATCTCACTACACATGTTAACCAATAACTTTAGGTCGAGTAGAAAAGGTAGTTCTCTTGTTGTCATACTTCAACATAAACAGTTTCGTTAATATCATCGATGAAGTAGAGAAATGGAAATTTTCTGACTCATATCACCTTTTGTGAGTTCTTCCACAAATGGAATACATGTGATTTTATTTGCAATGTATCTTTTAAAAAAAAAATACCGACTCTTAATAGTCGAGCCAGTGGATTGCATCCCACAGAACATTTCAAATTTGGGAAGAGAATATCAAGTACACAACAATGGTGCTCAAGTACTTCTAAATCCCAAATAAATACATTGGAATTGAGTTGGTACAACCAATTAAACAAAAGACACCATTCAACTATAGCCAATATCATATTCTAGAGAATAAAAGAACACTAAAACTAAAACTCTTAATGGTCAAGATAAACAGTCATAGTTTAAGTTGACCGTTTATATGATATGGACTTATCTTAAAAAAAATAGAACTAGGCATGTTCTAAAAAATAAATAAATAAGCCCAACGAATATTCAATGTATAGACCCCGCATTAGTTACATACCTCACATTTTGGTTCCCACTGTATATAGACAGAACCGATACGGCCTTAGTCGTGCACATCCCGAAATCGGAACTGAACACAACAGAATAAGCTGGGCCGGAACTGAACTGGACAGAACAAGCTGGGCCGGGTTGGAACAGAACTGGCTGGGTCGGGTTGGAAACACTTTCCACCAGATTTACTTTCTCAGGAATGCGAACAGATTCCTTTCTTCCTTCTCTTTTCACACAAAGTTCCGAACACAACACAATCAATCACGGCCATTACCATTACGAGAAATAATATAATAATGATGAAAACTAAATTGTTACTGTTATCGTTTCATTTGCTACGGTACATCCGTATAGGACAGGTTCTAATCAATTTCGAACCAATCAATATGGTCTAAAACAAATTAGAACATCAAATGGTATAAGGCTAACCTCTATAGACTAAATATTTAGCTGTTAAATTGGCCATCCACGTCAGATTGAGCAACCTCCTAACCCCTATGTGATGGCCAATCTAGCCAGCGCCTAACAATTCCGCGTTAGACGCCTAACAATATAACGTTTCCGGAACGCCGAACCAAGCGTCGTTGGACCGTAGTCAACTTTGATGCTACCTAACGTGCCCAAAATCTGCCACCTGTACTAAAGTTTATACGGTTGATGAGTGCTAAAAAGTGCATATTTCTATATATTTTTCTTGGCATTTAACTCATCTTTTGTGCATTAATTCTACATTTTATCCCATATTCTGTATTTTCATTGTTTTCAAGAATAAATATTTTTCTTACTTAATTTTGCATTTTTAGGTAATAAACGAAGTTCGGATGAGTCGCGGAGCGAAAAGAGCAGAAAAGTAGTGAAAAGCCGGGAAGAATTACGCAAGGAAGCCGCAAAGAATGGAGCGCACGTCCAAAAAGCTAGGAATGGGCTCAAGGAGGAAGAATTGTTCTTAAAGAAGATATGGGCTTGGCATACCCAAGGCCCAAAACCCTTACCCAAATCCCTATATCCATACCCGCCTTCATTTTCAGCCGTCAGATTGGATCATCTCAGCATCCTACGGTCGCAGCATTGCCAGTACATCAAAGTCTGAAATTCCTGACCAACACTACAGCACCTAACTCCATCTCACGCCGTTAGTTTCGTTGTATCTCATCATCCTACGGTTGCTGAAGGCTATGTTCCATCTTATCGTTGGATGCATTTCAGATGGATCGATCCAACGCCTATCACTCGTCGAACATCGAAATCTGATGAGTCCGCTCAACACCGGAACACCAAACCCTATCTACCCTAACCGATCACACTTTTCTCTCACTCGATTTCCTCTCTTCTCTTTTCTTCTTCACAGCAACCTCCATCACCTGCTCCTCCACCTGCTACACCCATGTCCGCCACCAAATCCTCAACCACCACCATAATCACCACGTACACCGCTCCACACCCATCATCACATACCCCTTCTCTTAGCTGTCTACTTTTCCATTTTTACACGGCTCTCTGAAACCCTAGGCGTGTACAAATGGTAAACTAGGTTAAGCTAAAGACGCAAATTGAAAGCAACAGGAGATGTAGGAGACGCACAAGAGGGATGGGTCAAAATCAAAATCAAATTTCAGAGAGTTGGTATGATTTAATTTCAATTTTCAGAAACCCTAATTTACTGTTTTGGGGGTTTTGCTTTTAAAGTGTAATTGGGTATAAATATGGGTTGTGGGTGTTGTTGTAGAGCCATGCCTGGGCTAGCCAGAGCACCAATTGAGACTTGGGTTAGCCAATCTCAAGGGTCCAGTTCAATTCCAATTTTTGTTATCAGTTCATGTTTATGATGTTATGATGTTCTAATTCATTGTGTTAAGGTTTAGATGAAACCCTAGTTGATAAGAATCCCCTGTTTGATTCACTGTTGCTCCATGAACTTAGAAGGAAAAGCATGCTTTAACCCCTGAATACACATTGATTTACTCTCACCTAGTATGTCATGCATCCTAGGTAGTTAGGTTAACACTTTGATGTATATTCAAGCTTAGTAAAATGATTTTAGCTCAATTTGTGATTGCCCATACTTTAAACAGATGGGTAATGCTAGGAATTGGCATTTTTAGTTCAATCTTTGCTTGGTTGTGCCTTAATCAGACCCAATTCTTGGATTTGACAGACTATTAACTTAAGGTTAATTCATGACATTTTGGTGATTTATCACACCTTCAAGGTAGTTGAGGCTGGAACCTCTATACTCCTTGACTGAAGAAGAGAACTAGGGTATCAAAACAGGGATTTCTATGAAACTAGGCTGTGGATTCAACAACCTAAACTCCAACTTCTCAGTTCTTTATAATCTTGCATCTCAATTCACTATCTACACTGCCTTGCATGCTGTGCACTGAGCATTGAGCCACAGCATTGCCATTACTTCTAAATTCTTCTACCACTGCTGTTACACACTGTCTTTTTCATAGCTTAGAATAATTTAGCACTTCTTTAACTTGCACACTCCAAGTCTCTGTGGTTCGACCCTGCTTGCCCTGTTCTATATACTAGACCCTGTGCACTTGCAGGTATAGTTTGTGACTCTTTTAGAGAGCCACCAAGTTTTTGGCGCCGCTGCCGGGGACTTGGTTGTGTTGTGTTGAGTTTTTCTTGGCTGTTTTTGCATGTTAGTTCATTGCATCATTGCATACTCTTTTGCATATTGTTTCATTCTAGCATACTCATCATGCATTGCATTCTTGCATTTTAGTGTAACTTGCTGTTTTAGTAGCTGCTGTGTAGTGCAGCTGAATTTCTTAGCTTCTAGCAAGAAACTTACTTCTCTTTTTGAGCCAACAGGTGTTGCTGAAGCTGCTGCTGCCCCTGAGTTGCTGCTGAACTGCCTCTCCTGAGACTTGCTTGCCAAGAACTGCTGCCTGAAGCCTTCCTGCTAACTGCTGCTGCCTTCTGCTGTGGCTCTGCTGTGGCCCTGTGAACCTGCAAAGCCTGCTGTTGTGCTGTTGCTGCTGCTGCTGATCTGCTCCTGCTGCTAGGCCTGACTGGGCTGTAAGCTGCTGCAACTGATGAAAGACCAAAGCCCAACTGGGCCTTGAGTGTTGAAGCCAAATCTTAGGATGATCCAAAGCCCAACTGGGCTTTTGCAACCTAACTGAGCAGCTGGGCTGTGCTTAAGCAAGTAAGCCTAAACCCATTAAGAGAACCCAACCTGTGGGCTTCCATTTTTAATTTGTGGGCTTGTAATAATTTTTTCCATTTTTCGGTTGGGCTTGTAATCTTAATTACTTGTGGGCTTGTAATCTTAATTACTTGTGGGCTTGTTTGTTTAATTGCTTGTGGGCTTGTAGTTTTAAAATAATTAGAAAAACTGAACTTTTAAAAGCCCAGCTGGGCCTCAGACCAAACAAACAACAGTTAGGCTATTTCAAAAGCTACATTGGGCTTCAGTTTGCATACACATTGTGGGCTTAGTTCACCTTCCCTTGGCAAAGCATTTTCTCCCACCAGTGTGGGCTTGCTCCCAACATTAAAAACCAAATTTTTCTACCTCTTTAAAAACCAAAAAAAAAAAAAATGTCTCCCGCCAAAACCAAATTTTTCCCAAAAATCCAAACCCTTTAAAAACCAAATTCTGAGCTTTGTACATTCTTTTGAGCCAATCATGTCTAGATCTTGGTCTACAGTTGGGGAATACAACAAATCCCTTAGAGAACTTGCGTGTGGACATACTTCACGTTATGAACCTCCCATAGACCATGATGTCAATAGTCATAGGAATTATTATGGACATTTTCAAAGTCCCGAGCCTCAATACATGAACCCTAATGACTATTCACACATGCATCATTCGCCACAACGTGAAAATGAACATTTTGCTAATACCTCACTCACACAATCATCTCTTGTGGATCAATTAGAAGCTCGAATCGCAGCTTTAGAAATGCAATCACATGAGGAATCTGTCACATCTAATTTTCTTAGGCAACCTGAAATCTATGCATGTCCCGCATGTGATGGCTTAGACCACACTATTGCGAATTGCTATATTTTCCATGAATTTAGGCGGACTGGAGAAATTCCAAGGTTTGTAGAACCTACAGATTATTATGATGGTGGTTATTGGGACCATAATCAACCTTTTCAAGGTTGCGATCAACCATTTATAGACCCTAACGACCATGCACCCATGTATCAATCACCACAAGGGGAGGACGAACAATTTCACATGAGCCCTTGTATGCAATCTATAATGGAAAACATCAATCTCCTCAAACAAAACACTGCTAGTTTAGAAATGCATACATTGAATGATCATAGCAGCATTGTTATCCCTAATGAAATTAATTATCAAAATAGTGTTTTTAACCCTACTCATGCTAGTCATATTGAACATGAACCTAATCTAGAGGTAAATGAGTGGAATAGAAACACTAGAGTTTTTAGGGAAGGACACTCTTGTTTTGTTAAGGATGATAATAATTATGATGTTATATTAGAAGAACATGTCTATACTGATGATGTTATGGAACCTTTGGGTTCAAATACATTAGGCTTCTCTGCCCAGACCTTAATGAATGATATCTCTTCTAGTATTCCATATGATATTTCCATTGAATTGCCGATACATGAGGACAAATCTGTTGATGATGTTGATGATTCTGATTGTGAACTTGCTAATTTGATTGATGATTGTGAGCATGATGTGACATGTTTAGATGATTTAGGAGATTTTGATTTGATTGATAATGACGTACCTATTCTCCTACATGAGTCACAATCTGATGGCCTTCCACCCAACCTAGATTTGGTTTGTACCCATATTGTCAAACCAACTTTTCTAAGAGTCCCTAATCTAGGTTTGGAACTGTGTGCTTCCCAAGTCCTCTTGGACTATTTTGCTTCTAAGTATAATACATTTGAGGAACCACAGTTGGAATTAGCATGTTTGCCCGTCCCTAGCACAGTTCACTTTGAGCTAGACCTTGTACATGATGAACCCCCAAAACTGCGAGATTTTGTTTCCAAAATTTTATCCGTTGAAAAATCCAGGTTTGGGGGTAGCTCATTTTGTTTCAAAGTTTCACTTGCGTTTATTTCCTGTTATATTTGTGTGAAGCTGTTGAAACCTCTACACTTTGTCTTTTAGGTTGATCCTCAACTCTTTAGATTGTTGGTGTATGGTGAATTTTTTGTATATAATCCAGTAGATAAAATTTCTTAAAACCTTTTTGTTCCTTTTGTATATATTTTGCTAATCCAATATGATCTCGGCTGACATATGTTGGATTCTTGCCTTGAATAACGGAGTTCTAATATTGCTTTCGCCGAAATCGGGTATTCTCTTTCCTTTTTCTCTACTCAACATGATCCTCTTCATATGTTGTATTATAATTTTGTTCATATTTTGAAACATTGAGGACAATGTTTAGTTTAGGTTTGGGGGTGAAAAGTAGATACCATGATAATATGCTATAATTGAAATCGAACTCCTTCTTCTTTTGAAAAAATCGAAAAAATTCATAAAAAAAAAAAATTGAAAAAAAAAAAACATAAAAATGGAGCTCATTTACCTTGAAATGTTGACTCTTGTGCAAATATGTATTTTTATTAGGAGTCTTAGTCTAGATATTTAGGCACCCTGATTCTAGCACAATTCACATAGTGATAAGAAATTTGCACGCGCACGATCTACCAATACATGTATGGCCTCGATCTTCAAGGTGTTTGATAGGAAGTTACGATTGCCAATCACTTTAGAATACTGAACAAAACTTGACTAGCTTGTTCTTTGGTTGGTTGGGATAGAAGGTGGAGGTTACATTAAGAAAGACAACCATCGAATTTAACTGGGTGCATCAAAAAGGGCTACCTCTTGCAAAGTGTCATGTAATATTTTGTTTCCTTTTGTATATGTATCAAAAGTGTTTCTATGTTTATTCAAAAAATAAAATAAAAAAATATCAGAAAAATAAAAATAATAAAAAAAAAAAATCAAGTATTTATCAATTCCATCATCTCTTGTTCCAAAAATAAAAGAGAGTAGTCAATGTAAATAAGAGTCATGTAAAGAGTCATTTTGTTGTTTCATTGTAATAAGCAAGGAGGGTGTATGCCATTGATGTACAACGCGAGTAATTGTGAAATACCTCCAACTCATTCACAATTCTCGTAAAGTCCGGACAGCTAGCTAGATTTCGACCTTGGTTCTTAGCCTGAGAAACTATCTCTTGGTGATTAGTAGTCATAACTTCAGATCTTTCTTTACACATGTGTAGATACACTTTACACTCTTATCACATGTCTTTTTTTGTTATCAGTGCTAGGATTGTGCCTTTGATAGCTAGATTGACATCTCCATTTTGCTGTGAGCTTAAACTGTCTTGCACATGTCACATTTGATGGAATATGAGCTTATATTTTGGCCTAGAACTTTGTAGGTACGTTCTAAGCAAACCTTCACGAGACTTAACTCGTCCACTAGGGACACTTAGTGGTTTAAAAGGCTTAGTGCATACGCTAAATGCATTCGAGAGACCAGCGACAATGGTATAGGTAGGATTTCCTTAGTTTTGTTTTACTTGAGGACAAGTAAAATTCAGGTTTGGGGGTATTTGATGAGTGCTAAAAAGTGCATATTTCTATATATTTTTCTTGGCATTTAACTCATCTTTTGTGCATTAATTCTATATTTTATCCCATATTCTGTATTTTCATTGTTTTCAAGAATAAATATTTTTCTTACTTAATTTTGCATTTTTAGGTAATAAACGAAGTTCGGATGAGTCGCGGAGCGAAAAGAGCAGAAAAGTAGTGAAAAGCCGGGAAGAATTACGCAACGAAGCCGCAAAGAATGGAGCGCACGTCCAAAAAGCTAGGAATGGGCTCAAGGAGGAAGAATTGTTCTTAAAGAAGATATGGGCTTGGCATACCCAAGGCCCAAAACCCTTACCCAAATCCATTTCCTATATCCATACCCGCCTTCATTTTCAGCCGTCAGATTGGATCATCTCAGCATCCTACGGTCGCAGCATCGCCAGTACATCAAAGTCTGAAATTCCTGACCAACACTACAGCACCTAACTCCATCTCACGCCGTTAGTTTCGTTGTATCTCATCATCCTACGGTTGCTGAAGGCTATGTTCCATCTTATCGTTGGATGCATTTCAGATGGATCGATCCAACGCCTATCACTCGTCGAACATCGAAATCTGATGAGTCCGCTCAACACCGGAACACCAAACCCTATCTACCCTAACCGATCACACTTTTCTCTCACTCGATTTCCTCTCTTCTCTTTTCTTCTTCACAGCAACCTCCATCACCTGCTCCTCCACCTGCTACACCCATGTCCGCCACCAAATCCTCAACCACCACCATAATCACCACGTACACCGCTCCACACCCATCATCACATACCCCTTCTCTTAGCTGTCTACTTTTCCATCTTTACACGGCTCTCTGAAACCCTAGGCGTGTACAAATGGTAAACTAGGTTAAGCTAAAGACGCAAATTGAAAGCAACAGGAGATGTAGGAGACGCACAAGAGGGATGGGTCAAAATCAAAATCAAATTTCAGAGAGTTGGTATGATTTAATTTCAATTTTCAGAAACCCTAATTTACTGTTTTGGGGGTTTTGCTTTTAAAGTGTAATTGGGTATAAATATGGGTTGTGGGTGTTGTTGTAGAGCCATGCCTGGGCTAGCCAGAGCACCAATTGAGACTTGGGTTAGCCAATCTCAAGGGTCCAGTTCAATTCCAATTTTTGTTATCAGTTCATGTTTATGATGTTATGATGTTCTAATTCATTGTGTTAAGGTTTAGATGAAACCCTAGTTGATAAGAATCCCCTGTTTGATTCACTGTTGCTCCATGAACTTAGAAGGAAAAGCATGCTTTAACCCCTGAATACACATTGATTTACTCTCACCTAGTATGTCATGCATCCTAGGTAGTTAGGTTAACACTTTGATGTATATTCAAGCTTAGTAAAATGATTTTAGCTCAATTTGTGATTTCCCATACTTTAAACAGATGGGTAATGCTAGGAATTGGCATTTTTAGTTCAATCTTTGCTTGGTTGTGCCTTAATCAGACAGCCAATTCTTGGATTTGACAGACTATTAACTTAAGGTTAATTCATGACATTTTGGTGATTTATCACACCTTCAAGGTAGTTGAGGCTGGAACCTCTATACTCCTTGACTGAAGAAGAGAACTAGGGTATCAAAACAGGGATTTCTATGAAACTAGGCTGTGGATTCAACAACCTAAACTCCAACTTCTCAGTTCTTTACAATCTTGCATCTCAATTCACTATCTACACTGCCTTGCATGCTGTGCACTGAGCATTGAGCCACAGCATTGCCATTACTTCTAAATTCTTCTACCACTGCTGTTACACACTGTCTTTTTCATAGCTTAGAATAATTTAGCACTTCTTTAACTTGCACACTCCAAGTCTCTGTGGTTCGACCCTGCTTGCCCTGTTCTATACACTAGACCCTGTGCACTTGCAGGTATAGTTTGTGACTCTTTTAGAGAGCCACCAACGGTTCTATTGGAAGAGATGAAGATTGGCTTGGTCTTGCGCCGGACCTACTCAAGACCACTGAAGTTCTGTGCACATGCATTCATCTTTTCTCGTTTACTGCATCAAGTTGCCTGATGGTCGGGCCTGGTATCACAGCTCTTTATATAAACGCCGAATGGTTCGGCATTGATTTCAGGGAATCTTCGGAAAACGCTGCTCTGTTTAGCGTTTGGATCACTTTTTGAGCGCCGAACGGTTCAGCGTTTCAATCTCGCTAATAGTTGGACTGCGAGCACCTGGTAGGAGAGAGAACTATCAACTATCGCTGTTAACTTTTTTCCAACACTTATTTTTTAATTTGCAACACTTTTTGGCCAATCTAGCACTCCAATCTATCCCATAGGACTTAGCCTAAAACAGATTCAAACATCAAATCAATTTTCACCTACAATTTTAATAACCCCAATGTTTGTGCCAAAATCAAAAAATGGGAAAAGAAAAAAAAAATCCAACTTATCTTATTTGATTCTAGCGTTGATGGAAATCATCCATGTAGAGGAAAAAAAATCAATTGATCCCATCTAGCTCTGCGGTATAGATTCGTGCATGATAACGTGTCCAAGAGGAATTTAGGAGAAGATGAATAGTATGAGAAAATGGCAAGAGGGTTCTTATTGATAGAAACAACAACCATGTTACATAGCATAGTATGCTTTATATACAAGTAGGAAGAGAACCCTAGATACTATATTGGGCCGCACATACATGGGCTACAAGCCCTACAACAACTAACACATTATATAACTGCTTATAGGTAACTATTTTTCTTAGTTAGGAAAATTATCTTCTATTTTTTGGTAACACTTTTTTTTCATAAGGATATCCTTGATTTGGTGTAGTGTCTTTATATCTAATATTCACTTATCAATGGCGGTTTTGGGTTTGCAGGTGCTGGACATTGAACATGGGATTCTAATTGCTGCAAAATAAAGCAATGCAGCAAGGGTAGGATCTCATTTTATCCCGGTATTTTTTTTTTACACAGTTAGCTAGGGTTAATTATTTTTGATAGTAAAATACAGGTCTTTATACCTAATATTCACTTATTAATGGTGGTTTTGGGTTTGTAGGTGCTGGACATTGAACATAGGATTCTAATCGCTGCAAAATCACATCCTGTGAAATCAGAAATAGTTCAGGTGATATATTTGATATCGAGTCGCTGCTTTTTGCAGCGTTATTTCTTGACCAAAAATGTTGAGACAAATAAATATGGCCATCCATGAATTTAAAATCACATAAATTTTCAATATTGTTTTTCTTGATACTGTTCACTATACAAAAAAAAGGAAAAACATTAATTGTTATCATACTGAAAATATATTTATTTTTAGTCCAAAATATGTTGCAATAATTAGGTTTGTGGATCCAGAAATTTGAATATTATGAAAATAATTAGATATTGATTAATATTATTTTCAATAAAAGGTTGTTTTTATGGAATTGGTGAGTTTGGTGTCTCTATATAAAGCATTGGTGCAAAAGCCAAAATCCATTGTTTCGTTGCTTCTTTCTTCATCGATTTTGTTGGTTTGTTTTTTTCTTCTTTTTACGATTTATAGGTTTTTCATCTAATGATCTACTTTTGTTATTTCCGTATTTGTTTTTCAGGGTTACTCGGATCACGAACCGTAGTGGCTGTTATAACGGCGACATACCTCAAATAATATCAAGGTATACACTCATTCTTGCAAATATTGTTGCAATGTCAAATCGAACACTATAATTGTTTTTGTTTTGCATGGTGTAAATGATGCACAAAACACATATTATTTTTCATCTAGATTTTAGATCGTCGGTGCTTCACCTATTGTTAAATCACGAAATAAATATATGATCAATCTCACTACTAATCATGTTCATTAGATTAATTGTTCTTTCGTTATTTTAGATCCTGATTTTTTTCTTTGTTTATGTTTAAGGCTTGACACAGCCTTTTTATGTAGGGACTGATCGATCTGTAATAACTGACTTTATCTCAACATTAGAAATTAATTATTGATTACATGTTAACTGAAATAATATTAACGGGGTTTAAAATTTGTGTCTTAGTCAATGACCAAATGATCATTCTATTCTTGCTATGCTGATGGTAAAAAAAGGAAGAACAATTACAATAAGTGAAGAAAGATCCGTCTCTCAAACATTGAGGAGCATAATACTTTGGTGACTTCAATAACTTTCTCATTGATCTTCATCTCTCTGATAAGCACTGATTAATTCAAACAATGTTGCATAAAGTAAATCTTCAAGCAAGGTTCCTATCTCAGTTGAGCTTTTATATGTGTTGCTTGTTCTCCTACTGTTGCATGTTACTTCACGGGCTACCAATGCATTAAAAGTGATGATTACAGATGGAGACCGACTGAATTTTTTTCTTCTTCAGAGATCAATCATTAAAAGAAATGGGATTTTGTACCCAATTCTAAAATTCGTATGATAATGACGGAAGTACATACTTCATGTAGTTTGAAATGTTATCTTTTGTTGTCCCACAAACTTATCTACGGGTGACATACTTGAATAGGATGGGTATTCCGATGGAATTTCTGCCCAAGATCGTACTCCAGTGTGTCTATAATCCTCGGGCTTTTAATTACTAGACAATTGCTTCCTTTTTATTTGAAAAACTTCAAAACTTCCTTTTTATCATTGAGATGTTAGTTTGTTTTCTTGACTAACTAATGAATACATTCATTCATACCCGCACTTATTTTATGTTTATTTAAATTTCTAAATTGTGAGGTTAATTTGTTTTTTTTTTTAAATATACTATATATACTGTATTTTTGTTTCCTCATCTATAGGCCCACCACAAGAAACTTAATATATTGCAGCACCCAATGATTATGGCAAAAACCCCTACTAGTGTCGCGAGAACCTATGTAGCAAGAAGTATTGCTGCACCAAATCTTTATTAGTGCAACAAGAGATTATACTTTTTGTCACACTCTTTTTCATCTTGTTGCTACAGCTATGTGGCAAAAGTTTTATTTTGCAGCAGTAAATTATAACTTTTAACTGCAGCTAAAAAGTACGTGGATAGAAACTTGCTTTTGCAACACCTATATTGAAGGTGTGGCAATATATGGTGTAGCAATAGCTATACTTTCTTTTAGTGAGGTTCATTCAGAAGGGTACTGTTACCTCTAATTTTGTCTACTGAGAACACTTATGAAAATTTGGGAGTTGATAAGATGATTGTGTTTTTTTTTTAATTGCGATGATCTGATCGTTGAAGTATCTGGAAAAGACATGTAGCAATTGATCACTAGATCAATTTGAGGTTCAGAGAGGTTCAGAGTATAGAGGGAATTGTAGTTGTAAGTTTTCTTACAACTACACTCCACTCAAACTAATTCAATTACTAAGTGATCATTATAAATTCTTATTTGATTAATTGAGTCTTGAGAATGTTTACAAGATAGATACAACAATCTTACTTGAAACCTAGATTCACTTTCTCTCTCTCTCTATTTCTTGATCAAGACTCACTCTAGAACTCCCACAAGTAATGACCTCTCTCCTTTATATATGATTTTACATAGTGGATGACAGCTAAGAAACCCACTATTTTCGAGATCACTATTCGACACATTCGCTCATATACAATCGCTCATCTTCGCATAGCATACCTCTTCGCACAGTTCTTCACACTTTACTCATGACTTTGCTGACATCATCTGGTGCGTCATCTCAACCTTGTTGTGTGCGATTCTCTTCGCTTAGATTGTATTCTTTACTTCGCTTGATTACTAACGTGTGCGATATTTCACTCCAACATTTTTTCTCTTCTCATTTCACTTATTCTTCAGAATGAGCGATATGAGAAATTCCTCTCTTGTAAATCGCATTTGCTTGTCTTTTTTCATTTTACTTTGCCAACAATTTCCCTGATTTCAAGTTTTCTTTATGTACGCGTGTCCTTTTAACCACTCATCTTTCGACACGTCCTTTTAACCGTATGTTTCTATCCGTTCAATTCTTCGAATTAATGAGAATAAATCTTGAAAAACGGGTCGCACTTTCCTATATATTCTCTTCTACCTTTTTCCTTACTCCTTATTTAGTTTATTCTTCTTCACCTTCTCTGCAAGTTTATACTCTTCATTCCCATTCTTCAATGGATCCTGCTGGTAAAAAGATGGAGATTGAAGTTAATAGATTAAAAACTGAATTCAATCAGAGGGGTTACGAACTTTCTCTTCCTCCTTCATCTAATTTCGCATCAAAACTTAACCTTGATCTAATCAAATCTGATCAATGGAATAATCGAAAAATCATCGTTGCGTTAGGTCAACTTCAATTTCTTCCAATTCCTCTATACAACCCTGAGATTCCTCTCTTCTATAGAATTCTTGCTGATGATAGATTCGCACGAGGAATATTTCAGTTGAGTGGTGATGCTATTAGGATACCATTAGAGTATGCTCGTCGCGCAGCTGGTCTTGGAAATTCTTACCCTGATGAAGTGCGAAAATAGGTTCATCGTGATAAAATTATAGATCCTGCTGATTATACCCTCGATAATTTCTTTAATAACTATTATGTCGCTGTTATGAAAAGTAACGTAACTAATGGGATGTTCGTATAAGGAGAGTAGATGGTATCGCTGAAGATAAGAAAATTATGCGAGATGTTTATTGGAATTCAAATTCTAACCGTGCTGCTCGCAGGTCCAATAATTCTAGTTGGCTTAACTGCCCTGTCATCTTAGAAGGTTCCTTTATATCTGGTAAAGCTGAGGACGGTTCTGACAATCCTATGCCCGAATATTTCCCTTTTTACCAACCTTGGGAGTTTAAATTGCTCGCAAATGAGGAAAAGATAGTAGCGGTATGTGATCATCTTGATCCAATTTGTAAACTCTCATAACTTTCCTTCTTATCTCTTATTTCTTCTCTTTCGCATGATGCCAAAAAGGTTATTATTTCGCGCAAGGTATCAACTTCGCAGAATAAGGAAGTAAGAAACACACTTTCTATTTTTAACAATATTGTTTCCTCTGTTTCTTATCTTGATTATTCGCGTAGGTGAATCCCTTGAATGACAAAACTTTAGGCAAAGGCAAGAGGACTCCTAAGAAACCCACATCAAAATCTGTATCCAAAATAACTTTGTTAAAATATGATGTCTCTAAGAAGAGCGCGAGATATGATTCTTCTTCAAAAGATGAAATCTTGTGAGGGGTGTAGTGTAGGATTTCCTGCAACTACATAATGGCGCTAGAAACAGGGAGGATTGAAGATTGAAGATTATTCTAGAAAAATTGAAGATTAATATTGAGATTTGTGAAGATTTGGAGTGATTGATTAATAATTTTACATAATCTCTTGCAATTCATTAATATTGAAGAAATGGCTAGAAGAAGAATTACATCAGAACAACCAACTACTGTTAGAAGAAGCAAGAGAATTGATGGAAGGGAAAGAAGTGAAATGGGAGAATCTACTAGAATGAGAAATAATAGAGAAAATCAAATTCAACCACCAGTTCAACAAACACTAGTACAAGGAAGGAATACAGATTATGATAGGGTGAGTATACACACTTGGCAATCAAATTCAGCAGAAGAAGTAGAAGAAGAGCAGCAAACCAGAAACCATAGACAGGTAGAGAGAAATCAAGAAGCAGATGAAGGAATAATTCATGGAGATGAGGAAATTGGAGAATTAGAAACGTTGAGACGAAGAATACATGAAGAAAGAAGAGCTGAGGCAGAAGAACGTGCGAATCTAACAAGGCAAAATCACGAATTAAGGATGGAAAATATGAGACTACAGAGTAGAAGATCGAGAAGTATTACAAAATCATATTCAAGATCGACTAGAAGAGAGATGAGGCGAAACTCACCCACAATTAATGTCAGAAATAATATTCAAGAAGAAATATCAAATCCTAATGAAGAACATCGCGAAAATAGAGAAAGGACTGATGATCATTACGTTCCACAAAATGAAACTTTTGATGATAGGCAAAATGATAGAAATCAAGAGAATGGACAACGTCAGGGACAAAATAATCAAGATGGCGAAGGGAATCGATAGGAAGGAAGGGGAATTTTACATGAGAGAGAAGCTCAAAGAAATCAACAAACAATTGAAGAAGAAATTGAAAGACATTATGCTGAACAAGCACATTTAATTTGCGAACGTGAAAGATTGAGAGCGGAAATGGAAGAACAAGAGCTTCAGGAGACAATTCGCCAGAACAATCACGACAATCGAGAAACAAGGCGTACACAAAACCGGAATAACGGTAATCTCAATGAGGAGTATGATAGAGTACAGAGGATAGCTGAAAGACAACGAATAGAATTGATAAAAAATGAACAAAATCATGGAGGGGAAAATGAGAGACATCATCATATGCGAATTCAAGATAGAGATGAGGAAGAGAATCGCAGAAGAAGACGAGATGAAGATGATGAATAAGAAATGCAAACTTTCGCGAGAGAAGAAAGATATGAGCGCAGAAAAAGGGAGGCGAAATTAAAAAGACCAATGGATCAAAATTCAGGTGTAAATAAACAAATCTTAAAAGAATTAGAAGAAATGAGAGAAATGCTAAATAATAGAGAAGAAGTAGGCAGAAGACAATTAGATGAAGCTATAGAAGAAGCTGCGAAAACTCCATTTACAAGGGAAGTACAACTAGGAGGAATACCACCGAAATGCAATTTTCCCGCGTTAACCAACATTTTTGATGGAACAACTTGTGCAATTCAACACATTAAAGCCTACGTGAGGTGTATGTTGCAATGGGAAAATCATGATGTTGTATTATGCAAGTATTTCGCATCCAGCTTAACAGGGGAGGCGTTAAAATGGTCCGAAGGTCTACCAAAGAATACAATAACATCCTTCAATCATTTGCAGACTACATTCCTGGGGGCATATATAAGTAATAATTCTTCGCGACCTGGTATTGAAGACGTGTTTGGATTAAAACAAAGAATTGGCGAAAGTTTGAAGCACCAAACTAAAAGATGGAGGACTATGTGTAGCGAAATGGTTGGCCGTGTGGATGAGAGATATCTTATCTTATCATTTATCAATGCTATGTTTGCAACCAACCTATTGTATATCCAAATTTTCAGAGTCAAGAATACAATCACAATGACTGAATTGCGAGAACTTCAGGAAGAACATATTGCTCTAGAGGAAAGGCAAAATGAAATGGAATCATATCCGGTTGCGAACACCAGTTCACAAACAGCGAATGCAAGCTTATTACCTAAATTAATAAACACAGTGGCGAGCACTTCGCAAGTACAACAAGAAAAGGTGACGGGCAACAATCAACAGAAACTGGTGGCTATGGGAAGCCGAGATCAAGAGGAGTATGAAAGAGAAAGAAATTTCTACAATCTTGGTGGAAATAACAAAATTCAAAGACTCGATCAGCCGCAAGAAACATATGGAGGTCAAAGACAAAACTATAATAGAGGACAAGGAGGTCACAAGGTGGTATGGGAAGAAATCAAGATGCCACCTCTAAATGCAAGTGTGGAAAAAATATGGGAAGCTATAATTTTGATGGAGAATATACCAACACCATGGAATATGGGAACAGAACCACCTCCAAACCACAGAAGTCATGAGTTTTGTTCTTATCATCATTTTCATGGACATACTACAAATGATTGCAGAAATGTAAAAAGAATTATTTTGAGAATGATACATCAAGGAAAACTAAACCACTTTTTGGTAGGGCACCCACAATCTCAATCATTGCCACCACCACCAGAGCATCACAAAGTAAACACGATGAAAAAGAAAGAAACATTCTTCATAGAAGTTGGTGCAAAAGCAAAGAATCTATTCTGTCACTCTATCGTACATTCATACAAGACAATTGAAGATTTTCATGACAATGTTTTGAGTAGAGTGTTCGCAAGAGATAACGATGGAAGAGAAATTATGAATATTGCGAAAATCTCGCCACTAGAGGAATGGCAGAAACAAATTATTTCTTTTACCGCAGATGAAATCCCCGAAGGTGAAGAGGTACATGATAATCCATTGGTAGTAAAATTAGAAATTAATCCAAAACCGAAAGAAGATGAGGATGATGAAGCTGAAGATTCATGGGCAATTAATAGGATTCTAATCGATATTGGAAGCTCTGTGAACATCTTATTTTATCATACTTATAAAACTATGGGAGGAAGAGATGATTATCTTATACCATAAACATATAAGATATATGGTTTTAATGGTACTGCCAACAAGCCTAAAGGGGAGGTTACTATGCGAATTCCATTGAAGGGAATATCTTCTGAAATCCTACACTATTCTGTGTCGTTGATGTAGAATCACCCTACAATGCATTAATTGGTCGACCTTGGCTACATGGGATTCTAGGTGTAGCTTCAAATTTCCACCAGTGCATCAAATTCCCTCACCTCAGCGGCGTAGGAATCATAAAGGGAGATTAGGTTGAAGGAAAGAGGTGTTACGAAACTGAGGTAGAATCCTGCGAAGGAAGAGCAAACAAAAAAGAAAGTTGGCGACACAAAATCAAAGAGACACAAAGAAGTGAGAGGTTGATGGTGGATGTAATCGAAAGAAAAGAAGAAGGGATGTTGCGAAACTAATGCTAGCTCAGAATAAAAAATGGTAAACATACCACTACCAAGGAAGCAGTAGCAGAAAATAACAAAGAAGCAGAGGATGGAAAAGGTAGTGTATGAATGATTGATTTGTTGCGACACTTTCGCAATAAATAAAATTCTCAAAAATACATTTTATTGAATGACAAAATTGAGATTGCGAAATGCAAATACGATATGATGATGTGCAAGAATCTTCTACAAAAGACAATCAGAGAACAATGACAAATGAGAAAGGGGCGAACCTTTACGGCGTACACCCTAGTTCGCGACAATTTCGCAAGAGAAAAATGTAAGACCTAAAGTACGTCATATAAGGGGGTACCTGTTGCATGGCTCAGGGAAAGGCTACACCGCCACCGGAACCTGAGTCATGGAGATTTGGGGTCAATAAAGCCCATCCGGGAGAGGCACCTTGGATTCTCAACTTAAGCATATGACTTAGGTTGGGAGACTAAGGTAATAAGGACTCTTCCAAGGAGTGCAAAATCTGATCAAGGCGCCGAGGTACACGGTTGAGTCAAGAGTGCCAGGGGCATCTGGAGCGTACCTTGTCATTCTTGACAAGTCTTGGCTTATACTGCACTCGGTCCGAAGAAAACCCCACTTAGGGTGCAGTCTCGTAACCATAAACCCTATAGGTAAAAGGGATAAGAGGCTGCGAAAACAACTGGTTGTTGTTAAGACTGGATGGGAGGAGCTAACCTTGTATGGTAGAAGTATGCCTCCTTGAAGGGGCAACCAGGGGGGAGATAAGGGAGACACCCTCCATTAGGGAGCTGATAAGTGTCTTAAGACGCAAATGTCATGAGGCTTTTTACTCGCAAGGGTATTAAGGTTTGTCATATTTGTGCAACAATCCTGAAGAGGCAATAATACTAAAGAAAAAGATAAGACGAGATCAATGGGTTTTCGCATGAAAGTGCGAAGACGTCCTGCGATTTCGTCGCAAGACGGCAATGTAATGGGGCTTTATTTTCGCAAGAATATTTAGGCCTGTTATATTATCGCAACATTCCTGAAGAGGCCATAATACAAAAGAAAAAAGTTAAGGCAAGATCAATGGGTTTTTACATGAAAGTGCAAGGACGTCCTGCGATTTTGTCGCAATGACAAGAGGTGGCATAATAAGACCTTTAACTAGGAAGGAAAAATAAGACCACACATGGATGAGATTTTGAAAAGAATCAGAATTCACTTTTCATATGATTGCGAAATTATACATAAACAACTGCGAAATTGAGGCACAAAATAAGAAAAATCTGCAAAATCTCCCATTTGGATACAAATAACAGAGGCAAGTATGGGAATGAATGAAAGTAGAAAATGTTATTTGTCTCCACATGATAGATTTACGCAAAAATTAAAAATTAATGATTATATTGATTAACCATATTGCAAGGAAGAATTGTTTTAATGAATGCAGGTCAAAATGAAAGAAACTCATATATTAAGGAATATGGAGAACCAAAAGAATTCGCAAATATACAGAAAGGATGAATAAATGTACAAGTATCACAGAAGATTAAAGAAAGAAACAAAGACTACTTCTTAGTTGACCCTTCATCATCTTCATCAGACTTGTTCCCTTCTTCGTATGCGTCAGAACTTTTATCTCCATCAGAACCTTCATCACCATCAGATTCTTCATCATCAGCTTCGCTATCAGAAATAGTCATACTAGGAATATTCTTTGGGATCTCGTCCAAGAGACAAGGATAATCAGAATGAGGAATACTATAGTCATCACAAACCATTTGAATAGTTTGATTGCGAAAATGCATAGCGTCGTTCTTAAAGTTCGCAACAGTGATCTTGATTTGATTTTTTAATCTAGAATATTTATCGTTGCGAGAAGAAAGATTCTTTGCGAGTTCCTCTTTTTCAATTTCAAGTTCCTCAATTCTTTCGCGATATCTACTCTCAAAATATGTAAGCAAAAGGCAATCAATTAATAACTTGATGAAAATTCATAAGAAATAAAAGATTAGTGAAGAAGAACAGTTAATAACCTTCTCTCTCATAAATCATATCTCTAATCAAGGCTGTATGCTCAACTTGGAGACTAACATTCACACCTAAATCTTTTCTGGCATCGTCTAAGATTTTCGCAGCCCAAGCGAATTCATCCTCAATATTTATAAGGAGACGATAACGAATTTGGTTTTCTCTTTCGCCGGTATTCTTGCGGTTAGCTTCATCTCGTTCAAGTTGAACTTCAAGAAGGGTCTCTTGGAATTTCGCCAAAGCCTTAGCACCTTGATCAGAGATGCGATCCTTATCATCTATGAGACCGCTAATTTTGGTTCTTAGCTCATTGATTTTCTCTTTAGAATTAAGAAAGAGACGCTTAAATCGGTTGGATAAGCCTAAACTAGATCTATGGTCAATCTCTAAGAGGAGAAATTTGGATCTCAGTTCATTCAGAGAAAGAGATGAAATTTTATCATTTGAGAAACTATTTAAAGATTTATTAAGACGCTCAAGAAGGGTATCATTATCCAAGGATTAGGAAATGAACGAAGAATGGTAGCTTCATCAGAAAGACCATAAATGTCTGCAAAAAGGATCAATCAAATAAGATAAAACAACAGGATGAATGAATGAAGGGAAAGGAGAAAAATAACATACCATAGAGTTGATTATTAGCTTGCTGAAGACTAGAGATTTTATTCTTGTACGAAGAAGAATCAATTTCTAGTTGTTTGTTCTTCTCGCGAAGATCTTTGACTTCAATTTCCAATTCCTCATTCTTTGCACGAAATTGAAAATTCTTCTTTTCAAGAATTTCGCATCTACTATCCAGATTTGAGGCAACAGCGAAAGAATCTTTTCCAGCCTGCGAGAAAATGTAAAAAGTATTAAAATAGAAAGAGATTTGAGTTACAGTAATGAAGAAGTAAAAAGACGAAAGCATACCAGACTATTAAGAGAATGCAGGAAGTTGGGAGTAACTGATCTAGAAACTCCGCGAAGAGAATTATCACGATCCATTAAAGGAACATCGCAAATTGTAGCGAGAGCTTTGCAGGTATTAGCGAATTGATTATCTCCCATTCCTTGCCAAGAATCAGAAAAGAGGCCAGAGAGCTTAGCCATAGAAGATTCAGATGGAGAATCTTCATTTGCAGCAAGGTCATCATTATCCCCATCATCCTCATCACTCTCGGAGTTTTCATGAGAAGGAATATTTGAAGGAGAGGAAGAACGGGTTTTTCTCTTCTTTGAAGGAGGAGCAGTTGTTTTTTTCCTGCGAAGAGCACCTTTGCCTTTATCACCAATCCTCGCAACATTGGCAGGTTCTTCTATTTCAGCAATAATCTTCACACACAGATAGAAATAAGAAATAGAGGCAACAATATACTGTTTAAAATCATAAGAGAATATTTCTTACCTCATCTGTGTATGAGCGAAGAGCTAACAAGGTACTAGCCTTCCCAGTCCTGTGATATCTATCTTTCAGTTTCTGGATCTGTAGAATGTCGCAAGAATCAGCGAACAAAAGAATAAAGACAAATAAAGAAATATAAAGTGGGTGAAACTGGAAGAGACATATCTCTTTCTCCTTCTCGAGCCAAGAGAATACCCAAGGTTGATAAGAAGCGAGATTCTCAGGAAGAACATTTGACCCAGCAATGTAAGGTCCTTTCAGCATCAAGGGAAAAACACACCATTTATCATCTTTGGATTGGCGAAGAGTTTTGTTCTTACTAGAGTGCCAATCAATGTCCTGCATGAGTATTTTAGATTCATCAATATTATCTTTCCTTTTCAAGCGAATACCCCAGCGAGTATTCTATTTCTTCATGGAGATCAATTCATAATTTTCAAAGAAACTCGCTACTGTGTATTTTTCAGCAATTATCTTCAAGTCTGCGAATTTAGGATCCCTAAGTTATTTGGAGTAAAGAGATCCTTTCCCCACTCAATTGAAAGATAGCTCGCGAAAATCCCGAGTGAGCGAGAATTTCATAGAACAGAGGAATATCTGGGTCATAAAGAGGAATGGGGAGACCTGCGAGAATTTGACCTAGCGAAATTATGATTGATTGATCATCACAATGTTGATCAGAGAAAAGTTTGATAGAAAGAATTGACTTGGCACTTTCACCAGGAATGGTAGAAAGTGTGAAACCTTTCTCAGGAAGATCTTTTTGGACATCTTTTAAGTTTTTCTCATGTTTGTGGCCACTTGGAGGCATATCTGAATATAGAGTATGGGAATGAATAAAAAATAAGAAGATTGAAGAGGGAAGAATTACAGTAGCATAACTTACGGAAGAACAGTAGAGTTGCAGAGATGAGAGAATAAAAAGAGAAGAGAAAGTAAAAAGAAAATGGAAAGAAGAGTAAGAAGAATATATAAAGAAGATTTTTTACTCGAAGAAATAAACACCATTAAGGAGAAAAGACGTGAGCGGTTGAAAAGCAGCGGTTACAGAAGACGTGTCAATAAATAGACGGAAGAAAGAATACGTGTGATAAATACAGAATATGAAGAGATGAACAGCTGCGACATTTCTCACATCAATCTCTACTTCGCAGAGAAGATATGGTAAGAGGCACGATGTAGGATCAGAATCTCGCAGCAATAATGCCTCGGCGAAATTATTAACAACACAACACAGCAATGTCGCAGAATAACTTCAGAAACGAAATAATAAACGACGTCAGCTAAATCATGAGAAAAATGTGATGGTCTTGCGAAAATTAGAGAGTTTGCGAGATTAACAGTTGTAAGGTTGCGAGAATGTCGCAATCCATATCCGAAAATAAAAGTTAGATTAGCTGTCATCCACTATGTAAAACTCTATATAAAGAGCCGATCAGCTGTAAAGAAGAGAGAGATCTTTTTTTATTGGTAAACAAGTAAATAGGAGAGAGAAAATCTAGAGCAGTGGTTATTCTTGATTCCTTTATCTTTTCTTGTAAGATTATTCAAAGATTCATCAATAAAATTAAGATTGTTAATCTAAAATGAGTTGAATGTTAATGAAATCTTGTGAGGGGTGAAGTGTAGGATTTCCTGCAACTACAAAGGTAGAATACAAAGTATCGCACACCTCGCAATGCAAGCGAAATGAGAAGAGGCAAAATGTAGGAGTGGAATATCGCACATATCAATAAGTATGCGAAGTAAGGATTATCTGATGTAAGCGAGGATGATCGCACATGGCAAGATTGAAGTGACGTATTGGATGATGTCAGCAAAATCACGAGTAAAGTGTGATGTTCTATACGAGGTATAGTTTGAGAGTGAGTGATTGTAAATGAGCGAACGTATCGCACAGTGATTCTGAAAATAGTGGATCTCTTAGTTGTCATCCACTATGAGGAATCATTATATAAAGGAAAGACGTCATCACGAGAAGGAGAGATCTTTTAGTGAGTGTTAGATAAGAAACTAGGAGAGAGAAAGTTTATTTGGAGAGCAAGTAAAGTCATTGTAAGATCATTGTAAAATCAATATATCCAATTATAATCTTTGAAAGTTAATAAAAGATTCACTATGATTACTTGAATTGTGGTATAGTTATATTGGGGTCTAGTTGTAGGTTTTCCTGCAACTACAATATTGCAGCACCCAATAATTATGGCAAAAACTCCTATTAATATCGCGAAAACCTATGTAGCAAGAAGTCTATTGCTGCACCCAATCTTTATTGGTGCATCAAGAGATTATGCTTTTTTGCCACACTCTTTTCATATTGTTGCTATAACTATGTGGCAAAAGTTTTATTTCGCGGCAGTAAATTATAACTTTTAGCTGCACCTAAAAAGTACCGTGCGTAGAAATTTTCTTTTACAACACCTATATCGAAGGTGTGGCAATATATGGTGTAGCAATAGCTATACTTTCAATAAACTAGTACAACCGTTGCCACGGTGGAAGGGCCGACCGAATAACCTGACGAAACGGCACCACTACATGCTGTGGGGGAATTTTTTTGTAAAAAAGATGCACGAGTACATCCTGCATGCTGAGAGGCCCATATTCTCAAATCTCCAGCGCTTCATTTCTGGGAGTTCAGGCAAAGATGCACGAATACTTTCGACATAGTCCTCCATGAGAACCACTTCTGGAAGGTCTGGTTCAGGGAAATATCGATAGTCCGCAAGTCAATCTTTTTTCCGCATGGTCGCCGTTTATGGCTATCATAAAAGTATAAGCAATCTTAACAAAAATGAGTCGCGAATGCTAAGAAAGTAGCATAGATATTTACCTGAGCTTGAGAGATTACCACCGAACTTGTGTGCCTTTGAACTTTTTGAAAACTTAGCCACCATCTCATGTCAACAGCATTGCGTATGTGAGACTTTCAGTAGTCCAGCTACGTCTTGTGCCTCCATTTGTACCTATGAAGTCTATTCTTTGGAATTTTTAGTCCTGAGCTTTATCAGAACTATCTGGTTGATTAAAAGGTAGTCATCACTGCATGCAATTTTTCCTTTTTATCTGCATACACAGGAAATTTGGAAACATCCACTTCAATTTATGTGCAATGAAAAAATAGAAATCTAAAATCAACATTAAAAAACACTCAGACTGTACCTTCCTGACCAATCATGCAATGAAAGCACTACGTAGGTGCTGGCTGGTAATAGGTTCAGGCTGTATACGACATTGAACATGAGTTTAATCATAGAGATATAGAGGATATGAAACGAGACTATGGAACACAAAAACAAGAAGACAAAACAAAAGTAGTTGTATAAAGACTAAAGAGAGAGCCTGTTGGAAGCTAAAGATTTCAGTTAGGCAGGGGTATTACAGGTAACCGCATTAGGTTGAATACCTGTCTCAGTCAATTTACCAAACATTTCGCATGCAATATCAATCTTTCCCTGTAAACACAACCCTTTGATCAGTGTAGTGAAAGTAATCACATTAGGTTGATACCCTCTCTTTATAATCTCTCCAAAATAACAAAACCCATGATCAGTTTTTCCTAATTGGCAACAACAATTAATCAAAATGCTGAATGTATAGATATTGGGTTTTACCCCAACCAAACTCATCTTCTTATACAACACAATCACATCTAAATAACATTTAATCTTTGATAAGGAAAAACTGTGATAATTTCTCACAATTACATTTCTTTAGTTTAAACGTCAAAACAATAATCACTTCTAAATGGACCTAAACTAAAACAATCAGTGAGTCTTACAATAAGATTATAATAATGTGTATTGGGGATTTCCTTCAAAAATTGGATTTGGGCTTTTAAGTTTGTGTCAGTGGGATTTGAACAAATGAGAGAAAAATCACATAAAAAATCAGTACGAAAAGAAGAAGAATCTAACCTGGTGATAAATAGATCGGAGCAGGAAGAAATAAGATTGAAATCGTACCTTCAATCTCAAAACAAGAACACCCAAAATCTCGTTTTCGATTATTCTCAAATCCCAACTGGAATTGACCAACTCAAGGGTTCATAACCAACACCTTTATTTCTCTGAGATAGAATCGGAAATTTAGATTAGGATTCATGATTTCGACACAAACCCTAACTTCTCTGCTCAATTTCTTTCTTCATCTAGATCTCCTCTATAGGTTTCATGGCTGAAGAAGAAAGAAGGGGGAAAAAAAACAAAAAAAGAAGGAGGTGGCCGGGATTCGATCCTGCAACCTTAAGACCACTTTATCTAGGATATTACTAAACTACCCCACAACAATTAAAACATTTCCAATCTCCGTGTCCTTTTTTCTGCCCACGAAATTTACGTGATTATCCTTTATCTTGTGTTGTATTTACGCTAGTTTTAGTAAGAAATAGAAACATGGAGGGGCTCTTTAGTCTTCTCACTGTTGATTGAAATCTATTTGGGACACCAAAATCCAATCTTTTTGTGTTAAATTGATGACTTACAATTTACAACTAGTACAACTGTTGTCACGTTGGGAGTGTTTGGGCTGTCAATGGATAAAAATCCGCCGGATATTGGCAATACCGATAAGATTAAGGTTAAGGGTTATCGGATATCCGGTATCCGATAATATCCGTCGGAATTCAAAAATTCCATATCGATAAGGTTAAGGATAAGCTATCGGATAATATTCCGATAATTTCCGTTATCTACTCATGATACAAAAAATTTCCAATAATTTCCGATATTTTCCGTTGATATTGAATAATTTCCGATAATTTCCGTTAATTTCCGTTAATATTCGATAATTTCCGATATTTATTTAGGAGAGACGTAATCAAATGGCTAAAGAGTAAACCTAAAGAGTATTAGATATCGAAAATTTCCGAAAATTTTATGATATAGTTATACACTAACGGTATCGGATATTAACCTAACGGAAACTCCCTTAACCAGTACCGTTATGTTAATGAACGGATATCCGATACGTTAAGGTTATCGGATATCGGATAACCGTTATGTCGGATATTATCCTAATGGAATCCGGATATTCGGAAACGGCTACCGGATATCGAATATCCATTGACAGCCCTAGGGAGGGCCTACCGAAGAATTTGACGAAACGACACCACTGCCCCCATTTTAGAAAAAGTGATACTTTCGCTCAAAAAAGTGATACTTTCGCCCCCTTTCAGAAAAAATGATACGTTCGCGCTGTTTCAAAAAAATTGATACTTTCACCTCGTTTAGAAAAAGCGATATTTTTACTTTTTCTGAAACTGAGCGAAAGTATTAACTTTTACGGAAACGGCCTGAAAGTATCAATTTTTTAACTCACTCCATACTAAAAGTTGACCGGGATTATGCCGGAAGTTGGACGGGAAAAGTTCAGGTAACCGGTAAAGTCAAACCAGTCGCCGGTCAAACAAGTCACCTCGGCGAGTTAACTGAACTCGGTCAAACTCAGACCGATCCAGTGGGTTTAACTCAGTGGGTCAGGGTCTAACTCAGAATATGAGTCAGCTTCAGTTAACTGACTCGTCAGAATGGTCAGAGCTTGAGCTGTTGCAGGCCAGAGCTGTGTTTCTTTATGTTGCACCATTGTGGCAATTCACTGCTTCAATTCCAGCTAGCTAGCGCTCACTTCTACCATCTACAGCTTCAGTTCTGCACTCAATCTTGTCACCAATTTCCAACTGCAATTCCCTTTTTAACTCACTCCATACTATCCACAGTTCCACGTACTCCTCCACTGCTTCTTAATTATCTTATTTGTCCCCTGTTGCAGCTCAATCTCCATCTTTTGAGCACCATTCCCTGTAACATCAGCTACAAATGCAAACTAAACATTCATCTACTCGTTCGTTCATTCAGTCAAGCCATTCTTCCATCTGTTATAGTTCATACACCACTCTCATTCACCTGCAGTCAAACCAGACAGTAGCTGCAACTCAAATCGAACATCATATCAGGTCCTTGCTTTTGTGCTCAAACATATAACATAGACAACCCCCAACTCTTTCTCAGTCTTGTGTTCAGACTGCAATCCATTATTCTGCCCTGGAACACTTCATAGTTGTATCCTTCTTCGCCAGCTTCATCTCCACAGTTCATCTCAACTAACAACAACATCATTAGCTCCTTCTTCTACACATCACCAAATTCAGCTCAACTACCAGCCCAAGCTCCTTCACTTTGTTCATACACATCAACCACCTGTGAACATCCACCAGCACCATTGTAGTCACTTCACCTGTCCTAACATTCATCTAGGTCAAATACCCATGGAACCAATTCTCTACAGCAACACTTTAGTTCCATGGAAATTCATCACTAAACCATTTCAGTTCAACATCTCTTCTTCTCGATTGACAACTCAATCCACCACAAATCACTCATTAGTTCTTCTGAGTCCAAGAACAGATTCATCTTAGCTTCAGTACCTCTCTTAGTATCCTCTATCGCCATAATCAACATCATCAAACCAATTTCTAACTCTGTCTTCAATTCTTACAGATCCTTCATTTCTCGAATCGATGGCAACCCCAGTAACCGCAGAAACTCAGCTTCAATAGCATCTCGTATCCATCTCTCTGTTTCTTCTCAAAACCCTAACATCTCAACTCTCAATCAGTTCAGCTGGATTGATACCCAGTTTCTCAAATTCACTGCGTCATTCTTGAAATCAAAGAATACCCATCTACTAATTTCATCAATCCTTCCCTGGAAGCAACAAATTCATCGTCTTCCATCACCAGCGAGCATTTCCCTACTACACACCAATACCACAGCTTCAATTCCATTGCTGCAGCACTAAATCCATTTTGTAGCTTTGGATGCAATTTCAGTTTACCACCTGTCTCAGTTCAGGCCATTTTTTGCAGCACCAAACAAAAACACGTAAAGACTCTCTGAACTCAATTACCCTAAGCCACAACACCACCATGGACTCGCCTGCAACTGGAGTTAAGCCACAACACCATCTACATTTCCTTCTTTCCCTTTTTATCTCAAGTCAATACTTCCATTTGCTCAAAACACAACCCACAACAAGCACCAGTTACCGCAGATTTCCATTGCATCACCACCTGAGCCATCTAATTTTTCCTCGATGACTACTTCTTAACATGACGACCACTTCAGCTTCTATTCCACCACTGCAGCACACGACAACAGCTCAATCCAAGTGTCAACAAACAATAAATGAAATTTTCTGAAATGATGTTGCTTATTCCAATCCAACAAATTTGCTTATGAAATCTAACATTCATGATGGTTTGTAAGATTACAGTATACCTAATCTCAATTCCAAATAAAAATTCTATCCCTACCATGTTTCAGTTTCAAGCAGTGTTGAAATCAAATTCTAAGTAAACACTAGGTTCTTCATACTTAAATCGACAATAAAATTGATAGCAGTTGAGTGATTGAATCAATAGATCGAAGCAGGAAGAAATAAGATTGAAATCGTACCTTCAATCTCAAAACAAGAACACCCAAAATCCCCTTTTCGATTTTTCTCAAATCCCAACTGGAATTGACCAATTCAATGGTTCATAACCAACACCTTTCTTTCTATGAGCTAGAATCAGAAATTTAGATTAGGATTCATGATTCTGAAACCCATACTCTGATGCTTCAATTTCGACACAAACCCTAACTTCTCTGCTCAATTTTTTTCTTCATCTCGATCTCCTCTATCGGTTTCATGGCTGAAAACTAAAGAAGAAGGGAAAAAGAAAAGAAGGAAAAAAAAAAGAAGAAGGAAGTTACCGAGATTCGAACCTGCAACGTTTAGGTCACTTTACCCTGGACTTTACTAAACTGCCCCTCAACAATTACTACATTACCAACCTCCGTGTCCTTTTTTTGCTTCACACAGAATTTACATGATTACCCATCGTGTTTTGTTATATTTACGCCAATTTTAGTGAGAAATAAAAGCATAGAGGGACTCTTTAGTCCTTTCATTGTTGATTGAAAATGGTTTGGGACACCAAAATCCAATCTTTTTGTGTCAATTGAAGATGACTTAGGATTTACAAAAAAGTGGTCATATAAAGGTTCTCCCTCGCTTCCCTCGGTCGACCCAAAAAAGTGGCCATATAAAGGTCCTCTCTCGCTTCGCTCGGCCCAATTAATGTGATCTTCTCTTGAAACATACAGACCCATTCAATTTGGGCCTCTTATGCTTATTCGATTCCGCAGCCCGAAGAACTGATTTCATTATCGGAACATAACAATGTCTTTTTTTTTTATTATATTATTGGATGAATATTATTACATGAAACTAGTTGGAAGCCTAACAAGTTAAGCTCCAACGACATACTATTACATTAATTGAACAGGTTGCTGTGCTAATCTATCAGCGAGCCTCAGGTTACTTTTTTTTTTCTTTTTTCTTTTTTCATGCATACAGAAGCTATTTGTATAAATGTCTAAGAAGAAGAAAAATAAAGGGATGATGTTTCAGATGATGATGATGAAGTAGCTGGGAAAACCTTTAGCCAGAGGCTATTGGACTTTCAAAAGCATGATAAAATAGAGGCTGATGACAATCATGTCTCTAAACATATAACTTTTGGATGTTCAGAAACAGAGTTTGATTATCGCGGGTCATTTTTTGAAGCTATCATCAGCATATATGTATGGAATTGAAACGTATGACTGGGGTGGAGCAGCTTTTGGGAACTTATACATATCGTTGGACAATGCTAGTGGAACCAGAATTCTTTGAGCGGTGCAATGCATATCTTAGAGGTACGCAACTATGGGAGCATATACTAGGTGTTGTTTTAATGAAATAAAAAAAAATTAAAATTTAAACGGTGTTTTAATCTTGGTTTCTGTTTTAAACGGTGCTTAAAACGAACCTAATATTGTGGACGTGGAGTAGAACAGAGCTTGATATCTTTTTGATTTCTAGATACCAAAAAGTAAGAAATCAAACAACTATTCGAAATAAAAAAGTTAACTGTGTTAGAATTTTGTTAGGGAATCAATGATAATCGCGAAATAACGGATCTTGAGATATTATGTTGAATAATAAATAAACCAAGCACAAGCAACTACGAAAATACGAGAAAGATAAATCAACTCACAAGACACAAGATTGATAGTGGTTCGACCATTACATACAACTTGTATATATTGTCTAGGTCCACTTTGAGCCGCACCAACTCAAATCCACTATGAAGAAAAATGATTACAACGACGTGTGAATCTCAGCAAACCCTTGGTTACACCGCAACAATTACCCGAGACGATAATTTTGTCTCTTGTTCCTCACCAATATGCTCTCACAACGAAGCCCTAGCTTTAACCTTAAAAGCTATACAAAAAATCTCTCATTGATCTCTTAATCGTTTTCTACATAATGTAATTCTACAAAGCCTAATTACCTATTTATATAGGTTACAAACTTGGCCACGAAGAATCCTAGCCGGTTTAGAAAACCCCTTCCTTAAATAACCACGACTAACTTTAGGAAATAATAATTAGTCTTCAATAACTAATAAACTATCCCTGAAACAAAATAGTTTTGCATTTGATTTCTAATTCTAGATAAACAGAAGTCAAGATTTATACCGAAACACGATATTAATATCTCTTATAATATGCACAGACTTTTACCATCAAAGATCCAACGATATATATCAGACCACCAAAAACGCATCAAAATGTTCACGCGTACAGGCTGTCACAATAAAAAGAAAATGTCAGGGATTTGTGTTGTCAAACATGACCTTTGAGTAGCCAGTAAGTCGGTTTGTGAATATCATGGAATTAGCAGTTGTCCCCATGACTTGATATTATTATTTTTTTAAATCTTATTATTCCACGAAGTTTCCACCGTATTTACAGCCATTGACTAAGTCCAGTGAGCATTCATTAGAGATATATCATATCAATATATGTACCTATTGCATTCAGAGCACATTGCAACTTAAATCACTCTTAAAGATCAGTTTTAATCAAAGACTTATAATTTCTGAATTTTTCCCTCTTTTGTTGACATCTAAATCATCTAACCACAAATATTATACGGAGTATATACATATATCTCTTATTGTGGCAATGGAAAGGTTTCTTACCAATGGTGTATCACAAATCTTAAACAAGTTGGTTCATCTTGTTTCTAGAGAAATTAGTCTCGCATGGGGTGTCAAAGATAATAGACATAATGACAAAGGCGACTACGTCATCACCATCATCATCATTAGAAGTCAATCAATCTTCAGAAGACGTTTCTATAAATAGTACTCAACTGTTTTCTCGTAAATAGTACCACATCGTCTAGGGCAATCTAGGATCCATGCTTAATAAGCCATGGGCAATTCTAACCTTGCAAGCCGTTTTTCGAGGTTAGTTAGGCCCGGGGATTTCTAACATGGTATCAGAGCCAGGCCCCTCTCAACCCACTCATGTCCATCCGTGTGTCCGTGATTTCCGTATCACCCATCAGTGTAGCCCAGTCAGCGGCTTTCGTATCATACCCGTCAGTGTAGCCCAATCAGCGGCTGTCATACCCATCAGTTCAATGTAACCCTAGTCGTTGAGGGGGTGTTAAATAGTACCACATCGCCTAGGACAACCTAGGATCCATGCTTAATAAGCCATGGGCAACCCAAACCTTTCAAGCCGGTTTTCGAGGTTAGTTAGGCCCGGGGATTTCTAACATTTTCTAGGCCTGCAATATTCGTATGCAGCTTTCATAGTCACTATACCCTTGTCGCGGATCTGCCAAACCATCGTATCACTTAAATGCCCAGCAAAAGGAGTACCCTGATTGTGTTGTTTCACCAAACCTTGTAGTTCTGGCATGTAGTCAGGTATGTGCCAATTCTTGTCTACTATGAAGTCAGAAACACTATTATGAATTTGCGAATCATCCAAGTCCAGATAATTCTGTATCGAGGTTCCAATATCACCAGACCAGTTGTCTCGCCAAAAGTCGATCTTTGAGCCATTACCAACTAACCAAAAAATATCATGTTTTATACGCTCCCATTGTCGACGAATACCGGTCACAATTGAAGATTTTTTATAGGAACTTCCCAATAATCTCGCCTTAATAAAGGAGCACCAATATTCCTCCCTGGTCATGATTTGCCATGTTATCTTGGGAATTGACTGGATTGTACAGGGCTTACCAGATTGTTTGCTTGGGAATTGCCCATTTTGCGTAGTTCCCGTGTGTTTTGTGTTGTTGACAATTAAATCTAACTTGGTGCTGCAGTTGCTGATGAGGGATCATGAAACAATTGGAGCATGCAACAGAGAATTCTTCAGTTTAGGTCGTGCTTTGTTGCTGACTTGTGAGTATTTTGGAGTTCAGAGTACAAATTGATAAAGCCACTGCATCAATTGAGACTGCAACCGAATTCTACAGCAAACCATCAATTGGGCTCGCATCCGTGACTTTTCCTTTATGCAGTTGTCTTTTCAATGCTTTTCAATCAGAGATTTTTAGAGTCTGAGGTGCTTCCTAGAGTTTTATATTTGGCTGCTTAGCGTTAACATTAAAATGTATGTTGTGAGTTACGCTGCTGCTGCATTTCCTGCTTTACTTTCTTGTAGATACTTCCATCTCAGCACTCTTATGGAATGAATTTTAAGTACTCTTTTTTTAAGTACACACATAGTCACATCCTCCATTGGCACAGCAAGTTAAAGTAGGAGTAGAAGGAAATGTAACCTTGATATGCAATTGGTACTGGTTTGTGGTTTGGACTTCGGAGACAGTTCAGTTTTCATTGCTACTTCTAATCATTCACCCAAAACATTTATATCCATCTTCCATAGTACTTTCGTTTGCTTCCATCGGTTTTTACCGAAAAATCGTGTCATGTACTTAATTCTCATTCATCTATTAGGTTCAAATGGAAGCTTAAGCCTTAACGACTATTCGCAGTTGGACTCTAGACATGAACCTTATCTAATTTACATACAATTAAGCCTTAAAAACCGATTTATCTTTAAGGGAGATAAAATGGAGATAGATCACAGACAAATTATCAACAAAAATTACATATAAGTTGAAAATTCAAGTATTAACTTTGACATCATTAATTACAGATTCATGGCTGCTCAATAGATCACCAAGCTTAAATAGTAGTCGACTTTAAATTGTATATAAGTACACGAGCAACCATCGAACACCAACAATCAAATTACATGAGAAGTATGTTTATTCATAAAATGCTTCATTGAACCAAAATCCATATCCTACCTTTCAAGCTCCCAATTTATGACGTTCATAGCCTTGGAAAGAACTTCCTCTTGCGTTTGATACCAAAGGGAGTCACCTCTTTGTCGCATCTGTCCTTTCCATGCCATACATGCTGAGGAAGATAACGACGAAAGTAAAACTCAGTTGACGAAAGATGAGATGCTCCAGACACACGAACTTGTGCTAAACCTGGTCGCCATTTATCGTCTCCCATAGATTTAAGATACAGGTAACAAACAGGTGATTTAACACAGGGACCGGTAACTCGAAATTCATCTACAGTGCACATTTGGAAAGGCTTTTTTAGTTTCTCGTCGTAGACATCAGGTTGTAACGGATCAACCTGTCTCATGTGTTTGGAGTTCAAATGTTTCACCACAATGTCATTTGATTTTATATCTCCAAATCTAATGCTCACATTGTTGGATGTTTCAGCACCATGTGCACATGTGGTTTGTATAATAACTGTGTAGCTGCAGTTCGCCTGCATATATAACATAGGAGAAAAATTATTTATCCGCAAAAAAAAAAAAAAAAAACATAATCATGGAGTAGTCGGTAGAAAAGGCAAAAAAATCAGTTAATATACGAAGAAATTTAGAAATGTGAGCGTGAAGTTATGGTAGACGTTAGTAATATCCATTTTCCCAAGAATTTCTTACCTTCACTGGTGACACTGTTGAAAGATCATCTTCTTGCGCTAGTGATGATCCACAAATGACAAGAGCAAATAGAACCCAGAAGGCGAAAATGGATGTTTGGTTCCTCACCATCATCTTAATGTATTGATCAATCTCTTAAATTAACAAGAGACACTTGTGAATTTCCTTTGACATATCTATGCGTTTTTATAAAGCTCTCCAAAGAAACAGTAGGTTTACTTGTCAGGTTCAAAAGTTAAAGATTCTAAGGCTTCCATACAATTTTTTAGTGTTTTCTTCGAAACCCATGTCTTGTTAAAAGAGTTTGATTCCTTATCTTTACCGCTTTACTGCTTCACTTTCTTTGGTATATATTATGAGCTAATTGGTATCATTTGTTACATCAACTTTGTTTAAGTGTTTTCTTCGAAACCCAAGTCTTGTTAAAAGAGTTTGATTCGTTATCTTTTACCGCTTTACTGCTTTACTTTCTTTGGTATATAATTCCTTGCTGATTATGAGCTAATTGGTATCATTTGTTGCTAATCTTAATCAACTTTGGGTTTATGATCAAAAAAGTGGTTGCAATTCTTTTTTGTTTTGCATTAACAAATGTCAGGGGTATCTATGTTGTGTTAGGTGCTAGGCGAGGCGAGACGAGGCGCCAAGTCTTTTCACGACTCGTTCGCCTAGAGCGCCTTTCACAACATACTGTGGTATTTTCTTTTTTGTTTACTTCCACATTTTCAATCTTCTTGAAAACATCGGATCTTGGAAAATCTCAGATTCCTTGATATCTCTCATCTTCTTCAGATATTAAGGAACTACCTGATTCTGTCATTAGTCTATGTAATTTACAAAGATTGGATCTCAGTTGCGAGAGCTTAACCAACATTCTAACTCCGTCACCGGTATGAAATATCTAAAATTTCTTGGTGTCTTTTACACCTATTGAAGAACTACCTGGTTTCATCATCAACCTTGGAAGTTTGCAGACATTAGATGTCAATGGCTGTAAAAAATCAAATCCCTGAAAGAAGCATGCTGCAGGTCTTGCTAATTTGAGGATTTTTTATGTCAAAAACTGCCCATTGGTTGAAGAATTACCAGATGATCTTGGAGCATTAACTCAGTTAAGGTCTCTTGACCTAGTAGGTACTGGAATCAAAGTATTACCAGAGTCTTGTTCAAACCTTTACAATCTTGAGCAGATACATCTTTCCCACTGTTAGCTTCCCAAACATGTAAACAAAACTTAAAATATTTCGTTACACTTGTCGTAAAAACCCAATGATATGAGGTATGATACCGGTGCTGGGAAAACTAATGAATGAACCTGGATGTAGTGGCAAGTTGGCATCGAAAAGTTGGGAAACCTTAATTTTCTACAAATGTTGTTAAATTCATTTTGTTTTTTCTAATTCATCATGCTCCCAATTATTTTTGAATTGGTTTTGTTGCGCAGCTAAGTACACATGACTAAATAAGATAGTTCAAAACTAACTAGCCAAGCTCATGGCTTGGGTAGAGAAGTGGATTCACTACCTCAAGGGTGAAATGCTCAAGAGTGAGACCAGGTTGGTGGGAATGACCATTCAATCTTCCAACCAGTACCACCTTTTTCGATTCATACTTGCAATTTATTATCTTTTCTTTTGCAATTCGTCTTAAACTAGTGTCTTGCCCGTGTGTTGCACGGGATTAAGTTCATTAGACATGCTACATTTGATGTTACATCATTACAATTTACATATGACAAATGTAGTTCCCTACTTAGCATCTTTTAGCTATTTTCTTTTGAAAAGTACTGAGAGGGGAAGCCATAGATCCACTTCGAAGTGCAGCACCGTGTGAGAGGGGGTGGGCACCATTCATGCCTCACCCCTATCCCAATGCAGAGAGAGTGACATTTAGGCCGTCCATTCCCTCTCGGTGCATTCCACGGTGCGGGGTCACGGTGTGTGTATCACTGCTGTTTTTAAAATATGAGAGAATCTTATGGTTTAGTCATTAATTCATCCAGAAAAATGATACTACTAGAAGAAAAATAGTAATTAAGGAGCTTGAAAACAAAATTTAATCATATTATGATAATTTCCACCTTGATATCACAAATATAATACATGCCAAATGGTTTCATGTTTGAAAGGCCTAAATATATACACGCTACAGGTGGCGTCCTCTCCCATTGAATTCATAATCAAATAGAATTGGACCCAAAAAAAAAAAAATGGACCAACGCTAGTCTTCAATACCTGCAGTATAAGTGACTCAACAGTCTATGAATCGGGAAAATTATAGCAGCAGAAAATGGTTGCTAATCATATCGGAGGTATCAGAGGTCGCACCATATATTCTTTTGGAGTAATAAACTCAAAAGTTCCCTTCGAAAGCTTGACCCGATGTTCCCCATCAGCTCTTATTCAAAAGGCCGATATGCCATAATTTGGGTAATGAAATTGCACCTTCTCCACAAATTTAAATAAAAAAACTATCATATTTAAAACTATAAAATTAGGTGTGAAGCTCGCAATGTTCCCGTGCAAATAATCAATGTCATAATGCAAGTGGACCGGAAGAAGTACAACATCACATAACATAATCGATATTATTGAGATGAAAGACAGACTGAACAGTGAAAGAAGGTAGCATCAAAAATCAATTGACGGAATGGAGTTGGTATGTCCTACTACGATTAGAAGATGATCTACGCGGTTCCTACTCTCCTGGTGTACATTATTCTTTTTTCTAAAAAAAATGAAATGGAAACCTCAACTTCTTAATGACTTTCAGAGTGAGAGATCTAGTTTTCATAATGTACTTAAAAATAGAAGGTCTTAGTTAAAAACACACCTACGAAATTAAAAGGAAAAAGGTTTAAAGCTCCAAAACTTTCATGAAGAGTTGTTTACAGAGTTGTTTATACATTATTTTCACCAAGGTACATAAAACATAACCATAATATTTTTTGTTTAATCTAAGGCACCTCACCATATTAGAATCCTCCGGCACCACCATATCGAAGGGAACAGTTTCCATCTCGAAATAAATTTCACAGTAACATTCAAAGAAATCAAAATTGCACTACCATGAAATGTTATCGTATTTTTTTAGCATGTGCATATGCAAGATATATACATGGCAAAGCACAACCATGTACGCCATTATCCCCCTAAAATAAAAATGTTTATTCTCACAAGTTCAACTCGAGAATTGGCGCTTACAAACTATATTCACATGAAGAGAGTCTTAGCCGTTGAATCATCAAATGGTCATTTAGTGTCTTAAACTGGTAAAATGAGTATTGTGGCTGTCATATATAATATTACCTCCTTCAGTGTTTACAACATCAAGAAGGAATTATACCATACCTTGCCCTGCATTCCTAACCATTTGACAAATAGCAATGGTTGTAGAGATTAAAAATGAAGTTCATAAGAATACATAATGAAAAGGTTGAACTTTAGTTTTAGAACTGGAAAATGAACTTACTCTTTCTATTTCAAAAATATATTTTGATCCACTAATCTTTCTTAATCATTTCGGTGTTGGCCAAACAATAATCTCATACTTCATAGGAAATCATTGAAATGCTAAGAAACAATCAATAAAAATTTATATGAGTTGTAGTATATGTATATGCTAGAGATTAAATGTAGTATACCTTTCTAATGAAAACATACCACCATTAAAAGTAATTTCAAAGAATCAATGATTTCAAGATCTCTGATATTTGGTGAAGTAGAACACATATTCCTGCAAGATGCAAACACAAAAAATTTACTCTTTTCCCTATAATTAGTAAGTTACTGCGTTACTATAAGCTTAAACAAAAAAATTATGCGTAAAATAACATAAAATCTTACGAATCATGGTTACAGAAAAATAGCCACATACAACCAAGTGGCTCAATAGATTACTACATCATCAACAGCTGCTACATGGATGCATTGTCATTATACTACATTTAATTTCTACATCATCCCTAACAGTTTTGGCTATGTAATGATATCGAGTATATTTAACGCCCATGAATGCATTGTCATTATGCGTAAACAGTTTTGGCTATCATCTGAATTTGAGTACCCATGGATGCCTAATTCCGCTACATGGATGCATTGTCAACGGAGAAAACATCTGAAACTTACCATTGTACTGAATTTATCCGAAGAAAACCATAAAATCTCATTTTTCTCTCTGAAGAAAAAAAAACAAACGATTAATTAATAGGTTACTGTGTCATTACAAATCATAAATAAAAATGTGATGGATTCACAATTCACATGTAAACCTATGGATGCTGCAAATCTTACGGATTAGTCATACAATAATTAACTCAGGTGGCCAGAAGGTATGCCTATTGGGGAAGGAGGATCATGCCCTTTCAACTGCTCTGCCCCTTTTCAATCCATGACAATCAAAATCCGCTAAAAGATACACGATTGATTGAATGACCCGCTACTATTTCTGACAGTCAACATAGGCTAAAAAGTAGTGGGCACGATCCTTTATTGTGGTTATATGTTATTTAGCAGAATACTTGTACTCTTGGCAAATGGTTGAATGACAAACTGATTCAAGGAGTGAAATCTTAGGTACACACTTAACTGATATACTCCACAATTTATATATAAGGAACCAATTAGACCTAGTTTGATCAGTCAGCCGCGAATCTGACTCTCATTTTCCGAAACAGCAGATGGAGTCTCCACTATAGAGTTATTGTATGAGTGATTTATCGTTTCGCAACACTGGCATGAGACTGTCCGATCCCTTAATCAAAATCTAGTCGCCTAGTGAAGACCCGATTTAGATCGACCTATTTTTAAGGGCCGATTCTGAAATAAACAGAAGGAAGTGGAAGAGTTTCTTTAGATGTTTAGGGTTTATGATTAGGTTAATATTTAACAATGTGAGATGATCAAAGTTTTAAAAAACAAAAAAAAAAACATCAGGATTTATAAATATTCGCAAAAATAATACCTTGACTGATTAAAAGCACTACCTTGATTGATACACGATGGTTGTCTTGGTAGTGGATTTGATTTCTGATTTTTTTTTGTACGTGAACATCGATTATGTTGTGCTTCGTCTGTCGTTAGGGATGGTGTGTAGCATCATGCTCAGGATTTCGCCGTTTTCTCCACCATGATTTTTAGAGAATTAGGAGTGAAGAGAGGAGGGATCCTAGGGAAGATGAGAGAAGAGAATCAGGGTTTGGAGATTAGCTTTTAGACAGGGGAGCACTGGGTAATCCAGGTGTCTAACAGGTATCCAAAATTGCGACATATAATGAAACCCTCAATTTCTATTGGTAGGGGGCCAGAAGATCTAGAATTCAAGCTTTTGGCCTAACTTTCAATGTGAGACCAACAATTTGTACTCAAATTATATGTACAATTAGTGTCTTTTCCGTGCGTTGCACGGGATTAAGTTCATTAGACATGCTGCATTTGATGTTACACTAATTACAATTTACATATGACAAATGTAGTTCCCTACTTAGCAGTGTTTTAGCTATTTTCTTTTGAAAAGTACTGAGAGGGGAAGCCATAGATCCACTTCGAAGTGCAGCTCCGTTTGAGAGGGGGTGGGTCCCACTCATGCCTCACCCCTATCCCAATGCAGAGAGAGTGACATTTAGGCCGTTCATCCCCTCTCGGTGCATTCCACGGTGCGGGGTCACGATGTGTGTATCACTGCTGTTTTTAAAATATGAGAGAATCTTATGGTTTAGTCATTAATTCATCTAGAAAATGGTACTAATAGAAGAAAAATAGTAATTAAGGAGCTTGAAAACAAAATTTAATCATACTATGATAATTTCCACCTTGGTATCGCAAACATAATACATGCCAAATGGTTTCATGTTTGAAAGGCCTAAATATATACACGCTACAGGTGGCGTCCTCTCCCATTGAATTCATAATCAAATAGAATTAGACCCAAAATAAAATAAAATTGGACCAACGCTAGTCTTCAATACCTGCATTATAAGTGACTCAACAGTCTATGAATCTGGAAAATTATAGCAGCAGAAAATGGTTGCTAATCATATCGGAGGTATCAGAGGTCGCACCATATATTCTTTTGGAGTAATAAACTCAAAAGTTCCCTTCGAAAGCTTGACCCGATGTTCCCCATCAGCTCTTATTCAAAAGGCCGATATGCCATAATTTGGGTAATGAAATTGCACCTTCTCCACAAATTTAAATAAAAAAACTATCATATTTAAAACTATAAAATTAGGTGTGAAGCTCGCAATGTTCCAGTGCAAATAATCAATGTCATAATGCAAGTGGACCGGAAGAAGTACAACATCACATAACATAATCGATATTATTGAGATGAAAGACAGACTGAACAGTGAAAGAAGGTAGCATCAAAAATCAATTGACGGAATGGAGTTGGTATGTCCTACTACGATTAGAAGATGATCTACGCGGTTCCTACTCTCCTGGTGTACATTATTCTTTTTTCTAAAAAAAATGAAATGGAAACCTCAACTTCTTAATGACTTTCAGAGTGAGAGATATAGTTTTCATAATGTACTTAAAAATAGAAGGTCTTAGTTAAAAACACACCTACGAAATTAAAAGGAAAAAGGTTTAAAGCTCCAAAACTTTCATGAAGAGTTGTTTACAGAGTTGTTTATACATTATTTTCACCAAGGTACATAAAACATAACCATAATATTTTTTGTTTAATCTAAGGCACCTCACCATATTAGAATCCTCCGGCACCACCATATCGAAGGGAACAGTTTCCATCTCGAAATAAATTTCGCAGTAACATTCAAAGAAATCAAAATTGCACTACCATGAAATGTTATCGTATTTTTTTAGCATGTGCATATGCAAGATATATACATGGCAAAGCACAACCATGTACGCCATTATCCCCCTAAAATAAAAATGTTTATTCTCACAAGTTCAACTCGAGAATTGGCGCTTACAAACTATATTCACATGAAGAGAGTCTTAGCCGTTGAATCATCAAATGGTCATTTAGTGTCTTAAACTGGTAAAATGAGTATTGTGGATGTCATATATAATATTACCTCCTTCAGTGTTTACAACATCAAGAAGGAATTAAACCATACCTTGCCCTGCATTCCTAACCATTTGACAAATAGCAATGGTTGTAGAGATTAAAAATGAAGTTCATAAGAATACATAATGAAAAGGTTGAACTTTAGTTTTAGAACTGGAAAATGAACTTACTCTTTCTATTTCAAAAATATATTTTGATCCACTAATCTTTCTTAATCATTTCGGTGTTGGCCAAACAATAATCTCATACTTCATAGGAAATCATTGAAATGCTAAGAAACAATCAATAAAAATTTATATGAGTTGTAGTATATGTATATGCTAGAGATTAAATGTAGTATACCTTTCTAATGAAAACATACCACCATTAAAAGTAATTTCAAAGAATCAATGATTTCAAGATCTCTGATATTTGGTGAAGTAGAACACATATTCCTGCAAGATGCAAACACAAAAAATTTACTCTTTTCCCTATAATTAGTAAGTTACTGCGTCACTATAAGCTTAAACAAAAAAATTATGCGTAAAATAACATAAAACCTTACGAATCATGGTTACAGAAAAATAGCCACATACAACCAAGTGGCTCAATAGATTACTACATCATCAACAGCTGCTACATGGATGCATTGTCATTATACTACATTTAATTTCTACATCATCCCTAACAGTTTTGGCTATGTAATGATATCGAATATATTTAACGCCCATGAATGCATTGTCATTATGCGTAAACAGTTTTGGATATCATCTGAATTTGAGTACCCATGGATGCCTAATTCCGCTACATGGATGCATTGTCAACGGAGAAAACATCTGAAACTTACCATTGTACTGAATTTATCCGAAGAAAACCATAAAATCTCATTTTTCTCTCTGAAGAAAAAAAACAAACGATTAATTAATAGGTTACTGTGTCATTACAAATCATAAATAAAAATGTGATGGATTCACAATTCACATGTAAACCTATGGATGCTGCAAATCTTACGGATTAGTCATACAATAATTAACTCAGGTGGCCAGAAGGTATGCCTATTGGGGAAGGAGGATCATGCCCTTTCAACTGCTCTGCCCCTTTTCAATCCATGACAATAAAAATCCGCTAAAAGATACACGATTGATTGAATGACCCGCTACTATTGCTGACAGTCAACATAGGCTAAAAAGTAGTGGGCACGATCCTTTATTGTGGTTATATGTTATTTAGCAGAATACTTGTACTCTTGGCAAATGGTTGAACGACAAACTGATTTAAGGAGTGAAATCTTAGGTACACACTTAACTGATATACTCCACAATTTATATATAAGGAACCAATTAGACCTGGTTTGATCAGTCAGCCACGAATCTGACTCTCATTTTCCGAAACAGCAGATGGAGTCTCCACTATAGAGTTATTGTATGAGTGATTTATCGTTTCGCAACACTGGCATGAGACTGTCCGATCCCTTAATCAAAATCTAGTCGCCTATTGAAGACCCGATTTAGATCGACCTATTTTTAAGGGACGATTCTGAAATAAACAGAAGGAAGTGGAAGAGTTTCTTTAGCTGTTTAGGGTTAATGATTAGGTTAATATTTAACAATGTGAGATGATCAAAGTTTTAAAAAACAAAAAAAAAACATCAGGATTTATAAATATTCGCAAAAATAATACCTTGACTGATTAAAAGCACTACCTTGATTGATACACGATGGTTGTCTTGGTAGTGGATTTGATTTCTGATTTTTTTTTGTACGTGAACATCGATTATGTTGTGCTTCGTCTGTCGTTAGGGATGGTGTGTAGCATCATGCTCAGGATTTCGCCGTTTTCTCCACCATGATTTTTAGAGAATTAGGAGTGAAGAGAGGAGGGATCCTAGGGAAGATGAGAGAAGAGAATCAGGGTTTGGAGATTAGCTTTTAGACAGGGGAGCACTGGGTAATCCAGGTGTCTAACAGGTATCCAAAATTGCGACATATAATGAAACCCTCAATTTCTATTGGTAGGGGGCCAGAAGATCTAGAATTCAAGCTTTTGGCCTAACTTTCAATGTGAGACCAACAATTTGTACTCAAATTATATGTACAATTAGTGTCTTTCCCGTGCGTTGCACGGGATTAAGTTCATTAGTCATGCTGCATTTGATGTTACACTAATTACAATTTACATATGACAAATGTAGTTCCCTACTTAGCAGTGTTTTAGCTATTTTCTTTTGAAAAGTACTGAGAGGGGAAGCCATAGATCCACTTCGAAGTGCAGCTCCGTTTGAGAGGGGGTGGGTCCCACTCATGCCTCACCCCTATCCCAATGCAGAGAGAGTGACATTTAGGCCGTTCATCCCCTCTCGGTGCATTCCACGGTGCGGGGTCACGATGTGTGTATCACTGCTGTTTTTAAAATATGAGAGAATCTTATGGTTTAGTCATTAATTCATCTAGAAAATGGTACTAATAGAAGAAAAATAGTAATTAAGGAGCTTGAAAACAAAATTTAATCATACTATGATAATTTCCACCTTGGTATCGCAAACATAATACATGCCAAATGGTTTCATGTTTGAAAGGCCTAAATATATACACGCTACAGGTGGCGTCCTCTCCCATTGAATTCATAATCAAATAGAATTAGACCCAAAATAAAATAAAATTGGACCAACGCTAGTCTTCAATACCTGCATTATAAGTGACTCAACAGTCTATGAATCTGGAAAATTATAGCAGCAGAAAATGGTTGCTAATCATATCGGAGGTATCAGAGGTCGCACCATATATTCTTTTGGAGTCATAAACTCAAAAGTTCCCTTCGAAAGCTTGACCCGATGTTCCCCATCAGCTCTTATTCAAAAGGCCGATATGCCATAATTTGGGTAATGAAATTGCACCTTCTCCACAAATTTAAATAAAAAAACTATCATATTTAAAACTATAAAATTAGGTGTGAAGCTCGCAATGTTCCCGTGCAAATAATCAATGTCATAATGCAAGTGGACCGGAAGAAGTACAACATCACGTAACATAATTGATATTATTGAGATGAAAGACAGACTGAACAGTGAAAGAAGGTAGCATCAAAAATCAATTGACGGAATGGAGTTGGTATGTCCTACTACGATTAGAAGATGATCTACGCGGTTCCTACTCTCCTGGTGTACATTATTCTTTTTTCTAAAAAAAATGAAATGGAAACCTCAACTTCTTAATGACTTTCAGAGTGAGAGATCTAGTTTTCATAATGTACTTAATAATAGAAGGTCTTAGTTAAAAACACACCTACGAAATTAAAAGGAAAAAGGTTTAAAGCTCCAAAACTTTCATGAAGAGTTGTTTACAGAGTTGTTTACAGAGTTGTTTATACATTATTTTCACCAAGGTGCATAAAGCATAACCATAATATTTTTTATTTAATCTAAGGCACCTCAGCATATTAGAATCCTCCGGCACCACCATATCAGAGGAAACAATTTCCATCTCGAAATAAATTTCATAGTAACATTCAAAGAAATCAAAATTGCACTACCATGAAATGTTATCGTATTTTCTTTGCATGTGCATATGCAAGATATATACAAGGCAAAGCACAACCATGTACGCCATTATCCCCCCTAAAATAAAAATGTTTATTCTCACAAGTTCAACTCGAGAATTGGCGCTTACAAACTATATTCACATGAAGAGAGTCTTAGCCGTTGAATCATCAAATGGTCATTTAGTGTCTTAAATTGGTAAAATGAGTATTTTGGATATCATATATAATATTACCTCCTTCAGTGTTTACAAAATCAAGAAGGAATTTTACCATACCTTGCCTGCATTCCTAACCATTTGACAAATAGCAATGATTGTAGAGATTAAAAATGAAGTTCATAAATTAATTGAAATACATAATGAAAAGGTTGAACTTTAGTTTTAGAACTGGAAAATGAACTTACTCTTTCTATTTCAAAAATATATTTTGATCCACTAATCTTTCTTAATCATTTCGGTGTTGGCCAAACAATAATCTCATACTTCATAGGAAATCATTGAAATGTTAAGAAACAATCAATAAAAATTTATACGAGTTGTAGTATATGTATATGGTAGAGATTAAATGTAGTATACCTTTCTAATGAAAACAGACCACCATTAAAAGTAATCGCAAAGAATCAATGATTTCAAGATCTCTGATATTTGGTGAAGTAGAACACATATTCCTGCAAGATACAAACACAAAAAATTTACTCTTTTCCCTATAATTAGTAAGTTACTGTGTCACTATAAGCTTAAACAAAAAAATTATGCGTAAAATAACATAAAACCTTACGAATCATGGTTACAGAAAAATAGCCACATACAACCAAGTGGCTCAATAGATTACTACATCATCAACAGCTGCTACATGGATGCATTGTCATTATACTACATTTAATTTCTACAGCATCCCTAACAGTTTTGGTTATGTAATGATATCGAATATATTTAATGCCCATGGATGCATTGTCATTATGCTAAACTGTTTTGGCTATCATCAGAATTTGAGTGCCCATGGATGCCTAATTCTGCTACATGGATGCATTGTCAACGGAGAAAACATCTAAAACTCACCATTATACTGAATTTATCCGAAGAAAACCATAAAATCGCATTTTCCTCTATGAAGAAAAAAAAACAGACGATTAATTAGTAGGTTACTGTGTCATTACAAATCATAAAGAAAAATGTGTTGGATTCACAATTCACATGTAAACCTATGGATGCTGCAAATATTACGGATTAGTCATACAATAATTAACTCAGGTGGCCAGAAGGTATGCCTACTGTGGAAGGAGGATCATGCCCTTTCAACTACTCTGCCCCTTTTCAGTCCATGACAGTCAAAATCCGCTAAAAGATACACGATTGATTGAATGAGCCGCTACTATTTCTGACAGTCAATATAGGCTAAAAAGTAGTGGGCACGATCCTTTATTGTGGTTATATGTTATTTAGCAGAATACTTGTATTCTTGGCAAATGGGTGAACGACAAACTGATTTAAGGAGTGAATTCTTAGGTACACACTTAACTGGTAAACTCCACAAAGATCAGAAGGTATATACACTCCACAATTTATATATAAGGAACCAATTAGACCTAGTTTGATCAGTGATAGACACATTTTTGTGTCTAAATTGTACTCAATGTCTCTATTGTTAGTGCTCGATTTTTGTACTAATTTTGATGCTTTGTGTGTTTGTAGGTGTTTTTGGAGAAATACACTTGTGTGGAAAAAGTTGCTCAAAAAGTGCTATTTGGACTCCAGGAGAAAAGTACTAAAGGCAACCTCAATTTGGATAAGGGGCACCTCAGTTGGACACCTGCTATTTGCACCCCCAGTTTGGTTAGGGGGAAACCATCTTCAACATTTCAAAAATTCGTTTTGGCGGGAAAATTTTATTCTCAACTGTGTAACTTTCGATCGATTATTGAAGGAGTTCTGGGTAGACTAAAGGGCTGAAACTTAATGGGTAGTTGTGATATGTCCTAACAAAGCTAGTATGGGTGTTTTTTCGATCAAATTTGTCTGGATAACTTGGTTTAATCCAAACAGGGAGTTGGAGGAAAAATATGAGCTTACACGAGTTGTGGTGAATCTAAACATGTACTGCACGTATTTGGAAGCCTTAATCAACAATTTGGAACGTGAAGAAGATTTAAAAGGAATTTAATCCAGCTGCAGATGCGTAAAAATCAAAATCATTGATAAAAAAGAAAGAAAATATCCCGAGTAAAAGAAGATTATTTGGGATTAATGGAGGAGATTCAACGCGTGTTTTTTCTTTAAATAGATTCCCTGGGAGTCCTAGATAGGGTGTCGAGAGTCTGGGGGGTTGAGGAGAGCCAGAGAAGAAGAAATTCGAGTTTTCCCAAATTCGGTTTCTGTTGTTGCTGCAACTGCACCAAGAACACGAAGAACATAAGACCCACAAGGAGCAGTCTTATTTTTCTACAGTTTCAGCGATTGTCGATCGACAGTCTTATCTGTTACAGTGACAGTCTTATTTGCTACTGTCGGTGGACAATCTTATTTTCCGAGGGTCGTAGTTCTCTGGTTTGTAACAAATATAATTGTTACAAACCCGGTTTTGAATTATTTCTCCCTTTTCATCATTTGTAAACACCCTTTGAGAAATAATAATGATTTTTGAGCGTGTTTCCAACATGATGAGCGACTAATTCTCCCACAACCAAGGAAATGAGGAAGCTATTTACGCATGAATAATTGGTAACTATTTTATTTTCTCTAATATTTAATTATAATTCACTCAATCACTGCTTTTGCAGAGTTTTAAATTGTTTGCGTAATTTTCCTAATCAGTTGTGATTCAATTAGATAGGTTATGCTTGGTTTAGATAATCTATTCTTAAGGGATACAATTGATGTTTGAGAATTTGCTTGATTATTAGTGAGTTAAGATATAAAGGACTTAAAAGATAATTAGAGTTTTGGATTATTTACCATCATTAATTCATGTGTAATAGTGGAATCAATGTCTTGGTTGTTTTCTCATACCTCTCGCGCACTTTGTTAATATTTTTGTATATAATTTTATTAAATCTTTAAATTTAATCTTCACAAGTCCGAGAGTTTGAACCTCATTACTACAACATCATTCAAAAAATATTATCATTTGGGCGCCGCCGACGCTGATTTGTGCTTAGGTAGAATTTTTAGGTTTTTTTATTTTTATTTTTATTTCATTTGTTCTTTTTATGTTTCTTTGGGTGTGTCTTTGTATTACAGGTTTGAAGTTGGATACTAAAGACTTGGAATCAAAGCTTAAATCTAAAAGAGAAGGAAAAAAAAAAAAAAAAAAAAAAAAGAGCGAAAGAAAAATTAAAAAAAAAGAAAAAAAGAGAGAATTTTTTTTAGAGACTTTCCATTTTTTGTTATTATGTTTTTTTTTTATTTCTTTTCTTTTGCACTTTATTTGGACTTTGGACTTGGACAATTATTATTATTTTTTTAAACCCTAAGGAAGGGTACATTAAATATAAAACTGTTTGCTGGGAAGGACGACGATTACAATATCGTCTCGGCCCCTTGGGTTCGCACATGACATAGGAGTCGTGGCCCGAGTCGACTTCAGCGGTTTGGCGCCCGTCTGGTACGGGAGGTAAGCTTTCGAAACACCCGTGAATCCCCTGTCAGCGGGTTTATACAGCCTTAAGGTGAATATATGCTGAGGATTTGAATACGGTTGTTTTAATTTCCTAGTTAAGGGCAAGGCCTGGCCAAATTAAGATAAGGACTCGGATTTCATCATCGTTTCCTTCTTGCCCGCCTTAGTAAAACGAAACTAAACGCGAACCTAAGCTTAAAATTTTGACTAGAACGAGACCTATAGGGTAACGAGCTTAATAGGAAAGTCGTTCGAAAACTATTGGTTACTCTTTTGAGCATACTTTGAAGTTCATGATGGTTTCTGCGAGTTGAATGCGTGACTGCACCGCCTTATAATACCGGTGAGACCTTGGGTATCAAAGCTCCTCGCAGCTTCCCTCGTCTCAATTCAACTTACTTAAACTAGGATTGATTCCAGATAGGTTTGCTCAGATTGTAACGAATTCCTTTTCGAAAGATTAGAAGCTGGTCTAGAAACATTCTAAGTGGAGCCATCATGCTTGTTGTTTGCTAGATTTTATAGGTTTTATTTGGTCGAGTCAGCCTTGTTTGTGATTGTATAGAATTCCCTTATGGCTAGGATGTCGAACTGGTAGTATAATAGCCAATATAATGAGTATCCGACTGAGCAGCTTGGACATTATCATTTTTATGACCATAGTGTGAATAGTGATTGGGAACGCGAAAATTTTGAAGGTTATGGTCCATACCATTGTGAGCCCAATTACTATCCATATACCCACAGGTCATACGAGCAAAACAATCCTTCTATTTCTCTAGAAGAGTCTCTCAAGAGTTTCAATGAGTCAACACGGAAGTTATTTATGAAAGAGACTTATAATATTCTTCTCCCAGAAGATTCCGTAGAGCGGTCAACTAAGATATCTCTAGAAGAGACCCTCAAGCAATTTATTGAGAATACAAATAGGATTGAGGAAAAACTTGCTCATGATAGTCTTAATTTCCAGTGTAGTTTACCCAATACCACCCTCGAAAATAAGGATAGTTTTTATTCACATAATCAAGATGACGAGGTTAGAATTGGTAACACTACTTGTTTTGATGAGGTTCGACCTTTTTCATGTTATTATAATGAGGATTGTGATGAGGATAGTATTGATGAAGAATCTTAAATATATAGGCATAACGATGAGGAATCTGTTACTCCCAATGAGCTCTTTAATGATAATATTATTTCTAGTTCAAATCCTAATAATTTTAATAATTATTCACCTATTCAAAAGGACGAGGATTTGACTAGAGGTACCCCCGTTTTAGACGATGTAGCATTTCCTGTTTACAAAGACGATAATGATTTAGAGGAAAGAGTTTACCCTGAGAATACTGTTTTAGAATCTAGCGATTTAGAAATACTAGTCTTAGAAGATGATAAACTCGTAGAAATGAGTGAGGATGAACCCAACATAGAAGAATCAATTGACCATTTCCAGGAAACTGATGACCTAGAAATTAGGGAAGTTGTGACTAGTCTTTCTAGAGACACGGAAAACTCTAAGTTTGGGGGTGATTATCATTCTCCGTGTGCTTTAACTCTTAAGTACCCTCCTGTAGGACTTGACATTTTTTCCTCAACCATCTTACAAAATTATCTTCATACACGTTTTCCCGAACCTAATGATGTCCAGAAAGAAGCTCAGTTGTTAGAAACCCATCCTCTGGTTAACCCAGGCTATGATACCAAGATTGACTTTGTTTTCCCACCAAAAACCTTTCTTCCAATTGTGGGAACTTTTGATTTTAATATGTATCGGTTATTCAGTTTTGAGACTAAACCTAATCACTTTAGAATATTAGGTTCGACACATTTTCTTAAGGAAGACCACCTCTTTCATTGTGGTCAGCTGTGTGAGTCAAATCTAATTGACTTAGAGGATCCCAAATTATTCAGGTTGTTGTTATGTGCTTCTAAGTTATTAGTTGAGTTTTTCCAGACTCTAATACCTGAACCGGATCTTAGATTTGAGGAAATTCAACCGATGAAAACCTGTTATCTAGACCCAGTTATAGAACCTGAACCTGAGCCACAACTAGATGTAGTTGTCTTAAACAAGGGTATGTTCGGTATCTTTTTGGTCTGTTGCAGTTTCCTCTTGTTGTGGGTAATACTTTTTGATCCAGATGACCCACAGTTATTCCGACTACTTCTATATGATTCTATGAGGTGACTAATTCCTTCTGATGTCTGGTGGTAGCTCAAGGAATGAGACCTAAAAACTACAACCTATGTTTTACCTACAAGTATACAGGGTCTTGATGAAGATAGAATGTAAATAGAGGTTTGTCCACAGGGACTTGGAGGATTTGCTAAAGTTTTCTAAATTTCTAAAGTTATCTGAATTCAAAAGAAGGTACTAAGGTTTTTGATTCCACTACTTGACCCTAGGCTAAGGAAATTATGATGCAATGTATGTCTTGTTCTTTCATGAAAGACTACAATGAGGATTCTACTAACTATCCTAACCAAATTACCCCTAGCATCAGTTGTCTTTAATCAGCACAACTAATCACAGGCATTTAGCTACTCTAGCTAGTTTAGATTAAGGCAATCTCTCTAGTGGATTGAATTCTTGGCCAAAGACCTAGCTCCACTCCTAGTATCAGCTGTCTTCTAACAGCACAGGTGATCACAAGCAGGTAGCCCAAATGGCTAAGCATTCATCCTAAGGCAATTCAGCTCAATAAAAGAACATACAAATACATTAACATTCCTAGCATATGATCAAGAGCTTCCTCTAAACCCTAGCAAGTGATTTAGAACATGGACATGCTTGTAATCATGATACTAACAGGTATAAACATGCTCCACATTACACAGCATACAATTCACATTCAACCTTTATGCATAAGAGAGATTCAACATGGATGAATTGAAAATGAATTTTGAAATTAATATTGAACTGCAAATATTGCTCACTGGCTAGCCCAGAGATGCCGAATTTCACAACCCCTAACACCCTTTTATAGTTACAACAAAAAAAATTCCAAAATCCCCAAATCAGTGAAATTAGGGTTCTGACAAAAAGTGAGATTAAATCACCTAATACATTGAAAACTACTCGAAAACTTTCACCCATGCCCCTAATTAGACGTACACTAACTTTCCCCCAAAAATCCCCAATTTATGAAATTAGGGTTTTACAAAAAATCCTTACCTAATCTCTGAAAACGACTGATAGCTCTCACCCATGCTTCCTTCTCGTCTGCTGATGCTACCCATGCCTTCGATTTATCCTCTAACCTCACCTATTTCATCAACTCCTAACCTAGGGCTCCTGTGAGATGAAACGATTAGGAGGTGATGTAATAAGTGGCTAGAAAAGTAGGTCTTGGTTGTTAGAAGTGATGATGGCTCGAGTGGTGGTGGTTGAGTGATTTGGGGGGAGAAGATGGTTGCAGAGAAGAAGAAAGGGATGGAAGAGAAACTCGATGGAATTAGGAGAAGGGTGCGTTTGGTGCGGGTTATAGGGCTAGGTTGCTTAGGTGTTAAACGTGATCATCAAATTTGATGTTTTGTGAAGGGAATCCGTTGGATGGAAAGATGATAGAATGATCCAACGACGCGATGGAGATGGATGTGGATAGACCGTTAGATCTGAGATACATCAAAACTGACGGTCGGAGATGGAGTTAGGTACTATAGTGTTAGACAGGAACATCAAAGCTCGATGAACTCTGATGGAGCAACCGTTGGATGATGGAATGGATCTAATCTGACGGCTAAGGATAAAAACCGGTTTGGGTTTTGAATTTAGGTTTAGGAAATGGATTTGAGTTTGGGAAACGAGTTTGGGCTTGTGATAAGCTGAGCCCACTTCTTCTTTAAGAACAATTTCTTCCTTTTTAAGCCCATTTTTATCCTTGAGTATTCCATAACACATTCTTCACTTCTTTTCCGCTAGAGTTTCCACCGGCTTTCTCCCGTGTCTTTGCTCTTTTGGCTCCGCAACTCATCTAGTCTTTATTTGGTACCTAAAAATGCAAAATTAAACAATATTAAGTAATTATCCTTGAGGAGAGTAAAATACAAAATTCATTACAAAAGGGGGAATTATGGTATGCAAAATGGGATAAGTGCCAATAAAACGATGATAAATAATGCAATATTTGGCGCCTATCATCTGGCTGAAGACTTTAAACTTAGCATTTCTTGGGAGGTAACCCGATATTCTTGCGACACGGTAATATCTTTCCTTATCTCTTTTTCTTCAAGTGGTAACAGTTTCTCCTTGTTCATGCTTTTAATTTTATCTTTAGAACATCGAGGACAATGTTAGATTTAAGTTTGGGGGTGGGGAAGAAATTTTTAGTTGCACTTTTGAAACTTCTAGCATCACATGGTATCCGGTTAGCTAAGTCTACATACTGTTTCTCACCGAAAAGATAGAAATTGGAATGCTAGGGATAACAACCTTTTGAGACATTAGAGAAAAAGACATTGAGATCCTTGAAATTCAGGAGAGAACTTGTTCCTTTTAGAGGGTAACCGTGATGGACCTAACCATACATGATGAAAAGGCAAGTAGGTCAGGAAATTCCAGAAAGATAGAGCAACCTCACAATGTAGTCTTAGTTACTGGATTGCGACTCTCTCTCAGTAGAATCTTATCATCATCAACAAGCGGAGCGACATCAAAATCTATGAAGAAAGTTGAAGACGTTTTAGGTTTAGAAGCAACAATAGAAAAGAATAATTCAAAAATCAAAGTTGAAGTTATAAGAGCAAATGATATAAGTTGTTAGAATCCATGATACCAAGACATACAAGTTGCGAAGATCCAAGTTTTGAAAGTCCTTCTCTCATGGCCATGTAAATTGTTGTCTTGTAATTTTTGTTTCCAAAAAAACAAAAAAAAAATGAAAAAAATGAAAAATGAAAAAAATCATCGTTACGTTTTGTTCAATAAGACCAAAGGGAAGTAGAAATTTATAAGTCAAGCAAGAAATCGAAGAAAAGATTTAATTGTCAAGGTTATATGAGGTTCGATAGTTTATCATCAACAGTTGAAGACCGAAGAAGACGTTGTTTCTACTGAGCACTATGAGAGAGTCGAAGAAAGATACATTTGGTTGCTTTGTTAGTCCGCTTTCAATCTGGCACAAGATCTTTCTAGTACTGGTTTAACTCATCACACGTAATTAGTCCAGCTGTGTAGAAGATGTCCCTCTCATCTTTATCTCTCTCCTAATCTTATCCATCTGTAAAGCGGCTGACTCATCTTACAATGTTTATCTAGCTGTGTAGCGGATATCTCTTTATCTAGCAGTGTTGCGGATGTGTCTCCCCTTTTCTTCAGTCAGCTTTAGAGATGACACCTTTAATTTCTCTGGCATTCTAGTTACTTGGAGATAACTTGAGAATATGTATGTCCTCATAGCTCTTCGGATATTTGTGACCAATTAGAAGTCATGGTTTTGTGGGTACACCTCGGGTAAACCCTCCCGATATTAACTCGGTTTTATTTTTTGTTAGTTTTACTCGAGGACTAGCAAATAATAAGTTTGGGGGTATTTGATAGACACATTTTTGTGTCTAAATTATACTCAATGTCTCTATTGTTAGTACTCGGTTTTTGTACTAATTTTGATGCTGTGTTTGTAGGTGTTTTTGGAGAAATACACTTGTGTGGAAAAAGTTGCTCAAAAAGTGCTATTTGGACTCCCGGAGAAAAGTACTAAAGGCACCCTCAATTTGGATAAGGGGCACCTCAGTTGGACACCTGCTATTCGCACCCCCAGTTTGGTTAGGGGGACACCATCTTTAACATTTCAAAAATTCGTTTTGGCGGGAAAATTTTATTCTCAACTGTGTAACTTTCGATCGATTATTGAAGGAATTCTGGGTAGACAAAAGGGATGAAACTTAATGGGTAGTTGTGATATGTCCTAATAAAGCTAGTATGGGTGTTTGTTTCGATCAAATTTGTCTGGATAACTTGGTTTAATCCAAACAGGGAGTTGGAGGAAAAACATGAGCTTACACGAGTTGTGGTGAATCTAAACGTGTACTGCACGTGTTTGGAAGCCTTAATCAACACTTTGAAACGTGAAGAAGATTTATAAGGAATTTAATCCAGCTGCAGATGCGTAAAATCAAAATCATTGATAAAAAAAGAAAGAAAATATCCCGAGTAAAAGAAGATCATTTGGGATTAATGGAGGAGATTCAACGCGTGCTTTTCTTTAAATAGATTCCCTGGGAGTCCTAAAGAGGGTGTCGAGAGTCTGGGGGGACGAGGAGAGCCAGAGAAGAAGAAACTCGAGTTTTCCAAAACTCGGTTTCTGCTGTTGCTGCTGCTGCACCAAGAAAACGAAGAATATAAGACCCACACAGAGCAGTCTTATTTTGCTACAGTTTCAGCGACTGTCTTATTTGTTACTGTCGCTGGACAATCTTATTTGCCGAGGGTCGTAGTTCTCTGGTTTGTAACAAATATAATTGTTACAAACCGGTTCTGAATTATTTCTCCCTTTTCATCATTTGTAAACACCCTTTGAGCAATAATAATGATTTTTGAGCGTGTTTCCAACATGATGAGGGGCTAATTCTCCCACAACCAAGGCAATGAGGAAGCTATTTACGCATGAATAATTGGTAACTATTTTATTTTCTCTAATATTTAATTATAATTCACTCAATCACTGCTTTTGCAGAGTTTTAAATTGTTTGCGTAATTTTCCTAATCAGTTGTGATTCAATTAGATAGGTTATGCTTTGTTTAGATAATCTATGCTTAAGGGATACAAATGATGTTTGAGAATTTGCTTGATTATTAGTGAGTTAAGATATAAAGGACTTAAAAGATAATTAGAGTTTTGGATTATTTACCATCATTAATTCATATGTAATAGTGGAATCAATGTCTTGGTTGTTTTCTCATACCTCTCGCCCACTTTGTTATTATTTTTTTATATAATTTTATTAAATCTTTAAATTTAATTTTCACAAGTCCGAGAGTTTGAACCTCATTACTACAACATCATTCAAAAAATATTATCAATCAGTCAGCCACGAATCTGACTCTCATTTTCCGAAACAACAGATGGAGTCTCCACTATAGAGTTACTGTATGAGATATTTATCGTTTCGCAACACTGGCATGAGACTGTCCGATCCCTTAATCAAAATCTAGTCGCCTAGTGAAGACCCGATTTAGATCGACCTATTTTTAAGGGACGATTCTGAAATAAACAGAAGGAAGTGGAAGAGTTTCTTTAGCTGTTTAGGGTTTATGATTAGGTTAATATTTAAAAATGTGAGATGATTAAATTTTTAAAAAAAAAATCAAGATTTATAAATATTCGCAAAAATAATACCTTGACTGATTAAAAGCACTACCTTGATTGATACACGATGGTTGTCTTGGTAGTTCTCTTGGTAGTGGATTTGATTTCTGATTTTTTTTGTACGTGAACATTGATTATGTTGTGCTTCGTCTGTCGTTAGGGATGGTGTGTAGCATCATGCTCGGGATTTCGCCGTTTTCTCCACCATGGTTTTCAGAGAATTAGGAGTGAAGAGAGGAGGGATCCAAGGGAAGATGAGAAAAGAGAATCAGAGTTTAGAGATTATCTTTTAGACGGGGGAGCACTGGGTAATCCAGGTGTCTGACGTGTATCCAAAATTGCGAAACATAATGAAACCCTCCATTTTTATTGTTGGTAGGGGGCCAGAAGCTCTAGAATTCAAGCTTTTGACCTAACTTTCAATGTGAGGCCAGAAATTTGTACTCAAATTATATATACAATGTGAGGAAAGTTTCAAATCCATAACATCATACACAAAAAAACTCTAGTGGTTAGTTTCGTAATAAAGATGACAGTTGGTAGTGATCGATTAAGTTCGACGTGTAGTAGAATCCTAATATACTTATCTCTTCGTTTTAAAAAAATCAAAAATAAAATAAAAATATAACAACCAAATTAATATTCTTGTCAAAATAAAAAAAATGGATGGAGGAAGCATGCATACGCTAAAATTACCTTCTTCTTTTGGATTTTTCTCCTAATGCTTCGAGTTAAACAAGGCTATTCACATGAGGAATTGCTTGAATGCCGCTCCTTGGACTTCCATTCCATAGTTTCTTTATTGCAATTTCCGAGAAGTCATAACAAAAGACACTTTCACCATCCGACATCAGAACTTGATTGCTCTTTGTAACTGCAAACGGCATATACGCCACATCCTTAGTACATGAAAAACAAAATTTCTTACTCCAACTCAAGGAGTCGATGAACTCATGCAATTTCGTCTCATAGCTGCCAAACTTTTTCTTTTTCTGTAATGCCCATATGTGAATAAATTTATCTTTTTCTCCTACATCTATACGAACAACACACAAATGTCCACTTAACAATTTAAGATAAAATTTAGAGACAATTTTTTCCGGTGAAAGTGGTGGTAATGGGATCCACCGGAACTCCTCGTCTGCTAAGTCGAAAGCCACAATTTCAGTTTCCCAGGAGTGTAGCCAATGGAGAGCCCCGCTTGCACAAATACCAGGGCCCTTTAAAAATTGAATTTTTCTTTTTTTTTTTGAATATTCAAAAGTTCTTGTATCTTTCCGCCCATGACCACTACCCAAAGTGTATACTTGAGCTCTATAAGTGAATAACTCACTGTAGATCCGAACAACTTTATACTCGTCCAACGAGTTATGGTAACCAAATCCACAGTTAATACTATATGATTTAGCCGAGCTTACTGCTGGAAGGTAAACATATTCCTTGGTGACGGGATTGCATATGTAGATGGGATCCCGGGAAATTGTTGAGAAACAAACTAAACCATTGTTGGGACAATTGGATCGCTCTGATACCAATTGTTGGGGTCCAGAGCCATCTACGTTCTAATATTGCAGAAACATATTAGCTAACAAGAATCACTTGATCTCTCGGATTGCTCCATGAACCTTACTATGATCTAGGATAAGAAAAAAAAAAAGAGAACCACATAGATGCAAGCCATAAACAAAAGCAACAACAAGTAAAATACTCACGGATTTAACGTGGTTCAACAATATACACAATGTGTGTAATATTATCTACATCCACCAAACGGCTACGACCTCTTTATTCATTATAGAATCACCACTGAGAATTACACAACTGATTGATTAAATCAATACATCGACTCACCATAACGTGACCGAACACAAGAACTCTCACAAGCACACTATAAGATCCAAAGCAATGTCTTCACCCATTCTAGATAATCTTTACCACATTATCTACCACAACGAGATGATATTCTCTGCACACCCTGATATAGATTACCATGGACGTCATTAGCTCAACACCAGTAATCTAATCCAACACCACCAAGATGATCTTCTCCTCAACAAGATGTCTTACCAACATCTCCATATGAATACTCCATAACGACATATCTTCCAACATCGATAAGTATCCCATAAGCACCATAATGGTGTACTCCTTCCACCATTAGTTCTCTCACATAACCACCTCAATAGGTGGGATGAATCCCTCACATCTCTATGAGATTTACATTGAGGATTCCATGACTAAAACACTTAGCCTAGACCTCCTTATATAGGAGTCACAAACTTGGTTCCCAAGTCTTGGCCTCCTTGGATTAGGAAACAGGCTCATACTAGGAAATCATGGTCAATTTAGGTATCCTATCTTAATATGGTAATTAACTCAAACTAAGAATTTAACCTAAACTAGGAAACCACCGTTTCCCTACAATTATCCACCTCGGATCATGCATTCATGCATGAGACGATCAACTTGTTATCCCTCCATCTTCTGAACATCGATTGCACCATCACTGGTTGCCTACATATCCTCAATAGGAATCAAACCGAAAATTTAGTTCACCCAAATTGTTCCGTAGAACCTCCACCAGAAGAGAGCAAACCAAACTTGAACGTCACCAACTTAGACATAACAATCCAACCTACTGGTGATTGTACAAATCTCCACCATGGTGAAAAATCTGACAATCTCAACAAATCAACATCATATGATCATCCATTATGCAACATCTTGATAAAATACACCTTACTCCTTTATGTTCACAACTCCACATTAATTGGCATCAGCTTAGGTGTGTTGCATGCCAACTCAATCAGGCCATATACCATTATTATCCATATGCTTCCGTCGAACTTAGTTACAGTCATTATGCGCCCTTGAGCCTTCACCACCTCCGAACTTGCTCCATACTACGAACACATCTCCGTCTTGGCTTTCCTTGCTCAACCTGAGTCAATGTTCCGCTCTTCTAAGCCACTAACTCCAAGTTACGCACCACATCCGTTAGGGTTGACATCCATAACTACTCGATAAGCAAATAAAACTACCACGGTAGCCTCCATGCGTCTGCCTAAGTATTACCTTAGCATAACCATAGTCTTCATCTTTGTCTATAAACTCCAGTCGAGTCAATTTCTTAGTTAAAAAACTGATCACATACTTGCTCTTTTCCATGAGCATGTCCTCCAAAGCGAGTTAACGAGAAACCTTGCGTTAGTTTGTCATAAACCAACCTTCATGTTAGCTCCCAAGAAAATAACCATCTTGTATGTACCAAAGCATATTGAGCATGACTCTAACTACGCACCAAATACAACCAATCCACGGATCATTTCCACTCCGTGCCAATATCGTGCTCATCTCTATGAATCTTGCTTTACGAGCCTATCTCCGATTGGATCATGATTCTACGACCATCCCCAATTGAGTTTTACTCCTTTAAAAAACTCATCATATCTTCAACCATTGCATACATACCAAACACACGTGTCCAGCTTCACAAAGACTTTGACAGCTGACACACTAAACTTCTCACCGTTTCAGCAACCTCAGCGGGCTTTGAAAACAATGTCCCTTTTACAGGCATACTTGTCAAGATAGTCTTTTATCAATTTCTTAAGCAAGCATGTAGTTTCGACTTCGCGATAATCAAACCACAACACAATAAGACTTGGATAGCACTGTGACTAACGTCGAAGAATTCATTGTTACCGTTGTAACAATACATAAAGTCACACATTCTGCCTTGTGCATATCCCTTTACCAATCTTTCTCCAAAACGTACACCAACGTTTGAAATATCATAATCCGTCCTTCACACAAAGACCCAATCACACACAACCATAATATGAAACCTTTGGTAACTTCCTCAAGCTCCAAGCAGTTCATGACGCTGTTGTGTTTATCTTCTCAAACAATGCAGAGAAAATAACTTGACGGAAACTATATCGTTGCTGAACCAAATTTCTCAATAGAAATTTCTACATTTATCTGTACAGGCTCTGTCACTATTGAAATAAATTTCAATAACTGTAGCGGACAAGAAAACCCCCAAATATTATCATTTCTATAATACAGCTCACTCCAACAGAAAGTCTCACACTTATCATCAGAAAATCAAATCGCTAACAGATAATAAAATTTGACGGAAAAACGCGCCGAAATTGTAGCCCTCTCAAATTCATGCACCGTGTTTTCTCCAAGTAGTATGCGCTAGCTCGTAGCCATACCAACATACACATTATAGTATTGTCTCTTTATTCTTTAAACTCTTGAAGTGTCCAAGCGATACCTTTTTAATTCCTCACAACGGGTCTTCACAAAAGTAGGAACATATCCGCAACACAAATAGACCAACCTGTTTCTTCAAACGGTCTTGCACTTCAACCAGCTCTGATCGACTTCAAATGGTGTACAACCAAACAACTCTTGGACTGAACGTCATCGAAAAAAATCAAAAGATCACAAACTATCTAGCTTCTCCATCGGAAACAGTACGATAGAAACTCCAGAAAACATTGTTCTACCCGACACAATGCCGTACTCAACACATACAAACAAATCCTACAAACTGTGTCGACAAACTGCTTCTTATACAATAATAAGAAACCATAGCTCCACCACAACCAATATCACATCTCATCCAACGATCACTGTCCTTCAACTTATTTGTAGCCACATGCTTCAAATACTAAGACTGAGAATCAAACTCTTCACTTCTGGAACATATCAAATCCTGGCCAACGATCAATACTTCCAAAACGAAACCTACTAAGAGATTTCCCAAATCCTTATTGTAACAAACAACTAAGGCAGAACGAGTATGAATTCATCTTCACATTCTTCAACTTAATGTTAAAGAAAATCAGCAACATGATCTAATTGATGACGATTGATAACCAAACTATTGTTTCCCATGGTATGGACCAATAATGAGACTTTGACATGCTTATATTTCATCTTTACTTCCACAAACATACAAACCAATATTTGTATCTCAACTACGATACTCTTTCCTTCTTGTGTCTTTCCAAGCAAACACCGATTAATTGAAAACCAAATCTACATAGGTCTTTCAAACAGTTCACAAGAATATAGTACGAAGTATAGAGAATAAATAAACTTACTTGAAGCCATGCATAGGGTTTATGCTCCAATAAGTATCAATGCCAAATCTCCATTGTAGAGCACCATAAACATCAAGACCATACATCTTGACCATATCGAATAAATATCACATGATATAATCCCATTCCTTCAGAAGTACGCTTTACTTTGATTTGTTCTCAAAATTGACGAAATCAAATCCTACACATACTTGATAACATCAAACTCTGCATCTTCGGAAGCTGTAACATCAAATCCTCACATACTTGATGAAACCAAATCCTTTGTCTTCAAAATTTTCTGCTACTGAAAACCCAAAACTTCTCTCTTCAAATGTTTTATCCAACCTAAAGCTCTGATATTCAGAGCCATCTACGTTCTAATCTTGCAGAAACATATTAGCTAACAAGAAACACTTGATCTCTCGGATTTCTCCATGAACCTTACTATGATCTAGGATAAAAAGAAGAGAAAGAAAATCACATAGATGCAAGCCATAAACAAAAGAAACAAGAAGTAACATACTCACGGACTTAACGTGGTTCAACAATATACACAATGTGTGTAATATTGTCTACATCCACCAAAGGGATACGACCTCTTTATTCATTATAGAATCACCCCTGAGAATTACACAACTGATTGATTAAATCAATCCATCGACTCACCACAACGTGACCGAACACAAGAACTCTCACAAGCACTCTATAAGATCCAAAGCAATGTCTTCACCCATTCTAGATAATCTTTACCACATTATCTACCACAAAGAGACGATCTTCTCTTCACACCTGATGAGTGCCAAATATTGTATATATCTATCCCTTTTTGTTGGCATTTTAACTCATCTTTTGTGCATTAATTCTACATATTATCCCATATTCTGTATTTTCAGTGTTTTCAAGAATAAATATTTTTATTAATTAATTTTGTATTTTTAGGTAATAAATAAAGTTCGGATGAGTCGCGGAGCGAAAAGAGCAGAAAAGTAGTGAAAAGCCGGGAGAAATTACGCAAGGAAGCCGCGAAGAATGGTGCGCACAACCTCATTTTCTACACACAAAAGCGCCTCCGTTCTCAGCCGTCAGATCAGTTCCCAGAAGCATCCGATGGTCGCTCCTTCATAGAGCATCAAAATCTGAAGTCTCTGCCAAGCACCACAGCGCTGAAATTTCAAGCCTTCAGATTAGATGGTAGTTGAATCCAACGGTCGCTCTCTTGCTGTGCATCGAAGTTTGATATCTCCGCCTAACACTACAACACCTAACTCCATCTGGCGTCGTTGATTTTGTTGTATTATATAATCCAGCGGTCGCTACAAACTTCACTTCATCTCACCGTCCGATTGATCTTTCATCTCCCTATCCCACGGCTCAGCGTCGCAGATCATCAAACTCGATACACTCGCCACACACCCTAGCGACCGAGCACCTGCACCTCAAACAAACGCACCCTTCCCTTTCTCCTTCGAACCATCTCCTCCATCACCCCCTCTGCAGAACCGCCATGCCCCGTACCACCACCATGTCCGTCTCCATCACAACCACCTCACCCCAAATCACTCCACTATTTTCTCCCCAAATCACTCTACCTATACCCATCATCACTATCACGTTTTACATCAACTAATCTCCTCAATTTCTCATCTCTGCCGACTGAAACCCTAGGTGAGAAATTGAAGATATAAGTTGATGTTAGAGCAGCAATTGGAGCGGGAGATGACTCAGGAAGAGAAATAGAAGGATGGGTCGACGAGATGGAGCGAGAATTTCATCAACAGTAGGTAAATCAATTTCACCAAACCCTAGTTCTACTGTTTTGGGTGAAAATTGGGGGAAAGCCCTAATGATGTAATTGACTATAAATTGGGACTATGGGTTGTGTTAGAAGACATGTTGGGACTAGCCCACATCCAGAACTTTCAGTTCTGTTAACTGTTAACTTTAGTTCAGTTCACTTTTCAGTTAATGTTCAGTTCAATTTGCTGCTAATGTTCAGTTCCATGTTTCAGTCAAAATTCAGTCATGTTCACTGTTAGTTATTTATAGTTAATGTTCATGTTCTGCTGTTAAACTTGTTGTTAGTTAAATGTTCATTGTTAATACTTGTATCCTGTTAATGCTATCCATTCCTGTTGATGTTTGTTACATGTTCATTGTTGTTGCTCCTGTCACTGTCAGTTACATGATGGAATACTAGGCTAGATATCTTAAAAGCTTTGTGCTAATTGTGCAATGGCAAGAAATCAGTGCTCATAGCAAGCTGATTTTCTTGCCATTCTTGTTGTATGCTTAGGTTGCACTTTGATTGAGTATTGGGAGAAGCTAGTGCTTATAGCAAGCTAGCTTTCAACCCATTCTATAGGAATGCCTGTATTTGCCTAGTATTGCTTCTATTCATGTCAGTTTCACCTCATCTTTGCCCTTGGCCTCAGGCCTTGGTTCAATTTTGTGTTGCCTTTGTGTCATTTCATTTTGCTTTCATTTTGTTTTGTTGCTGTTTGCTTTGTTCCATTGTTCTGGTTCTGTATTGATTTTGTTTTGTTTTTGCCTTGCTGTTTCTTCCCTGCCCTGCAACTCTGTTGCTTCTCCTGTTTGCATTGTCTTTACTGCTTCAGCAGCTGCAGCTGTTACTGCAACTCTGTTGCTGCTGCACTACTGTGCATTTTCCATTGCTTGCCCCTGCAGCACTTGTGCTGTATTGCTCTTGTGCACTGCTTGTGCTTCACTGCTGTTTCCCCTGCTGCAGCTCTGTTGCACTGCATTGCTGTGCATTTTCTGTGCTGCTGCCACTTCTCCTGGTGTGCTGCTACTGGTGCCTGCTGCACTGCTACTTGCCTCTCTGCAGCTGCTGCTGCCAATCATCTTTCTCTGAGCTCTTGCACTTCTGCTGTGCATTGCCTCCCTTCCACTGCTGCTGCCTTCCATGGCCAAGCCAAAGACTGCTGCTTCAACTGAGCCCAAAAGCTCAGTTCACTCTCAATCCTTTGAATTCCATAGTAAGCCCAAAGCCTAACTCAGTAACCAAGCCCAGAGCATAACTTGGGCTCATCAGCAGACCAAAATCAAAGCCCAGTTGTTTAAGACCAAAGCCCAAACTCATTAAGGCCCAATCCAACTTAACTGTGGGCTTAATCAAAAGCCTAAGTTTAAGGCCAAAGCCCATTTGCACTTCAAAGACAAACTGAGCCCATGCTCAGTTCATTTTAACAAGCCCATTAGCACTTTAAGCCCAACACTTCCAAAGGGCTTCTAAGCCCAAAGCAAATTTAGGAACCCAATTAGCTAAGACACATTTCCGAAACACACCCGATCTCTGTGGATCGACCCGTACTTGCACATTTGCCACTTTCGACACCGTGCACTTGCGGTTATAATTTGTAGGACCTTTTAGAAACCTACCAAGTTTTTGGCGCCGTTGCCGGGGATTGGTGCTGTGTTTTATCTGTGTTTTTATTAGCTAATTTGTATTTCATGTCATAGCATTTGCATCTGCATCTGCTTCATTTCATTTGCTGTTGGACCTGCTGTTTTGAACCTGTTTTTCCTCTGCTGGGACGCCACCAAGGAAAAGAACCAAAACCCAACTGGGTTTTTGCAACAATATCAGAGCAGCTGGGCTGTGCTAAAAAGGTAAGCCTAAACCCATTCCATTTGAGAGAACCCAACCTGTGGGCTTCCAAAATTTTTTTTGTGGGCTTGTAATAATTAACCCAATTTTTTTGGGCTTTTTATTTTTCTATTTTGGGTTTGTAATAATTTATTTGTGGGCTTGTATTTATTTTTTGTGGGCTTGTTTAAATTCTTTCATTGGACTTGTATTTTGAACTCTGGGTTTAAACCCAGCTGAGCTTGTAAGCATCAATTGGACTTGTATTCCACTCGAAAGTGGACCTCGAAACCAAAGTTTTAAAACAAACGTCGGGCCTTAACCAACTGGGCCAAATTAAACTTTCAAAATTAAAACTTAGTGTTTCGTGGGCCGCAGCCTTCCATCCATTTCATTAGAGGCTTGCACAGTGGGCTTGCTCCCATACAAAAACCAAATTTTATTTTATTTATTAAAAAAAAAAAAAAAAAAAAAAAAAAAACCTTTTATTCCTTTTGTATATATTTTGCTAATCCAATTTGATCTCGGCTAAAATATGTTGGATTTTTGCCTTGAATAACGGAGTTTTAATTCTGCTTTCGCCGAAATCGGGTATTCTCTCTCCTTTTACTCTACTCAACATGTCCCTTTCCATATGTTGCATTTTAATTCTTTCCATATTTTGAAACATTGAGGACAATGTTTAGTTTAGGTTTGGGGGTATAGAGTAGATACCATGATAATGCATAATTGAAAACAAACTCTTCTTTTTGAAAAAATTGAAAAATTCCAAAAAAAAAATTGAAAAATCAAAATTCTAAAAAAAAAAAATTAAAAAAAAAAATCATAAAAATGGAGCTCATTTACCTTGAAATGTTGACTCTTGTGCAAATATGTATTTTTATTAGGAGTCTTAGTCTAGATATTTAGGCACCCTGATTCTAGCACAATTCACATAGTGATAAGAAATTTGCACGCGCACGATCTACCAATACATGTATGGCCTCGATCTTCAAGGTGTTGGATAGGAAGTTACGATTGCCAATCACTTTAGAATACTGAACGAAACTTGACTAGCTTGTTCTTTGGTTGGTTGGGATAGAAGGTGGAGGTTACATTAAGAAAGACAACCATCGAATTTAACTGGGTGCATCAAAAAGGGCTACCTCTTGCAAAGTGTCATGTAATCTTTTGTTTCTTTTGTTATGTATCAAAAGTGTTTCCTTGTAAAAAAAAAAAAAAAAAAAAAAAAAAAAAAAAAAAAAAAAAAAAAAAAAAAAAAACGATGTATATTCAAAAAAAAAAAAAAAAAAAAAAAATAAAAAAAAAAAAAAAAATCAAGTATTTATCAATTCCATCATCTCTTGTTCCAAAAATAAAAGAGAATAGTCAATGTAAATAAGAGTCATGTAAATAGTCTTTTGTTTTTGTGTTGTAAGCAAGGAGGGTGTATGCCATTGATGTACAACGCGAGTAATTGTGAAATACCTCCAACTCATTCACAATTCTCGTAAAGTCCGGACAGCTAGCTAGATTTCGACCTCAGTTCTTAGCCTGAGAAACTATCTCTTGGTGATTAGTAGTCATGACTTCAGATCTTTCTTTACACATGTGTAGATACACTTTACACTCTTATCACATGTCTTTTTTTGTTATCAGTGCTAGGATTGTGCCTTCGATAGCTAGATTGACATCTCCATTTTGCTGTGAGCTTAACTGTTTTGCACATGTCACGTTGATGGAATCTGAGCTTATATTTTGTCCTTAGGTTTTGTAGGCACACCTCTGGTAAACCTTCACGAGACTTCAACTCGTCCACTAGGGACACTTAGTGGTTTAAAAGGCTTAGTGCATACGCTAAATGCATTCGAGAGACCAGCGACAGTGGTATAGTTAGGATTTCCTTAGTTTTGTTTTACTTGAGGACAAGTAAAATTCAGGTTTGGGGGTATTTGATGAGTGCCAAATATTGTATATATCTATCCCTTTTTGTTGGCATTTTAACTCATCTTTTGTGCATTAATTCTACATATTATCCCATATTCTGTATTTTCAGTGTTTTCAAGAATAAATATTTTATTAATTAATTTTGTATTTTTAGGTAATAAATAAAGTTCGGATGAGTCGCGGAGCGAAAAGAGCAGAAAAGTAGTGAAAAGCCGGGAGAAATTACGCAAGGAAGCCGCGAAGAATGGTGCGCACAACCTCATTTTCTACACACAAAAGCGCCTCCGTTCTCAGCCGTCAGATCAGTTCCCAGAAGCATCCGATGGTCGCTCCTTCATAGAGCATCAAAATCTGAAGTCTCTGCCAAGCACCACAGCGCTGAAATTTCAAGCCTTCAGATTAGATGGTAGTTGAATCCAACGGTCGCTCTCTTGCTGTGCATCGAAGTTTGATATCTCCGCCTAACACTACAACACCTAACTCCATCTGGCGTCGTTGATTTTGTTGTATTATATATCCAGCGGTCGCTACAAACTTCACTTCATCTCACCGTCCGATTGATCTTTCATCTCCCTATCCCACGGCTCAGCGTCGCAGATCATCAAACTAGATACACTCGCCTCACACCCTAGCGACCGAGCACCTACACCTCAAACAAACGCACCCTTCCCTTCTCCATCGAACCATCTCCTCCATCACCCCCTCTGCAGAACCGCCATGCCCCGTACCACCACCATGTCCATCTCCATCACCACCACCTCACCCCAAATCACTCCACTAATTTCTCCCCAACTCTATTCTACCTAAACCCATCACGTACCATCTCTTTAATCATCATTTACAACCTCAATTTCTCATCTCTCTGCCTGAAACCCTAGGTGAGAAATTGGTGATATAAATGATGATTAAAGCATCAATTGGAGCTCGAGAGGAACGAGAAGAAGCAGGAGAAGAGTGGGTCGACGAGATGGAGCGAGTATCTCATCAACAGTAGGTAAATCAATTTCACCAAACCCTAGTTCTACTGTTTTGGGTGAAAATTGGGGGAAAGCCCTAATGATGTAATTGACTATAAATTGGGACTATGGGTTGTGTTAGAAGACATGTTGGGACTAGCCCACATCCAGAACTTTCAGTTCTGTTAACTGTTAACTTTAGTTCAGTTCACTTTCAGTTAATGTTCAGTTCAATTTGCTGCTAATGTTCAGTTCCATGTTTCAGTCAAAATTCAGTCATGTTCACTGTTAGTTATTTATAGTTAATGTTCATGTTCTGCTGTTAAACTTGTGTTAGTTAAATGTTCATTGTTAATACTTGTATCCTGTTAATGCTATCCATTCCTGTTGATGTTTGTTACATGTTCATTGTTGTTGCTCTGTCACTGTCAGTTACATGATGGAATACTAGGCTAGATATCTTAAAAGCTTTGTGCTAATTGTGCAATGGCAAGAAATCAGTGCTCATAGCAAGCTGATTTTCTTGCCATTCTTGTTGTATGCTTAGGTTGCACTTTGATTGAGTATTGGGAGAAGCTAGTGCTTATAGCAAGCTAGCTTTCAACCCATTCTATAGGAATGCCTGTATTCTGCCTAGTATTGCTTCTTTCATGTCAGTTTCACCTCATCTTTGCCCTTGGCCTCAGGCCTTGGTTCAATTTTGTGTTGCCTTTGTGTCATTTCATTTTGCTTTCATTTTGTTTTGTTGCTGTTTTGCTTTGTTCCATTGTTCTGGTTCTGTATTGATTTTGTTTTGTTTTTGGCCTTGCTGTTTCTTCCCTGCCCTGCAACTCTGTTGCTTCTCCTGTTTGCATTGTCTTTACTGCTTCAGCAGCTGCAGCTGTTACTGCAACTCTGTTGCTGCTGCACTACTGTGCATTTTCCATTGCTTGCCCCTGCAGCACTTGTGCTGTATTGCTCTTGTGCACTGCTTGTGCTTCACTGCTGTTTCCCCTGCTGCAGCTCTGTTGCACTGCATTGCTGTGCATTTTCTGTGCTGCTGCCACTTCTCCTGGTGTGCTGCTACTGGTGCCTGCTGCACTGCTACTTGCCTCTCTGCAGCTGCTGCTGCCAATCATCTTTCTCTGAGCTCTTGCACTTCTGCTGCTGTGCATTGCCTCCCTTCCACTGCTGCTGCCTTCCATGGCCAAGCCAAAGACTGCTGCTTCAACTGAGCCCAAAAGCTCAGTTCACTCTCAATCCTTTGAATTCCATAGTAAGCCCAAAGCCTAACTCAGTAACCAAGCCCAGAGCATAACTTGGGCTCATCAGCAGACCAAAATCAAAGCCCAGTTGTTTAAGACCAAAGCCCAAACTCATTAAGGCCCAATCCAACTTAACTGTGGGCTTAATCAAAAGCCTAAGTTTAAGGCCAAAGCCCATTTGCACTTCAAAGACAAACTGAGCCCATGCTCAGTTCATTTTAACAAGCCCATTAGCACTTTAAGCCCAACACTTCCAAAGGGCTTCTAAGCCCAAAGCAAATTTAGGAACCCAATTAGCTAAGACACATTTCCGAAACACACCCGATCTCTGTGGATCGACCCGTACTTGCACATTTGCCACTTTCGACACCGTGCACTTGCGGTTATAATTTGTAGGACCTTTTAGAAACCTACCAAGTTTTTGGCGCCGTTGCCGGGGACTATCAAGTTTTTGGCGCCGTTGCCGGGGACTATCAACACCCTGATATAGATTACCATGGACGCCTTTAGCTCAACACCAATAATCTAATCCAGCACCACCAAGATTATCTTCTCCTTAACAAGATGTCCTACCAACATCTCCATATGAATACTCCATAACGACGTATCTTCCAATATCGATAAGTATCCCATAAGCACCATACTGGTGTACTCCTTCCACCATTAGGTCTCTCACATAACCACCTCAATAGGTGGGACAAATCCCTCACATCTCTACGAGATTTACATTGAGGATTCCATGACTAAAACACTTAGCCTAGACCTCCTTATATAGGAGTCAGAAACTTGGTTCCCAAGTCTTGGCCTCCTTGGATTAGGAAACCAACTCGTACTAGGAAACCATGGTCAATTTAGGTATCATGTCTTAATATGGTAATTAACTCAAACTAAGAATTTAACCTAAACTAGGAAACCACCGTTTCCCTACAACCATTACATGAACCAACAATTTTAGACAAGTGGGGTTCTAGATCAATAGACCGATGATCATGGATTTCTATAAGTGTTTTGTAATAGTGATGCCCATGCGTATCAATATCTTCTTATTACTCTCCTCCGTAAAAGAATTTGAATCAAGATACTTCCCAAACTGAAAAAGGAGACCTATCTTGATATTCCATGTTATATCTCTCCAGGGTTTGCAAACGAGTTTGCTGTTGATTATGGTTTCGCAAGGTAATCGTGATGATATATCTTGCATTATGTCAGTAGGTAACTTCTCCATGTCAAGAATTCTATATGCACAAAGGTAAACGCAGTTCTATCAAGGAAATAATACTTCTCACCTGTTTATGAGACCTCCAACTAACTCTCTGTGTATAGCTCACCCGTATGCAGTCGGAAGCTATATGATATGCTTTCACTTTTAAACTCCAAACCCTATACATTGATGTGCTTAAATAAGGAAAGTAGGCAATTCAATATATGACATCATAAAGTTTATACTAGTACCTTTTTATTCATGTGTGGCCTGGTTTAACTTTAAGACGGGCAGAACCCTAAATTGAGATCGTCGGAACAAAACTTCCGATACAAACTCCAAACCCTATATATTGATGTGCTAAAAAAAGGCATCTAGGCAATCCAATATGATGACATCATACTAGTACCTTCTTATTCATGTGTAGCTTGGTTTAACTTTAAGGCGGGCAGAACCCTTGATTGAGATCGTCGGAACCAAACCTCCGATACATATAAATTTTACTCCACGAAGATGATTGAGATAGTTCATAAAAACCAAAAAAGAATTGAAACCAGTAGATGGGATCCTGCTTAGAATCACTTATTTACTTTGTTTGCAAACATAGCATTCAGGACGTGTACAACATGACCCAATGTTGTACATGGTAGTTTCTCTATCAAGAGTTTAATTATTATCTTTCGTATTACTTTTGTATTAGGAAATCTTCTTCAGTTAGGAAACACATTAGCTTGAAGTTCAATAAACTCATGAGTCTTCTTATTGTTAGGTCGGAATCGTCTAGTTAGTTCAAACAATCAAACACGCAACAAAGAATAATCCAGCAAGCACTCAAACAAAGAAAAAATGAAAGCAAAAATGGAACAAAGAATTTATAGTGGTTCGGAAAAGTGCCTACGTCCACTGGTGATGATGATACCTTTCCACTATATGAAAATCTCTGAAGAACAACTTACAAGAACACCTTGGTGTTATCCCCTTCCCGTATCCTTGTGTCTACAACCCTAAGAAAGTAATACTCTCAAATTTGTAACCTCACCAAAGAAAAACAAGCTCTCTATATTTGAAAACTCTCGGACTCTGACCCATATATATACTGGACAAATACTTCAAAGTCAAGTGTATACTCTTGCAAAACAAGCATCCAGTACTTGCGAAACAAGTCCTGTCCCAAATATGGAAATACTTTACTGCCAAGTCTTAAAGACTTGGAGACCAAGTTTCCGCCTTAAGGAATTAACAACAAACTTCACAAATCTCCACCTTTGTTGATAATCCTTCATCTGCCATCATTGTTCTTCACTTACGTATATCATCACCCCTCCTTGCACCTTACGGTGCCTACACTAGCAAAATGTTGATTAAGTTCAAACAATGTTTGAACTAACTCAATGGTACTACATTCGTCATCATGTCTGCAGGATTGTCCTCCGTGTGAATTTTTGGTACTGAAAATTCTCCACCTTCTATATTTTCTCGCGCAAAATGATACCGAATATTTATATGCTTTGCCCTTCCGTGAAAATCTTCATGCTTCAACAATGCTATAGCACTCTGACTGTCACAATGTACATCAACGCATTCTTGTTTGACTCCAAAATCCTTAATCAATCCTTTAATCCAAATTGCTTCTTTTATAGCCTCATTTATAGCTGTCAGTTCATCCTCCATTGTTGATTGAGCTACAAATGATTGTAAAAAAGACCTCCGGCTTATAGGATTGTCAGCTAAAGTAAAAACATACCCTTTTTTTGATCTGTAACGATCAATGTATCCTCCATAATCAACGTCTACATACCCACAGCCTTGAGGGTCTTTACCAGCAACCTGTTGATAAACCAAACCAACGTTTACTGTTTGCTTTAGGTACCTTAGTATTCCCTTCAGAGCTTGGCAATGTTGCTTCCCTGGATTTTCCATAAACATATTCACAACACCAACTGCCTGTGCAATGTCTGGTCGAGTACAAACCATTGCATACATTAAACTTCCAACCACATTCACATATGAAACACGAAACATGTACTCTTCATCAGTTGCAATACTTGGTTTCATCTTCACGGACAACTTCAAATGCCCACCTAATGGTAAACTCAAAGGCTTTGAATCTTGTACTCCAAACCTTTGTACAATCTTCTCTAGATATTGTCTTTGTGTAAGACACAATCTTCCCTTTTTTCTATCCCTTTGAATTTCCAATCCAAGTATTTTCTTAGCACCCCCCCAAATCCTTCATTTCAAACTCCTTACTTAATTGAGATTTTAACTTCTCAATATCCACCATGCCCTTCGCAGCAATGAGCATATCATCCACATAAAGGAGTAGAAAAATCAAAGAACCATCTTGTAGCTTCTTTGTATACACACAACTTTCATAAAGACTATGTGTGAACCCTTGTTCTTTCATAAATGTATCAAATCTCTTATACCATTGTCTAGGCGATTGCTTGAGCCCATACAATGATTTCTTCAATTTGCATACATACTCTTCTTTACCTGCAACAACATATCCTTCGGGCTGTGACATATAAATGTCTTCTTCCAATGTACCATGTAAGAACGTTGTTTTGACATCGAGTTGCTCCAACTCCAAGTCATAGGATCCCACTATAGCTAACAAGGTACGTATTGAAGTGTGTCTTACAACTGGAGAGTATATTTCATTGTAATCAACACCTTCCCTTTGTGCATAACCTTTAGCTACCAAACGCGCCTTATACCGTATGTTATTTGTACCTGGAATTGCTTCTTTCTTCACAAACACCCACTTTCAACCAATTGCTTTACTACCCTTAGGAACAAGTTTCATTCTTAAGTAGAGAATTAATTTCTTATTCCATAGAAACTTGCCATTTTTCAATATTGGAATCTTTTATCACCTCTTGAAAAGTACTTGGCTCATCACCATAAGCCATAAAAGCAAATTCTACATAATCATCCATCCATGTTGGTGGATTCTTATTACGTGGTTCTCTATTGTTTGCTAAAGAAATAACATCTTGTTGTTGCTGAGATTCTTCATCTTGAATCTCCTCATCAACTGCATCTTCTTGAGATGTAGAATCAATTTGAGGAATTTCCTTTTCCTCCCCAGACTCACCATTATGTAACTCCACCTAAGTATCTACCTCCACCTGAGTTACAATTTCTTTGTTAGGGTGTAACAAATATTTTCCATCAAAGGTAACATCCCTGCTAATAACAACCTTGTGACTTTCTTCACACCACAACTTGTAACCCTTGACTCCATCTTCAACTCCAATGTATATGGCCTTCTTTGATCTAGGATCTAACTTACTATCTCTAACGTGATAGTAAGCTGTGCATCCAAAAACTTTAATGGAATCATAATTAGCAGGTGTACCTGACCATACCTCCATAGGTGTCTTCGACTCAATAGCAACTGATGGTGATCTGATAATGAGATAACACGCCATATTTACTGCTTCAGCCCAAAATTCTTTACCCAAACCAGCGATGGATAACATGCACCACGCTCTCTCCATAAGGGTACGATTGATTTGTTCCGCAACTCCGTTTTGTTGAGGTGTCTTTCTCACTGTCCAATGTCTAACTATGCCTGCACTTTGACAATACTCCTTTAGTGGATCGTTCTTGTATTCCCCACCATTATCAGAATGTAGTCGCTTCACTTTCTTGCCTGTCTGGGTTTCTATCATAGTTTTCCATATCTTCAAAATCTCGTCAACTTCATCCTTTGTCTTTATAGCATACAACCACACCCTCCTTGAGAAATCGTCGATAAAAGTGACAAAGTACCTTCTTCCTCCTTTGGATACTTCCTTAGAAGTACCCCATACATCAGTATATATGTATTCCACAATACTCTTAGTACGATGGATTGCTTTACCAAACTTCACCCTATGATGTTTTCCATAAACACAATGTTCACAGAAATCTATCTTAGCTTAATTCAATTTGTCAAGCAAACCTTGCTTGCACAAAATTTCTAGTCCTATCTCACTTATATGCCCCAGCCGCATATGCCAAAGTTTCAAAATACTAGAATCTTCATTATTCTCGACTCCAACATAAACTCCATCTACCATTGTTCCTCCTTGTAAGAAATATAAGTTTCTTTCTCTCTTAGCTTGAATCACCACTTTAGAATCTGAATTTAAAACCTTTGTAAATCCACCTTCCATTATAATACGATAACCCTTGGATTCTAAAGTACCAAGTGATATCAAATTTTTTTTCAAATCAGGAATATGCCTTACCCCAGATAAAGTGTGTACTTTACCTTCATGATTTTTGATCTTAATTGTTCCAATCCCGCCTACACCACAAGCATAATTATTACCAAGTAGTACAATACCACCTCCTACATATTCATAAGAGGTAAACCAGTCCTTGTTTGGACTCATATGATAAGAACAAGCAGAATCAAAAATCCGTATTTCATGATGATCACCACATGTAACCGTTAGCACGTCTCCTGTTTCAGAACCTTCTTCAGCTATTGTTGCTTGTGAATTTTACTCGCGTCTCTCCTTAGCTTTGAGCTTAGGACAATCTCTCTTCCAATGCCGTTTGTCATGGAACCAATAACTTTCAGACTTCCCTTTGGTTTTTCCCTTAAACTTGGATATATTCTTTCCAGGTTTTGGTCCATTCTTCCCATTGTTTACATAACCCTACAACTTGATCACTTTCCATTGCATCCTTCTTAAGGAACTCGTCACTTAATAAAGCAGCAATTACGTCATCTATTTTGATAGTATCCTTTGATGCCAGTGTACTTTGTATCAATGTATCATATGTATCTGGAAAAGAACACAATAGTAGCATAGCTTGATCTTCGTCTTTAACAACCTCTCCAACATTAGTCAATTCAGTCATCAACTTATTGAAACTGTTAATATGCTCGTTAACAGACGTACCTTCTTTCAATCGAAATCGATACATTTGTTTCTTGCGAAACAATCTTCTTATCAGAGATTTTGTCATGTACAAACCCTCCAATCTTGTCCACAAAGATTTTGCAGACTTTTCAGACATAACATTGTACATGACCTCATTGGCTAAACACGAACAAATTGCAACACAAGCCTGCAAATCATATTCTTCCCATTCATCATCATCTGTCATATCTGCCGGACTATTTTCCTTCAAGGCTTTATACAAACCCTATTGAATCAGCGCATCCTTAATTTGAACTTTCCAAAGTCAAAAATCTGTCCTCCCATTAAACTTCTCCATATTGATCCTCATTGTTGCATAATTCGTTGTTGATGTTTTTACTGCAGATGAAACTATTAGAGCATAGCTCGGTCGACCTCGCATGCGTTGATATCTCAAGCATGTTTGTTAATGTTAGTGATCAAAACTATGAGTCTTGATTTCTATCCTACGTAGCTAAGTCTCAGACTAGGATAGAAAAGTGTAGTTGAGATCAAGAACTTCATGGAAATTCAACGACAATGACGAAGATTTATACAAGGAACCGTGGAACTTCATCAACAAAAAGGTATGTGGAGACTTGAACTAGTCTATCACTCAAAAGTCTATTTATTCTATCTCCTACTTCTTATGAGACAAAAGTCGTGTGCTATATAGACTAGATCATACACATTTGACATTTCGAGCTGAGCATTCATTGTTTATCTTTTATCTCGAAATCCTGTGTTGGTAAAGCGTTTCGCTTTGATCAAGTTTATCTTCACCTAGTGACGAAAGTCATGAAAAGTTTCAATCACTTTGAGAATTTCTCTAACCTGAATCGGTCTGTGAATAACGGCTACATAGTGTCCTTTGATAATGTCTCACTGATTGAAATGAGAATTTAGATCACATAACCATGTATTCCTAGAACCGAAGTTTTTGAACTTTGTTGATCAAGAGAAATCGGGAGGATTGTGGAATTGGCTTGCCAAGTCCGCGAACCCAATCCGCAGACTCAGTCCGCGAGCTTTCGGAAGTTCTCGACCGAGAATTTCTGCTGGATTTTCCAAAACTCGTTTGTGTGCTAAGTCTACGAACTCATTCCGGGAACCCAGTCCGCGAACTGGCGGAAGTTCTCTTTTCGAGAATTTCTGCTGAGTTTGGAAAACTCAACCGATTAACTTAAGTCCGCGAACTTTTTTGTGAACTTAAGAGGTTATGATCTAAAGATGTGCTCTGAATATGAAACATTAAATTACTAAGGAATGATTTATGCAAACCGTGGCTATAATGTTCATTAGCCGATTCAATCGAATCGAATCATCTTTGTTTCAATTGTGTCTTGTGTAGTTACTTAAGATCTCATACCAATTGAACAACTCTTTAACTAGTTCATTTGAGTCAATTGAACTAGTTACGGTGAAGAAGAACAAGGTTAATATGAAATGCTCATATGGTTAACCTTTTGGGTTACTATGTTGAACCAACATACACTTACACGTTTGGGCATGGTTTTCACAAACCCAGTAAACGTATATCCCAAGTGTGTGTGACAAGCTAAGTTTTCGATCTAACGGTTGAGAAATATTAGCTTGAATCTAAATCAGGTTTTCATCTAACAGTGAATAAGGATTTCTTTATACCTAAGGCAAAACCCTGATTTGAAGGCTATATAAAGGAGACATCTAGCATTGTGCAAAACTAATCCCCACACGTCTGTGTGATACTAGTAAGATCGTTAGAGTCGACTCTCCTTTAACCTTTGTTTTCTTCTCTAAAACCAGGTTATTGACTTAAAGACTTCATTGGGATTGTGAAGCCAGACCGATACTACTTTTATCGTAGTTGTGTGATCTGATCTTGCATCTTCTATCGTACGAGTACAATCGATTGATTGGCTTGAGATCGTGAGAGTTCTCCGATAGGCAAGATAAAGATGTCATAAACATCTTCGTCGCATTGTTTGTGATTCCTCGACAAACCGCCTATGTAGTCAGGAAGGATTGTAGAGAGGTGATTGATTAATATAGGCTGTTCTTCGGGAATATAAGACCGGATTATCAATTGGTTCCTGTTCACCTTAATGTTATATCTTAAGACGGAACAAAACCTAGGGTTTATCTGTGGGAGACAGATTTATCCTTTGATAGACTTTTCTGTGTGAGACAGATCTGTTTATTATCAAGTATGTGATTTTGGGTTACAACAACTCTTGGTTGTGGGTGAGATCAGCTAAGGGAATCAAGTGCGTAGTATCCTGCTGGGATCAGAGGCGTAGGAGTACAACTGTACCTTGGATCGGTGGGATACTGATTGAGGTTTAACTATAGTCCAGTCCTAAGTTAACTTGGAGTAGGCTAGTATTTGTAGCGGCTTAATACAGTGTGTATTCAATCTGGACTAGGTCCCGGGGTTTTTCTGCATTTGCGGTTTCCTCGTTAACAAAATTTCTGGTGTTTGTGTTATTTCTTTTCCGCATTATATTTTATATAATTGAAATAATACAGGTTGCAGGCACGGAGCTACACAAGGTCTAGTGGGGACAATAGTCCCCCCTAAAATTTTCTAATTACATATTAGGCTTTAGTTAATTATCATAGTAGGCTTGAAATTTTTAAGTATTTATAGATTTGTCCCCCTTATCGTTATATATCACTTAAAGAGCCTTGAATTCTCTACGATATATTTACTATAAAAAGTACAGATACTGGACATTTATCGTATAAAACTCGGCTTGAATACCAAAATTACGTCGGAAAGAAATGAAAACTATCAAATTACTAAATCCAGCCACTAATTTAAACATCTACAACTTATTGGGCATTTTGGTGACACCGTTTCAAAGAAAAACAACGGCCAAAAAAAAAATAACGGCCTTCGGCCACCTGCTTTTACGGCATTACTTCTTTTCCTATATATTTGTCCCCCAAACAATAAATCCTAGCTCCGTCCCTGATAGGTTGTGCGTTCGTGATCATCAATTGGAAATCCAACCTTTGGTTGTTGATTGATATTGATTGATCCTTGGACATTGGTCTTTGGTACAGTCCAAGTTATTCCTTGTATTTGATAAAGACTCGCTATTGTTTTTAGCTTGAGTAAAAATCAAATCAAGAGAGAGATATTAACTCCTTGAGATACTTTTATCTAAATTGAGTCTGACTGTCTAGTTGATTCTCTAGCAAAGTATTTCGGAATTAGTCCATACAAATTGCTAATCGAAATATTGGGTGGTGTTGTTAGACCCCGCTTTTTCAGGAACTTCTCCCGTTGGATCTACCATCTCTAACCTTCTACTTTGATCTTTGAGTAAACAAAACTAGACGACCCTGGCTTTGATGCCAATTGTTAGGTCGGAATCGTCTAGTTAGTTCAAACAATTAACACACAACAAAGAATAATCCAGCAAGCACTCAAACAAAAAAAAAACGAAAGCAAAAACGGAACACATAATTTATAGTGGTTCGGTAAAGTGCGTACGTCCACTGGAGATGATGATACCTTTCCACTATATGAAAATCTCTGAAGAACAACTTGCATGAACACCTTGGTGTTAGCCCCTTCCCGTTTCCTTGTGTTTACAACCCTAAGAATGTAATACTCTCAAATTTGTAACCTCACCAAAGAAAAACAAGCTCTCTATATTTGAAAACTCTCGGACTCTGACCCCTATATATACTGGACAAATACTTGGATGTCAAGTATATACTCTTTGCAAAACAAGCATCCAGTACTTGCGAAACAAGTCCTGTCCCAAATATGGAAATACTTTACTGCCAAGTCTTAAACACTTGGAGACCAAGTTTCCGCCTTAAGGAACTAACAACAAACTTCACACTTATGTATCTCTGTACAGTTGAAATCAGTAATAAAGATTCTGTTTAAAGTTTGTCTTCTCTTCTCTAGTTAAACCTTCTCTTCTTCAACCTAAAAGTTCAGTAAGTTCGTACCACGTACTTGAATCTAGTCCAAGATCAAAATCCTTGTCTCTCAGGGCAGCAGTACAAGCTGGTGGTATAGTTCTCTGCGAATAATAAAGGAAAAAATACTAGTAGCCACACAAGATGGCATCTAATTTGGATTTGGAGCCTTTGGACTTTGCTGCGTTCCTTCACAATTTACGGTGTTAATGGTCGCTTAATGACAGAAAAGACAACAATCCATTTTGTTTTCCATTTATCTATTCAGAATGACATCACAAAAGTTACATCAGGTAGAATCGTCTCAGTAGAAAGGTGACATATGTCAACAATTCATTGATATTGATTAGCAATTGACCTAATATTATATATTGTCCCCATAATTCCTACAACAAAACATATTACTATGATGATCAAATGGATTACGAAACTAGGTAGCTGAATTTTCTTTCTGAAAATCTCAAGGTAGAAAGCAATGGGAAGTATAGCAGATACGAAGATACAAACGAAGGAACCAGTTAGGCTAAGAACAGTTTCAAAGAAAGGGATGGCAATTGCTAAAACAAGAACAATTATTAGAAGCAAAGATCCGGCTGCACCCCGTATGACAGTTCTCCTCCGCAAAGGCATTTTAGCTGGTAGATGTCGTTCCACTTCAGATGCCATTGGAACGGTCAAGAAAACATATTTGGTCATTGGTACAATGACTGCTGCCCATAGTGCAATCTGCGTAAAAGCCAAATGCTTGGGCATGCTCAGTGTAAATTGTGAAGCCACCCCAGGTCCAAACATTTTAGCTCCCAAAAATGCCAAAAATGTGTATAGAGTCGCCACTGCCCCGAAGCTTAAAAAGGAAATCTGCACCAAAGACGATTCACTGATCAATAATTAAATACAACTACATGCCTGCTACTCAGTAATTAAATTCACTTATAAAATAATATATGTATATAAACTCACAATAGAGAATCCGGCAGGATCAACCATTGACCTGTAGACTTCAGGGATGGCTATGTGGGAGGCAATGTTGAAAATGTATAGACCGGACACTGAGAAAATATTTTTTATTCGAAAAACAGGTATACCTTTGTCGGCTTTGACACTACCGAACAAACAAGTGCAAATTAAAACGCCACATATCAAAAAGGTCAACAAAATACTGAATGTCGAAATGAATGATATGCTATCCAGATTTCTTAACCACACCGTAGGTATGCAAACTACTATAGCAATCACTGTTAAGCTCTGAGCTGTAGACAAGCCGAAAAAGGAGATGTCGAAGTTATATCCATCCAAAACTCTGCTTAAATTATCGGTCATGGAAATTGTAAAAGAAACAAGTGCCATGAAAATCTCCAGATTGATAAAAACTAATGATACACATCGTCCCGTCTTTCCAAATGCTAGAAACCCGATGTCTGAGTAGTTTCTCAACCGAACATTGGTTGCGAGACAGAGCCCTAGTAAATGAGAAGTGTATGCTCCTAACATGAACAAACCAAATAGGAGGAACGCAGTAGCCCATCCACCATTTTGTAGTGCATAAGCAGTCGATAACTGGCCTAACCCTGTAAAATATAAATAAATTATTAATACTTTACCAACTTTCAATCAAACGAAAAAATCAAATTAAAACATAAGCAAAACAAATTGCTTTTATCGTAGTAATTCAACCAAAGACTTGTGGAAGGGTGATGATGGTAATGATTTAGTTAAGCAACGGGATGTACTTGAGCATTGTAGTGAAAGAAATACCTATTAGGAGCCCTATCATATTGAGCAGTGTAGTGAAAGATGTACTTGTTGGGGTTGCCGTAGGTGCATCAGGTTTTTCTGTTGTTAAATCCATTGAATGTGTGAGTAAGAAAAATCGAGGAGATGATAATTTAAAATCTTAGTATTCTGCAAAACTAGTGTATTGGTAACGAGAAATAGAGGGGGTTGAAACTGCGGGAGCTTTGAGTATATAATTTTAGTCGAAGGATGGTGATGATGAAGGAACGTTGGGGTTATATATAGTTAGTGTCATCTAGCCAACATGGTCAAGACTGGTTACATTCCGTAGAACGTCGGTGTACTTGGAGTGACAACGTTTGACCAGGATACAAAGGTTCCAAAAAGTAAAAGATGATTGGGATATGGTTTTGCATGAGATCTGCTTAGAACCACTTGTTAAACTTTATTTGCTCTTAAATGAATACGTGGACTATGTAAGGCCACATTAAAGAAATAATAATTTGCTACACAATTTTTTTTTTCCTAATTAAAGATGGTTTAAAAGTTAAATTGAAGTTTTGAAACGATGGATTCGTTGGTCTATACATTGTCTAATTCTTGTATACCTGGTGATGGAAAATTGATTTGGGACCTTATCCTGCGGCGGTCATTTGGATTTTATGGAGGGAAAGAAACCGCCGAATTTTCCAAACCAACTATAGCTTCAAAACGGACATGGAACTCTGCACTGAAGTTAAAACTCTTATTCTTGCGTGGGCTACTGCAATGGGAAACAGAATTCACGTCAATTCTTTTACACTGTAAACAATTGGGACATGGTCTTTTGACTTTTATAAATTCTTCCCTCTTTTGATATGTTTCTCTATTCCTATCAAAATAGTTTTACAATACAAAAATTCTAATAGGAAGACCCAAACAACATGAAAACTACCTCTCACAGTTTTCAGTTTTTTTAAGAAATTTTTTTTAGGGACCATGATTTTTTTAGGATCATGGTCTTATTAGGCCACCTTCCCTATAGTTATAAGGGCTGTCCTAAAACATTGAAATGACTAACATATCCTTAACTTAATTTAATTTAAAACCAATACAATAACCACCCCTCTCTATATATATATAACCACCACCTCCCACCACCGCCGATTACCACCACCAACCACCGATTACCACCACCTACCACCGCTGATTACCACCACCACCACCAACAACCACCGATTACCACCACCGCCCTCCACCGCCGATTACCACCACCACCACCTCCAATTATCAGCACCGATTACCACCACCACCTCCGATTACCACCACCACCACTATATATATAACTTAATTTAAAACATTAAAAAAGATATTCTCACAAACCCATTACTTGTCGTTCGTTTTTGGTTGAATAAATGAGAACTAATCATCAAAATGAGTTGAAAATGGAAGTTCCATAGAGGTTTAATGGAGTTTTTTTCAGTAAAAAGTTCGGTTATCACAAATTATTTTTTTCTTAACCGAACTCAAAGTTCGATTGATTCGTAAAAAAATACTTTTAACCGAACTCCTTGTATTAGAACAATACAAGTCCATAAGTTCGGTTCGTTCGCAAAATTATTAAGTTTTTTTTGTAGCCGAACTCTACCTATAAGCCCAGTTCGGTTGATTCGCAAAATATATTGAAGTTTGCGAACCAACCGAATTTCTAACACTAGGTTACTTTTAACCTGAAGTTCGGTTGGGAACTTGGTTGCGTTGAAGTTTGCGAACTAACCGAACACACAAGATGTACTCAAATAAATTGTCAAGTTCAAAGTTCGGTTACCTACCATTTTATCCTAGGTAACCGAACATTGCACTATACGACCAAAACCTCCATTAACGAGCGAGTTCGGTAACCCGTGTGTTTGGAAAACGTAACCGAACTACACTTTCAGGTGTGCTCGGTTACATGTTCTTGACATATGGTAACCGAACTACACTTTCAAATGTGTTCGGCTACATGTTGTTGACATATGGTTAGCCGAACTGACCCAAATTTACATAAAAAATTTCATTTTTTTGAAAGTTTGGAGCAATTCAACCAACATTATCTAAGTTTGAAGCATACCTGGGTATCCAAATACCCTTCCTCCGATTGTGGTTGGTAAAATCCATCGTTTTTCATGTTTTTCTTCTTCATTTTCTGTAACTTTACTCTCTCAATAATTCTACTTCTTTAAAAAAAAAAACTCATCTGATTTTTTAATCTCACTAATTATCTTTAACTTAATCATCTCACTAATTATTACACTAACTATTATTAACACTAGCTAATCATCACCCAAAATTAATCAAGAGGGTAATTTAGGTATTAATATAAATAACTAGATAAAGGGTGACCTAAATTTACTTCTAATGTCTTTACCCAAAATAAAATCATGGTCCCCCAAAAAAAATCATGGTCCCCAAAAAATCGTTCTTTTTTAATTTTTGGGTCCAAAAATGATTCCTGCTAACTCCAGCAGGGCTGGACCCGCCCCATGTGAGGGAGCGATTTTTATCTGGTTTCTTCACACGGTTCATGCAGAACTATGCTCTTTACAGGAAAAAAAAAGGGTTATTACGAGTATGGAAACTGTCATAACAAGTTTATATAGTGCCATCATCCCTTATTTAAAGATGTCTAATTGTCTGAAGAATAGTGTCGGTGACATTCATGGGCACGACGCGACAGTTTTAACGGACCTTTTTTAAACCTTGGGTTCTATGATTTGCTGTAACAGAGTTATCGATTAGAAGAGTTTTAGTGTTGAAATTAATATCTGTCATTTATGAGGTTTCAACAAAGACCACTTGGCAATCACGTGACGATGAATCTGGTCAAGTCAACCACTTGGCTACCTAGACAAGCATACCGACATAAAGAGAGGAAACAAATCGAAGATCGACTTCGATACCTCTAACTGGTTCTTATTGACCAGTCAGACCCAACAAATTGCGCAGCAATCTTGACTACTTTTATAGATGGAACCAAAAGACAAGGTACAATGTCTTTTATATTAGGACCACAAGGTTCAACGAACATAACAATCCCCACAATTTTCTGTGCTTCGGCATTGTATATGGCTTTTCAATATACCTAAGATACTAAAGAAAAATTGTCTTCTACAACTGCTCTGCTCCCAAATCTGTTAGCTTGACTTATAAAATCCTAGCTAGTACCGCAAACAAAGACTGCGATCAAAATGACTTGACCCAAGTCGCACCTTCAAACTAAGCCTGCGATTTGATTGAGTCGTTTCTCCTTCACACACAACCATCCGAACATATTCAGTGCATTTCTATGCATGTGGGTCAACATGATGAATACTACTGGTGCTTAGCACTGCCGTAGTCCAATAGTTATCCTACTTACTAGGACCCAAATATAGTGCAATGTGTTTCTCATTTGGTCTCATTCGGTATTCTTCGGTAACAAGCCTCGGGTATTTAACATCCAGGCCTTGATACAACCAACATTCATCACATTGTCATCGAGGCCTTGATACAGCCAACATATATCACATTGTCATCATACTCATACATCACATTGTTCAGAGGCTTCACTTCAGACTCGAAGATGGAAATAGCAGTAGCGAAGAGACCTATTAAATACGCTGTGGTAATATATAATTAATTTAGCAGGAGGTTACCAATTTATTTATTTTTTTCTGTTTTCTAATGTAGTTTAAAAACTAATGTAAGTGTTGTTCCGATGTCAAAATGCAGGTGGATGCATTCACAGATAGACCACTTAAAGGTAATCCGGCAGCCATCTGTTTGTTGGAAGGAGAAGATAAGAAAGACGATGAGTGGTTACTAGGAGTTGCCAGGGAGTTTAATGCTCCGATAACATGCTACTTGACTAGAGTTGTTTATCATGAGAGCGATAGTGATGACGATTATTGTGATAAATCCAAGTATGACAAGAAGTATAATCCTGTTTTTAACATTAGGTGGTTCACTACTGTTGCAGAGGTAAATATATCCTAAACCCTGGTGTTCTTAGTTTATGGGTATATATGTGTCAGTAGATAAATAATTTAAGCACAAGTTTCATAACCCGTTCGTTTATATGTACAGGTTGACATTTGTGGACATGCAACCATGGCAGCTGCAAAATTTCTATTTACATCTGGTTTAGTAAAATCAAACCTAATTGAATTTATCGGACTATCCGTAAGTCTAACTGCTAAGAAATGTCCTGTCCGGAAAAGTGAGGATATATTAGATGGATCAAAGATTTTGAGCAATGGTAGTATTTACTCTGAGGATGATAATCGTTGTCGTCGGGATCCAGCAGACTTCATCATCGAATTAGACTTTCCTACCACTACACTGGTGGAATGTGATCCATTGGAGATACCTTCCGTACCACAAACTCTAAATGGTGCATCTGTTCTTAATATAAAGAAAACAGCTTCCTTCGGCGACCTAATTGTATGACACATTTCTTGCTTTTTAGAATCTGGTAACATATAACATGTTATGAATGGTAGCTCATGTGTCTTCAGGTCCTTGTTGTAATTAAATGGCTTACTTCATGTTGCTCTTTTGGTAGATTGAGGTCTCATCGGGACAAAACGTCATAGACTTGAAACCAAACTATGAAGAATTAAAAGGGTGGAAGGGAGGAAGAGGAGTCGTTTTTACAGGTAAAGCTCCCCATGGATCTGGTTTGGATTTCATCTCTCGATTGTTCTCTCCAAATCTTGGTGTCAACGAGGTAATTAAATGACAACAATATTATCAAGATGTGCCGTTTCATTTTCATCATAAACCAGTGTTAAAACCATTTTTCATTTTCCCCGACCTCCAGGATGCTGTTTGTGGGAGTGCGCACTGTGCCCTGGCACCTTACTGGAGCAAAAAGTTGGGAAAATCTTATTTTCTTGCTTACATGGTAAATTGTCTCCCTCTCTATCCATCTGTCCAGACCGTACATTCACATATAAAATGACAATGTAGTATACATTTTTGCGTTAATTTGTGCAGGCATCTCCAAGAGGAGGGGTATTGGATCTCCATTTAGATATGGAAAATCAAAGACTAAAGATTCGAGGGAAAGCTTTTATTGTCATGGAAGGAGCTCTATTTGCTTGATCAGGCCCATCAATATACCTTTCGGATTGATGGGTAATAACAACTACACGTGCAATGTGCATCGTCATAAACCTTAACTACTATTTGCGGTCATAGCTAGATTTGCTTAAGAAGACAAGCTGGACATGTTATTTAATAAACCACCATAAGGTTGATTGTATTGGTACTTGTGTAATTTGAGTTGTTTGAATGTATTAAAACTATTTAGTTTAAGTACTTGCATATTAATAGAAAGAGTAATGGTTGTGTTTTGCTACAAGGATGTGCTTACGGCAACCCAATATGATGAAATCATAAAAGCTTATACAATACCTCTCCATTGACGTGGTAGAACCCTTTTTATTTATTTTATTTTGAAATATATGGGCATAACTCACCTCAAATTCAGAGTTTGTTCATTTTGCTCCCACTATGGAACGAACAAACATGAAAAATGGAAGTTCAAATCAACAACTCTGTTGATTTGAACATTAAGTCGGAAAAACCAGCGCGCGTCTGTGTTAAAGACGGGCATCCTTGCTGCCAACGCTGGCGTCTGAAGAAAAAACGCCAGCATTTATACACCCAACGCGCGTTTTACGTAAAGCGCACGCTTCCGTATTAGAAACGCCAGTGTCTGACCCAATGGCGCTAACGGCTCAATTTGAACGGTTGAAAAATCTTGTGATTCAACGACTATATTTTTTGAATTCTATAAATACTCCTCATTTCAACTCTAAATTCACACATTCTACATATTCTTCTCTTCACTCTCAATTCTTAAATGAACATGTCTCGGCACCGGTTAGTTCGGCGAGTTCCGTATGCTGAAGAAGAAGATGAATCTATTTGCAGAAACTAGAGTTCAGGATAAACATCCTCTCGAGTTTAGGATAGTCATCATCTACATGTTCTGGGCTTTTGGATTGGGTTAGGAAAATCTTCAAGGCCGCACATCTAGTCCCACCTCCTTTCAATTCTTTATAATCTCGACGCATGTTTGTTTCCAAAAACGAGGGACAAAGCGTCTCCCATTTAATATTTGACATCCATTCGTCTTGGTTGAATGGTGGCGGGTCTCCCATTCCACTTGGAATCCTAACAATGAAATAAAAATCTAGGGGAGTAATTCCTATTACAAGTGTAATATCACTATGATTAATTCTTTTGATTTGTTAATAATTATTTAAAAAATTTAAGTTAAGTTAAGTTAAAAAAAAAACTTACCAATCTCGAAATCCATAAAACGGAATGTGTGCGTCGTCATCCACCACCTTTCTACCACTGTTTTCGGAATTCTTTTATTATGTTTTCTTCGCTTCATTCTATAAAGCGCACGCCAAGTATATATGTCAACCCTTTCTAGGACTGCAGGCGGTAGAACAACATAAACAACATTAAATTCTGAAAATCCACCTCTCATGACATAATAATCCTCAGATCGTTCATGATTCCGCGACACATGACCTGGGACCAATGATGGATCAGCAACTATATTTGGCGAAGCAAACTCTTGTTCTCGATTTTGAGAAAAATCTACACCTGTGTGAGGCAGCGGTGCCGATTCATTTTTTCGATCTCTTTTCTTCTTTATACTATTCGCCGCTCTTCTCACTATGTTCATATTGTACATAAATTTTTGATATAGAAGAGTTTTAGAAGAAGGAAATGGTACCTGATTGAAAATGAAATCAATAGAACGAATTTATTGTATTGAAATTCGACCGTTGGAAATATAGGCGTTAGAGAATCGACCGTTACAGAATTTGTGTTTAACGCCCGCGTCAGCACGCCGAATGCCCGAGTCGGGTCTTCCAACGCCAGAGTCCGTCTTTCGGTCGCACATCTGATGGTCCAACACCCCATGCTTTACCATAGTGGAAATCCCAGTTTGGTCATCCACGTGGCTCAACAAAAGTTTGAGTTTGACCATTTCCGTAAGAACTGCTCTTAGGGTTTCTCAAGGCTTATAAACTGCAGGATCATATGTTTATCATTTAACGTGAGATTGTTCATCTTAACATATTCCTTCACGTGTAGCCTCTTTGAGTTTAACACGGGGACATTAAATTGGGTGACATAGAGTAGAGCTGGGGTCATATGATTTATCACAAATTTCCTACTTTGGTAGGATGTTGTCGTTCGTGGGCCTAACTCACCTCGAAAACAGTCCTGAACGGTTAGGCTTGCCCAAGGCCTATAAAATGCAGGATTAATATTTACTCATCCAATGTGGGATTACCCTCATGACTATCCTCAAATTCTTGACTAAATTGTCCTCCTTAATTATGGCTAATTTGAGAACCATTAGGTAGTCTGATGGTTTTCGTGTTCCCTCCCACTGTGGAGGTTAGCGTTCAAACACTTGAAATAGCCTAAAATTCTTAATTTAGTGGATGCAGGAGTAGTCCAGCGGACATTGTTCTATGCTATCAAAAAAATAAAATAAAAGTTAATCCTTGTTCATTCTTTTAATTAAGAAATTTTTATTTTGGAACTCATAGTCGTCATAACTAATGATGTTTCAACCAATACGACACGAGTCATCCCCAAATACTAATGGAAAGTCGTCAAGGTACTAAATACCGAATATGATGACTCTCGGAAATAAATTAATTTATTGAATATCACTATAAAAAGTCGTCATGATTATGTGAGATATTATTACGATTTTTCATGAAAAATCATCAATCAGAACCGGGAAAACTGCAATACTCACCTATAATTTAAGTTTTTTGTTTTCCCAAATCATGTTTGCTCAAAAACAATGAGATTTCTCGCATTAGTGGGTGAAGTTTTTCAATCGTTACTTTGAATTGAGCATGTTTCATTAATTGTGGTGGAAAGTCACAAAAGGATTTATATATTATACCAACCCCACAAGTTATACGTAGTCAAACCTAGATAGTATTAACTCAACTGTGAAGAATATACAATACTTATTTTGGTGGAATTTGTGTCTTAATACAAATCATAAGAATTGTGTTATCAGAATTTGGTTCGTATACAGTTTTGGCATATACTAGGTGTACCTTCTTAAAATAATCTTAAATACGATTTCTTAATTACCGAACGTATACATTTTACAAGAATTGCCCATATAGGTTATCAAGCGAAAAATTTGGTGGCTTATTAGTTAGACTTTTCTTTTCATTTTGTGTCTTTATCTTATCTGAAATGACGAAGGTACCAAGTACACCGCAATCTTTCGATATCAACGTATTCAAGAAACATCTTGTGTCATCTAATATATATAGATGGAAATATATTGTCAAGAATATGACAAGAACAATATTTACACTTGTGTATATATATAATATAAGTTCGAAACAGAAACAAACTATGAGATCAAACCAAGTATTAGATTTACAAGTCGGAGGTTCAAATTGGTAGAAGTGTATGTTCTTATTTTACTATGGGATGCTAAATACGTCTGAATGGGATGAAATACATATATACTTCTTGAATGGTGTAAGTAACCATACACCATAAAGAATATGTTACATCTGGACGTCTCACGTAGAAGTAAATCCAACAGTGCTTCGAAGTTAAACGAGATGTGATGTATTTATATTATTAAATAAATGCTTAAGTTTTTTTTTTTGATGGATGATCTTGGAAGCATGTACGGAGATAATATGTCCATCCACACTATATATTCTGAGTAAGTATGTTGGGTGAAATGGTTGTAAAGCGTATGTCAGATTAGTAATGTGTTTGGGAATCGCTCAAAGGATTAAACATGTTAATCATAATGGATATATATATATATATATATATATATATGATGTTTTCTTTTCGATACACGGTAATTATGATATGTTCTAGATCATGATATTGAAGCTAATTCTTCCTTAATTTCTGGGTTAGCTAGAGTTCAATATGTTGTTAGTTTATTTGTTAGACGAAGCAAGCAGTGATTGTTCTGAATGGTTCTCTTGGTTATTAATGGTGGAATACATCCAAGGACTCTCTGATGGTGGTTGAATATTTTCTTGGTGTTTGTGAAACATGAACAATTTCACAAGTATACTTCAGAACAGTGTTTTGGGACTTTGGCTAATATTATGGTGTTTTGGTCAAAGAGATTTTTCTACGAATATGGAAGTTCAGATGCGAGCTTCAAAGTAATTTTTTTTGTTATATGGAGATAGTGTGTAACCAGATAGAGGTGATTCTTTGTTTAATCTTCTCGTTCTTGAAAGCATGACCTGAGATGGAGAATTGTTGGTTTTAGTTGGTTGTGAAAAGCTTGATTTTTGGTCAAACTCTGCCATGTGAAACTTGTTCATAAAGTTTAGGAACTTAGGAACCAAGCTAGGAAATCTTTTTCCTAAAGTTAATGTTTCTTAACTGATAAGTTTGTGTTATATATATAATGGATTAGAAATAAAGGTGTATAAACAATACAACCTTGTGCTAAAACCTTGTGTTTGGGTTTTTTGGTCTCTTTATTTGGTAAGGTCGAGCGCTACCGTGAAGGTCAATATCAGTGTGAGAGAAAAACTTGTAGAGAGAGAATGTTAAGGATTAGGGATTTGCCCTATACCATGTTTCTATGTTTCTCCTCCGGTACTAGCATTTGTGAAGAACGTGTAAAATGGGAGACATGAGGATGGTTTTAAAGAGGTTATTTCTATAGTTTCTTCAATGGTGTTCTCGGGAATATCTGTTTAACTCTTTGGGTCTTGTCTTGGGCTGTGAAACGAGCATGTGACGGACTTTGATTTTAATATAGGTTTTTCTGGTTGTGTCGGCCATGGATGTAACCTGTAAATGTGAAATACGTATATATTGTGTTGTGGTTGTGTTTTGGGCTGCGGAAAGATTATGTGATGGTCTTTGATTTTAATCGAAGTTTTTCTAGCTGTATCGGCTGTGGATATAGCCCGTAAATGTGAAATACGTATATATTGTGTTGTGGTTGTGTGTGTTTTTTTCTCTCTCTTATCCTCATGTTTGGTTCAAATCACCAATTTCCTTTAGTGAGAAATTTCTTTCAGCAATGTGGGTGAGCAAGTTTTCTATCGGTCAGAACTTTGATGCTTTAAGTACACTAGCCACAGTTAAGTGCCTAATTTTCTTTTCTTGAAAGACTTTACAACGTAAAGAAGCTCAGAATTGTTACTAGAATTCATCAATTTTCATATCCACGGCTGTATTGCTACCAAAATCTTGCAGGGCTAGGTTTTTATTTGGAATAGAAAACTAGGCTGACTTTGAGAATTGTAGTGAAGAAAAATATGTTATGTTGTTTCATTTTCATGATCATCACACATGCAACAATTAATATCTTGGTTAGGTAAGTAACTAGCAATTTTACACTTAGAAGGAAGGATATTCTCTACACATTTCCAGAGAAAGATCTGGATTTGAGGGAGGACATGATAGTGTAGATAAGGGATTGTTCATCTTACTATTAGATACATCTCTAGATATCAACCTATAAACCGATTTTACAGTAAATTACCACCCTTAGTGTGAGGCCATAAGATTATATCCTTTCCGGTAAGAGGGATTCTGGTATATTTAGGACTTTTCTACTATTATCATGGGTGGAGAAAGATTCAACAAGATCTAACTACAAGATCGGGGTATCCTGGTTTACAAAATGAACCACATAATAATTTGGGTTAGGATAGGATAAGCACGGAGGTGAAGACACTTCTTAAATCGAATTATCAGCAAAAGCATTTATATCTTTACCATTTATAACCTCCTATAAGAACTTTTTGTTTTATATAATAATCAAACCAATGTAGCATGAGTTACAATTTTTTTTTTCTTTTTGAAATGCAGAGGATGAAAATTACCAAAGTATTTTCACTTTAAAATTTTCATCCATAACCCATCTCGTGAGCGAATAAGATGCCTAGCAGTTTTGGTGAGCAAAGATATGTTAAACCTCTTGAGTTTACGAAAGCATAAATTAACCACCATTCAATTTATGAGAACAAACTATATCCCATCTGGTAAGATACAAAGATCCATTGCATTCTTATCACACCAAAAATCTCACTGATACTGCTCCGTCTTATTGATAGTGGAGTCGGGAATCAAAAAGGAGAAGAATTAAGAGCATTTTTGACTAAGATAGACCTACCAGCTGATGTAGGTTGTTTACTTTTCCATTTGTCAGCTTTCTCATCAAATTGTCCAACAAGGTGATTGCAAGACTCAATTATAAACCTACCATTAAACAATGAAATGCCTAAATATTTCTCATCAATAAGAGCCCTAACGAGTGTGGCACATTGATCAAGATGCACCTATTTACTGAAAAGACAAGCAGAATTTTAAAAACTAATCATTTGTCCTGAAATAAAGCTGAAATCTTTAATGAAGAAAATAAGGTTACTAGCAGAGCTGGGCCTGAGGCCGTGCAGGCCGTGCAACCCACATGGCCCAGCTCTGTCAAGGGCCTTTTTTCCCAGCCGAATAGTCAGTATACTTGCTGCAGCCGTTGCTGCAGCCGCTCGAGTAATGAGAAGATGAAGACGAAAACAACAAAGATGAAGGAGTTATGGAGCTATGCCTCATTTGGATTTGGTTGTTAGCCGCCGTGGGTCTTCTTGAATCATGATTATTCTCTAATCAAGGGAAAATTTGAAGTATTCTTGTTGAGTGCTTAAGTATTTTCCTCATATTCACAAGGAAGCCATGTCTGCAACATGCAAATTCTTTTTTCAAACCTTTCAAACTAACTCTTCCAAACATTTATTAGTACATTTAAAAATTGATTAGACATCAATTATCATGGGCAACTGATGTATCAGTTGTGTTATTAGTTTCTAAAACATGGAAGCAAGATCCATAATCTTGGTAATTTTCAGATGATAGTAGACCTTGGTATAACACATGGCTATATTGCCCCGGCGTATTCATATTCTAATCGGTGGACATCAACAAAAAAAAAAAAAAAATAGTCTCCCCATTCTTAAAATAGAGATGGTATCATTTTCTTTCATTTTAGCCTAAAAATATGTATTACCGCCCCTATTTAGTATAAGTCATCCTTTGATATTTTTCACTTACTATCTTTACAAAATTTCAACATTATAAAAGGCCTTACGAATTTTTTTTCGCACAGGACCCTTCTAGACACAGGATCGGCTCTGATCACTAACTTCTGCATGAAATAACTTAGTAAAGATCAGGCAATTATAAGCAAGTATAAGATAACCGATGCTAGCTAGGTGCATCATTAGTGACTTTAATGCCATGTATGAGATAATTTCCTTCGAATGTATGGGATTTTTAGAGAAAGATTTCATACATACATAAACTAAAGAGATCACGTTATTTTGCATATGTGCCCATGTTTCGTCCATAAGCAGATTGGAAAGGACCGGCCGTCTTGCCTACCAATTAATGGTTTCATTTTACCTGATCGAAATCTTAGGTATAATTTTGTAATTTTTATTACATAGAGAGATTGGTATAAAATCTGCTTGAGCTATGGTAGAGGTGTAAATTGGGTTGTGTCAGCACGAGCACAGCCCAGCACATCACGCTAAAATCTGAGTCCAGCCCAGCCCAACACGTGATTTAGCCCAGCACGGTCCAACACGTTAGTTTCATGGGTTATGATGGGTTAGCCTAATCGGCACAATGGCACAGCACAACACGCGGCACGGATAAGCACGTGGCCCAGCCCAGCACAACACGTTAAGAAAGCACGTCATAGCATGCACAAGTACACCATATGACAAGACATAATACATCACATTTTGTGGATATTTCACAAAAGAGTCAATATTCTAGCTAGTTTTTGATATTTTATGCTGGCTTAGTTTTATAACAACACATATAATACTTAAATATTTGGAAAATATATTACAATATCGTTGTTATAACGTCGTTACCTATATTTGGCTAGAACATTAGTTTACATGACAATGATCCAATTTTATATTTGATGGAATATTTTTATTTATTGAATAAACTTGTTAATTTTACTTGAAATAATTTCAAATGATATATTGTCTATTTAGATTCTCATGATAATGTCCGACTTAATGTATATCATTAAGTGACTTCAAATTGTTTATAACACGTGTGCTAGCATGGCACAACACGGCACATCACGTTTATTCATGTGTTGTGCCCGTGGGTTGTGCTTAGGGGTGTCAACGAGTCCGCGTCCTCCCGGGTATCACTAGACCCGGATCCGGGCCCTACTTATAAAGATCGGATCCGGGTCCTAACGGTTCCGGGTCCGGTTCCTACCCTTGTGGACCCAGAACCGGACCCGTTTAAATACCCAGGTACCCGCCGGTCCCGGGTACCCATTGGGTTTTAAGAAAACTATTAAAAAATCCTCAAAAAAACTTAATATTTGTCTCTTTGTGGCTTGGATTTAAATAACTTTTATAAAATTTATTATTATTTCTTATTAATGTACTAAATAAAGATTAAATGTAAGAGAAAAATTTAAAACGAGTAAAATATCAAAGCTAAAACTAGTAAAAACATGAATAAAAGTATGAATAAACGGGTACCCAACGGGTATTACCCGTTTGGCCCTGTTTAGATTCGGGTCCAATCGGGTAATTACTCGTCGGGTCCTGAGTTGCTAATGGGTCCAACTTTAGGACCCGGAACCGGACCCAAGTCTATCGGATCCGACTCCGGTTCCGGGTAATGGGTACCCATTGACAGCCCTAACTGTGATGTGCCTGGCTTTTGACTAGTAAAGCACAGTACGGCACAACACATTTAAATCGTTGGCACATCACAGCACGGCACATGACACGTGAAACACGCGATTTCGTGCGCTGGGCTGTGCGGGGCGGACACATTTTATACCTCTATTTGTTATAGGATTGTTAACCTTAAGAATAAGAAAAAGGAAAGTATGGTCACATTTCCTTCGGCAAATGCTTAGAATCAAAGAAACGCTTTAACAGTACTGTATCCAAATAAATAAATAAATAATTACTTATAATTTAGTTGTATTTCGAATAAAAAATTCCGATATGCGATTTGATATTTCGTATACAAATTTGACAGTTCAATATGTTGTGATGTCATAGCATTTTGGATAGTTTATGTTATCTTAGCCTAATTAATAATAACGCCACTTGAATACTTCACTCAAAAAATAATAATTAATAGTGTTCAGACCCCAATACTCAATTCTGGATCTTGCTTCCTCCTCAAATGAAGCACCCAAACTCCATCTTTTCAATCAGACCTTAGCTAGATAGTCATCTCAGATAAATAAGAACTGAAAATGAGTGAGTTCATGGAAGATGATCATGATGTTAATGATGAGATACAAAATTTCATTAAGGTATGGTTCTATGCTATATTATCTTTAGTATACTGTTATTATGTCGTATCAAAATTAATCCCAAAAGGAATTCTTAGATTAGCTTTTCTGTTACCAGTTTTCTATCTCTTCACAGTTCTTCCTTTCTCTCTTAATTCTCTTCATCTTGGTGGTAGTTGTGTTTTTTTTCTCACCTGGGTTGGAAATTTCAAACTGTTCCTTTTCGCTTTCAATTTGGGCCCTTTATGTGCTCCCTGTGCGGTCGCACACCCTCCAGATCGGGTGTGTTCGTCGTCAACAACGGATCCATCTAAATCACTTCTCCTTTTTGTGTCATTAGCTTGTCTACCGATCAGACTCAAACCCAACACATCAACAACACTACCGAAAACCAAAGAATACTATCCATATGCGGAAATTGGTTTACAAGTCTTGATACTCTCAGTTTTAATAAGAATTTATGATTATAGAGAGGTTTTGCATCCAAATGTAATTCTAGTTTTTTACTACTTACATGTTTACATTGGTGCTGAGATTGCTCTAGCCATTAGTGGAGCCTTAGGCCGAATCATTTTAAGACAAGAATTGGCACCACCATTTGATAAGCCATACCTTTCAAGCTCACTCCAAGATTTTTGGGGATATAGATGGAACCTAATGGTCACGGGTATTCTACGATCTATGATTTACAATCCGGTACGCCGTATTTTTACTCCGATAGCTGGGAAAACATCGGCACAACTATTAGGGGTATTTTTAGCCTTTGTTGTGTCAGGAGTAGTACATGAAGCAGTGTTCTATTATCTTGCCCGTGCGCATCCTACATGGGAAGGGACTTGGTTTTTTGTGTTACACGGCATGTGTACAATTATAGAAGTAGTAATTAAGAAGTGGTTGAATACCAGCAGATCCTCCAAGTGGGTGTTGAATCGATGGGTTTCAAGAATTATGACTGTGGGATTTGTTATTGTTACGGGGATTTGGCTGTTCACTCCACAACTCATACGCAATGGTGTTGACACGAAAGTCCTCCATGAGTATAGGATTTTTGGGGAATTTGTCATAAAAAAGTTCCATAAATTTTTGCATTATGTGAATCACCAGCTTAACTAGTATGTATTTGGTTGTGTAAATTAGTAATAACTTGTTCTTTGTTCTGTATCATTTCAATTTTATCGGATGTCTGTTATTACTTATATATTACACAGCTTTGTTAATCAAAATTATTTTACATTGTTAAGCCACTTTTAAGTAAAAAATTGAGTGACATTTTCATCAATTTTTAGAATTCAGTATACAGCGTCGACTCCGTGACATTATGGATCGATAACAAGGTTAATCGTCTGCCCAAATGTAAGCTTTTCCTTTGTGTGAGGTGTTTGGGGTGACTTTCAAAATCCGAGCCGCTATGTGCAATATGAAAACCACACAAGCAATGAAACACAATGCGGAAATAATACAACCATGACGATATAAGAAGCAATCACACAACACCGGCAATTACGTGGAAAAATCCCTCCAAGGTGAAGGGTAAAAAACCACGGTAAATCTTCCACTATAATCAAACAATGGGTTACACACAACTCCCAATTTTGGGATACACTCTTCTTCAAGGTGCATATAGCACTTGGATAACAATTTGTCTAAATTACACTCACCCCAGTGGATGGATCAACAATTCATTCACCAATAAGATGAGATTCACTATCAATTTGAGAATAGCAAGAGTAAGGGATACTTACTACTAAGGTTTGAACAAACCATAGATTTTCCACCTTTTGAAGAGACGTGGAAACTGATCAATCAATCTTCACCACACTAACCAATAGATCCTTAGCTAAGAACCCTTTCTTCTTCTTCAAAGATTAACTCAAATCATCACCAAAGATCAAGTCTAATGGTGGCTTCTCTTTCTCTTTCTCTCCCACTCAATCTCTCTCTACCTCCCTTTCTTTTCTTCACAAACGAAGAAGATAACCCGTGAGACAAAAATGTTTCCTGATGCCTTTTGTTATAACCTAACAAAGGCACTGCTAAGTAGCTCCCCCTATTGGCTAAGGGGCAACCAGAATGTTGGGCCATAAGACGTGAAACCCAACAATCTCCCCCTCACGACTTATGACGAGGTACCCATCACTACTAAACCTGCCCTTGTGCAGGAATGCACATGCTTGTACTTTGATAGCGGCTTTTTCTTCATATCAGAACCATTTCCAGTCTTGATTCTATACACCCACTTGTTCTTCAGAATTTTCTGATTCTTTCACCTTCATCTGTGAGCATCACATACTCATGTGGTGTATACTTAATTGAAGGTAATCTGGTCCTGCTGGATCTTCTCAACTCAGCTTCTGGTTGTTGTTGTTGCACTTTTTGCTCAACATCACCCACTGGAACATCTTCATGAGCTTCATCTTCATGATTATGTTTCGGTTCTTCATTACCATTACCATCAACATCATCCTCACATTGTTCAAGAGAATAAACAACTGGATTTGGATACAAGAACATGTCTTCTTGAAGCTTTGGCATCTTAATCTTCTCAAAGTCTCCAGTAATCTGGTCTTCAAGGAATACTGCATCCCTACTTCTGATAACCTACTTGTCAACTCGATCCAAAAATGTATAACTAAACTTCCCTGTTCCATAGCCTAGGAACACAGACTCCTTCGCATTTTCATCAAGCTTTGACCTCTGATCTTTTGGGATATGAACAAATGTCATGCAACCAAACACTCTCAAGTGATCACAAGTAGGCTCTTTGTCTATCCAAATCTTCTCTGTTACTTCTCCATCTAGCGGTCTTGAAGGTGATCGATTGATCAAGTACACAGCAATATTCATTGATTCACCCCAGAAATGCTTCTGCAACTTGGAATGAGACAACATGCACCTAATTCTCTCAAGAATATTGCGGTTCATCCGCTCTGCAACACCATTATGTTGTGGAGTCTTCAGTACTGATTGTTCATGACGTATACCCATGCTCTTGCAATACTCTTCAAGTGGCCCAATGTACTCTCCCCCGTTGTCAGAACAAAGGCACTTCAAGTTTCTACCTGTTTCTCATTCCACCATGCTGTGAAACATCTTGAACACATGAACAACACCATCTTTGGTATTGATTGCATATGACCAAACCTTCCTTAAAGCATCATCTATGAAAGTAACAAAGTAAAAAGCACCACCAAGTGTTTTGACCCTTAAAGGTCCACATACGTCCGAATGAACAAGATCAATAATACCAGAATTACGCTTGGGTAAAGATTTATGAAAAGAAACTCTAGTTTGTTTACCAACTAAACAATGAGTGCACTTACCCAATTGCGTACCTTTGGCCTTTGGAAAGACTTTCCTTTTGGTGAGGATTTGAATTCCCTTCTCACTAAGATTACCAAGTCTTCTATGCCACAACTCGGAGGTTGAATTTTGTCAGAAACATTCAACTCACCTTTCAACATCTTCAGTTGTGTCTTATACAATGTGCCACATTTCTTGCCTCTTGCAATAACCATGGATCCCTTGGTTATCTTCCATTTTCCATCACCTAAGTGATTGTTGTACCCTTCATCATTTAAGACTCCTGGTGACATTAGATTCAAACGAAGATCTGGTACATGTCGCACATTTCTGAGAACCAACGTGCAACCAACACTGGTCTCGACCTTCACATCACCCATTCCTACAATCTTCGAAACGCCATTGTTTCTCATTCTGACTGAACCAAAATCACCAGACTTGTAGGAGATAAATACATCTTCTCGAGGAGTAGCATGATAGGATGCACTTGAATCCACTATCCACTATGAATCAGAAACTGCAGAACTCACACGTACATCATTACAATCAGAGGAAAAAATGATATCATCTTCTAATGCGAAAACTGCAACATCCTTGTCTTCTTTATCATTTTCTTTCTCTTTATCCTGTTCTTGCTTCGGCTTCCTACATTCATTTGAATAATGACTTCTTATACGACAACGTCTTTTCTAGACTTTGATTTACCCCTGGACTTGCTACGGCCAACTTGTCTTCTATCTTTTTCTCTACCCCGATTTTCTGTAACAAGACCTTCGGAATGAGATAAATCTGATGACCTTCTTCTAACTTCTTCATTCAGAAAACTGTTTGTTGCAACAGTCATGTTCAACTTCCTGTCTAGAGCAGAGTAACTTAGAGACATCCTTAATGGCTCCCAACTGTCTGGTAAAGTATTTAACAACAAATAAGCTTGAATCTCTTCCGGAATTGTCAGATCCATAGATGTAAGCTGATTCATGATACCTTTCATTTCATTTAAGTGTTGCGCCATAGAACTTCCTTCCTTGTATACCAACTTTCCAAGCCTTTTGAAAAGAAGACCTTTTGCACAAGGAGATTGCTGGTCATATATCTGCTCTAACTTTGTCCATAAAGAATATTATAGTGTCTCACTAGCCACATGATGAAAAATAGAATCATCGATCCACTGATGAATAGAACCAACTGCTTTACGGTTAGTAACACGCCAATCTTCTTCAGTTGTCTTCTCAGGCCTTACTCCCTTGCTTTCTATTGGGTCAAAGAGATCTTTACAATATAACCAATCTTCCATCTTCGCGTTCCATATCACATAGTTCTCACCGGTCAAAATGACCATTCTATTACTAGTGCTAGCTTCCGCCATCACACAGGATTAGCTCAACCCAAAAGCTCTGATGCCACTTGTTGGGGGAGACTTACGAAATCTGAGCCTCTATGTGCAATACGAAAACCACACAAGCAATAAAACACAATGCGAAAATAATACAACTATAACGATATAAGAAGCAATCACACAACACCGGCAATTACGTGGAAAAACCCCTCCAAGGTGAAGGGTAAAAAACCACGGTAAATCTTCCATATAATCAAACAATGGGTTACACACAACTCCCAATTTGGTGATACACTCTTCTTCAAGGTGCATATAGCACTTGGATAACAATTTGCCTAAATTACACTCACCCCAATGGATGGATCAACAAGTCATTCACCAATAAGATGAGATTCACTATCAATTTGAGAATAGCAAGAGTAAGAGATACTTACTACTAAGGTTTGAACAAACCCTAAATTTTCCCCCTTTTGAAGAGATGTGGAAATTGATCAATCAATCTTCACCACACTAACCAATAGATCCTTAGCTAAGAACCTTTTCTTCTTCTTCAAAGATTAACTCATATCATCACCAAAGATCAACTCTAATGGTGAGACAAAAATGTCTCCTGATGCCTTTTGTTATAACCTAACAAAGGCACTGCTAAGTAGCTCCCCCATTGGCTAAGGGGCATCCAGAATGTTGGGCCATAAGACATGAAACCCAACAATCTCCCCCAATGTAGCCTTTCTCTTAAAAAAAAAAAAAAAACGAAGTACGGTTAGACTTTATCTTGGGGTTGGTTGAAATCTTAAAATTGGGCAAGCTGATATCTCAATTGTACCAATGCCACCACAACCAACAGAAACACCAAACTGTCAATTTATTTCTTTGACATTTGGACCTAAGCCATGGATATCAAAATCAAACACCTTTACAGAGATAGAGCCAACATAGATTATTTGGAAATGAGGCAGTCCCCAGATAAAGGAAAGAAATCGCTTTTCACCCCTCTTACACTTCCAAATGGCAGAATGTTTGGTAGGGAGAATTATAGGCACCTAATTGATCATTAGAGCAAGCACCGTGGATAGCCAAGGTATGCTACGTACTACCCAAAATGTAGCGAAGCCTTGGCTATAAGAAAAGGATTAAGTGGAAAAATGCCCCAAAATAGATCCCAAGGTTGTGAAAATGCCCCGGACGTTAGGAAAAAGATGAAAATGCCCCAAAAATGTTATCAAAATGCCCCAATCTGTTAGTTAAAGAGAGTTAAATGGTCAAATTCGCCACACATGTAACTCTCACGTGTGAAACATTTACATTTCTAACCTTTAAAATTGGGTTGAACCAGTGCACGCCACGTGGCATTTTGATCCAACGGTTATCCAATGAAATTTGAGTCAAATGACTCTCACGTGAGAGTGTATTTTATTGACTCTAGCAGTCTTTTTCGGAAATGCCCACAGTGTCCTAAATGGTTAGATTGAGACGCGTGTCATGTGATTAAAAATGGACGGCCACGTATCCAAGCCATTTACATTCCATTTTTCAGTGGACATAATGCTAGCAATTTAGAAATTTTAAATGAAATTAGAACGAGATAACAAACCACTGCATTCTTACCCAAAAAAACAAAAAAACAACACTGCATAATTTAAATTGCTAAACTGTTTGCACTTACATAAACAATGATAGTTAAAAACACCATCAGTACTGCAAACATATAGTGATTAAGATGTCCGCCATTACAAACAAAAGCATAAAAAAGAAGAACCCATTATTAACTGTCATTAAGTGAAAGCATTTAAACCTACTGATATTTTGAATTATCTTTCTAACCCTTTTAGATGATGGTTCAGTAATATTGATGGTTTGGCTAGAGATATTCACTGTGCCATTGTATGTCCGGTTAAAACAAGCAGTAGAAGGCGCATAAGAAGTAGATGGATGTGTCACCTTCTTTTTAGCACCAACATCAGCTGCAGTAGAGGAGGATGGTGTAGTTGTCTTACCCTTTTTCAGGGAACCATCTGAAGAAGAAGATGGTGTAGTAGTAGCTTCTTTGCCCTTTGACAATAGTCAATAGTGGTATATCAGCAGATATCTTTGATGCAGATGTTAGTGCATACAAGGCCTTCCTCTTCTCATTCACACTTATCATCAGCATCCCCATCCGCATCATTGAATAAATACAATCCAATTTTTGGATCCATACCTTGTTCCCTTACCAATCTTCTCTTTAGCATAGCCATAAATTCCTCTCCACTTGTACCATCTTTACAATCATAACAAGTCCTTGAATCTGCCACCTATATCAGTTATCCAGAAATCCCTATCTTCACTATCCATCCTGAAACATTAAATAAAAATAAAACAAATTAATGAAACATTTAACAAGCCCTACACAGAGTTCATTCTATTGCAGCAAGCTTATAGGGTGAGATTACAAGGGTAATTGCTCACACTTAACCACTATATGATTTTACATTAGTCACCTAACTAGTGTAAACGCAAGTCAGGGAAACTGATGTATTTTCAAATGGTTGTAGAGTTAGTGGTAAAAACTAGGTCTTTTCAGACTTGTGAAGGTAACAAAATTTCTAGATTTAAATAAAATTTAGGAAAATAGCAAACTGACGTAAAATTTTATGGAGAAATAAGGGTTAAGATTCCACCAATCAACAATACTTATGTGATCTAATATTTTTTTACTATGCAATTTAAATAATTGGGTTGATTCTAAATATTGCCAAAAGCAGATTTTCCAAAATATCAAATGTTAATCACAAGTATAATGCATCAAGAGTCTAAAACTAAGCATGCATTATCAAGGGAAAACACAGTTGATTAATAAAAACCATTTAAATCATTTTTATCAATGCAATTAATCATATAAAAATATTGCATAAACTAATAAAATAGAGATTACCACATAATTATTGTGAGAGTGGCTTCCTCTGTCACCCCTGGGATTGGGTTTAGCTCCTCATCTCAAAAACACACTCACAAGATGTATTCATGGCTAAATAAGTGTTTTTATTGATGAAAATAATTGATAATTGAAGTTTGTAACGCTGTTATACTGTTGCAGCGTCACTGTTACAAAGGGGTAGTGCTGAAAATAATCGATACAACACGAGTGCTGTATAACAACGACACAGAGAGTTCGCTGTTTGCACTGTTGAAGAACGACACTTCGGTACTGCTGTAATGAAGAACACGGATACTGCTGTTTAAGACTGTTAAAGAACGACTGACTCTGAGAGTCTGTTCTTCGTGTTCTTCATGCGTGTTAATGGCAGCAGCAGCAGCAGGTAACTTCTCTGCAACTCCTCCTGCGCCTCTCTGCTCGCCTCCAAACCTCCCCTAACTCTCTCTTAAAACTTTCTAACCCTTCTATGACAAAAACCCAACTATATATAGCCTTCAGATTGCCTAGAAACTCGATCAAATTCGAGAATAAATCTCTTATTCTTCACGTGCAGTTTGAACAATAATTCCATCTGTCGATCTTTGTATGCGTCTGTTAGCTATTCTATTGCTCCCAAAATCTTCTCTGACTTGAACTCGACTAAATACATGGTTGTCCAGCATAGAAAATCCCCCACAAATCTCTCACCAATCTTTGAAAGTGAACAGCAACACACGTATCCTGTTTGAACTTTGATTACTTCTCCCGGCCTTTCCATCCCAATTGGTTGGGTCCAATTGATTGTATCAGGCCTGTTTAGTCATGCAGAGTCCATACGTACCAAATACAGCAATTGAATCTCCTAAAATCACGTCCAAAATTCGATCTTCAAATCTGCCAGACGCTGCATAGTCTTTCCCGCCAAAATCTTGAGTTTGAAAATTGGGAAGGGATGCCCCCTATCCTCTGATGGGGTGAGAATAACAAGTGGGGCTGAAATAAAATTGTTGGGTGGAAATAACCAAAACTTGGGTGCCTTTAGTGATTTTTCTGGGATGTTTTCCGCACTTTTTCGGGGTTCCTCCGGGATATTCCTGGGGTACTTCCGGTACAATTCTGGGGCGCTTCCGGTACGTTATCAACGGAGGTCCAAATGCCGCATTTTTAGCCAAATTTCGCCACAAAGCCTTATTTTCCAAACACCTAAAATAATAAAATAACCAAATAAGTACGATATCGAGCACTAACAATATATACAAATGAGCTATATTAGACACATAAATGCGTCTATCAAATACCCCCAAACTTATTATTTGCTAGTCCTCGAGCAAATCTAATCTAAAATAAAAATGACTACACTTAGCACGTGCAGTAAGCCGTTAAACCACTAGGTGGCCCTAGTGGGGAGTGTTGTCTCCGGGGGGTTTACCAGAGGTGTACCCACAAAACCTTAATACTCCAGAGCTTAGCTATCTACGCAGAACCTTGGAAGGCACTAAAGAATCTCCTTGGTTGGCATACTTATTGACTACAGGAAGAAGTACCCTGATGCGAAATTCCAATTGCTGTACACGAGTTTGCACTCAAGCATACTAAAATTCATATAAAGTGACAGAGCTCTACTCAGATAGTTGCACTATGGACATCATATTCGGAGTCAAAACTAATCACATGGATAGATCAAGAAGATGGATATAGAAAAACATAGATGGTTTTGATGTTTACTAAGTGAACGCGTTTCCCATATCTGTCTGAAGGCCTCCGCCAAAATGAACCTATCCTAATGGATTGAGATACTAGTCTGACTAATATCAACACACTGGCATATACAAGGGTACCAGTGGTCGATAACCTAACTCTAGGTCAACACAACTGGCATATACAAGGGTACCAGTGGTCGACTTTATTGAATTTATTCCTTTTGGTCAAATGGTCTGGTCTCAATTTCTTTTTTTTTTTTTTTTTTTCACTTTTTGGTAACTACCATTTTTTCTATCTTTTTTTTTTCATTTTTTTCAACTTTTTTTTTTTTTTTTTTTCATGGTATCTCAATCACTCTAATTCACCCTAGCATTGGTAACAACTTGAATCGTGGGCCCCACCTATCACTTAGAGAAACATAGTTTAAAAACAAAATAAAATAAAAATAGAAGTGAAAAGGACTCAACGAGATATGGTGAAACTATCATGTTATTTCTAACACCTGAGCTCTGTGCTTTTATGAATAGACTCTTTAGATGTTTCCATCTAATCAGATTGGTTCCTCAAACTCCTACAATCAAAATGCTTCCATCCACTTAGATTAGTTAGTGCAATCCTCAATAGGCATAAATTTCTAGGCTCTGGAGTTTATTTATTGCAAAAAGGTGACAAAAAGTGTTTCTTCCCCACCCCCAAACTTAAATCTTACATTGTCCTCAATGTTCTAAGATGAAATTAAAAGCATGAACAAGGAGAAACTATTACCACTGGAGGGAAAAGAAATAAGGAAGGATATTACCGTATCACATGAACGCGGGAGCCTCCCAGTAAATGCTAAATTTATAGTCATTAGCTAGACATCAAATACCTCAAAAAGAATTTTCACCTTCCAAAGTCGTATACCAATAGTCGAAATAATTGTGGGTCCATAAGACCAAATAGAACTGCCACAAATAGGAGACAAATGCTCAAGATCAGAAAAATGAGCAGATAGAGCACAACCTGATCTAAAGTTTCTCGCAAGACAACTGGATTTATCTGAGGTGCCCACTTGGGCTTCATATGAGTGTCTCGGCAAACAGATTCATCCGAAAAACGGGTCTCTAACATAGGATTTTCTCCTGGACATTATCAGGCGGATCAGGTTGTGGAGTCTGAATACACTCAAGCGATACCTCAGATGCACTAGGCTTGAGTCCCAAGTTAGGGACTTCTATTGGGGATAATTGACAATCTCTACCCCCAAACTTAGAATTTTGGGTGCCTCTACAATGACTAGTCACAATGTTCCTAATTTCTAGACCATCGGGTTCTTGAAAAAGGTCAATTGCTTTCTCTAAGTCATAATCAGGTGGTTCATCCTCAGCTTGCTTCATATCTTCTATGGTCCACTCTAAGGCTTCCTTATTTTCTTGAAGCACGGTCTCTGGACTACTTTCCTGATCACTATCCAAATCGGAGGCTATAATCACAGGGAAAGACTCGGGTGGGCCTAAAAATGTATATTAGACTCCAACTCAGGAGGCTCTTTTAAATAAGGTATTAAGATAGACTCAGAAGCTAGTAATGGTTCGAACCTATCTTTCCATATATCAATATCTAACATAGGAACAGAATCCAACAGAGCATTTACTTGTTCAATGTTACTATCATCGTCGAAATCCATGCTAAAATGGGATACAACTCTCAATGATTTCCGATTCGTGTTTGGTAATGACTCTGAACTAAGGTTCCTATCATGTTCACCTCTTCAATACGTGCATCTAGCTCAGAATGTAGCTTTTACATTAAAAATATTCACTCAATAGTCATATTACCAAAAGATAGATTCATAATACCATTTCGACAGTTTATGATCGCATTAGACGTAGCTAAGAATGGGCGACCTAAAATCACAGGTATTTGGTTCTCTGGGTCGGGGACAGGTTGGGTATCTAGGACCACGAAATCCACTGGATAAATAAACTTGTCGACCTCAATAAGAACATCCTCGATCACACCACGAGGGATTTTAACGGACCTATCAGCTAACTGGAGTGTTATCTGGGTAGGTTTCATCTCACCAAGTCCTAGCTTAAGGTACACATGGTATGGCAGTAAGTTCACACTGGCTCCTAAGTCAAGCAACGCTTTCTCAACACGGTACTTACCTATTGTACAAGAAATGGTAGGGGACCCTGGGTCTTTATACTTAGGAGTAGTGGTATTCTGAATAATAGAACTCACATGACTAGCTATGAAGGCTTTCTTCTGGACACTGAGCTTACGCTTTCGCGTACACAAGTCCTTAAGGAACTTGGCATAAGAGGGAATCTGCCTAATTGCATCTAATAATGGAAGGTTGATATTAACCTGCTTAAAAACCTCCAATATATCATTAAAGTTGGACTCCCTCTTAGTCGGAACTAGCAGTGGGAATGGGGCTCTGGGAACAAAGCGGGCTCAACAGGACCCTCATTGGTTCCTTGGAGACTCTATCAGTCTCCTCATTTTCTGGCTCAGCAGGGTGAACTACAGCATGTTCACTATCAGGCATGGCAACCTTGTTGTCAACTTTCTTTCCACTCCTAAGGGTTGTGACAGCATTCACATGATTGTACGATTTCTCTCCTTTTGGGTTGGATCAGTACGACTAGGGAACCTTCCATCTCTCTCACTTATGAACTTAGCTATTTGTCCTACTTGAAGTTCTAATTTGGCAAGACTCTGGGAATTATTCTTCAATTCTTGCCTAGTTTCTTGTTGAAAGCTCATGTGGTTCTTTTTAGCATTTCATGGTTATTTGCTAACATAGTGAGAGTATCCTCTAAGGTAGAGATCTTTTTCTCGGAAGTTTTGAAACTGGGTTTGACCTGAAGAGTTCTTAAAACCAAAACCTGGGGGAGGCTGAGAATTGCTAGACTGGCCTTGACTCTGGCCCTTAGACCAAGAGAAATTAGGATGGTTTCTCCAACCAGGGTTGTAGGTTTCTGAGTATGGGTCAAACTTCTGACGGTTCTCAAACCTAGCATTGTTATAGACAGCATGGGCTTGCTCTTCACTAACCTGACCTTCCCAAAATGAATTATCGGGCTCTACACAACTAGAGACTTGAGAGGCTCTATTAGGTTCAACAAGGGACCTATTTTTAGACTGACCCATTTCAAAGCTTCTAACCTTCTAGATAAAGCAGCAAACTTAGCATCTGACCAAAACTCGTATCTACCATATTGGTGCTACTTCTATTGACCAAGAGTCTTTTAGGGGGTTCAACACAAGATTCCCACTGTTGGGATTTTTCAGCGATAGCTCCTAAGAAGGTAAAAGCATCATCAGCATTTTTACTAGTGAACTCACCAGCGCACATAGATTCAACCATGGCTTTGGTCGAATAGTCTAAACCATCATAAATAATCTGTACAAGTTTCATATTATCAAATCCATGGTGAGGACACTGAGATAGGAGATCATTGAATCGCTCTAAAAACCTATAAAGAGACTCTCCCTCTTGTTGCACACTAGCACTAATTTTCTGCCTAACAGCTGCAGTTTTATGCTTAGGGTAGAATTTCATATAGAAGGCAGCGATAAGTTCCTGCCATGTTTCTATGGATTCAGACGGTAGGTTGTTAAGCCAGGTCTTGGCTTTGTCTCTCAAGAAAAGGGAAACATTTAAGTTTCAAGACTTCATCGGTAAGGTCCTTTATCCTAATTGTCCCACAGATTTCCTCAAAGTCCCTAATATGAAAATAAGGGTTCTCATCATCTTTTCCTAAGAATATAGGGATCATCTGAAGAATACTAGGTTTTATCTCGAAATTAGCCGTAGTGGCTGGCAATTTAATGCATGAAGCTCGGTTGGTCCTAGTTGGGAACATGTAATCTTTCAAAGTTGCCATCGTTGGCACAACTGGAGTACTAGGGGTACTTTTGTCACTCAGAGAATTCTCAAAACTGAAGTTTCCAAAAACAGGGCTCCCAAAGAAGAGTCTTCGAGCTCCCTGCTTAAATCAGAAGAACTACTAGGTTTTTCGCTAATCAATCGACCTAGAGTATCTCTTTTCCAAGCCCTAACAAAATCGGGCATACACTAAAAAGAATTCAAAAAGAAATAAAAAAAATCCTAACAGGAAGGTTCTAGCAATCACACAGCAGGCTGACTCGACTTTACCACAGCAAACCTAAAGATTTCTAGCAAACAACAAGCATGATGGCTCCACTTAGATTGTTTCTAGACCAGCTTCTAATCCTTCGAAAGGGAATTCGTTACAATTTGAGCAAACCCCTCTGGAATCAATCCGAGTTAAAGCAAGTTGAATCGAGGCGAGGGAAGCTCAGTGGAGCTTTGATACCCAAAACCTCACCGATCCAATGCGGCGCAGTCACGCATTCAACTCGCAGAAACCGTCAAGAACTTCGAGGTGTGCTTAAAAGAGTAACCAATATTTTTCGAATGATTGTCCTGTTAAGCTCGATACCCTATAGGTCTCTTTCTAGTCCAAATTTTAGGCTTAGGTTCGCTTTAGGTTTCGTTTTCCTAAGGCGGGCAAGAAGGGAGCGGTGATGAAATCCGAACCCTTATCTTATATGGTCCAGTCCTTGCCCTTTACTAGGAATTTAAAAACAGTCCATATTCAAGTCCTCACATATTCACCTTAAGGAGTCCAGTAACCCGCTTGCAGGAGATTCGCGGGTGTTTAGAATTTTACCTCCCGTACCAGACGGGCGAAGAACCGCTGAAGTCGACTCGGGCCACGACTCCTATGCCGTGTGCGAACCCGAGGGGCCGAGACGATATTGTAATCGTCGTCCTTCCCTGCAAACAGTTTATATTTAAGGGTACCCTTCCGTAGGGTTTAAAAATAAAAATAAAAATGTCCCAAAATTAATGTCCAAAGTCCATAAAAAAAATATAAAAGAAATGAAAGTCTAAAAAAAAAAAAAATACAAAAAAAAAATGTCTCTCTTTTTTTTTCTCTCTCTTTTACAAAATAAAGAAAATCTTCTTCTTTCGCTCCTTTAGCTTTGCTTTTCGCTCCCAAACTTTAAGTAAATCACCACAAGCTTTGGAAAAATTGTCTTTCGCTCCAATCTTCAAAAATCTGCAAGGAAACAAAAAACCCAAAAAACGTAAAGAAGAACAAAAATAATAAAATAAAAAAAATCTAAAAAAAATGCTAACTAAACACAGGTCCGCGTCGGCGGCGCCAAAAATTTGAGGTATTTTCAAATGGTTGTAGAGATAGTGGTAAAAACTGGGTCTTTTCAGACTTGTGAAGGTAACAAAATTTCTAGATTTAAATAAAATTTAGGAAAATAGCAAACTGACGTAAAATTTTATGGATAAATAGGGGTTAAGATTCCACCAATCAACAATACTTATGTGATCTAATATTTTTTTACTATGCAATTTAAATAATTGGGTTGATTCTAAATATTGCCAAAAGCAGATTTTCCAAAATATCAAATGTTAATCACAAGTATAATGCATCAAGAGTCTAAAACTAAGCATGCATTATCAAGGGAAAACACAGTTGATTAATAAAAACCATTTAAATCATTTTTATCAATGCAATTAATCATATAAAAATATTACATAAATTAATAAAATAGAGATTACCACATAATTATTGTGAGAGTGGCTTCCTCTGTCACCCCTGGGATTGGGTTTAGCTCCTCATCTCAAAAACACACTCACAAGATGTATTCATGGCTAAATAAGTGTTTTTATTGATGAAAATAATTGATAATTGAAGTTTGTAACGCTGTTATACTGTTGCAGCGTCACTGTTACAAAGGGGTAGTGCTGAAAATAATCGATACAACACGAGTGTTGTATAACAACGACACAGAGAGTTCGCTGTTTGCACTGTTGAAGAACGACACTTCGGTACTGCTATAATGAAGAACACGGATACTGCTGTTTAAGACTGTTAAAGAACGACTGACTCTGAGAGTCTGTTCTTCGTGTTCTTCAGGCGTGTTAATGGCAGCAGCAGCAGCAGGTAACTTCTCTGCAACTCCTCCTGCGCCTCTCTGCTCGCCTCCAAACCTCCCCTAACTCTCTCCTAAAACTTTCTAACCCTTCTATGACAAAAACCCAACTATATATAGCCTTCAGATTGCCTAGAAACTCGATCAAATTCGAGAATAAATCTCTTATTCTTCACGTGCAGTTTGAACAATAATTCCATCTGTCGATCTTTGTATACGTCTGTTAGCTATTCTATTGCTCCCAAAATCTTCTCTGACTTGAACTCGACTAAATACATGGTTGTCCAGCGTAGAAAATCCCCCACAAATCTCTCACCAATCTTTGAAAGTGAACAGCAACACACGTATCCTGTTTGAACTTTGATTACTTCTCCCGGCCTTTCCAGCCCAATTGGTTGGGTCCAATTGATTGTATCAGGCCTGTTTAGTCATGCAGAGTCCATACGTACCAAATACATCAATTGAATCTCCTAAAATCACGTCCAAAATTCGATCTTCAAATCTGCCAGACGCTGCATAGTCTTTCCCGCCAAAATCTTGAGTTTGAAAATTGAGAAGGGATGCCCCCTATCCTCTGATGGGGTGAGAATAGCAAGTGGGGCTGAAATAAAATTGTTGGGTGGAAATAACCAAAACTTGGGTGCCTTTAGTGATTTTTCTGGGATGTTTTCCGCACTTTTTCGGGGTTCCTCCGGGATATTCCTGGGGTACTTCCGGTACAATTCTGGGGCGCTTCCGGTACGTTATCAACGGAGGTCCAAATGCCGCATTTTTAGCCAATTTCGCCACAAAGCCTTATTTTTCCAAACACACCTAAAAATAAATAAAATAATCAAATAAGTACGATATCGAGCACTAACAATATATACAAATGAGCTATATTAGACACATAAATGCGTCTATCAGAAACTTCAAGTTACATTTCACAGCAAACAAAAGACTGAAAAGCAACTTATACAATTTAAACATCCACAAACATTAAAAGATCACTGATAATGTGAACTGAATACTTGTCCTGCTGATTCTCACAGAGAATGCAGTGCCAGTCATGGTGAATTGAATACAAATATAAAGTGAGGAGACTGCATTTTTCTATATTCAAGAACCATTAAGGAAAGGCACCTGTACGATTGGGATACGGAAATTACAGCATTCCTAGTCAAATTATGCATAAGCATTATCAAATTATGTTACCTTTAACCATTTTATCACTAAACTAACTGATTGCTAGTAGTATAGACTATATAAAATAGTACAACTAGAGTGCAACTAAAGAGTCCAATATTCTAATATTGAGGCACTGAAAAATTACAATTAATTTGTAAACTACCACTCTTTAACGAAATACTTGCCTTAAACTATGTCCCAAGATGTGTATTCCCTTTCTTACCGACCCTAGGTCTTGGCCTTAAAAATGAATCTCTATTTATCCGTTTATCCGATCTCACTATCCCTGGTCTCTCTATGAGAACCTAGTTGAGAGAATGTGGTATTGGAGACAACAGAGATCAAATTTCAAAGACATGACATGAAACATGTGCTAGACATTTTAAGAGTTCAAAATGGAAAAAGCAAAATGAATCGATCGATTCAGTTATTGTTATGTACGGAACGAGGAGTAACAACAGTCGAGAAATAACGAATGATTACTTGAAAAAAGAGATCATAGATTTTCATAACCGTTTTCATTTTTTAAGCTTCACACTGCTACAGCGAGCACTAGACACATATGTGAAACAACTCCCCATGATGGCATATCATAAATGAAAATAATACAGGTTGTGATTTTCATATGTTCAACTGACTGAGCTGACTGGATATATATGCATTCAGTACCTTTATGTGCCATTCATTTTGTGTCTAAAACTCTTTATAGTTTCAGTAAGATATGACTCCAAATACATATATCATCAAAATCTTCAGAGTATTCAAAGAGTGTCCCAATCTGTTACAGGGGTTACATAAATTAAAATGCTTACTTTTCAAATATCAAGCCCACTAACCCCACCAATAAAAATGCTAAATTGAACATAATTTGTTTATCTGAGACCCTAATTCAATTGCTTACTAATTTAATTGCAGCAAAGTGTGACCAACTGAATAGAATTGTACTATAAACACTCAATTATATACAAAAACACAAATTATCCCTTAATTTTACTAGTGCACATTCAAGTCAGGGCACTTCAAGTTACTAAAACACTAAATCCAAAGGTCATTTGAAAAGTGTGGATACAATTTGAAACATATAAGATACATATTATCATGCAGTAATCAAAATTAATCAACACACTAAAATCAAAGGTCACTTAGTAGATTCATTCAATTCTTAGCCATGGCATGGTTATAAAGCAAAAGAGATAGACAAAATTCAGAGAAAGAGAGACAGAGACACAATTATAAATCATCATACAAACCAATTTCATCTGCTAAAATTCAAAAACCCCAAATTATAATCCCTAATTTCGTTTCATGAAATCCTAGTTACAGCTTCTGAAACCCTAATTTCATTTCAAGTCTCTGAAACCCTAAGTTCATAAATCCATTTTCACAAGGTTGGGTTTCAAGAAAAACAAACGAATCGAAAATCAGAAATCGTAAAACAAAATTAGGGTTTAACGAAGAAAGGGAAATTACATGTTCTTCAATGTTCTCGAACGCGGATCTTATCTTCTCTGTATCATCTATCTTCTCTTCTCGATCTGGTTACTCACTGTTCTTCTCCTTTCTCGATCTCTCTCTGTCTCTCCTTTTTGGAAATTTCTCTCTGTCTCTTGATCTGTCTCTCTATCAGTCTGGTTCTTTTTTTTTTTTTTTTTTGTGTCTGAAACACCAAGGTTGAAGATAAGACTAGAAGCAGACATCTATCTTTTTTTTTCCTACAGGTGTCGGCCACAGTCCACGTGTCATCGTTTTACATTGCATACGTGTCAACGTTTTATTTGCCACGTGTCTCACGAAACTATAAGCACACGTGCAACATGTCTACCGTCATTTTCATTGAAGGGCAAAATCGCCAATTCAAAATACAGTTGACTAGTCAAGCTGGGGCATTTTGACCAATTTTGACTATTCAAGGTAAAAATAACGGAATGGGGTATTTTGATCTTTTGCTTAACGTCCGGGGCATTTTCCCAACGTTGTAGTCCAAATTGGGGCATTTTGCCACTTAACCCATAAGAAAAACATCCACTATAGGATTTAGCTTCATGTTAGCTGGATCGCCAAACTCCAAATCAGATATATGAAGGTTAAAGGTGGGACCAAAAAATTATTGGTCGGTTTGTGAGGCTCAAGAGCCATAGCCTTCTCTATGAGATGCTGAATGTTTCCAGTATTATATAGAAAAGTCTATGATATATTCTGGATTTCAACTAATTTGGTTGTCATATCGTAGTTGCTATTCTCTACATTGTACAAACATAGCCAAGAAAAACACCACCACCGTGTTTGCTCTCACCTTTTGATCCATTACTTGGTCAATTTCCAACAATTAAACAATTCTTTTCTTGAGTAAAGTGGCTGAAAGTAGAGTGACCGAGAAGAGTCAGTTCAAGTCCTTCCCCCTAGTAAAGAGAAACGATACCAGTTGTAAAGGCACTCATGATTGCTGCTGGAAGGCAAGTCCAACAGGCTATTTAGCTTTCAAACTACTAAACTTTAATAAGATACCTTGATACATTAACAAGCTTTCATTAAGAAAACACTTTGACCACAAGAAGAAGGAACAGCTACAGAAGTGAAAACTGCAGACAGAAATCAAAGAGAATCAAGAGATAGTTGACTTGACGAGATTTATATTATTTTGGCAATAGCTCACCCATGTGAAATCGAATCAGTGTAAAATCGTTAACCAGCATGATCCTAAATAGAAGCATTATTATATTTTCATACCATGCATCAATGAAGGAAGTCAGTTCTTTATAAATGGTGGTGGAACAACAGCAACATAAATCATCAGTTCATTTCACAGTTTTCAACTATTTAGTTTGTTTCAATCTAGATAGTTGAAACAAACTAATATCATGGCTAGAGGTAGGATGCAACTTGTGGGTGCATCTTTTATGATGTTATTGATGATTGGGGTAATTGCAGAGGCAGCAAGAACTCCGCCTGGAATCGCCAACAACCCTCCTAACACTGCTACATGTCATAATACGGCGTACAAGGAATGTCACAACTTGGTTCATGTTTGTCCCAAGTTCTGTGATAATGGTTGTCATGTTAACTGTCGTTCATGCAAACCCATTTGCGGCCCTGATGATGGATCATCTGATGGTCCTCCAGAAGACAGCAGTCCACCACCAGGTGGTGATGACAAAGGCAATGGCAAAGATAAAACTCCTGGTAAACCTCCAGTCACACCTCCTTCCGTGCCAACTCCTTCGCCTCCAATTTACCCCACACCTCCCACCGTGCCTACGCCTTCACCTCCTGTTGTCCCTACACCACCTACTCCTTCACCTCCAGTTATACCTACACCACCCGCCGAGCCAATTCCCTCACCTCCAATCACACCCACACCACCTTCTGTGCCTACCCCATCACCTCCTGTGACACCTACACCTCCAATATACCCCACACCTCCCACCGTGCCTACGCCTTCACCTCCCGTTGTCCCTACACCACCTACTCCTTCACCTCCAGTCACACCTACACCACCCGCCGAGCCAATTCCCTCACCTCCAATTACACCCACACCACCCGCCCAGCCAATTCCCTCACCTCCAGTTACACCCACACCACCTTCTGAGCCTATCCCATCACCTCCGGTAACACCTACACCACCAGCAGAACCTACTCCTTCACCTCCAATTTACCCCACACCTCCAACCGTGCCTACTCCTTCACCTCCGGTAACACCTACACCACCTTCTGAGCCAATTCCTTCCCCACCGGTGACACCTACACCACCATCTGAGCCAACTCCATCACCTCCAGTAACACCTACACCCCCCGCTGAGCCAGTTCCTTCTCCTCCAGTTACACCGACGCCACCTTCTGAGCCAACTCCGGCACCTCCAGTTACACCTACACCACCATCAGAGCCTATTCCTTCACCTCCAGTTTATCCAACACCACCATCAGAACCAACTCCTTCACCTCCAGTGACACCAACACCGCCCTCCGAGACAACTCCATCACCTCCTGTAACACCAACACCACCTTCTGAACCAATCCCTTCACCTCCAATAACACCCACACCACCTTCTGAACCAACTCCTCCATCTCCTGTATACCCGACACCACCTTCTGAACCAACTCCTCCATCTCCTGTATACCCGACACCACCTTCTAGTCCTACACCCAGTACGCCTACGAGTCCATCAACTCCACCAAGTTCAGAAGTTTCAGCGAAGAGGAGAGTGAGATGCAGAAACCAAAAATACAGCCAGTGCTACAATGTTGAGCATGTGTGCCCTGCTGCTTGTCCTACTAGTTGCATGGTCGACTGTGTAACCTGCAGGCCCATGTGCAGTAAGTTATCCATTTCACTGAATAAGTACTCTGATTACCAAGTATTTACATACAGTTACTGACTAAGTACATAATATCATCGTCATTTTTCTTTATACATGCAATTAATGATTTATTTGTGATGCGCACAGACTGTGATCAACCTGGAGCTGTTTGCCAAGATCCACGATTCATAGGTGGTGATGGCAATACCTTTTACTTCCACGGGAAGCAAAATCGCAATTTCTGCCTGCTTTCAGATTCTAACCTCCACATAAATGCCCACTTCATTGGTAAAAGAAACCAAAACATGAAAAGAGATTTTACCTGGGTCCAAGCCATTGGTATCCTCTTCAATAATCACCAGATATATGTCGGAGCTCAAAAAACAGCAATGTGGGACGATTCTGTGGATCGCTTAGGACTCTCCTTTAATGGACAACCCATCTACTTGCCTGAATCAGAAGGCGCGAAATGGCAATCTGAAGTTGACCCAAGTGTCACCATAACTAGGTCGAGTGTAGCAAACAAAATAATCGTCGAAGTTGAAGGAAGCTTCAAGATAACAGCTAATGTTGTACCCATAACAGAAGAAGATTCCAGGGTTCACAACTATGGAATAAGTAAAGACAACTGCTTTGCTCATCTTGATCTGGGTTTCAAGTTTTACTCACTCAGTGACAATGTAAATGGTGTTCTAGGACAAACTTACGCAAACGAGTACGTCAGTAAATTGAAAATGGGTGCTTCTATGCCTGTCATGGGTGGGGACGATAAGTTTATTACTTCAACCGTCTTTGCAGACGATTGCAGTGTCGCTAGATATACCGGCATTGGGTCTTCTAACAGAGGATTTTCTTCAGAGTACACCAGCGTAACTTGCAGTAGTGGAATCGATGGACGCGGTGTGGTCTGCAAAAGATAGAATTATCATCATCCATCAAAATGAAGAGAGATCGATTTCAACTGACTCAAGGGAAAACTTTTTAAATTTTTTGAATAAGACTTCAGATATTAAATCTTGTACTGTAAGCGGTACATGACTATATGTTCGACAATGCTTTTACTAATTGTAATTGGTGCTATTTGATCTTATTACTATTGAAAATTTAATAATAAATTGTCATGTTATTTTCTACCCGTGCAATTAATTCGTTCTTTTCATTTCTTGAGTTGTCAGTGAGGGTACTACAGAAAAGATTGAAGGACAAAAGAAAAGGATTTCCTGAGGAGAATTTAAGTAGGTTATGTTACATGTTTGAGAAGAAATTGAATTATGCTCTTAGAACTCCAATTCGTCGAATTCTAGATATAGATAGATAGATTAAATGGGCATGCAGTTGAGTGCAGTGCATATCGAGCTAACCCGACAGTCTGTCACTAATGCAGTGCAAATCAGCTCATTCCATAAAAGTATTTAATACCAAACAAGACTCCTGGTAAATCAAATACACCCAATTTACCCAATCGGCTCATTCCATAAAAATATTTATTACCATCCACATTGTTTACATAAGCAAATGTGGAATTAACTCAATCAATGTAATACTAAAACATTTCTGGAGATGCTTACCACATTTTCGGTATACTCAATCTACTAAGATGCGGATACATTGATTAGAAAAAAGGTCAAAAGCCTAAATATTCAGTAGAAGTAGAAAGGAAATCTGAAACGTGAAGCATGTTCACTCATCCTACTAATCGTGATCCTGCTAGTTATAATGTTCACTTCAGTAATCCGTTTATAGTAAAAGGTCAAGGAACACATGTTGTCTGCGACACGTTGTAAAGGGAAAATAACCTCTCAATCAAAATGCAGAGCAAATACAAGAATGCGTTGATGATGTCTCTAGAATCCAAATCAACTATTAAACCATCATCATATATGTTCAAATATTTGAATTAAAAAACAAGAGAAACTAGTATATCCAGGTATATCTACAAACTCACACAGAACCAATGTTTTCAGGTAGAAAAAGATACAGAACACAGATTTGTGATAGAATGAGGGATAGCACCATGCTGCTATATTCAATATTTTTTCTGTAGTGATTTGTGAGCTGGAGTCATAAATGATAAGTTCTGTCTTATACCGTATCACACAGTAATCAGATTGTTTCTGTCACACACAATTCCAATATTAATATTAAGCTGGAGTGGAAAGCCCAGGAACTACTAGAGTTTAGTTTATTATCCTTATATGAACTCCACTAGCTAGTGCAGCATCATGTACCAATATTGTCCGAAATGTGAATAGAACAGGCGAAGAGTATAATACTAAGAGGCCAAGTATGATATTACGCAAGTATTGCCATTCTGAAAATCAAGAAATAAACCCAGTTATCCTACAAGAAAATATGCCCATCATTAAACAGATCTTATCAATCCTGGCTGTTGGGTAAAGTTTTATGAGGTTACTAAGAACAGGGTGACATTTTCTATTGACACGGATTCTATAGCAGCTATGATCTTCGATGTCCCAGATTAATGACCCTTACTTTGTGTTCAGACTACAAACAGTCTCTAATTTGGGTAATCTGAATTTATTTAAGAAAAATTAAACTATCCCCATCATTGAATAAAACAAACACCATATGCTGGAACACAAGCACCAAATAAAATTGGCTCCAAATTCTACACCCTTTAAACAGAAACTTGAATTCATTGTAGGAAATTAAGAAATCATGCTGAATGTTTGATACACATTCATTAAGAAGAGAATCTAAACACCTACTTTTATCAATCTGGCAGAATGATAAATTACAAATAAGGAAAATCCTAATTTAATTTCCCCAAACCAAATTAAGGAATCATGCAACATACCCAAGTTATGAATATTTCAATCAATCAACAACAACCTTGATCAAATAAGTAAGTAACCAAAGGAATTAGGGAAGAATAAACTATTAAAAATTAAAATTAGTAAGGAAGATCCCTACCTCTCACGCTGAGCCAACCATTTATAGCCTTAAATCATTATTTAGAAAAACCCCACTACTGAGATTCTTGTGTTGGAGGGAAAGAAGATGACTCTCTGAATCTCTGAATGAACTGGGAAGTGTAGTGGAGGAGCGAAGAAGAACGAGTGAATTAATAAAACTCAACAATTATCCGGAACCAAATCGATTTAGTTCCGGTTCTGAGTCTGAAAATCGGACCTGCGTACAACTTTGGCATCCACCGAGGAGAAGTCTAGAACCGATAAGCTCTCGGTTTTTCATTGCTCACTCTGATATAGGACTGGAGAGTGGAGACCCAGAACCGAATCGAGGCGAGTTTGATTTGGTTCCGGTTCTGAGTTGAAAATCGGACCTGTTAACAACTTTAGAAGCGCGTTCGTTTGAGAGTTTTCTTATCCCAGGAATTCAATTCTGGGGTAATCTTATTCCTCCGGAATTGATTTCCATTCCACCCGTCAGCCGATGTAATGGAAAAGAAGAATTTTAAGGGAATTGGATTCCGTTGAGGGAATTGGGTATATTCCCCGGAATCCAATTCTGGGGCTTCCAAAACCCTGAACTGAACGCGCTGTTAGTGTCAGCCGACTTGAACCAATTAGCTATAGATTCCTCATTGGTTCAAGAATGCGATGCATTTCAGATGAATCAAATATTTGTAAAATGAAAGAATGCACATTTACACCGTGTTTGTTTTACTCCTGATTCATCTGAGCCGTCTGGATTTGAGACATCTGGATCTGACTAAAATTACTTGACTCATCTAGATCTGACTCAATATGTTTATTCTAAGTCAGACCTGACTCAACTCATTCGAAAATATATGAGTCAGTGGTTTGGTTCCATGAATCAGGGGTATTTTGTTACCTGACTCAAACAGATACGAATCTGGGGTTAGATTTGAGTCAGAGATCGAGCCAGATCTGATTCAAAATTGCAAACAAACGATCTGACTGCTGACTCGGCGCGAATCAGGAGTTGTCTAAGACCCAGACTTTAAGGCAGCTGCAAACAAACAAGATGTTAGCCATCTTAAAATAGATAATACATCGTTCATGATATATGAGTACTATAAGGTCCTAACAGCAAGTAAATTATTTTATGGCTGATCAAAATAGGTGCAACCCCATCCCCATGTACTAGATGCACCCACATGTTAATTTACACTGAACTTAACTCAGAGCGGCACGATGAATAGTACATAAATGAGAGCGGCACTCAATACTCAATACGCCCAGCAACTCCTATAAGGTCGAAATTGAACAGATCGAGCAAATTCGAACGCATCCCTGTGTAAACCGGGTGTAACATAAAGATCTCTTTCCAAAACCATTGTTCTCCTCGAATAGATGTGGTTTTCCCAATTTATGCATCTTTCTCCCAAACATCTCCATAGCCCAAATTGTAAGATAATTTCTCATATGATAATTATTTCTATGGGTTTCCATGTGAGAATCTGTTTATATTTAGGATATTGCTAAATATATAATTCATGGTTTATATAAGGAGTTAGTATCCTATTTATGATCTTCCTTGATGGACAGTCGAAATTTAAAGTCCAATACTAAAATCCTAGGAACTTGGTCCCTCTCTACCTATGAAAGAGACACAATAACCATCAATGTTGTGTCTAAGAAATTACTCATTACGGTTAAGGTTAAGAAAGAGAAACGATGACCTCCACAAGGTATTATCGCCGCTAAAAAGATGATCGTCATCGTACAATGGATTAGCGGTACCAGGTATTCCATGTAAACTACTCTTGCATATTTTCTTGTGTGATTATCATGAAGTTCAACGATACTAATCAAGTATCCATAAAATTAAAACTTATAGTTGGCATCTAGAGCTTGTGTTTAGAACTCATGGTCGTCTGTTAATCGTATGCAACTTAGAATGATTCATCGTATTCACGTCAATGAAAATGATTCTTAATATGTATCATGTAAACACATCTGCTTTATCATATAGGCGTAAAACCAAATTGATAGGGTGATAAACTTAGATTTCTGCTGCCACAAAATTCTTTGTTTCTTCTGTTAGTTTGGAATCGGAAGTAAATGACATAATGGAGTTATTTGGAATGTTAACCGATTGATGGAAAGTTTTAATTTAATAGGAAATGAAAGTTATGGAGTATAATATTGAATTGAATACTTTTGGAAATTAAAACGGCAAACATTAAAATGGGTATAACCAGGTCTTAAAGTGGGCCACTAACGTAAAGTAGGTCAAATGAGCCTAACCGATCCAACTCATTCCTAGCAAGAGCCGAACCGGAACCGATTCACTCTGAACCCGTTCAAGTCCTTTGCAAACCGTCCAGTCCGTAAATTTTTCATGCAGTGTCCGTTCCGATTTTATATATGAGTGTATAAAATTAAAGTTCATGTCCGAACTTTGATGTAATCTTTTTCATTTCAACTAATGGGTCATCCGTTTTCCATAAGTTGACTTCTGGCATATAGTTTAGACCAATCCTTTTCCCACCTGCAACTTAAAATGAACGTGTTTGTTGTTTCTTAAGGTCATGCTTGGCTTGTATTCATCATCATGCCAATTATTGTGCGTTTTTCTTTTTTTTTGGGAGTAACTTTCATGAAAGTCATCGGTGAAATAAATTTTTGACTCTTGCTGTTTACTGTTATTTTTTGAATTTGATCAAATAAACTTAGTATGTTTAGATATGATCATTATAGAATCAAAAATTATAAATTGATCAGTCAATATTAAAAACTAATTTCTATAATGTTGTTAAGAACTTATAAAGTGGTTTTTATCTAAAGAAATGTGATCCAACTAATATGATTCCGCTTTATCGAAAATTAATATAAAAATTGAAACAATTTCTTACCATGTATTCAATGTAAAATTTTATGATTGAATCATTTTACGCTAATAAATTTTTACGTGCGTTATGATTTGGTTTTCTTTAAGATTGTGCATTTAAAGAAGAATTTCTCTCTCAATGTTGAATTTTTAATTATGTAAGATGATTGTGCTTAAGATTATTATGTCAGGACTCTTTAGCTATCACCACAGTGATACTAGAGTATTGTTTTTATCTTAGCAATAATCATAATTATTGTAAGCATGAATTCGCCAAACCGTAACGGCAAGATTTAGCGATTATCGGATTATTATGATAATGGTATTATTGTTAAATTGTTTAGCAATCACCACAGTGATTTCAAATAATTTTTTAACCCTTAACCATTATATTATTAAGTGCTTATGATATTATTTTGCTTAAATATATTAGAATAACAATTACCCACAGGTGATCTGAGTTCACATGTTAATATTGAAAGATATGATCTTTATTTGATCATACATTATGGACCTGAATAACTTTATGTTTTAATGAGTGTCTAATGTCGTTTCTCTTCATTTACAAACTTGAGTGCCGTTTTTGACTGCATTAGACATTAAAATTAAGATCAAGACTAAGTAAATTCTACATAATTTTTAATTATTTTGTATAAAATGCGTAAAAGAAAATTTTCTCAAATTAAATCATTATCGAGTTGAGTAACCCATTATAGTATTTTCATGAAAATTGTAATTATGTGTTTAATATCAAAAATTTATTGCATCCTCTAAAGAAATTAAGGTTTTGTTTTTGGATACATTCTCAAATATTTGTGAAAATCACATTCATTGCCTATTCTAAACATCCTTCATTTTATACATATTATAACCCTTATTTAACATGATCATTAAGATTATATTAGATTTAAATTAGCAATGCATCAAAGAATTTTCTTCCACGAAATTCATTATTGAATTATACTTATAGACCTGCTTAATGCTCGATTTTGTTTTACGAAAAGTTCATTATGTTTGGACATTTCAATTAAATGGTGTATTATTTTACAATTTATGTATGATGACATGCCTTTTAGTAAAGGTTTATGATTAATGTTTTAGGATTACTCATAATTGTTTATAATCGACTAATTTTATGATCAGATCAAGGCTGTCCATATCATTGATTAAGACCATGCAATGTCACAAGAAAAGATAGTGTGATATTTGCAATTGTATATATTTGCTGGATTGTTTAGTTATCTCCACAGTGATGCTAAATTCTTATCTTGTAAATGTTGTATGATTTGAGCCCTCTTAGTTTTATATAACTATTAGAACAATGCTGCTCACAAATAGTTTTGGTTCACAAATTTAAACAAGCATTAAGGTTATCTAAATGTTTCATATACATGTGAAATAATAGCCACCCACAGGTGACTACAACTCACATTATATTAGTTGGAACATATTTAGAATTATTGGAGTTTGTTAATACATATTAGGACGTGAGTTGCCCACAGGTGATTCTAGTTGTGGTATTAAACAAACATAACGTTGTGTGTATGAGAAGGTAAAATATGTACTAATGTTTTTCATGTCTCACATTGTTCCTTGATAAGGTTTTACCCACAGGAGAATCTTATTGAAGGTATGAAACTATTGTAAGCTTAATTGTCATTTATCTCTATTATAAATTTCAGCTTTTGCTCTTATTAATTGTTGATTATGATTATTTTGTAGATTTTTAATGATCCATTTTTTGGAAGATAAAATTGTTTATCACCTGATGATTTTTCGCGTTATTGTGTAAATCTATCGATTGCATTATGAATCTCAATCCATGGATGTTTTATCGAACATTCATCATTGAAATTGAGAGTCAATTATAGATAAAGTGAAAAATGATAAAGTCTGACAAAGGTGGTGAATATTGTGAAAGGTATGATAAAACAGGATAATATCCTAAATCTTTTGCATAGTATCTTCGAAAGTTTGGAATTGTTTCTCAATACACAAGGCCAACTTATCCTTGGCATATGGTGTATAATAAAAGGCAAAATCATACTTTTATGAAAATGGTTAGAAGCATGATGAGTTATGCATGATGGCCACATATCAGTGAATGTATGTTCTTTCAACAACTGTGTAATTTAAATAGATTTCCGAGTAAAGCAGTTTCAAAGACACACTTTGGACTAGAATGGATGGAAACCTAGTTTAAATCACCTTTAAGTTATGGTTGTTCAGTTGGAGGTGAGGACTTACATTCCAAAGAATGAAAAATTGTATTTGGAAACTATTATTGGTACATTGGTTTTCCTAAATAATCCAAATGGTATTCTTTAACGTTCTAACCGTAGTATGAGACTTATTGAAACCGAAAATATAAATTCGTTAATGATGGCATAATCAGTGGGAGTACGTGGATATATCTTTTCAAGAAATCATGATAATGATCCCTTTATTTAAGCTTTCTACAGATATTATAAATTTTCTCATTATCAGAATGTTAGATAATGAAAGACCACAAATTACTGATCCAATACTCCATAATATAACTACTTCCAATAAAGAATTTTTTTGATAACAACATGAACCGGCATTAAGAAGGTCTCAACAGAGATTGAAAGAAAGTTATTCATGTTGTTTCAGTGATTTTCTTACAAGAATTTATTACATTTTGATATGGAATGGCAAAGACTCGGTTTTCGGTTCACAAATATTACGTGTAATAATTTTGATTAATGGATTGATGCTATGTGAGCAAAAATCATTGGTTGAAAGTCAAGTCTCGGATATCGTTTAATTGCCCGAAAGACACAAATCAGTTATATGAAAGTGGGTCCTTATGACCTAACACGACTGTAATAGCAATGTTAAACGGAACGGCATAAAGCAAGACTTATTGCCAAAGATTTTACTCTGAAACGATGTATTGATTATAAATAAGTTTTTCTCGGTATGAACTAAAAGTTGCATTACTCAAATGTGAAAATGGCCTTTATTGATGATAAATTATAAAGAAAACTACACGTGTCAATATGAAGGCCTTGCCTTATAAAGACAGGAGCACGTAGTCTGTAAACTTAAGAAATCGAGGTATAAAATTAAGTAAGCTCCCGAATATTGCATATATAACATTCAACAAGACCGTTAATGTTATTTGGTTTTAGATGAAATTATTATAAATTCATGCATATACCTCAAGATCAGTGGGAGAAGTTCATACTCTTGGTAGTTTATGTTAAGTTTTACTACCTACGAGCAATGATCTTGGATTTATGCATATCTCTATAATTTTCGAAATAAATGATATCAATGATCTTGTATTTATGCATATCTCTATAATTTTCAAAATAAATGGTATCAATGAAGCTTACCATGTGATAGTCACATATCATGCGGATTACTAAAGCTCTCATGTAAAGCGTATGTCGAATATTCGTAGAATTTTGAGATAGTAACACATTTATCAAAATTTGTTTCATATTAAACAGGAGATATAATTTTAATTTTCATTACGTCTTAATTCTGCTATGGAACATACAACAAGTTGTTGGTGTGTTAGCTAAATGCCTAATGAATCGAAAGAACAAATTACGAGAAAGATATCAAGAATCTTGAGATACTAATCGTGAATTATGTCTTACAATTAGTTAGCCAAACCAATTAGAGTTGATTGGGTTTTCAGACTTCAATTTTTGTGGATGTATGGATTCTATAAAGGAAGAATCCATTAATACTAGTCCCACAATTGAGTTTGAATATTTATGGTTGCGATACTTAGAGACTTAAGGTTTGTCTCTACATTGCTGAAATTTATCGTCTTAGATTCGCAGCATTAAAACACGATATGTATACGAAGGGAACAAAACACATGAACCTTGAGTATATATGCGTGAATTTGAAAATTCAGAAACAATAGTTGTTCATTTATCGCTTAAGCACAATTGTATTCGGAGATGCACTAAATGAATAATTACCTTTTAAGACCTTTTAAGAAAAGATTAAAATCTCAGATCTATGGGAGTAATTGATTATTGAGCTCAGCTAATTTATGTGCTTACTTTTGGACACTTATTGAGCTCTTATTAATGTTATTCTGAATTATTTTTGTATCCATGTTTAGTATACATTTATGTGAATGGATGAACATAAATCGTCTTTCTCAAAGACATCACTGGACATTATGATACTCCTATTTAAGGCCTAGTTAAGCAAGGTACTCATTTTGTGGTACATGGAAGGGAACATGTTGATAACAAGACAATGTGCAACCGCTATGACTCGCATGAATAACTTATTTGATAAAGGTATTACGTTAACCACTAAAGTTATTATTTAGTAATTGTGCGCGCCTTATGTTTCCTACAATTAACCATTTATAGATTATCACATGGACCAGTGGGAGAATGCAAGATAATTTCTTATATGATAATTATCTCTATTGGGCTCATGTGAGAATCTGGTTATATTTAGGATATTGCTAAATATCTAATCCATGGTTTATATAAGACTTACTATCCTATTTATGCTCTTCCTTGATGGACGGTCGAGATCTAAAGTCCAATACTAAAACCCTAGAAACTTGGTCCCCTCTCTACCTATGAAAGAGACACAATAACCATCAATGTTGTGTCTAAGAAATTACTCATTACGGTTAAGGTCAAGAGAGAGAAACCATGACCTCCACAAGGTATTATCTCCGCTACAAAGATGATCGCCATCGTACAATTGATTAGCGGTACCAGGTATTCCATGTAAACTACTCTTGCATATTTTATTGTGTGATTATCATGAAGTTCAACGATCCTAATCAAGTATCCATAAAATTATAACTTATACAAATATGGAGAACAGATTGGCAGTAAGTAATCTTTGCGAGTGACACATGTTATGCATTTTGGTAACGCTCTCTCACATTGCTGAGTTAAGTTTGTATCGTCGCAGGTATTTTGACTTGGCCTCATCTTTATCAATATCATTATTTTGCAATTTCAGGAAATGTCGCCAAGGAACGTATTGCCTCTAAGGACATTCTCCTTCATCCCTAGTCAACCCATTACGTGGTTTCCAGTCCTTCAACATGAGCTAGCTCTTTTGGGTTAAAAACCAATGCAGTCAACTAATAGTTTTGGTTAATTTCAGATAAGGACCGGTGGTATGCATTTTCTTTATATGGGCTTAATTTATTACCAGATATCGAAACCCAGGATCCGAAACTGAAACAGCTGGCTTTAAGAACTTATACAAGTTATATAAGTGCTCATGGGGAGTGGTATCTCGGAAAATATTCTTCGAACATCACATATTCTTGTACCACCACCCATCTAACCTAGAAAAAGAAGAAGAACATCGTCACCAATGGAATTATCAATGTCAAGCCTTCCGGAAGAGATTCAGGTAGATATCTTCCTCAAGTTACGTTTGAAGTCCATTGGAATTTGTAGGTGTGTTTGCAAGGTATGGTGTTCTCTATTTCGTAACCCTAAATTTATCAAAACACACCTTAGTCATACTACCGAGCATAATAACAACTCTAGGGTCATGCTTCGCTGCTATGAAAACAAGAAAATATTATTCTGTTTACTGGATTATACTTCAATATTATCAGTTTCTTCAACACTGTCGGCAGCATCTACAACTACAACATGTACATGTCATGGAACTATACTAAGGGATTACCTTTTCATATATAACGTTGCTAAATTTATAATTTTAGGTTCTTGTGATGGTTTGATTTTCGTTGGTACTTATGGTATAAGATCCGGTGTTAATAAAGATGATAATTTATGTATGTGGAACCCATCAACAGGGGAATATAAAAATGCATGACTACCACCGCAATATGCTCTTTTGGCAGAATCTGAACCTGGTTTCACCAAATATGGTGTCTATTACGATTGCAATGTTGACTATTACAAGTTGGTAAGAATTTCTATAAATATGAATTCTGGTCATTATCAAGTTGAGATCTATACCATAGGTTCAGAGTCGTGGAATACTATCCTGAGCAATTACATGTTTGGTGGTCTACCAATAATTTCTTATCGAATACTTAATGGAGCTATTCATTGTTTGGGCTTTAAAACAATCAAAGGAATTAGTTCCAAAGTTATAGTCTCTTTCGATACGATTAGCTAGAAATTTGTGGATTTTATATTCCCGAAGAGACTAAACCATCAAGCAGTGAGAGCCTGATATTGCATGATTTTGTGGATGTTATGAACGACTTCCTTTATATAGTTATTTACGCTCCCTCTATTCTGAACCGCGTTGATGTGTGCAAGATGCAAGATTATGGTGTCAGGGAATCTTGGGATAAATTGTTCACATTAACCACAAACCTGATTTCAGCACTACAAATTTGAATCTGCAATGGTCTTTTGCAAGCGGGGAGGTTCTTATAAAACATGGTGAGACATTATTTTTATATGATCCGAAGAATGATCGAATTAAACATTTTTAATTCCACGGAATTGATTTGTTATCACGTGTCGTATCGATGGATTATGTGGAGAGCTTAGTCTCACTTAACACTGGTACTTATTCATGTGGAGAAAAGACTACTATAAATGGATCGGAAATAAAGATTGAGCTCAAAGCCTAAAAGTTGTGTATCATATATATGCTAGTGTTATCAAACAGTTGGCGTATTCAGTTTTTATGTTTGATTTGAGATTCGATACCTTTTTGTCTCTTTGAAAACGTTTGAGAACGCAGGGAGTCTCTTTGGCCCATTGCACCTTCCATTATTGATTTACATTGGAGAACTGTCGTGTTTTCAGTTATTTCTTATAACATAATTACAATTTCCTATAAATGTTCTTTATGTTTCTCAATGCGAGGAATGCATAAACCACACTTCATATTTCATAACGCTGTTAACCTATAGCTTCTCTGCCCAATTATTTATTAAGAGACTAGAAGATCACTGGTGTCTATAAAAAGTGCTTTTTCTTTGGACTGCGGTTGACTATGCACTCTCAAGACTGCCTTTCTGCCTGTCTGGTGTCTATGCATTAAGAATAACTTTATATCCGAGATAGAGGCATACATCATGCATAAATAAATTACTACCACTTTACGACTGCGTACAGAAAAGAAAAGGACAAAGATAATACTCCAATCATACTATGATAAATCTTAAAGCTCTAACCCGAGCTCTGATACCAGTTGTCAGGATTTTCTTAGGGAACCACTGACAACCGCAGAATAACGGATCTTGAGATATTATGTTGAATAATAAGTAAACCAAGCACAAGCAACTATAATAATACGAGAAAGATAAATCAACTCACAAGACACAATTTATAGTGGTTCGACCAATACATACAACTTGTATATATTGTCTACGTCCACTTTGAGCCGCACCAACTCAAATCCACTATGAAGAATAATGATTACAACGTCGTGTGAATCCCAACAAACCCTTGGTTACACCGCAACAATTACCCGAGACGATAACCTTGTCTCTCGTTCTTCACCAATATGCTCTCACAACGAAACCCTAGCTTTAGCCCTAAAAGCTATACAAGAAATCTCTCACCGATCTCTTAATCATTTTCTACACAATGTACATAATTCTACAAGGTCTAATTACCTATTTATATAGGTTACAAACTTGGCCACCGAGAATTCTATCCGGTTTAGGAAACCCCTTCCCTAAATAACCATGGCTAAGTTTAGGAAATAATTAATTAGTCTTCAATAACTAACAATCTCCCACTTTGAAGACTCATTGATTGTCTTCCATTCTTCAACTTTGGATTGAAGGTGCCAAAACATCTTCCTTCTCAGTGCGGCTCCCTTCCCATATCCTCATTCTGAGAGACAACTAAATCCTTGTAGAACTTTAGCTTTTCTGATGTAACTCCCTTGGTAAACATATCCGTCGGATTCTTCGAACCAAGAATCTTATCGAGATTCAACTCTCCTTCTTCTAATTGATCCCGAATGAAATGATAATGAATATTTATATGCTTCGTCTTAGCATGATAGGCTGAGTTCTTGGATAAATGTATAGCGCTTTGACTGTCACTAAACAGAACACTATCTCGTTGTTCCTTTCCCAACTCATCTAACAAACCTCGTAACCAAATCATCTCCTTGCTCGCTTTTGTTACTGCTACGTACTCCGCTTCCGTAGTAGACAATGTCACCAACTTCTGTAAACGTGAGTTCCAACTCACTGCAGCTGACCCCATAGTATAAACATAACCGATCGTACTTCGCCTTTTATCTACATCACCTGCGAAGTCTGCATCCATATGACCCCTCAACATAGAACCACCTTTTCCATAACACAATGGTACGTTTGTGTTACCTCTCAAATACCTGAGAATCCACTTCTCAGCTTCCCAATGTTGTTTTCCTGGGTTGCTTGCATATCTACTCACTACTCCCACTGCATGTGCACCGGTCTCGTGCACACCATAGCATACATTAGACTCCCAATAGCCGAAGAATATGGTACATTAGCCATGTACTAATTTTCTTCATCTGTCTTCGTACACTGCATACTTGAAAGACGAATTTGACTTCCAAGTGGAGAACTAACTGGTTTAGCATTCTCCATATTGAACCTTTTCAACACTCGTTCAATATATTCAGCATGACTAAGCATAAGTACACCCTTAGATCTGTCTCTTATGATCCTCATACCAAGAATTTGTTTTTCTTTGCCAAGATCTTTCATAGCAAACTCACTTGCTAATTGTTTCTTCAAATTCTCAACTTTTTTTAGAGATGTTCCGGCAACCAACATATCATCTACATACAGTAATAATATGATGTAGTCAGAACCATACCTTTTGAAGTAACAACAATGATCTGCATTACACCGTGAGTAACCACTTCTATGCATGAAGTTATCAAACTTCTTATACCACTGTCTCGGGGCTTGTTTTAAACCTTACAAACTCTTCTTTATCTTGCACGCCATCTCTTCCTTTCCTTTTACTATGAATCCTTCTGGCTTCTTCATGTAAATTTCTTCATCTAGGTCACCATGAAGAAAAGCTGTCTTTACATCCAATTGTTCAAGGTAGAGATCTTCAGAAGCCACTACACTTAACATTACTCTGATAGTAGTCATCTTTACAACTGGAGAAAATATCTCGTTGTAGTCAACACCTGGTTTCTGCTGGAAACCTTTCACCACCAACCTCTCCTTGTATCGAATTTCTCCATTTGCTTCAGATTTCATCCGATAAACCCACTTGTTATGCAACGTCTTCTTACCTCTTGGTAATTTTGCTAACACCCATGTGTCATTCTCATCAAGTGAATTCATCTCATCCTCCATAGCAAGTTTCCACTTGATTGAATCATCAACCGCTAGTGCTTCCTTAATATATTCAGGTTCACCTATATCCGTAAGTAATAGATAATTCAAAGCATACCTTGGGTTTGGTTTCAGAGTTCTTGACGATCTTCGTACTTCTTGTGAAACTGTAGGAGTAAATACCACTGCAGTAGAAGTATCTTCAACTTGTACTTCTCCGCCATCAATAACATCTTGCTCTTCTTGTTCCACACTTTTTCCAGAAACATCATCAATATCGATACCTGACATCTTCAACTTGTGTTGTATTCCTGTCCTTGTATAACTCATTCTCATTAAAAGTGACATCTCTACTTCTAATAACTTTGTGACCCTCATAGTCCCAAAGTTTATACCAAAAGCGTAAATTCCATAACCAAGGAATATACACTTATATGCTTGAGCACCTATCTTAGACATCTCACCGGGACTAAGATGAGCATAACCAACACAACCAAAAACTTTCAAATATGAAAGATTTACCTTTTTTCCAGTCCAAACCTCCTCTGGTATTTTCATATCTAATGGACTACTAGGTGTCCTATTAATTAGATAAGAAACTGTCTCTGTTGCATGTGCCCAGAAGGTCTCGGGAAAACCATACTGCAACCTCATGCACCTTGCACGTGCATTTAACGTCCAATTCATACGTTCTGCTACTCCATTCTCATGTGGCGTCCTTGGAACTGTCCTCTCCAAACGAAATCCATTAGTAGCACATAAGTGTAATAATTTTGTTTTGTCATACTCACCACCGTTGTCTGACCTTAAACACTTCAACTTCAGACCAGTTTCTGTTTCAACCAAAGCTTTCCACTTTTGAAACACTTCATACACCTTGAACTTATTCTTCATGAAGTAAAGCCACACCTTCCTTGAGTGATCATTAATACAAGGGACATAATAACGGAACCCACAGTGAGATGCAACATCAATTGGTCCCCATACATCTATATGAACCAAATCAAGTTTCTCTCTTCTCAAGTCTCTCCTCCTCTGCTGAAGCTAACCCGTTTTTGCTTTCCAAGAACACAGTCTTCACTAAAACTCATATCAAAAGACTTCACCTTTGGTATATATCCTCCCGAACATGGAATCTTCATGTTCTTCTCACTCATGTGCCCTAATCTTCTATGCCATAAGTTAGTGTCTTCACCACTACTAGCCACTGCTAAAGTAGTTCCATCTGAAGTCCGGTATAGAGTATTGACTCTAAGTCCTCGATCTAACACCATAGCCCTTTCTTCACTTTCCAATTGTGTTTCGTTAACACAACTTCACAGTTATCATCACAAACTTGGCCCACAGACACTAAGTTTTTCTTCAAATTCGGAACGTGTCATACATCCTTCGATTTCCATGTCGAACCATTGACTTTCAAGATCACATCACCCAAACCGATGATGTCGCATGCTTCACCGTCAACAAAGAATACTTGGCCATAGTATCCTTCCTTATAAGAGATCATAATATTCTTATCACCCGTTGCATGGAAAGAAGCTCCCGAGTCTATAATCCAAGACTCATATTGCTTGTCCTCAGAGAGTAGTAGAAAGCCTTCTGTAATCACCTTATTGTTATCAACAAGGACCTTCACCGGTTCCGCAGCTGCAACTACGTTGACCTCTTCTTGATTACCTTTGTTTCCACCATTATTAACACCTTTGTTTTCCGGAAAATCGCGCTTGAAGTGTCCTACTTTCTTACATGCCCAACACTCAACAACACCTCTAGGCCGGGATTGAGATCTCCCCCTAGACTTCCCTCTAGACTTCCAACTAGTCTTGTTGTTGTTCCTATTTGAACTCCTTCCTCTATCTTTTTCTTGTATACTTAAGGACGAGATTGAAGTACTATAACTGTAACCTTGTTCTATTCTTCTCTCCTCTTCAGCAATTAACCTTTGTTGCACATCATCAAGCTTCAACTTCTCGCTCCCTGCGGAATTGCTAATATATGGTTGTCCTTGCAGTCTCCCAACTCTTTGGTAATGACGACAACAACCGTAAAGCTTAAACTTCATCATCAAAAGTAATACTAACTTTTGAAAGCTAAGAAATAATCGATTGAAACTCCCAAGATGTGCTGAAATCGCTTCGCCTTCTTGCATCTTCAGATTAAATAATTGTTCACACAACATAATCTTCCCAGAGGCTGATGAATTTTGATACAACTTTTCAAGTTTATCCATAAGATCCTTAGTACTAGTTTCCTCTTGTACGTTATTGTAGACTTCCTCCGTTAGACATCTACGGATCACGGCTACACACTTGCGATCAAGAGTTGTTCATTCATCGTCTTTGCGTGCTCCCTTTTTCGCAACTCCACCCAATGGATCAGCAAGGTCTTTCTCATATATGTAATCTTCCATCTGAGACTTCCAAAACGCAAAGTTTTCCCATTAAAAACTTTATCCCCAGCTACCGTACTTTCGTTATTATCACCCATAACTCCCACTCCAATCGTACTACGATAAACCCTAAATCTCTAACCCGAGCTATGATACCAGTTGTCAGGATTTTCTTAGGGAATCACTGACAACCGCGGAATAACGGATCTTGAGATATTATGTTGAATAATAAGTAAACCAAGCACAAGCAACTATAATAATACGAGAAAGATAAATCAACTCACAGACACAAGATTTATAGTGGTTCGACCAATACATACAACCTGTATATATTGTCTACGTCCACTTTGAGCCGCACCAACTCAAATCTACTATGAAGAATAACGATTACAACATCGTGTGAATCCCAACAATCCCTTGGTTACAACGCAACAATTACCCGAGACGATAACCTTGTCTCTTGTTCCTCACCAATATGCTCTCACAACGAAACCCTAGCTTTAGCCCTAAAAGCTATACAAGAAATCTCTCAACGATCTCTTAATCGTTTACTACACAATGTACATAATTATACAAGGCCTAATATTACTCCTTTAAAATCCTAAGCTCATAAAGCTCCACGTTGAACGGTGACCCTCACCCACTCATAGAATTGCTCTGTTGCACTTTTCCTCACAGAAGAGAAAAACAAGGCGTTTTTTTGTTAGAAAAAGTAATTTTTATATTTATCATCCCTGAAACCAAAAAGAAAAAAAAAGCGCTAGGAAAAAACCTAGGTTTTCTTCTCCGCAAAACAAATCATCATAACCTAAATCACATAACATCTTTCAATCGGTGAGGTAACGATCATCGTTACAGAAATCCAGTAATCTTTCAATCTTAAACCTATATTGATATTCGTTCATCCTAAACCTTCCCTCTACGTTTCTTCTACAACAAACCATGGATCTTCATCATCAAAATAACCTAAACCCAATATTACAGTCTAAAATCCGGTAATATCCTTCTCTTGCTTTTCTCTTTTTCGGAGCCCTAACAAAAAAAAAAAAAACTTTCGATGTCTAATCTAATTAACTTTTATTTTTCTATCGCTTTCTAATCTAATTAACTTTTATTTTTCTTGGTTTGTTGCAGAGACCTACACCATGTTATAATCGAGTTTTGCGTATATACATAATCCGACAGAAAAATCCATGAAAACATGGTCTAATCTCTGACGACCAAGGTACTGTTAGGTTTTTTTTCTCATACATAATATTTGATATTTACCTGCAAACACGACAATTTCTTTATTCGAGTTAATTTGGTTTGATAGTGGTAGTGTTATCGTAGTTCCGATTTATGTTGCTATGTTGGTGATTATCATCTGCTAAATGTGTGTATCTCATCTAGGTGATCTGATTTATGTTGCTTTGTTGGTGACTATCTTTGTTGGATGAATGTACCTTGGTCTGACCAAGTTTCTTTTCGGATTTGTACATGTTTTATGGGTTTTAGGAACTAATACTCATTGGTCATTGCAGCAAATCACAGTCCATAAGATTCCGGAGGATCTGTGGTTCAAGAAACGTCTCAAGCCCCCTGTGTTTGAAGGGAAAGCTTTTACAAACTTGGATGATGTCGATGCTGCCACTACAAGAAAACATGGCTTAAGCAACTAAAAACTTAGCAAGCACCCAAACTTTTCGTCGCTTCAAGGATCAAGCTACTTAACTTGCGACCATCAAACAAGCGACTCGGTATTAATATATATCCACTAATTTGAGCGACCACATAGAGTAGTTTAGTCGGTAAAATTCTTTTCCCGTTAAGAATATAGCAACCGCCGTTGTAGGTTTGGTAGCTACTTACTTCGAGCTAGGATGACCAGCGATTCAATAAGTATTTGGTTGGTCAAACCTATCTGAGCGACTAAATTTAGCGACTACCCGTTCATTAGAGAGATTATATGAGATTTTCCGGTATGTATCGGTTTCCACATTTCATTGTCCAAAGTCTCTGAATTAATGGGTCCAATGTATTGGTTTGTTAAATGTATTGGTTTGTTAAATTTCTTGTTCTTTTCTCAGATATTGATTTGAAAATGGGTCCAATGTAATGAGCATTTTTCAAATGGAATTCTCTTTTCATCAGATCAAAGAAGTATAAGTAATTGTTTGCTTGATTTTGACGATACCAGTCTTCTTTTGTTTATTAAAAAAAAAGATACCAATTTTATTTACAAAGCTAAGCTTCTTTTACAGTTTCACGGCAGTATGAAAGAAAACAAACAACTAAAATTAATCCCAGTCCATCTCGTTGTCAGACTCTTCAAATTCGAGCAAATCATCATCATCGCTAGTAGTATAAACACTTTCAACATCAGCATCATCTTCATCGACAGCTTTCCCTCGTCCTTGTTCTGGCGCAACGTAAGTGACGGTTTCTTCCGGAACATCACACCTATCCCAAACAAAATTGTCATCATCATCCTGCTGCGGTTCAAGTTGTACATCTTCCATAGAATAAGCCGAGTACAAATCCTGTGCTGCTTCACTAGGACTCAAATCTGTATTAATATCACGCACCGGCATATCATAATAGTTCCGAGGTTTTAGTTTTATCACTGTCTGCCACTGGGACTCCTCTCCTTCATTCACATACATAACTTGTGATACTTGAGAAGGTAACACATAAGGTTCATCTTGCCAACAACTTACGGTTCTATTAACAGCAGTAACAACTCCATGTTTATCTTTCCTGCATCCCCTATCACTATCTACATCCCGCCAATCACATTTGAAAAGAACAACACGGAATCCACCCACATACCTCAACTCTATAATATCAGTTAGCACTCCAAAATAATCCTTCTCGATGGTTACACATACTCCAGCGTTTTGTGTCGTTCTTCCCTGCTCCCAACGTTTTGTCTGAAAGCGGTACCCATTGACCGTGTAAATGTTGAAAGACAGAGCTTCTCGGCAAGGACCTCCGGCCAATGATAATAGTTCTTCACTCACCTGACTGGTCTCTTTGTGCAGTTGGTAAATCTGTTTGTTATAGAAAAAATCCCGCCGAAGTCAAAATCATAAGAAGCCTGTGGCGAACAAAACATGCATGTTAATAGTATTGAATTGAGACTCACTTTACGTTCAAACCATCTAGGAAATTCTTGGGTGTGTTTTCTATGTGCGTGGCTAGTTCCTTCAAGCATAGATTTGTGTTTCTGTAATTGCCATAAGAAAATCATTCAAATACATGTGCACGAAAACAATCTCACATCTAGCATTATTCACTGTACATAAGGAGAAATAGCAAGTAGAGAACACGTACTCCTCATATTGGTGCACTTCATCACAATTCTTGAGAACAGCCATTTTCATTTGTTGGAACTCTTCCTCTGAAAACGAGGCCACACGTTTCTTACCTTGAAATTCACCGGATTGTCTGAAAACAAAACTTATTATGCTGACTGAAATCGAGTGTTATCCTCGTTTCTACCAAGTTGATTAAACTTCGTAACTACACTATTCATATGGCGCTCAATTAATACGAGGATTCTTCTATTATTTGCCCTTTCGCCATCGAGCCTCGGGATGAGCTTTATTCCGCACATAACACTTTAACTTCCGCAAGTACCTGATACATAGATAGTAGGATAAACAAAGTTCAACTAAATGACAGTAACCAAAATGAACAAGTGAAGTCGATCAATCTTTGATATCAGTGTAACTATGACATATATAAAGCCTCATTTGGAAATTCATCCATAGCTAAAATCTGTGATATCACTTAGACAAATCGCATATGCTCCTGACTAAAGTAACAACCATTCACAAGCTATTTACATGTTCGATAGTATTATTCCACAATAGCATATATTATTAAATTTCTAAGTACCTTAAGTGTGTATATATACACTAACCGTAATAGAAAATCTTTACAAATACCATCAGATCACAGAAAAGATAAAATTTCCAAGGAAAATGACATTGATATAGTCGTACCTCTCAATTGGATACATCCAACGATACTGCACCGGACCACCAACCTTTGCTTGTTCTACTAGATGAATGGGCAAGTGCATCATCACAACAAAAAAAGATGGTGGGAATATCCTTTCTAACTTGCACAATGTGATTGCAATACTGTCTTGCAGTTTGTCTAAGTCAGCCATATTAAGGACAGTAGCACACAGAACTTTGAAAAACATACATAACTCAGTCACTGCTTCACACACATCATCTGGAAAATTTCCACGAATTGCTATAGGTAACAAATGTTCCAATAGAACATGGCAATCGTGACTCTTTAGACCAATAAGCCTCCGCTCTTTAAGGTTCACACATCGAGAAATGTTTGATGTGTACCCGTCAGGAACCTTAATTTCCTTCAAAAGTTTACAAAATGAATCCTTCTCCTTGTTCAACATCACATATGAAGCGTTTGGCACCCTATACTTATCCCCTGTTCTCGTCGCCCATAAGTCCTTCCGTATACCCATCCCCTGTAGGTCCAATCGAGCTTTTATGTTGTCTTTTGTCTTCCCATTGACCTACAATATAGTCCCCATCACGATATCACAAACATTCTTTTCGATATGCATCACATCTAGACTGTGGAACAATAAAATCGTGCTCACGTAGGGTAATTCCAGCTGGAAAATGCTAATTTTCTTCCAATTGTGATCAAAGGGTATCTTTTCTACTAGACTTTGTTGATTGGCGTTCTTACCAAACTCAACTTGCTCTAGATGATCCAACTGCTCAAGTATTTCGGCCCCATTTAATATCTTTGGTGGTGGTCGTTTCTCCTTTTCTCCATTGAAGGCTGCCTTGTGATCGCGCCATTTATGATCCATTGGCAAAAAGCGGCGGTGGGACATGTAACACCACTTACCTACAAATAACATTTGGACAAAATGATAAGAGTTGGGCATAAAAGGAAAGTAATCCAAAAAAAGTAATAGTTCAGTTGTTACCTCCATTGCTTAATCGAAGTGAACATGGGTCATTATTGCAGCATGGACATGCATATTTTCCCTTGGTACTCCATCCAGAAAGCATGGCTAGGGCAGGGAAATCGCTAATAGTACCTAATAGTGTTGCACGACATAGAAAGAACTCTTTCTTTGAAGCATCAAAAATTCGAATACCGCGCTCCCATAAATCCTTCAATTCCTCTATTAATAATTGCAGATACACATCAATATCATTTCCTGGTGATTTGGGTCCTGAAATTATCATAGACAAAATGAAATTAGAATCTTTTGTACACATCCATGGTGGTATGTTGTTGTTGATTAGAACAACTGGCCATGTGCTATGAGGATTCGTCATATTTCCAAAAGGATTCATCCCATCGGTAGCTAATGTAAGTCTCAGATTACGAGGCTCGGCTGCAAATGTGGGGTGCATCTCATCAAAGCTCTTCCAGTTCTGAGAATCTGCCGGGTGCCTCAAAAGTCCATCATCAATACGTTCTTTATGCCATATCATGTGAGGAGCGGTCTTAGGACACATAAACCACCTCTGAATTCTTGCCTTTAAAGAAAAATATCGTACTATCTTTTCAGCAACTTTCTTCTTAGGTTTTCTTTTTGCACTAATATCTAATTCATTGCCTCCCAATGACCCATCATTTTTCCATCTACAAGCATGACAGACCGGGCACTTATCCAATAGAGAATAGTCTTTCCGAAACAATATGCAATCATTTGGGCAAGCATCGATCTTCTGATAGGTAAGACCCAAGTCCCTTATGGATTTTAGAGCCTCATAACAGTTCTTCGGTATTAGGGCAATTGGAAATGCCTTGATCAGAAGACTCAACAGCTCGTCGAACCATTTGTTAGCCAATCCACCACGGGTCTTAATACAAAGTAAGTGCACAGTAAAGGATAACCTTGAATAATTCTTACAATCAGGATAAAGGGGTTTCTCGGACTCCTCCAACAACCGGTAAAAATTAGCAGGATCGGAGTTTGAAGATTCTCCAATAACACCTAGCAACTCATCCCAATCGTCGTTTTCCGGCATGTCATCTTCAATTATTCTAGCAGTACCCAAAGGTTCCCTTCCCTCTGCCTCCCCATGGTATATCCAATTAGTATATCCTTTCGTGAACCCATGACGCAATATATGTAGATGCACTTCATCTCGAGAAAAATAGCAATTGTTATTGCAGTAAACACAAGGACAACGAATTGACTCCATCCCAGGTTGTATACGCTCAAACGCAAAGTCTAGGAAGCTTTTGACTCCCTTGCGGAACGCCTCCTCATTCCTATGCATTTTAATCCAACTCTTATCCATCGATGCTATAATATCTGTACTAAACACGCATAATTAAGTTGAAATGCCGAAACTGATGTAAGTTACAAAAACTACATGGATAATATTGAACTACGAATAAACACAATTAACAATGCCCTTACGAATGTATGAAAATATAGCTAAATAAATTGCAAATGAAACAAGAAATATGAAGAAAGCAATAGAATTTAACTTGGAAACAGATCAAATTGAAACACCTAAATATCACCGACGAGAAACAAATCTAGGGTTATTTTTTACAGAATTTCTAAGCTTGAATCTATAAGTTTGAAGTGTCAAATGCAAAATTAAGGTAAAACCAAACAAAATTGGGGTTCTTACCGTACAAAATTTTGTTCTACTACAGCTAAATACGAACTAATCAGGAATAGAACTTCTTCATTTCAATCTTGCTGCCCTAAATCTCGTCTTCGTGGAGATCGATATATTCACTTGAATCTTGAGATTGTGAAAATAAGAAGATGGATCTTAAGATTAAAAGTGTTTGTGCTGGAGAAACAATCTAAGAGAGGATAGAAAAGGAGATCCAAGGGTTTTTCTTTTTCCTCTCGACAGTTAGAAGAAAGTCGAAGAAATCAAAAGAGGAGGAAAAAACGCATAGAGATTGTGTGTTACAATGGTTTTATGGTAATTATTTCTAATCCAACGAACCAAATTTAAGGAAATCAAATCATGGCCAATCTAACGGTTTGAAGCTGTGTTTGGTTTAACTAAATTTCTCAATCCGTATGCACTTTTTAAACCAATGGGATTGTCTAAACTTTGATCTAATGGCTACAGATAAGCTCATATGGATTGTGTTTCCCCCAAAATACCAGACTATATCCAAAAACCAGACCATATTTGATCGATAGTTTGGTTTTGGTTGGGCGTAATTTAAGACTACGTCCGACATCAGGCGCAAATATTTTTCCTTTAAAGCTGCTTCGTTCTTCTACAAAACTGGTTTGCTTTTGCATGGATTGAAGAATTTGATCTTGTTGCTTCTTGTTTCGAAAAAACTACGAATTTAACATCAAAAATTGAGGTTAGTAAAATAACAGATCCCGGTGAGAGAAAACTTCTTTTCGATGGATGTCTTGTCACATGCAACACTTTTCGATGGTAGAGATTTATCAGAGTTAAACATCCCAGGTTCAAAGATTATTAGAGTTGGAATATAGTTTTTCACTCGGATGAACTGAAGATGAAATTTGTTAGATTTGAACATCCCAGTTTGAAAAATAAAAAGATTTTGCACCTGAATTGAATGCAACTGAATTAAATTTCGCACCTGAGTTTGTCTCCGGTATTGTATGATTCTCATACTCATGAACTAAAACATTTTTGATCTAAGGAATGGAAAGTTTGCAAACCATGGCTTAATGCAAAGTTGGAGACACAATTAGATTCATCTGATTATCTTTCATGATTGACTGATAATCATATTTGATCTAGAAGTGTTAGATAAATATGGTTAAGTTTCGATCTCGGAGCCAGTTTCTTTCTCGAAGTTGACGAATTGGTGTATGTTTAAGGTTTCTGAGAATATTCCCATGGAATCTTCCCGGTAAATGGTGTGATTCATCGTTCATACGAAGTTTCAGACCTATAGTAGTCCGCTCCTGGCCATGAGACTCGCTTGTAGGCTAGCAAGACAACTTGTTCAATTAATGTAGTACGTAGTGCGCTGTTGAAATTTTCGTTTTATTTTTATTATAAAGATATTAATAAAGACTAAATTCCAGATGAAAACTAAAAGAATGCTTTTAGTCCGTGGTGAGAAGTTACGCTGCTGGAGTAAATTTGGTGGAGCGAGGTATAAGAGTTCGTCTGATATGGGGCATAGGTATAAAATGCGCTTGGGTGGGGTGGGACGTAACTTTAATTTACGCCTGATGTCGGGCGGAGCCTAAAATTGCGTTTGGTGTGGGGCATAATATATAAAACCGCCCGATGGAGAGGCGTAACTTGAGGCGCAATTGAGGCGCAATTGAAACATACCGCCTGGTTGAGATGCAATTGAAACATACCGCCCGATATCAGGCGCAAATGTAAACTACGTCCTATCGGGTGTAGATTAAAGTTACGTTTGAAACATACGAAGCTATTATTTGCGCCTGACTACCAAGCGCAAATTAAAATTACGCCTCGCTCGAAACGCAACTAATATTTGCGCCTGATGTCGGGCGTAGTCTTAAATTACGCCCGACCAAAACCAAACTATCGACCAAATATAGTTTGGTTTTTGGTTATACTCTGGTATTTGATTGATACTCCTCTCTGTAGCGTCTGGGTTTTCGACCAAATTTTTAGTTATAGTCGATGACTGTGGTTGTTCTTACAGATTTTGGAAATGACCATATCACTCTTATCAGAAATGAGTGCAATAAATATTTCACATTGTAAAATCCGATTTGTGCCCACTTTTTTGCCGACACGCATTTTTGCACATTTAACCAATTTATGCACACATTTTGACAATAGGGAATTGTTTACAAAATGTATTATTGTAATGTTCTAAATTCTCCTTCAAAATGTGACTCACATGGAAAAATGTATTTTGTTCAAATCATAATAAATTTGCAGGGCGGAAAATTGCCCCATCTTACTCACAGAACCAAATTAAGTTGGTTCTTTTATGTGTGTATTGATTCGTGCATAGCTCAAGTACTTGAAGAAACAACTATTGAAAGTACACAGGGAACTATACAAAATCAGTAGAAGTACACAAGGAAATTAAGGGAACAAAAGTGGAAATTTTATTTCATTTTTTCACGTCCTTAATGGTTACAAGACTATAGATTCATATATAGTTTCTAAAGTATGGAAACTATTGTTCATTTACTTGACACCTAGGACAGTACGTGTCCTTTCTTAATTAAGTATGATTACACATTTAGATAAGAACAATTTAATCCATCTTATATGTTGAGTAGTAACACGGTTTGACGGAGTCCACTTGACCACAATCGGTGGATCAACCACATCTCTAATGCCTACCGTATATAATAGGTTCGAATTTTGGTAATTTAGGGAGCGGCAAACTTTCCCTCCATCATCTCACTCACAGACCAAATAATATTTGGTTCGAAATTTGTTAAGTTTCGTCTAGCGGGAAACTTTCCCTCCATCATCTCACTCACTGACCAAATAACATTTGGTTCGTGTAACTGGAATTTTTTCAGCCAACAACTCACTCGTTTCCTTGTTCTTAAAATGAAATAAACAATACTTAACATTGTTTCCGCCCCATGTGAAAAATAAAAACTGTGATGTAAATTATGTTTCCACCCGCAGGGCCCTTATGATACTAAAGTCTAGGGTTTTAATTCTTCATTCTTCCGAGTACACTCTCTCTCTTTCACTCTCTTTCAAGTCCAGTAGCGGCGGTTTAGGAAGATCTTTAGGGATTTCTGAAAATCCTTAATCGTACACTATAATCTTGGGTAAATTATCTATTACTTTGATTTTAATCTTAGGGTATTACTTTGATTTTAATCTTAGGGTTTTCTTTGAGAGCATGCAAGTCTTTTATTTAAGATTTAGATCCAGTTTTTAAGGTTTAATTTTAAGATTCATCAATTGTTTAAGCTTTCTATTTGTCTTCCATGTTGTCTTTTTGCTACTTTAATTTTTGATTAAAGTAGCTTAGGGATTTGATTGTGGTTTATTTTAAGTTTTTAGATGCAGTTTCTAGGGTTCAATATGGGGATTCATTAAAATTAATTTTTTCTCTCTCTTTTGATTTTGTTTTTTCACCACTTTAAGCTTTGTTTGATTCTCTTTTAAAATCGTTTTTGGTTGGGATGCAATCTTTCATGCCCTGTAAAAAAAAATTTGTTTCTCTGTAACTTTATCCCGTAAAATTCTTTCTTTTTTAAAGTGGTTGCGATGGAATCTTCCATGACAGATGTAATTTTTTTTGGTTTCTCTATAAGTTTGTCCTTTAACAGTCTTCCTTTTTAAAGATCTCTTTTTTCTCAGATGTTTTTTTTAATAGATCTTTTTTTCTAAGATTAAGAAAAACCCTTTAAACTTTGTTTAGGGTAAAGAGATTTGATGTATGTTTACTTAATATTTTCTGCTAATCATTATTTTTTTGTTTTGATGTAATTTAGTAGTTGTAAATAGTCATATTTTTATGTATTTTTTTTGGTGAAGTTCATTATAGCCTTGTTGTGGTTTTGGGTGTTGGTAACCTTGTGCTGTTTATCTTGTTCAGTGATTGATTTTGTTTTCCTGATAAAATATTTCAGAAATGGCTAGAAGTAGAGGTGGTCGTGTAAAACAACTTCCCCGCGGGGATCCCATGACCACTCCGCAGTACTCTTCTTCTCCTTCGACAAGAGAAGGGGCACCAGTTAATATGCGATCTTTAAACGGTAATGATATTCCTTCCCCTTCTCATAGTTTCTCCCTTATTTTGTTCATTGTCTCATATCTAATTGTTTCGTGTATTGTTTACTGAAGAGATAGGTGGTACATCTTTAAATGTATCAAAGTCCAGAAAGAGACCTGCTGCAGCACTAACAACTCCTGAAAGGCCGTTAAACAGAAGACAGTCCGTGATGGATACAGTATTAGAAGCAGCCAGTCGTCAAAGGCCCCAAAGTTTGATTCAAGCAAAGCGATCATTATTGTTGGACGATGCAGAAAAGCAGCAATCATGTTCCACCACATAATGACGTTGAAGATGACCACAGGCAACTTTTAACTTCTAGGCAGTTATCTCTTCCACAGCGTGTTGAATTTGGAGATTGCAGTAGGCAACGATCTACTTCAGCTTGTCATCCGACATCTGTGCAGCGCAGCTGTCCACGGGCGTCTCCTCGACGACAAACTCAGTTGGCTCGTAATGAACGTGATTCAGCACCTCGTAGGAGCCCTCTACGGCATACTTTGTTGGCTCGTGATGAACATGATTCAACACCTCGTAGAAGTCCTCGATTGTCTCGTCGACAACAAAATCAGTTAGATGATAATGAAGATATATCACCAGAGTTAAGCCGTCGAGGTTTTTCGCATGAGGCTTCGAATTCTCCTTTGGCATCTAACTCTGCCAATCCACCGGCTATAAGTGAAGTCTTTTACCTGTTAATCTATTTCTGCCATAGTTGATAGTTAACATGGTTATCTTAATAACTTATTTTGTTGGTTGCTGTCCTTTCTTACACAGAGACTACTAGGGGTATCACCACTCTTCCTAAAGTTGCTATTAGAGATACTGATTTGGATAAACTGAAAGTAGAAGTTTTTGAAAAGAGCTTGGTGGGTACATTCAGCCTTGAGTGTATTCTCGCGATAGGAATGTGGGTGCGCCAAGGTGACAACTTCCCTTTGACTGTCCGTTTGTTTAGAAACATGCCTGAAGAAAAGATATCAAGAGTATCTAAACTTGTCAGGGTAATACTTAATTCACCTTTTCTATTTTTTTTGTAGTTTCGTTGAGTTTTTTAAACATTGGTCATTGTTTAACAAATTAGTTTTCTCCTAGGATTACTATATCTTAGTACCTGATGATGAAAATGCTGAGGAGGCTATAAGAACACAATGAGACTGGCTTATGTTAGATATCGATCTGAGTTAGCATCGCACTACAGATCGTTTGATAGTCATGAGGAAGCCCTGCGAAATCCATCCCCAAGAATCCGCAATGTTGATGATTGGGCTCATATGTGTGACTTCTTTAACACTGATGTAAAATTTAAGGTATATAATTTTTCTGGTCTTACCCTTTGCAATGTACTTTGATGATTTGACTTTTTAACATGGAGTGGTGTCCAGCTATGAGCTCATAAAACCGATTATGGTTTCTCTATAGAAACAAAAAAAAATCTATATTATTGGTGAATTCGGTAGTGCTTATCATTTTTATTTTTCATATTTAATGGTAGGCTGCGTCCGAAAAAGCAAGGGCTGCGCAAAGGCACTAGCTCTGAACCATACCAATGGTACACAGAGTTTCGCCAGAAAAGCGTATGATAGGGTAAGCCTTAAATTGTTCATTGATGTCTTATCCCTGTTCTTCATGTCTTAATAAATTTTAAATTGTGGTAAGCTTACAAGTTCAATTTAATTAGGCGCGCAAAAATCTCCCGATTGATCCACTCAGTATGTTCATGGAAACTCACAAAGCTAGTAAGCTTGGTAAACTGTGTGCAGATTGGCAGGTAAAAATTTCCTCACTAGTAATAGATTTAATAATGCTTGCAACTTACTGTTGGTGTAAATGTGAACTAAACATCCCAAGCTACAAGGTCGAGATACGCAACATGTGTTATTTGTTTCTGTTGGTATAATATCAATGTGTTGTTCAAATTTGTTTATATTTTTGACTATGCATTTCTTACTGTTGGTATGATACTATGATATAAAATATGATGATCGCGCATAGTTTTCCATGTTTAAGATCCATTAATACTTTGTTTGTTGATATTTTAATTGTCTGCATGCTTTTATGCTGTCAAAATATGATTTGTTATGAACTATTTTTTTGTTGCAGATTTTGGGTTCTTTGATCATACATAAGAACTTATAGAACCATACTTGTTTAAGTGTAGTTTTAGGATAATATTTGATCAATCTATCTTTTGCTTTTTAACTATAGTTACTGCATTTTGAATGAAAGTTCTCTTAAAAGACAAGGATAGTTCTATAACTGTTGTGTTGTTTTGTCTTTTCTTCATAGTAGCTACATAAACTTGAATTTTGACTTAGTTGCTTGTTTTTACAATGGGTATACAGGCAGAAATGAACCTGATTAGTGAGCAGGTTCGTCGAGGGGAAGTCAATTACACTCCCAAGGAAATATATGCAATGGTTGTTGATCCACGCCGTATTGGGGCTAAGGGTGCTCGTAAGTCGAAAGTTGCTGCCCGCTTCAGTTTATATGAGAAAAATGAAGCACAGTTGGCTGCTCTCCAAGAACAGCTGGACTCTGAAAAGAAGAAAGTTGCTAAGCAAGACAAAGAAATCTCAAAGCTTCAAAGGAGGGAGCGTAATCTCAGGGAGTACTTGAATGAGGCTTTGACGACCCTTGGTTGTCAACCTGTGCCAGATGATATAGAAGATGAGTCCCAAGATGAACGTGGACCTGAAGATAATGGATTTACTTGGGATGATTTGCAAGAAGATGATAATGATTATGCTGGGGATGATGATGATTTGCAGGATGGATGTGCTGATGATCATCAGGAGAATGAATCCTCTAGAGAGGATGATTAGTCTGAATGCTGAATGTGCAGTTTTTTTTGGTGAACTTACAGGTCCAGTGCCTTCCATCGGCTCTTTTTCTTACCTCTGAATGTTGAATGTGCAGTTATTTTGGTAAACATATAGGTCCAATTTTTTTGTTTGGACTTGTATGCCTTTTGTTCTTTGGACATGTTTTTTTTTTGTCTTTTTTGGGATGGATTGCAAACCAGTACGTTAACTTGATGGTTTCTTTTTGTAACAAGTTAATGTATTTTGCATGGGTGGGAATATTGAAGTACATACCACATGTAATGAAGGTTTTTATAATTAAGAGGTGGATTATTTATAATTATAGAATCTTAATTAGTAATTACGTCAAGTATTAATTTGTATATTGTAATTACATTTTCGGATACAGAAATTTGATTGCCTAAAAAATTAAGCGACCCACTTCAGGCCAAGTCGTTCCATGTATCTATCAAGAAGATACTTAATTGCTCCTTGGTTGGCAGGTCTAGTGATGAAGCAATCTGAATAAATTTGGTAGCTTGAAAACTTAAACAACCCACTTCAGCCCAAGTTGTTCGATGTATATACCGACAAGGTATTTAATTGCTCTCAGGGACTTGGTCTAGACATTAAGTGATTGGTGTCTTACTTGCTCTAGGGTGGTCGGTCTAGATGTGGAGCAATTAACGGAAGAGACGCTACATGATAGTTGGTTGATTACTAAACCGATTTCCTAGCTGCTCTAGACTTATAGAAATCCCACCTTTACCAACTCTAGAGCGAGTGCCACATTAAATCGCTATAAGGGTTAGAGCGACTCAATATAGGCTTTTGCAACTTAAAGTGCCTGGTCGCTTAATCCGGTTTTTCTTGGAAGTGAGTCACAGGAGGCTTTGATGCCAATTCATGTGGAAACTTTATAATCAAAGTTAGGAGAGACATTAATATTTTTTTTGATTGGTTGAGTGGTGCTATTATATTTGTGGAGACGTTTTGCTTAGCTCCACCACCGTACTGCTCATATGAAACACAAATATGTCGATGCAGTGGAGGTAAGCATCTGAACTAATTGAAACAGGGAAGAATGATTGAAGCTAAATGAGCTTAGATGAGTGTTAGGATAGGTGAGAAGAAACTGGTGGAAGTATTGCAATGTTTGTTCTTGCAGTGGGTTGAACTGAAGGCTTCAGAACAACAAGAAGATGATGGTACAGAGAGTGCATTTTCTGTTGCAGTTGCAGTCAATGGCAGAGGTTGTTTTCAATGGTTCAGGGTGGTATTGATGGCATGAAGAAGAAGAAGAAGCTGATGATGCCTGAGTTAAGAAGATAAAATGAGATTGCAGTGAATTTTTTCACATAGTAAACATGCATACTTTAAGGGACTCTGACATATTATTACATGAAATTTCTAATAACCAGGTCGTTTACACTGATTACATATGTTCTGACACCATTATAATACCGCACATTGAATGACACCATTATAATACCGCACATTGAATGCTTAATGAGATGCACTACAAAAACTAGAAAAGCACCACGAATATTTGGGACTGCTTTTCAGTGGCATGTTAAGACAGACCAGTTGTATGTTTATATGTCTTTTAAAGGATTTATTGCCATTAAATCACGTTTTAGAACAAATTCCTTACTATTTAGTAGATGTGTGTAAGCAATCAGATTTCTTAGCGAATGAGATTTCTTGGCAACCATTTTCTACTATTATCTGTTGTAGGGGCTGTTACGTTGCCTTTTCTTAAGGACGCACTGGATTTCTTGAAAGAACTCCTGGAAACACAATCTGGAATGAGATATTCAAAATTTAGAGAATTAATTAGGGCATACAATTTGACGTTTGCATTGTCGTGGACGGGTGGCGAGATAGATAAATAAAATTAACGATGGGAATGGTCATGCATGTATAGCATGGTCCTTTGAATGTTACTGATATTTAGTCTTATAAGCAATTTCAATGACGACCTGTTGGGACTAATGATCTGTGGAGTGTGTTTATCTAAAAATCTTTGTTTTTGTTCATTTTTCAGATTTGAGATTGGTACCATTTCATCTATTAATAATATGGAGTTGTAGCAGTGCTGGATTTAGGCAGTCAAGTGAATGTAAAATGTAAGCTATTGATAGGAAATAGGCTACGAGTGTATGGAAACCATGAGGCTTGCCGTCATGAGTGAAATGTTTGGATCTAACTTTTATATGTAAGTTAAATTTGAGCCTAAGCTTATGTGCTTTATTCAAGTTACCAAGGTGTTTAAAAGGATCAACGTAATTACCTAACAACGCCTAGCAATTCCATTGCAACTAACTCGCAAGATGTACCAAGGCACACCTCATGAAATATGGAATTTCATGGTGCATAAGTTGCGAGAGAAGAGTGAGAAATCCAGTTCCACGATATAAATTGCAGCTCACAGTGACAGACAATACCACACCAGCTGTAATAATAGTTTAGGGACCAGCTGCAGAACCACTCCTTGATAATGTAAGAGTAGCAAAACTCATGGAAATCAGCAGCATTGACATAAAGGTATGAAATACATTCTCTCTTAGGTTCTAAGTACATCGCATATACTAAACTAATCTAACAGTTGCATTGCAAAAACATGAAAATATGGCAGAGTATGTTCTCGAAATATTGGATACACTGGGGAGGTCATTCATATTCTAAGTGCACCTCAGTGAGAAATCTTTTGGCTACAGTAATGTTTCAGTCAGGAAACTATACCCGATAAATTATGATCTGTAAGCTAAATACGAACTCCGCAATATGCAGCAGGTAGCAAAATTCAAACACAAATTATAGTTCTAATCAGATATAAGGAAAAAAAAAAACTAACGGATTAAATTTGATTGCAGGTATTACCCACCAATGAAAGTGCTAATATGGATGGAGATGAAAATATGGAAGAAATAATAGCATTGGCGGACTTAGCAACAAAGGGATTACAAAATAACGGTGCCGCAGAGACCGGAAAGAATGGTGATAATGAAGACAAATGCTGCTACAAGTGCTAAAAAGTGAAATTTTTAATCAACCGCGTCTGTTTGCAAGTAAACTTAATGAAGCTATACTTGGCTCCCTGAACTAAGACAGCCTGATGATTGCTATTATGTTAAGTATATACATGCACCATATACCAGCTGGCGCAGACAAACAATCCCTAACCTTAAACTTATCTACGCAGATAAATAAACACAGACTGTAGTTAAATCAAAATGTATTAAACTGAAGCTATTTCAATACATTTTCAACAAATCCATACACAATTTTATTCTTTACTTGGTTTTTAAAATCAAAGTACTTGAAATGACATAAAACAGAAAGTCTTCATTCTCTTTTTGCAATATGCAATCAAATGCACTTGCCAATAACTTAAAAATTCTGTTAACTTCCTTGGGTTGAGAAACAGAGGACTTCCAAACCGAGCACAATTACAGATGATTCTGGTGACTTGCCTGAAAGAGAGAAAAGGCATCAATTACAAATGATTCGTTTAAGACGATGTGGTAGAAAGCAACGTGCGACTTACCAAATCAAAAATTCTAAGCATACATCGGGACGGGGCGAGGCGAAGCCGAGCCAAGCATGCATTTGGACTAGGCAAGGCGAAACCGAGCCACATCCAATCAAAAATCTTAAGCATGCATTGGGACTGGGCGAGGCGAAGCTGAGCAACACCAAATCAAAAATATGGTTAAAATATTAAGCATACATCCGGACTTACCAGATCAAAAATTCTAAGCATACATCGGGACGGGGCGAGGCGAAGCCGAGCCAAGCATGCATTGAGAAGGGGCGAGGCAAATCTGAGCCACACCAAATCAAAAATCTTAAGCATGCATTAGGACGGGGCGAGGCGAAGTCACATCAGACCAAACCAAAAATATTGTTCAAAGTAAGAAAATTATGGTAGATGATTTTCGGGTCTGCCCGGGCGTAGCACGGGCATAAAATCTAGTTACCTATATATATAGGTTACAGACTTGGCAAACAAGAATTCTAGCCGGTTTAAGAAACCACTTCCCCAAATTTAGGAAATAATTAATTAGTCTTTCTTTTTTTTCTTTTTGGTAACAAAATTAATTAGTCTTTAATAACTAACAAAAACACCAGCCATGGAAATAAATTATATGAGGTCTTCGTGATACTAGTTGCAAATGTCGGATTCGATGCAGGCATCATCGCTCGAATTGTTTTATAGACTGAACGAAATTGCACGTAATCCAGTGGATGAAGATAACTTGCTGCCAACTCTTTAATATCGGCATTAAATATCCCAAGGACTTGTTTCATCAAACCCTGTCATTATTATTTTTTTCATTGGCAATTATACTTAATTCCTTTTCCACTGCCTTTCCCATGCAATTTCTACTACTTCTTCTTCCTTTTGTTTCCGTTCATCAAGAATCATGATCCAATCTAATGGGAACCATTGCGTTGGAAGCTTTAAAGACGGAAAAATAACAGAGTTACCCGTATTTTGTACTTTGTATTTGTATAAACACTGATCTTTAGGAAGTGTGTAATACATACAACCAGTAGTGAGTCCCAATTTGGACGCCCAGCAACAAGCTCTAGTGTTTTGGCAGACAAATAGAACATCATCTCCTAAACAAGTCACCACCTTCCACTCCTTTGAAGAGAAATCCAACCTCAACACAACTACCGAGTTGAATACCTTTATGTTTTGTCTTGGATGACACCATGTAGAGGTGAACAGAAGATTCGACATAAAATTCTTCTCCTTCTGTATTGCTTAGACTCCCTCCCCATTCATTGTTGTTAGTAATCTCCGGGGGCCTTAAACTGAGGGAAGCATCATTGTTATCCCAAAGCTTTGTTGGATTTTGTATAGATGGGTTTCAAAATACATTTGTATAAAATGTATTGTACCCAATGTAGTCAATTTCGTCCATACCGGCCGAAATATCGGCGATATTACCGGTATCGGACACTGAGCGATAAGGAAATCCCGATATCGCAATACGATTTTTTTGCCGATAATACCGTCCGATACGGGAAATACAGTACACCGATAATATCGGTATTATCGGCGATATTTGTCATTTGCTGTAATTTCTGAGGGCATTTTCGGGATTATAAGAGAAGGGAAGAGATTTAATCCCTAAATCCCATCGATACGCAAAGGGTAGAGATTAAATTCCAAAAATTTCGTTGCAGGTTCTTCTTCTCTATTTTAATGGCGAGATTCAGTTGATTCTATCTTAACAAGAGGTTAGTTTTGATCATTAATCGATTATGTCAATCTATGTCAACTATTTCAAATGGATTATGTCAATCTTTGTTCATACTTTGGTGTATTTTAGGGTTTTTAAGAAAACTATTGGAATGTAATTTGGTTTTGATCATTAACAAATACTGGTAGTCTGGTACCCAAAACTGATGCTAGATTTTTGCAATTTAGGTCCAAGGGAAGATACATCTTATATGCATATCCAACAAAGGGAAAGTCGCTGAAGAAACATCAAAACAGTTCATCTAGCAACTGGGTATTAAAATAGATAGCTCCATGTCTTTACAGATTACAACGATTTTAATTTTTGTGTACTGATTTTCACTGCTTATATATTAATCCCAAAGAAGCTACAGTTGTGTGATAATATTCTTTCTATATTGTCTTTCTTGCTTGGTTCAGGTCTATTTACATACTTATTGCACTTTTGTTTTGTTTGTTTCTGTTTTAGGGATTTGGATTTGAATTTTCTGTTTTACTTATTGCTACTGATTTCCTTAAGATTGGTTGTTGATGGAAATGTTGAGGTTTAATCTGTTGTGTTGTTGATGGAAATGTTGAGGTTTAATTTGTTGTGTTGTTGATGATAGTATTAGTATGTAGTTGCATACATTATCAGTCTGTTCCTGGGATTTAATTTGTTTTATTTCTGTTGTAGGTTGTGATTATGGATTCTTCTAATGCATCAAATTCAAATACGGCAAACACTACCTGTGATTTATTGCCCTCTTCTTCGGCTACTCAAACTAAAGATCCAGCATGGGAATGGGGTGAACGCCAAGACCTAGCAAATCAAAATATAATTACTTGTTTGTTATGTAAGAAATTAATTCGTGGTGGTGGAATTACTAGGCTTAAGGAGCATCTTTTACATATTAAAGGGAATGTTTCTTCATGTCCAAATGTGTCCATTGATATTATGAACAAAGTTGGTCTGGTGAATTCTGTAAAGAGGACCAAAAAAGCTCATAAGGATAACATTGATTTAGCGTATCGGCGTGCAAACAACTCAGATGAAGCCTCTGATGCTGATACCGATGTTGAAGAACAAGAAGTTGAAATTGATGGCAATATGGGCAGTCGTGGTGCTGGTTCTAGTGCTGGTGTGGGTGCTAGTCAACTAGTTTCTCAGAATCAGACAAAGAGAAAGAGGATAAGCCAAAGTAATAGTAGAGGTCCAATTGATTTATATATGAAGACAGACCACCAAAAAACTCAACAGGCCACTCTTGAAAGAGACTCAGCTGTGAAAGAGAAGTTAATGAAGACTGCATGGAAATGCATTTCAGCTTGGATGACTGAGAATTCAGTATCATTTAACACTGTTCGTTGCCCAAGTTTCAAAGAAATGATATATGCAATAGGCGACTATGGGAAAGGTAAGCAGTTGTGATATGCTCAGTTGATTTTAGCTATAATACGTGCTTTAATTTGTTCTTCTTATCGTATATTCATTTGGTTTACTTTTGCTTTTTATGTTGTTTTTTGTTAGCTATGCCCCCACCATCTTACCATCAGATTCGTACGAATCTTTTCAAGGACCGGTTAGTAGAAATGAAGAAATTTGTTGATACATTTAGGGAACATTGGATGAGGTTTGGATGTTCTATCATGTCTGATGGATGGACAGATGGGAAAAAGCGACATCTTATTAACTTTTTGGTGAATTGTCCGAAAGGGACAGTTTTTTTGAAGTCTGTGGATGCGTCAAACAGAACCAATGATGCTGATTTTATACGTGGGCTTGTAAAGGAGGTAATTAATGATGTTGGGGAAGAAAATATAGTTCAGTTCATTACCGATAATGGTTCAAATTTTAAAAAGGCAGGGAAAGATTTAATGCTTGAATACCCAAATATGTTTTGGACTCCTTGTGGTGCTCATTGTGTTCAGTTGATGCTAGAAGAACTTTGTGGCAAGCTTCCACGAATCAAGACAGCCGTCATTCTAGGTAAGAGACTCGTTACATATATTTATGCTCATTTTCAAGTATTAAGCTTAATGAGGGAGATGATCGGTGGTGAATTACATAGGTCTACAAAGACTAGATTTGCAACTCAGTACTACACACTAGAAAGTCTTGCAAAGTATAAAACCCATTTGCAAATAATGTTTGTGAATGATAAGTGGTTGAAAATGAGGTTTGCAAAAGAAACTATGGGAATTAATGTACTTAAAATTGTCACAAGCGGTACATTTTGGGAAGATGTTGATTATTCTTGTAGAGTGCTAAAGCCTTTGGTTAAGGTTGTAAGGTTAGTGGATATCGAGCGCAAACCTACAATGCCTTGTTTTTATGAAGCAATGAGGATAGCAAGGGAGAAACTCGAGGAGAATTTCAGTCAAGATGATAGTACTTGGACTGTAATTAAGGCTATCTTTGATAAAAGATGGAAGAATAACTTCAATCATGCTCTACATTGTGCTGCATATTATTTAAATCCTTCCATATTCTACAAAGTCCCTGCTCATCTAATGGATAATGATCTTAAGTACATAGAAATCAAAAGGGGACTTCATACAGCAATGCAAAGGCTTATTCCCAATGAAGAAGATCTTGAGAAAGCTACAACTGAATTGAGAGACTACAGTGATGCTAACGGGATCTTGGGAACTCCGGTTTGCAAAAAAAGAAGATATAAAGATCAACCTCGTAAGTTTGTTTGTTATGTAAGTTGAAGGTTTGATTACATCTGTGTTACCTATGCATTTGTATAATTATTTTGTCCGTGTTTATGACAGATGATTGGTGGATTACATATGGAGGAATCGATACCCCAAACCTACAAAAATTTGCAATAAGGGTATTGAGTCTTACTTGTTCTGCTTCCCCGTGTGAGCGAAACTGGAGCACATTTCAGAATGTAAGTATTCTAATCTTGTTGAGTCTTACTTGCACTGATTATTTTTCATGTATTACCATTTTCCTGTAAGGGTATTTAGACCATATGTATGCCTGTAATTCAGTTTCCTGAGGTGCCGCGACACACCAAGTTGTAGTGAATGTGTAATGTGTTACCATTGTATACCACTATATGAGCAAGAGTAGGGCATTTTTCAACTGGCTCTTAAAGCCCAAAACAGAACTAGTTTTAGTGTTGCATTCTTCACCATAATTGCATCACTAGGTCTGGTTAATGCATACAAACGAATGTGATTCTTTTTTCCTCGAGTAGATGTCATAATTGAATTTTACAAAAATTTGAAGTATTTACAGTAAGAGAAGGATTGAAACCTGCACCAACATCTAATTTTAAACCCCATGGAGGAGATTTTTAAACCCCATATTCTTTCGATTCTTGTGTATCAATTGGTTTAATTGTCATGGACTCATGTAAAATGGGGATTAGTCAGTTGGTCATTTCTTTTTGAAGCACAGTTAGTCATGATTTGCTGCATGATATTTCTCTAGCCAATCATTTTTTCTCAACATCCATTGGTTCATTGTTCCATATGATGTCATGTGCTAATGATCCAAATCAGTCTATGACCCAAAATCAAAATGATCATGGTATTGTTCTCTGTGCTGCCATCGCTACCTTTGATGGACCGGTGGTGAGTCAATCTAAACCTGTCTTCTCCTTTTCCCTGCATTTAGGGTCGCTAAATACTAAGTTATGTTCCAACACACTTGATTTATATTTGGATTTTCTATTTGGTTCAATTTATAATGATGAACATCAAGATTCAATCTGTTTGATGTGTTTCATTTCATTTACTTATTATCCTTTCGTCTTTCAGTTGCATTCAAAGAAGCGAAATCGCATAAAGCAACAAAAATTGAATGATAGCGTCTTTATTCAATACAACAAGAAATTGGAACGTCGATACAAAGAAATCAGTCAATATAATGATGATCCGAAAGCTCATGATCCCATTTTTCTGGATGAGCGTGATGACAATGATGAATGGTTGGCTTTAGAGAATTTGGATGACTTGGTTGTACAAGGAGATAATGTTATTTTGTATGATTTGCAAGATATTGTTGGTGAAAAAGGTATGCCAGTTGTTGGTAAAAGTGCTTGTATCTCCCGACGCAAATCTACTTATCCAACTGACTCTGAATATAGTGGATATGATACTGATGACTTGATGTTGGACTCTAATTATGGACTACTTGGTGGAGATGATGGATCTACGGAAGATTATGATATCTATGATGAATCGAATGATTTTGATTAAAATTGTAATGTCCATGTTTAATTATGTTTCCAGATTGTGAACTTTAAAGTTGTGAATTCTCCCATTTTTCCAATTTGAACTTCATACGATGACTCTTATGTTTTGAATGAACTTGTTTGTTTTTCTAAAATTGATGCATTTTAATGTTGTATAATTTTGTGTGAAACAATATAAATTATAGATATAAATTTAGAACCGATATCTCCCCGATATTTGAAACCGAGATCTCCCCGATACAATGTTGTACTGTTGTAATATTTTTCAAGAGGTAAGTAAAGATTCGTTGCTCGGACTTGTAAAGATTTAAAAACCAAAAATATGTACAAAATATGTGTCACAATGATCAAGAGACTGGGACTCAGGATTCCACCAATTCTTATACTCATGCGGTTCAACTATCAATTCTAACAGTTATAGCTTATAAATATTGACTCTTTTATTTGCCAAAGATAGATTTTGTAAAACATCAATTGTAAATCACAAGCATGGTGCATCAAAAGCTCTTACGTCTAAGCATACACCATCAAACGACATCACAACTAATTAATAAAAATCATGAAACGATTAATAATAGTGCAAATAGTCATAAAAGAATTCAATAAAATTACCACATGCATGAAAAATGGCTTCCTCCATCATCCCAGTGTTGGGGTTTAGCTCCTCATATTAATCACTTGCTCAAAATACATGTTTATAGCTCAAAAAGTTGATTAAAAGAGTGAAAAGAATGAAAACAGTAATTCTGCGACCCACAGAAGGCGTCCAGAAAAGAACGATAATAAACCTCTGCTGCTGAACTACGACGCCTGACTTCTGCTGTTGACGCTTCTGGAAATAAGTCTGTCCTCGGCAGTCCGTTCTTCGTGTTCTTCAAGCTTCTTCAATGGCGGAACAGCAGCAGGAGAAATTCTGAAACTCTGATTTACGCCTCCTGTGGTGCTCTTCTCGGCCCCAAACTGTTCGACCGCCTTCTTTGGACCCTAAGCAACCTATTTATACACAAAAGGGTCATCGAATCTCTCCCAAATCGCATCGAAATCTCCTCTTTCCTTCCTTGGCAGTCACGGCAATAATTCCTTCCCAAATTTGTTTTACGCGTTTCTGAGCTCTCCCGATTATACAAAACTCTTCCTTAGTTAGAATATGTATCTTTGGAACGAATTTCTTGCCTTTAATCTCTCTGAATTTCCAAATTCGAACCCATGAAGCCGTGTTTCCTTATTTGACTTTGATTCCAATTTCCGGCCATTCCAGCCAATTTGGGTGGAATCCAAAGACTTCACCAGGCCTATTTAGGCCTAAGGAGTAAACCCAATCAATATCAGCCCTTTAGTCTCCAAAAAACTCGATCAAAACTCTAACCCTAAATCTGCCCGTGAAGAGAAACATTTCCCGCCAAATTTTCTTTTTGAATTTTTGGGAAGGAAGTGACCTCCCCCTATCATGTGCTGTTCTCCCTTTAGTACTTTTTTCGGGGTTCCTCCGGGGTATTTCTGGGGTACTTCCGGTACACTTCTGGGGCGCTTCCGGCACTCTATCAACGGAGGTCCAACCGCCGCATTTTCAGCCAATTTCGCTGCAAATCTTTATTCTTCTAAAAACACCTACAAATAAATAAAATAACCAAATAAGTACAAAATTGAGCACTAACACTATATACAATTGAGCTATATTAGACACATAAATGCGTCTATCATGTACCAGTGTACCGGTCCTTAGCCGAGACAAACCGGTATCCGATATTGACTACATTGATTGTACCTATTCAGTTAGTTACAGTAACCAACTCCAAGTGGTTACGTAGATACTGATCCTAACAGGCAGGTAGAATTGGTGAAGAGTTGTGTTGGTTTGTTGTCATTAATGTCACTAGACACATTCCCATGAAGAGATGGATTAAAGGGTTTCATTCCATGAGACACATCCATACAAAGCATTGCTATTGGATGGTCACGTGTCTGTTCAATCTCTATATATACATAGAGGAACTGACTTCCCAAAAGAGGAAATCCTTCTCTCTTATTCTTAGAACTCTTCTTCTCTACCAATACTGTAGTGTCTTATGTTTATGCTTACTGTGCATATACATTGTGCTTTGCCGTAGACTTATTTCTTATTGTTCACAAGAATCCAGTGTAAGAGAGTGCACTCTTACATGATTGAGATCGTTGAATCTTGGAGAATAGACGCCATTAAACTGTTTGCACCTAAGGGGCGAAATCTATTCTTAAGGACAGTGAACATCTTCACGCCTCGATCAAGTTGTACTCGCATTTATAACATCCATTGCCTTAGATTTCCAACAATCTTAAGAATAGATTTTCATGGGTGCTATAAAAGTTTAGTGCTCGTTCTCGTCCTGGTGTTTTGAAGATTGGACGTGCAACATTTGGCGCAGTATTTGGCGCAATCAAAACCAAGTGAAAGTTCTGAGCAATATGAATAAGCAGGTTAGATTGAAATTTTGATTTCAACGTTCGATTCAATATTTTTATTTCATATTTGTTAATGAGGAACTTTGTAGTTTGCTGATTTTGAGACAAAGTGGGTCGAACACAAAGGTGTTTGATAAATTGTCTTGGTCAAATCATTGTAATTTTGATGAAAAAACTAGTAACTGGATGTAATGCTCAAGAGACATCTAACTTGGTTAATGGTTACAGTACCATTCAACATCCCCAATATCATTGTGCTATGACACATTGATTTTGTATTATTTTCATGATATTTTATGAGTATCATGAAATGTGGGGGAGAAAAGAGATGTTATCGCTGTCCTTATGTGTGTATGCAGTGATCTTTATGGATGCGTACAGTGAACATTTTGAGTGCATGTTCGTCGTAAATGTGTGCGAGCATCATAAGAGTTTAAGAGGGTCATTTGAAAATTGCCATCGAGCAGTTAGGGCATTTTTTAGCAATACGCTTTATTTCCTGCTCATTAACATACACATTTATCCTAATCCTGTCCAGCTCTTTAAGCTGTTGCTTAGTCATTATAGGCTGACCACTCTGTGCAGGTTGACGATTCTGGGCAGGTAATAACAGAGATATCAGATTCTTAATTACATAACTTTGGAATATCTAGCAAACTTAGAAGTAGACATATTCTGGATTAAATTTTCGTGTGTCTGTATATATGTGTATATACGTTTGTTACCTGCAAGAACTCAAGCTTCTCTTCTAGTGTCATACATGGAACTCCAACATGAAGTTTATCTCTACAACGACTACAGAAGGTAAAGAAGCACTCGGTACATTGAGCGAGGTGGTCCTCGTCCTCTAAACAAGCCATATCACATCTAGGGCAATAAACTATATCAGACATTGAATCAAGTGTCTTATGAAACAATAGTGACTCCCATTGTTCAAATGTTTCATCCCCAAGCAAGCTTTTAATCAAACCAGGAGGAACTAGTTCACTGCATTTTATTTGCGGACATAGTATTGCCCCGCCTTCCTTTGCTTGCATGGTTGAATATGTCACCATGCAATTGCGACAGAAGAAATGCTTACACGGCAATTTTACAAACCTGGTTCCTGTTAAAAGGAGATATGGATGTCACATCAATTCACTGCGTGCAACATGGTAAACTTAATTTTTACACTGAAATAGTATAGCAAAAGAGAATATGGATTACAAATTTGAGATACCTGGATGATCATTTAGACAAATTCAGCATTCATGTAGGTTTTGGAAGAATTCTTCATTGAGTTTGTCATCATTATAGTTCAGGATCAAACGTGTATCGACATCTGGAGAGACACTTTCCGAAATGGCACGTCTATCTCCAGCATTATCTACTTTTCCAAATGATGCAGTAAGCGGTATTCTATTACCAAACTCTAAGTAGGAGAGAGATGAATTCTGTATCCAATCCGCCCATGGATAAACAATTTCCTGCCCTGATTGATCCGTCCAAATCGTATCCAACATTTTACACAAGCTAGATATCCTCATAGCATCCAGCCACTGAACAGAAATAGTAAAACAAGGAGCAGAATGGCTTGGGTATGCCTTGGATAGTAAACATGTTAATAATATTGGGGGAAGATACTGAACTTTGAATGATTCGTTGGAATTAACAGGTGTTGCGATTGTTTCACTGCCTAATTTGCTAAATTCGACTTCTCCATCACATGAGCCAATCTTAGTATACACTATAAGTTCACTGGGAACATCAATATGTATATATATCTGCAGAGATTATTGTTTTCAATTATTTAGAAAATAAAATTGTTTAACAGGTACTTGCAAATTAATTAAACTGGGTACTTGCAAATCAACCTGGAATGACCGTAAGCCATCTTGTCTATCAAGTACAATGAAATTTTCACCATATATAGCCTCCATTGCTTGTATCTGCATGCAAAGAAGAAGATTGACATGAAAAGAGAAATTAGCCTTGCTGCTTTCCGAGGTTAATTTGGAATTAACATTCTGAGTTGTGCATGAGAAACAAAAGAAAGTAACTTTCTGAGTTGGAAACATTTACCTCCTCTTCCTGCAACCGACCATTAACTCTCAGCTGTTCTTCTGATAACAATTTGGGTTCTTGGGAGACAAATAAAATCTCTTCTAGCCGACTACTAATAACATCAACTTCATCTTTAGATTTCTCACTTTCTCGTTCTCCCTCCTTCTTTTCGTTGTTAGAAACTGATAAACACACTTCGGATGCAGCTGTTTTCTCAATAACATGGGGTTGTTGATTTGGATAAAATCCATTAGACTTGAGATCATTGGGATGCTTTCGAACTGACCCCACAGAAGGGAAAAATATGGTTTAGTTCAAAATCACATCAAAATATACTAGTTAGTCCACACCCATTCAACTAGGTACAAATTAGTCTATCATTTATTTGAAATGTGGAAAGTACACCAATAGCCCTTGTTATTACAATTTAGTCCAAATATTTGCGGTTTAGTCTACGATGACTTATGACGATGTCATCAATTTTAAATAATTTAAAAACGATTTATTTTTCGAACCGCACGTCCAAAATTCATGAACTTTATATATTCGGAAAGCTCTTTCCGATAGCTACAAAAAGAGTACCCATATGACTATATAATTTTCAACTTTTAAAAAAATTAATTGTTGTGTACAAAAAAAAGTACTCATGCACAAAAAAATTCATAAGCTTATGTAATCGGTTTTTCACATGTGCACCATTTTGTACACATCTAAAAAATGTATATAAAATTAGTCACTCACACACACACTCGGACATGCTTCTTCATGAAAATTACACTGGGACACCAATACGTACACCCCTGCAAAACATATATAAAACCAATTAAAATCTACTTTTTTCATGGAAAATACACTAGCGCATTAATATGCACACCCTTGGAAACCATGCATAAAAGTGATCATTCATAACCAAACACAAACCTACTTTTTGATGGGAATTACACAAGTGCGCCAATAGGTGCATCCGTCCAAAACATGCATAAAATCGGTCATTCATAACCACACACAAACCTATTTATTCATGGAATTACACTGGTGCACCAATATGTACACCCCTACACAGATGCATAAAATCTATTATACAAAACCACACACAAACCTAATTTTTCATGGGAATTACATAGGTGCAACAGTATGTACATCCCTCCAAAACATGCATAAAATCAATTATTCGTATCCACGCACAAACCTACCTTTTTATGGAAATTACATAGGTGTACCAATATGTACAACGCTTCAAAACATGCATAAAAATGATCATTCACAACCACACAATAACCTACTTTTTCATGGGAATTCCACTGGTGAACCAATACGTACACCCCCGTAAAATATGTTGAAAAACGATCGTTCATAACCATACAGAGACTTACTTTTTCATGGGAATTACACAGGTGCAGCAATATATACACCACTTCAAAACATGCATAAAGTCAATCATTCACAACCATACACAAATCTATTTTTTCATGAGAATTACACAAGTGCACCGGTATGTACACCACTGTAAAACATAGGAAGTAGGTTTTCATGGGAAACATACTTTTTCATAGGATTTACGCAGGTGCATCAATATCCACACCCTGAAAACATGCCTAAAACCAATTATCATAACCATACACAAACCTACTTTCTCATGGAAAATACACAGGTGTACCTATATGTACACCGCTGCAAAACATGCATCAAATCTATCATTCATAATCACACACAAACCTAATTTTTCATGTGAATTGCACAGGTGTACCAATATGTACACACCTACAAAATATGCATTAAATCGATCATTTATACCCATATGTAGACTTATTTTCATGGAAAATACACTGGTGCACCAAGATGTTCCCCCTATAAAACATATAATCAAACGTATTTCATGGTAATTACACATGTGTACAACTATGTACACAAGTATGTACAATTATGTACACAAGTATACCCAGAACATGTGTGTAATTATGTGGATAATGATTAATAGGTGTACAACTACAAGTTGTTTTACAGCTATAGCACCTCAACTAATCAACTCAAATCTTATATTGTATTTGTTACTTTAGGTTTCTATGTCTGATATATTATCACACAAATAAAAGTAAAAACTTCGATTCAGGGAGTCAATCCATATTATATGTGGTTTTCCTCATCGGAGGCCGATATGGATCACTGTGGTGATTCCTCGAGTCAGGGAGAAATCTGTGTTTGTTGTGTATTAGACAAGTTTAAATGCAAATACTAGTTTGATAGATTCAGGTTCGTAATCAATGTAGAAACAAAGTGCACGAATTGTTGGTGCACAAATAAGTACACCGGTACAATAAAACCAATGCACGTGAAGGTTCTAATAGATTATCTTCACAACTTTTACAAGAAAATGAATAAGTGGTTAGAGAGGCTACATGTGAAGAATTTACCTTGCAAACTTTATTATTGTGAGATGCTAACACGAGATAACAACATGGCGGTACATATATCTGCTGGGAAACATGTGCATCACGTCGAAATGATTTTAGAAATCAACCAGCCCAACTGAGTAGTTAAAAAATAAAATGTCACGCACAAAAATCTGGAAACAAAAACAAAAACACATTAAAAAAGTCAGCAGTACTTACATCTTCGTTTGGATCTGAAAGTCCAATCCGTCAATTCTACCAAACCTACAAAGTGCCGGGTACAGTACCGGAACTTGGCTAAGAACTTCTTTTTTATTTGGAATTTGGAGTCGCAATGTACCCTGCCATTAAATTACTGACCCTGGCCCTACAATAAAGAAGGAGACAATAAGGATGTAAAGGAAAAGGACAAACAGAAGCACTTAAATTACTCATGAGGCATACCACGTATATGTAATAGAAGCCAACTATAACATAATTAAATTAAAAGCCAAGCGTAGCCCATCAACAAGTTACACTAAATACGCTCAATACAACAATTGCCTGAGCACAAAAAGCAAAAGATCAATATATTAGTTCACAAAGATATCTATTTTAGAACAGAAAGAAACGGAAAAATCAAAAGGAAAAATTAAGAAAAATCTCAAAATAATAAAAATAGACAATGATAAATTAAGAAAAATGTAAACATAAGAAAAATGGACAATGATTAAAGTAGAAAGTATAACTCTAATGACAAAAAAACGGAACTTCAAAGTTCACCATTTCCGATTCGCAACAGTATATTAACTTTCAAGTTGTGCAATGAACGAAAGCAAAACCTTCTTGCAAAATTAGCAGCGGAATCATTAGATAATTAAAATAGAAAGGCAACAATTAGGTGTACACAATTCTACACTGTTTAAAATTCTCACCGCCATTCGTACGACAAGTATAAGACATATAAAAACACTATGTAAAGTATATTTGTGAGTCTTGTGGATGGAAATCTGATATTACTACTGATTATATCGCAAGTGTACTACTGTACTAGTTTCATACGTGTTCTTAGTAAATGATCGGAAGAAAAATAAATGTAACAAGTAATTAGTTTACTTTTGTCTTACATAAGAAAGTAAAAACCAAAATATTCAAAGGCATAATCACGTCAAAAGACTTCTCTGCCAATTATCCTTTGAACCGGTGAGCTATAGGACATTACCTAATTGACTATCATCCTAAGGTCTACCGAACTCAACCTACTGCCTTTTTAGGATCTACAATGATCCGTGCTCTCAACTCAACCTCATTCGTAGTAGTCCATGGCTTTAATAGTTTCCAAGCACATACCATAATACACCACCATTTTTATCTATAAGACTATAAAGCATCATCATGCAATTCAGATGATATGAAAAACTAGAGTTTTAGATCTAAAGATACCAGGATATGGGTACAAGAGTACTAAAACAACATACTAAAATTAGACATGAAACCATATGGACGATGTGTATCAATTAACCACCAAATAGAGATTCCTAATCCTAATTTCTATGAACTGATAGTTTCTGAGATTAAGAATTACATTGCAAACATGGTTTAACCATCAAATTGCAATTAAAAGCTGACTGGTAGAGAATTTACAACGGATTCTTCGAATCCAAATAAATAAACTTGAAGTGACTGTTTCTACCCAGCATACATCATATTTTTCCATACAATGGCATATATTTAAACTTATGAATCAAAAAAGAAACTGAAATTGAAACCGAGTAATTATTAGGTTGTTGAAATCGTTAAAAAAAATCTAAAATCGACTCTGAAATCTGTAGGATTTCCTACAACTACAAAAACTACAAAATCGGTAAATTAACAGTTGCAATTAAACCAAATGATAAGAATAGATTGCATTTATCTTTCCGAACGCTTTCAACGACGGATTCTTCAATGTTGAAATTGAATCTCGTCAAGGTTTCTCCTGGATTGAGTTAATCTTCCAAAAGAAAATACAGATGATAAGAGTTTGGGTTCTCAAGTTGAGATTCTCAGATTTATAATTGGCGATTCAACTTTCATTGAGAAGAGATTAGGTTTATGATTTGTTTTTCACGGAAGAATTTTTTCAGACATGGAAAAAAAAACTGAAATTCGAAGAAGTAATATGACTGATGATAGGTATTTTCGGTATTGAATAATGTCGATTTGGACTAAATCGTTCATAGAAGGATCAACTCGTTCAAGATTTGGTAAATTTGGACCTCCTAGTACTAGGCTTGAAGGGACAGGACTGGAGTGTCCAAAGCCCACTAAAAATGGGACTAAACGTCAACTCATGGTACTTGTTGTGATGACAATATTAATTTGTTAATCATGTGTTGAAATCTAGATTAAATTACTTGTTGGAAAGATAATTGGTATTATAAACTCAGGTGTGAAATTCAAATGGAGGAATTGTGTTATTATCAATAATGTAATGAATCGTAAATTAGATTATTTGATTGAAATATTATTGGCGTTGTCAATTCATGTTTGGAATCTAAACAAGATAATTTATTAGAAACATTATTGGTAATGTTATTGTCGAATATAACATTGATTCGTCGAAGTCGTGATGTGTTTATTGGTATATGTATTTGCTTGATAAAACGATTATGTTTGCGCATCTTTGGAGAGTTGGGAATGCATTCTATCGAGCTGTCATCTCACCCCAATTGACATCCTTGCAGATTTATCAGAGTGGCGCAGCGAAAGCTAGGAATGAGTAGCTTAGTGATTGAACTATTTATTTATAATTGTTTGACATGTAATTTGATATCAATGTTTGTTGAGAATATAACTTAAGATATTTAAATAGTGAATTATTGTTTTATAAGGATTCAATTTAAGATATCAATGTTTAAATAGAGAAATATATGCCTAAGTCTCTTTCCGACCCGTAACGCTTTGACTTCGGATCTCCATACGGGTTTGGCCCTGGGCCGGAACTCGGGGTGTTACAAGTTGGTATCAGAGCTCTAGGATTTAGAACTTGAATGGGACCATAAATAAATTATTTGATATGTTTATGTGATGCTAAGCGTGCTTGTTTGACTTGATTGGTTTATTGCTTGCTTCATCGTATTAATTGTATTCTAGTTTTGGTGTAATTCATGCGACTATGAATTGTGTGTTAGATTGAAATGCTTTTAAAATTTTGAGATGATAAGCATTTTTCTAAATTTCGGGAAGAAATTTATTTTAAGGGTGATAGAATGTAATACCCGGTATTTTTATTTACCTATTCGGGTCGGGTTGTATACGAGTTAGGTAACCTTTTTGTTACGGTTATTTTTCTTTCCTTTGCCTTAGTCTATTTGGGTTTATTTAATTAGAAAGCTACTAGTTAGGTTGTAAAAATAATCACCTAATTATAATTTTATAATTTAATAAATTTGAGGAAATTGAAAGGGTAGTTAAATATAAAAATAAAATAAAAAAAGAAAAATGATTAGATTAGAAAACCAAAAGAACTAGAAAGAAAGAGAAGAAGACGGAGCTAGTTTTAGAGAAGAAGGCTATGGAGAACTTAGAGGAGATTATAGCTAATAAAAGGTAGAATGTTTAATCCCTTTATCTTTTGGTGTTTGTCCTTGTGTGTTTCCATGTATGATTTTGTATAGTTAGGCTTCTGAAATTTATTTGCGTAATTTTATGCATCCGATTGATGATCAGGTTGGTTCTTGTGATATATAATATGATTCGGTTTTACTGGTTAAAATTTGAGAATAAGACACCGTAAATTCCGTTGAATATTTCTTTTAGTTTCGATAAGGATTTCAAAATTTCTGGCCAGTTTCTCTTTGTTGTGGTTTTGGTGTGTTTAGGAAATCTTAACGATTTTATAATGATTTATAGTCTTGACAAAAGTCGTATATGTTTGTGATATCTTTCATTGTGCTTTTGGTTTGCTCAATTCCAGGTTAATATGAATTTATCATGAATTGTTTGGTAATGACATGTAATCTGCCAAGTTTTTAGAATGTCATTGTAAATTCAATAAGTTTTGTTTGGACCGTTAGTTTTATGTGAAATTCTGATAAGTGGTTTTTTATTGAGTTATGTAGGTTTTACTGAAATTTTAGAAAGATCGGATGAATTATTCACCTTGACTTGTATGATGTAAAATGCTTGCAATTAACTTGTTTGTATAAATGCTTGATTGAAATTCAAGTTGTTAAGCCATGGTTGCTTGTATTGTTTGTAAAAATGATTTCAAATATTGAAATGAGTTCGTGTTTTACCGTTAGATGAAATATGGTTTCAAGCTAATGGCGGGTAATGATCCCCGAGACTTAAATGGGTAATGATCCCCATGGGAACTTGTGTTTTCCAACCATCGATGGCGGATGTCCGTGCCGGTAAACGATAGGTGGTGTACGAACAAAGGTTTTCGTACGATGAATGAAACGGGTAATGATACCCGAGAGCAGATGGGTATGATCCCCATAGGAACTTTTGTTCCTGACCATCGATAGAAGTTGTCCGTGCCGATAAACGATAGGTGGTGTACGAACCAAGGTTTTCGTACAGTGAATTCGTGGTTACTTGTTGTGATCACAATATTAATTTGTGAATCATGTGTTGAAATCTAGATTAAATGACTTGTTGGAAACATAATTGGTATTATGAACTCAGGTGTGAAATTCAAATGGAGGAATTGTGTTATTATCAATAATGTAATGAATCGTAAATTAGATTATCTGTTTGAAATATTATTGGCGTTTTCAATTCATGATTGGAATCTAAACAAGATAATTTATTAGAAACATTATTGGTAATGTTATTATCGAATATAACATTGATTCGTCAAAGTCGTGATGTGTTTATTGGTATATGTATTTGCTTGATAAAATGATTATGTTTGCGCATCTTTGGAGAGTTGGGAATGCATTCTATTGAGCTGTCATCTCACCACAATTGACATCCTTGCAGATTTATCAGAGTGGCGAAGCGAAAGCTAGGAATGAGTAGCTTAGTGATTGAATTGTTTATTTATAATTGCTTGACATGTAATTTGATATCAATGTTTGTTGAGAATATAACTTAAGATATTTAAATAGTGAATTATTGTTTTATAAGGCTTCAATTTAAGATATCAATGTTTAAATAGAGAAATATATGCCTAAGTCTCTTTCCGACCCGTAACGCTTTGAGTTCGGATCTCCATACGGGTTTGACCCTGGTCCGGAACTCGGGGTGTTACAAGTTGGTATCATAGCTCTAGGCTTTAGAACTTGAATGAGATATTAAATAAATTATTTGATATGTTTATGTGATGCAAAGCGTGCTTGTTTGACTTGATTGGTTTATTTCTTGCTTCATCGTATTAGTTGTATTCTAGTTTTGGTGTAATTCATGCGACTATGAATTGTGTGCTAGATTGAAATGATTTTAGAATTTTGAGATGATAAGCATTTTTCTAAATTTCGGGAAGAAATTTCTTTTAAGGGTGATAGAATGTAATACTCGGTATTTTAATTTACCTATTCGGGTCGGGTTGTATACGAATTAGGTAACCTTTTTGTTACGGTTATTTTTCTTTCCTTTGCCTTAGTCTATTTGGGTTTATTTAATTAGAAAGCTACTAGTTAGGTTGTAAAAATAATCACCTAATTATAATTTTATAAGTTAATAAATTTGAGGAAATTGAAAGGGTAGTTAAATATGAAAATAATATAAAAAAAGAAAAAGAATTAGATTAGAAAAACAAAAGAACTAGCAAGAAAGAGAAGAAGATGGAGCTAGGTTTTAGAGAAGAAGGCTATGGAGAACTTAGAGGAGATTATAGCTAATAAAAGGTAGAATGTTTAATCCCTTTATCTTTTGGTGTTTGTCCTTGTGTGTTTCCTTGTACGATTTTGTATAGTTTAGCTTCTGAAATTTATTTGCATAATTTTATGCATCCGATTGATCTTCAGGTTGGTTCTTGTGATATATAGTATGATTCAGTTTTACTGGTTAAAATATGAGAATAAGCCATCGTAAATTCACCGTTGAATATTTCTTTTAGTTTCGATAAGGATTTCAAAATTTCTGGCCAGTTTCTCTTTGCTGTGGTTTTGGTGTGTTTAGGAAATCTTAACAATTTTATAATGATTTATAGTCTTGACAAAAGTCGTATATATTTGTGAAATCTTTCATTGTGCTTTGGGTTTGCTCAATTCCAGGTGAATATGAATTTATCATGAATTTTTTGGTAATGACATGTAATCTGCCATGTTTTTAGAATGTTATTGTAAATTCAATAAGTTTTGTTTGGACCGTTAGTTATATGTGAAATTTTGATAAGTGGTTTTTTATTGGGTTATGTAGGTTCTACGGAAATTTTAGAAAGATCGGATGAATTATTCACCTTGACTTGTATGACGTAAAATTCTTGCAACTAACTTGTTTGCATAAATGCTTGATTGAAATTCATGTTGTTAAGCCATGGTTGCTTGTATTGTTTGTAAAAATGATTTCGAATATTTAAATGAGTTCATGTTTTACCGTTAGATGAAATATGTTTTCAAGCTAACGGCGGGTAATGATCCCCGAGATTTAAATGGGTAATGATCCCCATGGGAACTTGTGTTTTCCAACCATCGATGGCGGATGTTCGTGCCGGTAAACGATAGGTGCTGTACGAATAAAGGTTTTCGTACGATGAATGAAACGGGTAATGATCCCCTAGAGCAGATGGGTATGATCCCCATAAGAAATTTTGTTCCTGACCATCGATAGAGGTTGTCCGTGCCGATAAACGATAGGTGGTGTACGAACCAAGGTTTTCGTACCGTGAACTCATGGTTACTTGTTGTGATGACAATATTAATTTGTGAATCATGTGTTGAAATCTAGATTAAATGACTTGTTGGAAACATAATTGTTGTTATGAACTCAGGTGTGAAATTCAAATGGATGAATTATGTTATTATCAATACTGTAATGAATCTTAAATTAGATTATTCGTTTGAAATATTATTGGCGTTATGAATTCATGATTGGAATCTAAACAAGATAATTTATTAGAAAAATTATTGGTAATGTTATTGTCGAATATAACATTGATTCGTCGAAGTCGTGATGTGTTTCTTGGTATATGTATTTGCTTGATAAAATGATTATGTTTGCGCATCTTTGGAGAGTTGGGAATGCATTCTATTGAGCTGTCATCTCACCGCAATTGACATCCTTGCAGATTTATCAGAGTGGCGCAGCGAAAGTTAGAAATGAGTAGCTTAGTGATTGAATTGTTTATTTATAATTGCTTGACATGTAATTTGATATCAATGTTTGTTGAGAATATAACTTAAGATATTTAAATAGTGAATTATTGTTTCATAAGGCTTCAATTTAAGATATCAATTTTTAAATAAAGAAATATATGCCTAAGTCTCTTTCCGACCCGTAACGCTTTGAGTTCGGATTTCCATACATGTTTGACCCTGGTCTGAAACTCGGGGTGTTACAAGTTGGTATCATAGCTCTAGGCTTTAGATCCTGAATGGGCTATAAATAAATTATTTGATATGTTTATGTGATGCTAAGCGTGCTTGTTTGACTTGATTGGTGTATTGCTTGCTTCATCGTATTAGTTGTATTCTATTTTTGGTGTAATTCATGCGACTATAAATTGTGTGCTAGATTGAAATGCTTTTTGAATTTTGAGATGGTAAGCATTTTTCTAAATTTCGGGACGCAATTTCTTTTAAGGGTGATATAATGTAATACCCGGTATTTTTATTTACCTATTCGGGTCGGGTTGTATACGAGTTAGGTAACCTTTTTGTTACGGTTATTTTTATTTCCTTTGCCTTAGTCTATTTGGGTTTATTTAATTAGAAAGATACTAGTTAGGTTGTAAAAATAATCACCTAATTATAATTTTATAAGTTAACAAATTTGAGGAAATTGAAAGGGTAGTTAAATATAAAAATAAAATAAAAAAAGAAAAAGAATTACATTAAAAATCCAAAAGAACTAGAAAGAAAGAGAAGAAGATGGATCTAGGTTTTAGAGAAGAATGCTATGGATAACTTAGAAGAGATTATAGCTAATAAAAGGTAGAATGTTTAATCCCTTTATCTTTTGGTGTTTGTCCTTGTGTGTTTCCTTGTATGATTTTGTATAGTTAGGCTTCTGAAATTTATCTGCGTAATTTTATGCATCCGATTGATGATCAAGTTGTTTCTTGTGATATATAACATGATTCGGTTTTACTGGTTAAAATTTGAGAATAATCCACCGTAAATGCACCGTTGATTATTTCTTTTATTTTCGATAAGGATTTCTGAATTTCTGGCCAGTTTCTCTTTGCTGTGGTTTTGGTGTGTTTAGGAAATCTTAACGATTTTATAATGATTTATTGTCTTGACAAAAGTCGTAGATATTTTTGATATCTTTCATTGTGCTTTGGGTTTGCTCAATTTCAGGTTAATATGAATTTATCATGAATTTTTTGGTAATGACATGTAATCTTCCAAGTTTTTATAATGTCATTGTAAATTCAATAAGTTTTGTTTGGACCGTTAGTTTTATGTGAAATTTTCATAAGTGGTTTTTTATTGAGTTATGTAGGTTCTACTGAAATTTTAGAAAGATCGGATGAATTATTCACCTTGACGTGTATGATGTAAAATGCTTGCAATTAAGTTGTTTGCATAAATGCTTGATTGAAATTCATGTTGTTAAGCCATGGTTGATTGTAAAAATGATTTAAAATATTGAAATGAGTTCATGTTTTACCGTTAGATGAAATATGGTTTAAAGCTAACGGCGGGTAATGATCCCCGAGAGTTAAATGGGTAATGATCCCCATGGGAACTTGTGTTTTCCAACCATCGATGGCGGTTGTCCGTGTCGGTAAACGATAGGTGGTGTACGAACAAAGGTTTTTGTACGGTGAATGAAACGGGTAATGATCCCCGAGAGCAGATGGGTATGATCCCCATAGGAAATTTTGTTCCTGACCATCGATGGAGGTTGTCTGTGCCGATAAACGATAGGTGGTGTACGAACCAAGGTTTTCGTATCGTCAACTCATGGTTACTTGTTGTGATGACAATATTAATTTGTGAATCATGTGTTGAAATCTAGATTAAATGACTTGTTGGAAACATAATTGGTGTTATGAATTCAGGTGTGAAATGCAAATGGATGAATTGTGTTATTATCAATACTGTAATGAATCTTAAATTAGATTATTCGTTTGAAATATTATTAGCGTTGTGAATTCATGATTTGAATCTAAACAAGATAATTTATTAGAAACATTATTGGTAATGTGATTGTCGAATATAACATTGATTCATCGAAGTCGTGATGTGTTTCTTGGTATATGTATTTGCTTGATAAAATGATTATGTTTGCGCATCTTTGGAGAGTTGGGAATGCATTCTATTGAGCTGTCATCTCACCGCAATTGACATCCTTGCAGATTTATCAGAGTGGCGCAACGAAAGTTAGAAATGAGTAGCTTAGTGATTGAATTGTTTATTTATAATTGCTTGACATGTAATTTGATATCAATGTTTGTTGAGAATATAACTTAAGATATTTAAATAGTGAATTATTGTTTCATAAGGCTTCAATTTAAGATATCAATTTTTAAATAAAGAAATATATGCCTAAGTCTCTTTCCGACCCGTAACGCTTTGAGTTCGGATTTCCATACATGTTTGACCCTGGTCTGAAACTCGGGGTGTTACAAGTTGGTATCATAGCTCTAGGCTTTAGATCCTGAATGGGCTATAAATAAATTATTTGATATGTTTATGTGATGCTAAGCGTGCTTGTTTGACTTGATTGGTGTATTGCTTGCTTCATCGTATTAGTTGTATTCTATTTTTGGTGTAATTCATGCGACTATAAATTGTGTGCTAGATTGAAATGCTTTTTGAATTTTGAGATGGTAAGCATTTTTCTAAATTTCGGGACGCAATTTCTTTTAAGGGTGATATAATGTAATACCCGGTATTTTTATTTACCTATTCGGGTCGGGTTGTATACGAGTTAGGTAACCTTTTTGTTACGGTTATTTTTATTTCCTTTGCCTTAGTCTATTTGGGTTTATTTAATTAGAAAGATACTAGTTAGGTTGTAAAAATAATCACCTAATTATAATTTTATAAGTTAACAAATTTGAGGAAATTGAAAGGGTAGTTAAATATAAAAATAAAATAAAAAAAAGTAAAAGAATTACATTAAAAATCCAAAAGAACTAGAAAGAAAGAGAAGAAGATGGATCTAGGTTTTAGAGAAGAATGCTATGGATAACTTAGAAGAGATTATAGCTAATAAAAGGTAGAATGTTTAATCCCTTTATCTTTTGGTGTTTGTCCTTGTGTGTTTCCTTGTATGATTTTGTATAGTTAGGCTTCTGAAATTTATCTGCGTAATTTTATGCATCCGATTGATGATCAAGTTGTTTCTTGTGATATATAACATGATTCGGTTTTACTGGTTAAAATTTGAGAATAATCCACCGTAAATGCACCGTTGATTATTTCTTTTATTTTCGATAAGGATTTCTGAATTTCTGGCCAGTTTCTCTTTGCTGTGGTTTTGGTGTGTTTAGGAAATCTTAACGATTTTATAATGATTTATAGTCTTGACAAAAGTCGTAGATATTTTTGAAATCTTTCATTGTGCTTTGGGTTTGCTCAATTTCAGGTTAATATGAATTTATCATGAATTTTTTGGTAATGACATGTAATCTTCCAAGTTTTTATAATGTCATTGTAAATTCAATAAGTTTTGTTTGGACCGTTAGTTTTATGTGAAATTTTCATAAGTGGTTTTTTATTGAGTTATGTAGGTTCTACTGAAATTTTAGAAAGATCGGATGAATTATTCACCTTGACGTGTATGATGTAAAATGCTTGCAATTAAGTTGTTTGCATAAATGCTTGATTGAAATTCATGTTGTTAAGCCATGGTTGATTGTAAAAATGATTTAAAATATTGAAATGAGTTCATGTTTTACCGTTAGATGAAATATGGTTTAAAGCTAACGGCGGGTAATGATCCCCGAGAGTTAAATGGGTAATGATCCCCATGGGAACTTGTGTTTTCCAACCATCGATGGCGGTTGTCCGTGTCGGTAAACGATAGGTGGTGTACGAACAAAGGTTTTTGTACGGTGAATGAAACGGGTAATGATCCCCGAGAGCAGATGGGTATGATCCCCATAGGAACTTTTGTTCCTGACCATCGATGGAGGTTGTCTGTGCCGATAAACGATAGGTGGTGTACGAACCAAGGTTTTCGTATCGTCAACTCATGGTTACTTGTTGTGATGACAATATTAATTTGTGAATCATGTGTTGAAATCTAGATTAAATGACTTGTTGGAAACATAATTGGTGTTATGAATTCAGGTGTGAAATGCAAATGGATGAATTGTGTTATTATCAATAATGTAATAAATCGTAAATTAGATTATTTGTTTGAAATATTATTAGCGTTGTGAATTCATGATTTGAATCTAAACAAGATAATTTATTAGAAACATTATTGGTAATGTGATTGTCGAATATAACATTGATTCATCGAAGTCGTGATGTGTTTCTTGGTATATGTATTTGCTTGATAAAATGATTATGTTTGCGCATCTTTGGAGAGTTTGGAATGCATTCTATTGAGCTGTCATCTCACCCCAATTGACATCCTTGCAGATTTATCAGAGTGGCACAGCGAAAGCTAGGAATGAGTAGCTTAGTGATTGAACTGTTTATTTATAATTGCTTGACATGTAATTTGATATCAATGTTTGTTGAGAATATAACTTAAGATATTTAAATAGTGAATTATTCTTTCATAAGGTTTCAATTTAATATATCAATGTTTAAATAGAGAAATATATGCTAAGTATCTTTCCGACCCGTAACGCTTTCAGTTCGGATCTCCATACGGGTTTGATCCTGGTCCGAAACTCGGGGTGTTACAAGTTGGTATCAGATCTCTAGGCTTTAGATTTTGAATGGGACATAAATAAAATATTTGATATGTTTATGTGATGCCAAGCGTGCTTGTTAGACTTGATTGGTGTATTGCTTGCTTCATCGTATTAGTTGTATTCTAGTTTTGGTGTAATTCATGCGACTATGAATTGTGTGCTAGATTGAAATGCTTTTAGAATTTTGAGATGAAATGCTTTTAAGGGTGATAGAATGTAATACCCGGTATTTTTATTTATTTATTCGGGTCGGGTTATATACGAGTTAGGTAACCTTTTTGTTACGGTTATTTTTCTTTCCTTTGCCTTAGTCTATTTGGGTTTATTTAATTAGAAAGCTACTAGTTAGGCTGTAAAAATAATCACCTAATTATAATTTTATAAGTTAATAAATTTGAGGAAATTGAAAAGGTAGTTAAATATAAAAATAAAATAATAAAAAAAAAAATTAGATTAGAAAACCAAAAGAACTAGAAATAAAGAGAAGAAGATGGAGCTAGGTTTTAGAGAAGAAGTCTATGGAGAACTTAGAGGAGATTATAGCTAATAAAAGGTAGAATGTTTAATCCCTTTATATTTTTGTGTTTGTCCTTGTGTGTTTCCTTGTATGATTTTGTATAGTTAGGCTTCTGAAATTTATCTGCGTAATTTTATGCATCCGATTGATGATCAAGTTGTTTCTTGTGATATATAACATGATTCGGTTTTACTGGTTAAAATTTGAGAATAATCCACCGTAAATGCACCGTTGAATATTTCTTTTATTTTCGATAAGTATTTCTGAATTTCTGGCCAGTTTCTCTTTGCTGTGGTTTTGGTGTGTTTAGGAAATCTTAACGATTTTATAATGATTTATAGTCTTGACAAAAGTCGTAGATATTTGTGTTATCTTTCATTGTGCTTTGGGTTTGTTCATTTCCAGGTTAATCTGAGTTTATCATGAATTTTTTGTTAATGACATGTAATCTTCCAAGTTTTTATAATGTCATTGTAAATTCAATAAGTTTTGTTTGGACCGTTAGTTTTATGTGAAATTTTCATAAGTGGTTTTTTATTGAGTTATGTAGGTTCTACTGAAATTTTAGAAAGATCGGATGAATTATTCACCTTGACGTGTATGATGTAAAATGCTTGCAATTAAGTTGTTTGCATAAATGCTTGATTGAAATTCATGTTGTTAAGCCATGGTTGATTGTAAAAATGATTTAAAATATTGAAATGAGTTCATGTTTTACCGTTAGATGAAATATGGTTTAAAGCTAACGGCGGGTAATGATCCCCGAGAGTTAAATGGGTAATGATCCCCATGGGAACTTGTGTTTTCCAACCATCGATGGCGGTTGTCCGTGTCGGTAAACGATAGGTGGTGTACGAACAAAGGTTTTTGTACGGTGAATGAAACGGGTAATGATCCCCGAGAGCAGATGGGTATGATCCCCATAGGAACTTTTGTTCCTGACCATCGATGGAGGTTGTCTGTGCCGATAAACGATAGGTGGTGTACGAACCAAGGTTTTCGTATCGTCAACTCATGGTTACTTGTTGTGATGACAATATTAATTTGTGAATCATGTGTTGAAATCTAGATTAAATGACTTGTTGGAAACATAATTGGTGTTATGAATTCAGGTGTGAAATGCAAATGGATGAATTGTGTTATTATCAATAATGTAATAAATCGTAAATTAGATTATTTGTTTGAAATATTATTAGCGTTGTCAATTCATGATTTGAATCTAAACAAGATAATTTATTAGAAACATTATTGGTAATGTGATTGTCGAATATAACATTGATTCATCGAAGTCGTGATGTGTTTCTTGGTATATGTATTTGCTTGATAAAATGATTATGTTTGCGCATCTTTGGAGAGTTTGGAATGCATTCTATTGAGCTGTCATCTCACCCCAATTGACATCCTTGCAGATTTATCAGAGTGGCACAGCGAAAGCTAGGAATGAGTAGCTTAGTGATTGAACTGTTTATTTATAATTGCTTGACATGTAATTTGATATCAATGTTTGTTGAGAATATAACTTAAGATATTTAAATAGTGAATTATTCTTTCATAAGGTTTCAATTTAATATATCAATGTTTAAATAGAGAAATATATGCTAAGTATCTTTCCGACCCGTAACGCTTTCAGTTCGGATCTCCATACGGGTTTGATCCTGGTCCGAAACTCGGGGTGTTACAAGTTGGTATCAGAGCTCTAGGCTTTAGATTTTGAATGGGACATAAATAAAATATTTGATATGTTTATGTGATGCCAAGCGTGCTTGTTAGACTTGATTGGTGTATTGCTTGCTTCATCGTATTAGTTGTATTCTAGTTTTGGTGTAATTCATGCGACTATGAATTGTGTGCTAGATTGAAATGCTTTTAGAATTTTGAGATGAAATGCTTTTAAGGGTGATAGAATGTAATACCCGGTATTTTTATTTATTTATTCGGGTCGGGTTATATACGAGTTAGGTAACCTTTTTGTTACGGTTATTTTTCTTTCCTTTGCCTTAGTCTATTTGGGTTTATTTAATTAGAAAGCTACTAGTTAGGCTGTAAAAATAATCACCTAATTATAATTTTATAAGTTAATAAATTTGAGGAAATTGAAAAGGTAGTTAAATATAAAAATAAAATAATAAAAAAAAAAATTAGATTAGAAAACCAAAAGAACTAGAAATAAAGAGAAGAAGATGGAGCTAGGTTTTAGAGAAGAAGTCTATGGAGAACTTAGAGGAGATTATAGCTAATAAAAGGTAGAATGTTTAATCCCTTTATATTTTTGTGTTTGTCCTTGTGTGTTTCCTTGTATGATTTTGTATAGTTAGGCTTCTGAAATTTATCTGCGTAATTTTATGCATCCGATTGATGATCAAGTTGTTTCTTGTGATATATAACATGATTCGGTTTTACTGGTTAAAATTTGAGAATAATCCACCGTAAATGCACCTTTGAATATTTCTTTTATTTTCGATAAGGATTTCTGAATTTCTTGCCAGTTTCTCTTTGCTGTGGTTTTGGTGTGTTTAGGAAATCTTAACGATTTTATAATGATTTATAGTCTTGACAAAAGTCGTAGATATTTGTGTTATCTTTCATTTTGATTTGGGTTTGTTCATTTCTAGGTTAATCTGAATTTATCATTAATTGTTTGGTAATGACATGTAATCTGCAAAGTTTTTAGAATGTCATTGTAAATTCAATAAGTTTTGTTTGGACCGTTAGTTTTATGTGAAATTTGGATAAGTGGTTTTTTATTGAGTTATGTAGGTTCTACTGAAATGTTAGAAAGATCGGATGAATTATTCACATTGACGTGTATGATGTAAAATGATTGCAGTTAACTTGTTTGCATAAATGCTTGATTGAAATTCATGTTGTTAAGCATGGTTGCTTGTAAAAATGATTTCAAATATTGAAATGAGTTCATGTTTTACCGTTAGATGAAATATGGTTTCAAGCTAACGGCGGGTAATGATCCCCGAGAGTTAAATGGGTAATGATCCCCATGGGAACTTTTGTTTTGACCATCGATGGCGGTTGTCCGTGCGGGTAAACGATAGGTGGTGTACGAACAAAGGTTTTCGTACGGTGAATGAAACGGGTAATGATCTCCGAGAGCAGATGGTATGATCCCCATAGGAACTTTTGTTCCTGACCATCGATGGAGGCTGTCTGTGCCGATAAACGATAGGTGGTGTACGAACCAAGGTTTTCGTACCGTCAACTCATGGTTACTTGTTGTGATGACAATATTAATTTGTGAATCATGTGTTGAAATCTAGATTAAATGACTTGTTGGAAACATAATTGGTGTTATGAATTCAGGTGTGAAATGCAAATGGATGAATTGTGTTATTATCAATAATGTAATAAATCGTAAATTAGATTATTTGTTTGAAATATTATTGGCGTTGTGAATTCATGATTGGAATCTAAACAAGATAATTTATTAGAAACATTATTGGTAATGTGATTGTCGAATATAACATTGATTCGTCGAAGTCGTTATGTGTTTCTTGGTATATGTATTTGCTTGATAAAATGATTATGTTTGCGCATCTTTGGAGAGTTGGGAATGCATTCTATTGAGCTGTCATCTCACCCCAATTGACATCCTTACAGATTTATCAGAGTGGCGCAGTGAAAGCTAGGAGTGAGTAGCTTAGTGATTGAACTGTTTATTTATAATTGCTTGACATGTAATTTGATATCAATGTTTGTTGAGAATATAACTTAAGATATTTAAATAGTGAATTTTTCTTTCATAAGGTTTCAATTTAAGATATCAATGTTTAAATAGAGAAATATATGCCTAAGTCTCTTTCCGACCCGTAACGCTTTGAGTTCGGATCTCCATACGGGTTTGATCCTGGTCCGGAACTCGGGGTGTTACAAGTTGGTATCAGAGCTCTAGGCTTTAGATTTTGAATAGGGCCATAAATAAAATATTTGATATGTTTATGTGATGCTAAGCGTGCTTGTTTGACTTGATTAGTGTATTGCTTGCTTCATCGTATTAGTTGTATTCTAGTTTTGGTGTAATTGATGAGACTATTAATTGTGTGCTAGATTGAAATGCTTTTAGAATTTTGAGATGAAATGCTTTTAAGGGTGATAGAAAGTAATACCCGGTATTTTAATTTACTTATTCGGTTCAAGTTGTATACGAGTTAGGTAACCTTTTTGTTACGGTTATTTTTCTTTCCTTTGCCTTAGTCTATTTGGGTTTATTTAATTATAAAGTTACTAATTAGGTTGTAAAAATAATCACCTAATTATAATTTTATAAGTTAACAAATTTGAGGAAATTGAAAGGGTAGTTAAATATAAAAATAAAATAAAAAAAGAATTTGATTAGAAAACCAAAAGAACTAGAAAGAAAGAGAAGAAGATGGAGCTAGGGTTTAGATAAGAAGGCTATGGAGAACTTAGAGGAGATTATAACTAATAAAAGGTAGAATGTTTAATCCCTTTGTATTTTTGTGTTTTTCCTTGTGTGTTTCCTTGTATGATTTTGTATAGTTAGGCTTCTGAAATTTATCTGCGTCATTTTATGCATCCGATTGATGATCGAGTTGTTTCTTGTGATATATAACATGATTCGGTTTTACTGGTTAAAATTTGAGAATAATCCACCGTAAATGTACCGTTGAACATTTCTTTTATTTTCGATAAGGATTTCTGAATTTCTGGCCAGTTTCTCTTTTCTGTGGTTTTGGTGTATTTAAGAAATCTTAACGATTTTATAATGATTTATAGTCTTGAGAAAAGTTGTAGATATTTGTGATATCTTTCATTGTGCTTTGGGTTTGCTCAATTCCAGGTTAATATGAATTTATCATGAATTGTTTGGTAATGACATGTAATCTGCCAAGTTTTTAGAATGTCATTGTAAATTCAATAAGTTTTGCTTGGACCGTTAGTTTTATGTGAAATTTGGATAAGTGGTTTTTTATTGAGTTATGTAGGTTCTAATGAAATTTTAGAAAGATCGGATGAATTATTCACCTTGACGTGTATGATGTAAAATGCTTGCAATTAACTTGTTTGCATAAATGCTTGATTGAAATTCATGTTGTTAAGCCATGGTTGCTTGTAAAAATAATTTCAAATATTGAAATGAGTTCATGTTTTACCGTCAGATGAAATATGGTTTCAAGCTAACGGCGGGTAATGATCCCCGAGAGTTAAATGGGTAATGATCCCCATGGGAACTTGTGTTTTCCGACCATCGATGGAGGTTGTCCGTTCCGGTAAACGATAGGTGGTGTACGAACAAAGGTTTTCGTACGGTGAATGAAACAGGTAATGATCCCCGAGAGCAGATGGGTATGATCCCCATAGGAAATTTTGTTCCTGACCATCGATGGAGGCTGTCCGTGCCGATAAACGATAGGTGGTGTACGAACCAAGGTTTTCGTACCGTCAACTCATGGTTACTTGTTGTGATGACAATATTAATTTGTGAATCATGTGTTGAAATCTAGATTAAATGACTTGTTGGAAACATAATTGGTGTTATG